>NW_026138059.1:17213125-17823437 GCF_025592945.1 Manacus candei | reverse complement strand
TGTATGGCCAGGCTATATTCATCTCTGCTGTGGATATACAAATTTGGACTAACAAAAAAATGTATATCATTTGATTTTCTTCATTCTACTTGCAAGTTCTATTACTTTGGCTTGTTCAGCTCTTGTCAAATCAGTGGTGATTTAACACATAGGGCATCTGTTACTGTGTGGTTGTGTGTGCCTTTACACATTCTTGGAGGACAGCTATGTAGGCAGGATACATTAAAAAAGGATAAAATAACAATATAAAGAGAAAACAATAAATCCATAAAAATCTTCTTGAACTAGCTTTTTATTTAGGCACTGTCATGGTTTAATCTCAGCTGGCAACTAACACCATGTAGCTGCTCACTCATTCCTACACCAGTGGGATGGGGAGAGAATTAGAAGACTAAAAATGGGAAAACTGGTGGGTTGAGATAAAGACAGCTTAATAGGTAAAGCAAAAACTGTGCACGCAAGCAAAGCAGAACAAGGAATTTGTTCATTTTTTTCCTAGGGACAGGCAGGTGTTCAGCCAACTTCAGGAAAGCAGGGCTTCACAAATAACAGACTTTTTTGGAGACAAATGCCGTCATTTCAAGTGCCTCCCCCTTCCATTTCCCCCCACCTTTATGCAGTGAACATGACCTCATAAGGTATGGGATATCCCTTTGGCCAGTTGGGGTCAGCTGACCTGGCTATGTTCCCTTCCAACTCCTTTAGCAGCATCAGCCTCCTTGCTGGGGAGGCAGTAGTAGAAACAAAAAGGACCTTGCTTCTGTGTAAACACTGTTCAGCAATAACAAAAACGTCTCTATATTATCAACAATGTTTTCATCACAAATCTAAACCAAAGCCCATAGCAGCTACTGTGAAGAAAATTAACTCTACCCCCGCCAAAACTAGCACATTATTCACTCCTTAGTATTATTCACAATATATGATATTATGCTCAGTATATGAAGTTGGGGTTAGAAGAAGGAAGGGGATATGCATGGAGTAATGGTGTTTGTCTTTCCAAGTCACCGTTATGCATGATGGAGCTTTGCTTTCCTGGAGATGGCTGAACACCCGCCTGCCAACTGGATGCAGCAAATTAGTTCCTTGTTTGGCTTTGCTTGTATGTGTGGCTTTTGCTTTACCTATTAAAGTGTCTTCATCTCAATCAATGAGTTTTCTCGCTTTTACCCTTCTGATTCCCTCTGTCATCCCACCGGTGGGGGAGTGAGCAAGTGGTTGTGTGACAGCTGGGATTAAACCATGACAGGCACAAAGTTTCGCTTTCATGAGGGTCTGCCCACACATGTCCTTTCTGTTTTCAGAATCCAGATATTTCTCTACCCATCAATGTATTTTAAAACACAGGCTTTACAATAATGAACATATGAAGGAAAAGCATGCAAGGCATCTAAGCTACTCTACAACTGTTTGACTTAGTGTAATATAAATTAATAAATAAATATGGATTTTGTCAGAGTATTATCATCTTTTGATCTACCCACCATAGTTGTGAAGAACAAAAGGTAATATTTAAAAAAATTGACATTTAAATAGCAAACATATTTTACCTGATAAAAGTTTTAACATGCATACCTGTCCTTGTTCCTCAGTCATTTCTACCTCCTTCACAGTTAGCTAACAGTGTGTATACTCTCTTGCCAGGTTTTTTCATTCATTTAGGCAAGGAAATAGGAAAGTACAGTGTAAACATATTCAAGGAAGCAGTCTGCATAGTCAGTTTTGTTGCATTAGAGTTATGTATACTCTGCTCAGAATCGAGGACTTGAGTCACAGTCACAATGATGGATTCCAAAAAGTTCTGCTTCTTCAGAGTGAGGAACATGCTAGACTTGCAAATCTTTATAAACCTCTTGTTTTATAACTGGAATATGCTAACCTAAGCTGCTATTTCAGTGACTTGTTTTGCTTTTGCTTCGCATTCATAAGCAAGACTTTCCATTCTTTTCTTTCTCACTTCCCCTTGGACAGCTGTTAGCTAATTCTTTCCAATATTCATATATGTCCTGGTTCTTGACAGAATGGGGTTAATTTTTGCAGTAGCTGGGAGGAGGCATGGCCAGGACCCAGAGGTTATTCTATAAAACGTCACATCATTTTCCAGCGTTGGAGGAAGGGTCCCTTCTGGATTGCATAGCATGGCTGAGGGAGCAGTCAGGCCTTGTCAGGGGTGAGCACTTGTGTACCAATTGTTCATTTATTGTACACTCCTAGTATTCTTGCTGTTACCATTCATTTTCTTATCTCACTGTTGTTTCCAGTAAATTGTTCTCAGGAGTGTTTCAGTGAGAACAAGAAACTGGGGAATATCATTCATAAACCTTGATCATATATCACTTCAAAAAACTGTTGATAGATTACTCAGGTTGCGTAAAACCATGGTATCTTTGGAGCTTTAAAATAATGTTAGGAGACCTCTGAATATTGTCTTTGTCTTGCCTTAAGAATGGCATTGAGAATTAAGATTTTACAAAGGGTCATTGAAAATTTTGCTACTTGCATCAGCTGCCTTATTTTTCAATTTCATTCTACTCTACTTTTTACCTGTATATGTGTCTCCATCACCAAAGCTCATCATTTGAACTACATCAAGAGTTTATGCAGCAGCATTAGGTGAAGAATGACAGTCAAATACAAATTACTGAGAAACAACGTACTAAAATATTTGGCAGTTCTTTCTACAATACAGTAGTGACAATAACAGCAACGATTTGCTACATGCTTGTAATTCCTATGTACAAACACAGACCAAATGACACATAAACAGACCTTGGATTAAAAACTGATAATTACGCTTTGTTAGCTCAGAGCCTTGGTCTTTGACCTAGCTTCACATACCCTGAGCAATTTGTATTTCTTTTCCAAAGCTTCTCGACCATATACCAAGATAGCAGTACCTAAAAGAATTGAAATGATGGCTTAGATACTGAGGAATTTTTTGCTATATCATAAATATTGCAGCATAAAACTTTTTATTTATTTATATGTACTTGGATTTCCTAATAATATTCATGCAAAAGAACCAGGTTCAAATTGGAAGAGCAACCAAGGAGCACTTGGGTGTATACAGGCAAAGAGTAAGAGTCCTAGATAAATAAATTAATGCTTTATTGGTACATTTTATTGGCATACATTGTAAAACTGCCAGTTTATTTATTTAAATGTATCATTACCATATCTGTTTGAATATGTGTTCAAGTGAGACTTGAATACATTTTTCTTAAGTAACGACTCCTGTAAATTTACAGATTTCCATTTTAAAAAAACAATCAAACTTTTTTCTTAATAGATAAAAACACATAAATAGATAAAGAAAAATACAGTATTATGCACAAAGTGTTGTGGGATTAAATTAAAGTAAATTGAGTTTTTAAAACTGAGAAATATAACATAAACAGTTAACCATTTAGGTCCTTTTTTTTGGTGTATCACTCGGGTACTTTTCATTTACCACTGTTTTCAGAATATCTTTTAACTCTTTCATTTTGCAATGCATCAATTCTTGTGTATGATTCAAAATAAATTACAGTGATTCATTCATAGATTCATCAAACTAAAGAAAAAAGGATCTTTCAGAGAATATTTAAATTTTCCCACTACTTTCTTTTTACCTAACTCAAGTTCGTAGATCATAGAATCATAGAGTAGCATAGGTTTGGATTGGAAAAAACCTTAAAAATAAATTTCACAATATCTATTGTGAAAATTGTAGAACCACTCTTGGATGGAAATACAGCCATGCTTTTGAGAGCACTCAGAGAAGGAAAATTTATAATTGAACTTGCCCACATGATAAAAAACAATGGTTGGGAGTGAACCATAACATTTTTCCTTCTGTTTGGACTCTATTCTGTGGAACAGGCTTTACAAAGACTAATGCAAAGTGAAGGAAGAGCTTGACTAGAGTGGTCCTGAGAATATCACTGAACTCTGAAACTTCACAAATGAGTATGCAGTGTAAGTGGCTATTTCAGGACGTTTGCCTTTTCTCCTTGTGTAAGTTCCCTCTTTTTGTATGTATATTATTGTGTGAACAGTTGTCTTGGAACATTTAGGATGACCTTTTTTCGAAACTCTCTCTGACTAGAGAAACAGTTCACCAATTGAAAATGTGTTTTACTGGTTAGCACCTCTCTCTGAGCTATGCCTTTAATGCTACCTTCTACTGTGCATGCTTCTTGCCTAAACACCTCCACTCCAGTCCTGTAGAAGTTCTGTATCTGAGCAGTGTGAAAGAATGTATGGGATGGGGTGCTTTTTTATATGTAACAATTTTTGTTGTGTTTGGCAGTGAAGAGGACACAGTATTGTAGTTATTAATTTCTTTTTTAAATTTGAGTGCACCGCAACCTGTGTACATCTTTTAGATGAATTTGTTAAAAGAACACTGCTCACTTCAAAAGAAAATTTTTCAGTTGCAACCCCACTGCCATGAGCAGGTACACCTTCCACTACACCAGGTTACTCAAATCCACATCCAGCTCATCCTTGAACACTTGTGGGTATGGGGAAGTTGTTTATTGAAACACTCCTGTGATGTTTGGTTTGCAAAAAAACACTGCCAGACATAGGGGGTTTTGTAAGCTACTGAAGAAAGCCAAATATTGTCACCCAAAAACCTTTTTGAAACTGGTGCTTGTAGACAGATAGTTCTCAGATATGACCTCTTATCATGTGGTGTGGCAAGGTTTGGTCCAGGACCATATGATATCTGCTTATTTCTGCTCTGTGGAGTTTATGATTGGCATGTTCAGTTCTGAAAATGCTTCAGCAAAGATGAATAGTAAATATATTTGTTACTGAAGTAGCACGAACAGATAACAAATGCGTTTTAAGCTCCCTGAGACTTTGTTATCACAATGTTCTGAACAATGCTAATATACAAGCTATTGGGAGGATGTTTGTCTTCATCATTATAAGTCAGACAAAATTGATTCTAAAGCTCACATCATCATATGTTCTGGGCATTACTAAGGCACTGCTGAATTTATCAAAATTATCATTTAGTCACTTGCAAAATCAGTCACAACCAGAGTTTTTTGGTACCTGAATTACTATGCATTAACTGATGTATTGTGAAAATTTCCAGTGGTGTTCTTTGGCTAAAATGCTAATAACACAAATTCCTGAAGCACAGGTTTCTCATAATGCAAGGAATCTTTAGCATCACATCTTATTTCTATGTGCTAAAAATAGATGGAACCCAAGGTGTGTATCTATCGTGATATGCGAGATTCCTTTTCTGTACCCTCTCTGGTATTCTACACCTTATCATGCCTACAGAATGCAGTAAGCGCTTTGTATTTCAATCTTTACATCATGCAAAGTGATAAAGAGATCACTGCAAATGTGTACTAGTTAAAATGATAAATGTATAAGCATTTATTTTATAATGTTAAAATTGTAACATATTAAAAAATAGAGCCTAATTTCTTAATGTACAAAATGACTGATTTTTATATACCATTTTTTAATTTGCAATAGCAATTAAGTTGATGGCTGTCTGAGGCAGAAACATATCAGTCTCATCTGGGATGCTGGACAGGAAAATTACATTGCTTTAAGTGCTCTTGAACCTATAAATAAATAGTAAATTTTCAGTGGTATACACAATAGCATATATTGGATGTCTCTTGTTTAGGTAACATCAATAACAGTAATAAGAAAAAAACAGTGATAACATCATTTTATGGCTTGTACTTCTGCCTGGGAATGTAGTCAGGTAAGAGCAGACCTATGTATAGTAAAGTGCTTCCTTCTAAAGTCTTTGTTTATATCTGAAAGTAAGATGATGTTGTACCAGATTACAGAGTTTATTTCTCTTTACTCTTTTGTTATGGTGAGAAATCACACCACTAAAATATTTATATTTAGAGTTAACAGTTGCATGTTCACTAAATAAGCACCATCAATAAACTTCACTTTGATGCTTTTTATGATAATACACTGTAATTGGATTCAGCAGTAAATCCAAACACAGCTCAGAGGCATTGATTTTCCAAATGATTCTGTCAAAATTATGCAGTAAGAACTGCAGCAGATTGAAGAAGTATATCATAAAATTATTTTAAAATATGATTATTGAGCAGAAGATATCAGTGAATTGATATTTTTTTTTATTATGGCAATCCTAGAAGGAACATATAAGGAATTGATACAGTTTTCTATACTGACCTTTCATAAATGTACATTGGCAAACAGAGACAGTGTATTTAATTCGTTGAGACAAGCAAAATGCCTGTCAGTGATGGCAGAGCTGTCGAATGATGGTTCAACTGGAAAGCAATAAAAAAAATCCAGAAAAAAACCTCCAAAACAACAACAGCAACAATCACTTTGCATTTTCTTTTGCTGTTAGGATTTAGAACATAATTCTCACAAACAGAGGAGTCACTTTTGGATGGAGGAAGTGCATTTTTTAATGATTTATGCATATCCTATACATAGCATATGGCGTATTAATGCTATGAAATCATTTATAGCCTCTGTGCATGTATGTAACTAGCATGACCTGCACATAAAATACATACTATCCAAGTACAGCTCTTTGTTCTCATGGTACTCAAGCAAATTGAATCATATATATATATATATATATATATATATATATATATAGTCAAAGTCCTCACCCAGGAAAAATGGACAGGTGAAGAAAAAAAATTATTATAGCTATAATTCCCTTTCTTTCTGGTGAAGAGAGCAGCATTTTGCAGCTTAAAAAGCTAAATAAACTGTAATTCTCCTGCGCTCAATTCAGTCTCTTTGAGAAAGGTATGAGGGGACTATTTGCTGTAGGGTACATGAACAGGAAAATTAAGTTTGGGACAAACGGTACAGTAGACTCTTCATACAAATGAGCATGAAGGCATGACCAATTCAGGAATCAGGGTACAGTGCTACTGTATGTATGGGCTATGCCATGCACAAACCTTATCAAAATCAATATACATTGATTTGCTGTAGAATAATTTTTCACTTTTTCACAAGGTAAAACATTCAAGTTTTGTTTTTGTACCTCCAGTTTGCCCTTGCCTGAGTTACACTCTGAATAATCTCATAAGATTGTTTTAGCCGTCACTGGGTTTGTATGTATTTTAATATGTGAGTAAAATTTTTGAACTATTTTTGAAAACTAAGAGGATACAACTACCACTGTGTCATTATATATCTTACTTTCCCCTAAATTGCATAAATCACCAGCAGTTTTACAAACTAGAAAAAGGGTAGAGATTATCTTATTCTATCCACTGAATAGGCTTTTAAAACACTCCATGTTAAAAAATAATTCTGAGAGAACTGTTTTTTCTAAATAAATTAGGCTGAAGGAGAAGAAAAATACTCGGGTTTAAAGTCTCAGGCTATAAGTGGATTTTATCCAGAGATGAGAAGGAAAGATGAGGCTAGGAGAGAATTTTGAACATCTATCTGTAATTACACTGAAACTGTAATGACAGCTTTCTAGGTGTTTATCTGAATCTTTTATTAACTGCTTAAGAAAAAAATTACTCTTCAAAGCAATTCATGCAACCATTCTACAAGAGAAAATTTTATCTTTGTGCAGTGATGATTGACAAATATCAGGAACACATTTATCTTCCTAAACAGGGAAAACATAGAATTTAGTTGGTATGTTATCTAAAATGCCTCTTATGCTCAGTTTCCTAGAGGTTAGTATACCCTAGGAAGCCTATCAAGCTCAAGCTGACACTACTCAGTCAATTTGGTTAAAGGTTGCTCAGCAGGTTGCATACGGTCAATGGCATGTTCAAATTCCTTTCTCATTAAGTGTCAGCAGTGAGTGAGAACATCAATTACATGAAAACAAAATTACTCAACGCAAAAGAGCTCTTAGGATCACATTTGGTAGAGCACATGCCTCTCAGAATCTGAATTGTCCTGTTGATCCCATGAGTATTCTCTAATAGCATGGAGTGAGAGCCATATTTTAGCTATAGTTTGTTAAATTCAGGTTTTAACAGCACATTGTTCTGTTCATCTTTGTTTGAGGATGTCATTCTATTAAGAAATCACATTCTATATGAACTACATACATTTTTTTATTACAGAAACAAGACAAAATCAACTGGTTGCAGTAAACATAGGTTTATAATCCCTGTGTATTTGATAAAATAAATTCAGAAAAAGTACAATTTTTTATTTTGAAGAATTATTTCAATGTACAACAGAAAACGTGGTGGTCATCCTATACAAAGTATATTCAGTTTAAGACGGTTGGATTGACTGACTGCATTTTTTTTTGTTTCCAAAATCAACCTTGTCACTGGTTTTCTACAAATGATTTCATTTAGTTAGACAGTTGCTGCTGACTGTGATTCATTCAAAGATTTGTGAAATGTTTCAGTTTGGACATTTCAATCCCACTAGCAACACCATTGTTTCAACACCACAGGAAGAATATAAACATCTGTAAATCACCCTTTCTTCCATCTTCTTTCTCTCTCTCTGTGAATACCTTTCTCTTTCATATGCAACTCTTCAGTTATGGTTGTCCCCTTTATATACAGTAAGAAATTTTTCTTTTTGATGATTAATTATTTTAATTAAAATTATGGAAAATTTAGTTAAGGGGAGGAGTAGAACTGCCATATCAGACAAGGAAGTCTCTTGCTGTCATTACTGAGCAGGCTAAGAGTGTGTAAATCTACACAGAAAAATGCTACAAGGTTTACAAAGCTGAGCATCTGTACCAGTAAGCATATTATAGATTTTAAAAACTACCAAATATGATTTTTTTTTTTACTATGAAAATAAGAGGCACATTAGTGGAAATAGAGAGGTGTGGTCACTTGTGGATTTTTATCCTAATGTCATAATCAGGTCTGCTTTAGTCTACGTCTCCAGTTTTAGCAATTCAAACAATTTGGTATATGAAAAAATAACTTCAGTAGTACTAAATACCTCCATGGTGGGACAAATCTGAGTACTGCAAGGATCTTTAGTCCATGAGAGAAAACATAACAAAGTAAAAGGCAAATTCACTTAGAAACAAAGTTTTAATTGAGTTGCTAATTTAGCATTTCCTCAAATTTAGCCAATTATATATCTCTTGACACCTTTAATTTATGAATAGACATCCTTCTTTGAAAATGCTTCAGTTACACATAAACCAGTGTGTTTAACACAGGACTAAAAGTGTCCAATTCTACACTTTACGTTAATCAGCAAGTCAAATTAAGTAACCCAATTGTGTCTTCTAGAATTAAACACTCGTTGACTATATAAATCTATTTATCATCCCATTAAATCAAATGGTTAGCACTTCTGCTGAAGTGTTAACTTATTCAAGAACAAAAAGTCATCAGATTCTGCTGTGTACTATTAAACTTGGTATCGCTGACAAAATAATGTTTATCAAAGCTATAACAGAATAACAATTTCTCAAGAATTTCTGATAACATAGGTAAAAATATTAATTGATGAGGGTGAGGAGAGCTGTTGTTTAACAAAGTGATGAAAGAGCCAGAATGTACAGAGAAAAAGAAAGAAACAGAGAAAAATGAGATAGATTACCCAAATAATGAATCTTAAAAATAAGCTTTCCTGTAAGTGGGAAAAAATTTAAGTATTCCATCTTGAACATCAGGCTATCTTATGCAGCTTTCCATTATTCAGAAAAAGTATTGTCACTAAAAGGAATTCATCAATGTAACAGAGATAAATGATCCAACATGGAACAGACAGAACTATCTTCCTGTTCTTATGAAGAAAATTGTCTCTTTGCACTATTATATCAGTGACAAAGATGTCTGGACTTTATAAGCACCTCTTTCCATTTAGTCTGCCTTAAATATTAATGATGAAATCATTTAGCCTCTCTCTATTCTAGGTTCAAGAAAGAGTTTAAAAGTACTAATAAGGAACAGGACTGTTTTAAGCATAAAATAATCAAATTACTTTAAAGATATGGCTAATTCTCACCACATTGAAAGAATTAATAATGTTAAATAAAAAGGAGATGAGTTGAAAAGAATTTGCAATACACTGAGACTGTATCTAATCTATATAGTTGTTTCAAGGAAAATTACATTTGATTATGACATTCCTCAAAGAATTGTCTGCATGAATATCTAAATTTTAATCAAAAACACTATCATCAGTAGTACTTCTATAAATCTCTGGGTGAAAAAAGTGTTTCAAAAATAAATAAAGAACAACTCCAAAACTCACAATAGACTATCAGTAAAAGAAAGATGTTTTGTATGGACCTGTCATCATCATCATCATCATGGCTAGGCTTCGTGAACGAAGATTTGGGAAGGGCTCTACCCATGTTTGTTACAAGCGCGTTGGTGACTAAAAAGGCCAAGACGGGATAGACACGTCTGGTTACAAAAGGCACAGCAGAAAGACTCCTTAGGAGATATATTCTGCAAGGCACGATTCTTTCTGCATTGTCTTTTCTCCTCAAGAGTGATCCTGCGTGTTTTCTCAAAAGAAGCAGCAGCGTTATAGATGGTGTGTCTCCAGACCTCCTGATTGGAGGCCAGAGTAGACCAGTTATGTTGATCAATATGGCCAAGGCTGAGATGTTGTTTCAGGGAGTCCTTGTATCTTCTCTTCGGGGCTCCTCTCTTGTGGCAGCCAGTGGCAAGTTCACCATAAAGCAAGATCTTCGGGAGGCAGTGGTCTTTCATCCTTGAGACGTGCCCTGCCCAGTACAGCTGTGTTCTCAGCAACGTGGCCTCAATACTTGTGACTGCTGCTTGTCCTAGAACAGATGTAATAGTCACATAATCTGACCAGTGGATGTTTAGGATTGTACAGAGACAGTGTTGATGGAAGCGTTCCAGGAGACGCAGGTGGTGGCGGTAGATGACCCATGATTCGGAACCATATAAGAGCACTATGGCTCTGTAAACACTGATCTTTGTACTTTTCTTCAAGTGCTTATTTCACCAAACTCTTTTATGAAGCTTTCCAAAGGCACTATATGCCTTTGCTAACCTGTTGTCTTATCTCCCAGTCAATCTTACCATCTGAGGAGATGAGGCTACCTAGGTAATTAAACTGCTGGACTGATTTGAGCTCTGATTGGCCAATGGTGATATGGGGGTGATGGAAAAATGTTTTGTATGGACCTGTATTGCTAGATTATACATAATAGTGATGGAAAAGAAATTAGATGAATTATCAAATCTCAACATATCAGATTTAAGGTTACCTACAGTATTTTCTACATTTTGTTTTTCACCATTGCCTCTGAAATTGAAACTGCATTTGCAGTAGTAAACTCTAGCATATTAGCATTTTAAATGAAGTAGGCATAGTTTCAAATGCCAAATGGTAAAGACAGTTCCATGACTACTTTGCAGGTCAGAATCAGAAGCACTGACAGACAGATATTCTGAGTTACTCAGCTTCAAGACTCTGAATGAGGAATTTATTTGGTTTTCTTTCAGTGAGCATAAGTATGAATGCCAGACTAAATCTACAACAGGAGAGTAGAGAAAAGCTTCCTATCTCACACTATGCACTTACCTTCTGTATTGTCCTTAGACATTAATTGAGGAGAAGTTGAAAACAGGTGTAAGTATTTATAGAAGGTGAACGAGCCCATGAAAACCAGAGGAATCTCTGTTCAGCATTTGATATAGCCAAAATCCCCATACCTTCTCCAGAATAGTGTCTAGACACGTATTTATCCTTTGACATTTGTACTATTCAAAATGTTTTTCTTAATACAAGTTATGACAAGTTTTTTTTAGCAAAAACACCACATAAGAGAGGCCCAGCCTTTCCTAGGAGAGGCTATAGTGAAGAGTCTGTAGGACAATTTTATGAAGTGATGCAAACTGCAGAAAGAATACTTTATTATTGGCTGCTGTTAGATTCTCAAAGAAAATGTAGGAATTTTTCCAAAGTAAAACTGCTTAAGAGCTGGTTACACACAAAAATCTTTACTAGGGGAGTTCCCCTCTTGCCACATTATAAAGTGAAACAAGAGATATTGCATCTACTATTCCCTTCAGGTTTAACACCTCTGAGAATAACAAAAAACAAAACAAACGAACAAAAAAAATCCCCAAAACCAAACAAAACCACTGAGAGTACAATGTTCCAAGACCAATAAACAAAATATATTTGGGAGAACTGTTCAACGTAAGATTTTGTTTAACCGCATCATCAAATCCAGAGTCTACTAAAGGATTTAATTAAATACAATTCAACAGCCTCAGATAATGCAGTAATGTGTAATGAGCAGAGTACCAGGTAGAAGGTATTTTGCAGAAGGAAAACTTACTGTTATTTTAGCACCCAGAATTGCCACTCATGAGTTGTCCTGGGCACCATTCCAATAGCAACATTAGTAGATGTCCTAGTCTAAATTTTAAGAGCTTCCCTTAAAATGTATGTAGGTCAAAACCCAGAGGTGACACAGAAGATATCTGATACATTTCTTTAAATGAAAGTGAATTGCTGAGAAGCCAATTAAAGAGAGACTGGTGTTGCACTTAAATATTTTCTTAGGAGCAAGTAAAGGATTTATGTATTAATTGCATCTCTGCTGCAAAGAACACGTCACATTTCCTAACCAAAACTTTCAATTAGTCTCCCAACTCAGTAAGGCTTTCCTGTTAATGGATGATGTCTCCCTCTTATTTAAGAAATTGGACTCTTTCCCAACTTTGTCTTCTTTAGTGTATAAAACTCTTTTTTTAAACATCTCACCAAAACACTGACAGCACACAATGCTATCAATCTAAAAGGAGTGACTCAGTTAAGAGGAGACCTTGACCCCCAAACATCAAAACTGGAAGTGTGTTTCTAAATACGCAAACAGAAGAAATGTAAGAAAGAAAATGGTAGAAATAAATTCTGAGGTTAAAGTAAAAATGAAACCATTATTTAGAAAATTGGGCCAGAAATATCAGTATTGGATCTGAGAATACTTGAGAACTCAGAAACTCCTGCAAAGAAAGAATTAACCAGCTGCGCAAGAATCCCACTAACATCAGTTTATTTATTGGGTAGTCAGAGATACAATAGAGTCAGATTCCTGTTTTTTTTTCTTTTTTTTCAGTTAACAGTGATGTGTAGGGTTAAGGTGAACAAGATTGCCATCAATTCAAAGATTCTGCTCCCTCGACATGAATAAAGCTAAAGTCAAATGCTGAAGATAAAAAAGAGCTAAACCTAGATATGTATATCTGGCAGGGACCCACAAGGATCACCAAAGTGCAACTCCTGGCCCTGTAGAGGAACACTCCAAGAATCACATCACTGACTATCTTAAATTAAAATGTTTAAAATAACAACATTTATAATTATAATTATGTTAGCATTAGCCAAAACCCTTAAAAATCTTGAAACACTGAAAAATTAAAGATGTAAAGGAATGGTATGTTCTAATTTGTCAAGCCATAATTTCAGGTGCAACAGCTATACTGTTTTTTTAGACTTTCAGTTAAAACTGCTAGCTCTGGCTACCTCATCTTTAAAATATTTATTTATATTTAATTAGAAAAAATATATTTATGTGCCTAATCACTAAGATTTTCACTGTATGTACACTACAGTGCACTGAAAAAAAAGACTGATAAGGATCTTCCTCATCAGTAAATAAAGGAAGAAAATAAGTGCTAAAGCATTTTCTTTAAGAGAAAATAAAGTTAATCATAATTTTTGCAGGTTTGGTTTTTTTTCTCAATAGAGAGCACAAATGTAACATATGATGGTAATAGGAGTGATGTTTGAATTTTTTTACAAAATAACCATAAATTAATTTTCAAAGCTCAAATGCAAAAATACCAATGAAAGAGTATATAACTAAATTGAACTTTGTACCATGTGTCACTTAAGAAAGAATACTGTCTCTTGAGGAGGAGAACTTAAAAGATTAAGTATACTAAAATTCCTCCAAGTTTATAGGTCAAGGTTTTCTGTGATTTAGTCTTCCTTTCCTGCACATTTTGTCGCATGTCTGTTGGACTAAGTGGTGGAGAAAAGCACTTCAGAATGAAAAAAGGTGCTGAAAAACTGGTACTTTTTTTCCTAATAAATTAGGTTTGGTTTCCAAAGAAATATCATTATACCTTACTCACATATCTTCCTGCGTAGCAACAGAGATAATGTATTTTTCTAGATGTTCTATAAATCCACAGATGCCATAACAGATACTAAAGCAGTTACAACTATCTTCATAACTCTGGTGCCAACATTTGTACTTGAAAGTGCTTCTGTGGGTGTTAAGTTATGCACAATTACAGGAAGCAAAACTAAATCAATAAAATAAAAAAAAATATATTTAACTGCACTTTTTAAGCTATTTCCTGATGGTGAAAGGATTACATTAAAAACAGAGTAAATTAGATAAGAAGGGACCTTTAGAAGTTGTGTAGTTCAGTCATTCTCTGGAACCAGGAGCAACCCAGAACAAGATGTTCAAGGTCCTGTATAGTTCAGTGTTGGAGAATAGGATTCCAGAGCCCCTACCAACAAGCTGCCACAGTGTCTGATTATTGCTAGAGTGAAAAAAAAAGTCCACTTAGATAGTATAAATTTCCAGTTTTGCCACTTGTGTCTCTTCCTTCTCATCTAGTTGCTACACACCTCTGAGAGTCTGGCACCATCTTGTATTGTCAGACGGCTTTACAATTCCCTCCCAAAGCTGTGTATTTTGCAGTCTGATCAAGACTTGCTCCATAAGCATCTCCTCACAGTGCAAGTCCTCCAGCCTCCAACTCTCTCAGTGGCTTCCACTGAAGTTTCTACAATATGTCAATGTCTTTTTTTGTACTGGAACAACCCAAAACTGCAAATAACAAGCTTCCTTGTTAACTGTTGAATCCCGTGGTTTAACCTATCATCACGTCTTTATGATCTTTCAAACAATTTTTAAATCACATGGTCATTTACAACTAAATACGAAAGAATAACATTTAGAGATATTATATTTTTTGAGTTTTTAGAGAATTTTTTTTGTTCTGTTTGTTTGTGAAAATGATTGGCCAGATAACAAATAGAAACTCCACACTTTACACACTGAAGGAAAGCGTGCTGCATCAGAAACTATGTAGTATAATGATTTTGAGGTATATACCTAAATGTGTTCACAATCAAAGCTAAAATTTCTCTACAAATTAATCTATTAGCATACAACATGAGGGATCATCTGCACCACTTTCTCTAGTATCCTACTACTGCTAGGAGGTACGTAAACTCTTTATAACTGAAATATTCCACTTTCAAATAATTACACTTGCCCTGCCTTTTTGCAAAACTTTTTTATAAAGCTGCAGGCTGTGAAGAACCCATATTGGAGCATAATCTTGGCAGGATCTGTGACCCCATGCAGGACCCACACTGGAGCAGGCTGTTCATGAGGGACTCCACGCTACAAATAAAATCCATGCTAGACCAGCTTGTGAAGAAATGCAGCCCATGGGAAGGATTCACTTTGAAGAAGTTCATGAAGGGTGGTATCCCAAGGAAGGGATTCCATGATGGAGCAGGGGAATAGTGTGAGGATGAAGGAGAAGTAGAGACAAAATATTATGAACTTATTGCAACCCCAATTCCCCATCCCCCTGCAGTGCTTGAGCGAGGAGGAGGTAGAAGAGACAGGAGGGAAATTGAAACTTGGAAGAAGTGTGCTCAGAGGGGAAAAGTGTTTTCAGATTTTTCTTATTTCTCATTATCCTGCTTAAGAGGGGAAGTGAGGGGAGGAGAGGGGAGAGGAGGAAAAGATTTCAATTGGAAGGGACCTACAGTATCATCCAGTCCAACAGTTTGGACAACTAGCTGATCAAAAGTTAAAACATATTATTAAAAGCATTGTCTCAATGCCTCTTAGACACTGACAGGTTTGGGGTCTTTACTTTAGCAATAAGTTAGATTGCTTTATCTAAATCTTCTTTGCCTGTGATAGTAACTGGTAAGTGATCTCCCTGTTCTCAACTTGATCCATTGGCTTTTCATTGTATTTTCTCCCCCTGTCCTGCTGATAGAGGAGTGCTAGAGTGGCTTGATGCTCACCTGACATCCATCCAAGACCAACAGCGCTCTTTCAGAATCTTTATTCTCCAAAGCTGGAAGCCATCTTACAAACTCCAGATAACTTTTTCCATTCAACTTAAAAATAGACAACTATGCTGTAAGGATACCAGGGTTCAAAACTTCAAGAAAGAAGAAGGACTGTAATCAGGCTGAGGTGTTGACACATGATTCTTTATGTGGGAATAAATGTAGGAATCATTAAGCCCATTGGAGCAATGCCTAGATTAAATATTCAGTGAGAATTTATTCGATCTTTTCAAGTCATACGGAAGGATCTGTGCAGTTACATATACAAATTTTTGGGTTACTTTTGAAATAATAAGCATTTATTCAACGTAAAGCTGACATTATCTCACCTTTAAATACTTACACGATGGCCTCAATTCCTGCTATACAGTGCAGTAATGATAGAAAAGATAATTCTGTCCAATAAAACAATTCAATTACAATGGGGCTATGGAACTGGAACTAGTCTTGGTTTTGTCTTTTTTTTTTTAATTGAAACAGGATCTTTGAGAAAAAGTTTGAAGGACAATTCAACAGGTAAAAGTATTTGGTAAGCTGGACTAATGAGAATGTAGGCTAATCCAAATCACAGTGATATCAGTGAAAAAAATCTGACTTCAGTTCATCGGTTTAATGTACTTTGTTTTACATTTACTAGAAAAAACAGCAGAAGGAATAATTCTTAAACTATATACCAGCTGGCATCCTTTTCAAAAAAGCAATTTGGCAAAATCTGCTCGTAACAACTGTATTAATAGGATGAGAATCACTGGTCAGGAAAGTAGTTTGCAATGAATAATCCAACCAGCCTTACATCTTAATATTCTCATAAATACATACTCTCTACTGAGAATTAGTTTCATATTGCATGCAGAACTGAAAGTACTAGGTATTGGTGAGAAATCATCATAATGTATCAGGCAAAAGGAAATTACAGACAAAAATACTAACTATTCCTGACATTATTAAGAATAGTTTTCAAGCAACGATGTGGAGTGGAATAATATAGTAAACAAGTATAAATGTTATTTTAATACTATATTAATTAGTTATTCTCTATATTCTATACTCTGTATATTCAAATAGGTAAAGTGGCTTATCCAGACATTTATTTCACTTTTTTGCGTATTATTGTAACGTGTATAATTCCTTTTCCTTGAGCTTAAGAGAAAAATATTTCTGTCACTGCACATAGAAAAATGAGACATCATATGTATAGTCTATATTACCAAATGATAGCATACTAAAAGAAAAATATTTCATACGTATGTGCATTTTGAATTTAGCGTGCATTTTTAATCTTTTGATTGGAGATAGAAAGTTTAGTCTTCAGAGCATGTCAGTTCAACACAAGAGAGGATGAACTAAGAAAAAGGAATTTGCAGCTCTTGATACTGTGACCTAGTTTTAACAGTAAACATAAATGTACTCCTTCCTTAAGCATTGTGCAGATGAGGGCATCAACATGCATAGGGTGAGAACTCTCTTCCGCAGTCTGGAGCTGGAAATAATTCAGATTCTCTCACAGACTGACTTATGCATCTCATTTTTCAGACTGATACTCTACAGACATATAAGGAATTAAAAGTCTTGCAAAGCCTTCATGTAAGCACTCTTTTCTCCTGGTTCTGTTTTCTCATTTATTATTCCAATATCCCTTTAAAAAAAAACAAAAAAGCAACCCCCCCCAAAACAAAGCAAATGAGCAAACCCTCTCCCAAAGTGCCAACTGTTTCATCCTTTCCCTTCTTCATAGCTTATTACAACTAACATCAGCATCACATAGCTATTTATATCTGTGTTATGTCTCTATTTCAGAATTGCTTTCTGAAAACCTGGTTCATCCAAACTGGAATCTCTCCTGCTTTTCTAACACCTCTGAGTAGATGTTTTGGCATCACATCTGTTCTGACATAACAAGAGATGCCATACTTTCTCTCAAGAATGCTTCTCTCCTATTCTCCTCACTGTGGCAAAGTGTAAGTACTGTCAGGAAGACTCCTACCTAATTATTCCATTTGAACCTCTGTGTCAATTTTCCTATCCAGGTTATTTAGGTTTATGTAACTATCTCTGGTATTTGTTTCTCCATGAAAATAGGAAGAAAAACAGGCTCTACAATATGTGATTTTTGATAAAACTAAATGATAGGCATCATTAAGCATCAGACTTTGTTACATACTTTATTCCATCCCTTGAAAAATTCTTGAGCCTGTTGTTATTTAATCAGACTTCTCTTGTAAGAGTAGCCCACTTTGATAATATCATTTTTCCTCTCTTCATTCACCATTTTCTGTCATATTTAACAAATAGATTCTGTTCTCTCTCAAGGTCCTTCAACACTTATCTTCCCCTCATAAACCTACACTCTTTAAATACATTGCTCTTTAGTATGTCACCTCTTGCCCCCAATCCTTTAGTGATGCTAGCCTCTCTCATCCACCTGTTAAATTTTCAAGAAAGCATGATGGTGCTTTCTCCCCTGCAGCACCTGAGGCTGAATAAGGACTCACTCTAAGTTCTTTTTCTTACGTCATTTCAAAATGTATGTTTGTTGTGGCCCATATCCCACTCCACACAGATAACAAGACAAAGCAAACCCAACCAAAAACCAAGTAGACTACAGTTAGACAAACAGTGCACTGAGACCTCGTATACTGCTGAATGGAACAGTTTGACTGTTTACCTGCTTGTCTCCCATCTGTCTATTTGTCTGTTATTTCTTCTTTTCTTAGACAATGAATTCTTTGAGGCAGAGACTATCTTTTGTTTTTTCTTTAGTTAAGCAGTTCTGATTTTTGTTATTGCTAGTAGAAGGCAGAAAGCTCTGTGTTGGGCATGCAGGTTCCTAGGATGTGCTGTGGCCTGAGCAGGTTCCAGCTTACTTTAACACTTTGCTGGTGTTTGAGTGATTTTTTCGTCATCTGCTTTACCTTCAGCTCTGGAAACACCACTGTAACACTCAAAAGCTTGTAATCTGCAAAAAGTGAATGTGCCAAACACAGGGAGTTAAGGAATTATGGCTAGCACAATTAATATTTTAATAGTTGAGTAGTTCAAATTGCATACCAAAACAGATTTCAAGAACTGTACAGTTCACATTTTTATACAAAAACACCTATGCGCCCTTGCTGATGACCAACCCTTTCCCCAGTGCGGGCCTCAGCCTGCCTTGCTCCTTGTGGTTTGAACTGTCCCTGGCAAGCTCCAATCCAGGAGGGTGGTGAGAGCAGGGTAGGTAAAGCCCTCAACAGCCCCAGATTTCATCCCAAGGGAGGAGTGGCCTGCTCATGGTCATGATTCCTTTCTCCTTTTTTCCACCTGGAGTCCATGTGGCCTTTTTTTCATACTCTTTTAACCACAGCCTCATCCTTCCCTTGGGCTGCCAATGGGATTTCCCTTGCTAAGAACAGAAATCACATTTGCTGTGCTATGCAATATGGTAGTATTGATATTAGCACTGTTAGAACTGGTGGTGGTAGCAGGAGTAGTGGTAGTGCTGGTAATGGTAGTAGTAGCCATCTTATTATAGCCCATCAAATACTGATGCTGTAAAGTAGATTTTGGCATCTGTTCATGACATTCAAATTGTAGTGTGAATTACAAAGTGCTGTAGGATTTCAGGATGAAAAAATTCCTGTAAAACCCAATAAAAAAAACCCCAAAACCAGTAATGATAATTGTTATCTTAGTCCTATATTTGATAGGAATAACATAAAAGGAAATCTTTTTAATAAAATCAGAAGTGCTAAAAAATATGTAGCAGTATTTCTTGAGTAGGTTTTGTTTGTTCTAGGACAATGTACTTAAACCAGTATAAAAATATATCTAACTTTTAAAATAATCCATGTCGTCTTTTCTCAAAGTGCATAATATTAGGTCTTATACACCATGAATTTATAGAATGGTTTTCTTTGTCTTCAGAAATATTTTTGTATTAAAATTTTGTGTATTATCATTATAATTTTGTTACTCTAAAGATCTTAATTGTTACACATTTTACTGTCCTATCTTCATGATAAAATTGTTCATACCTAGTAGTGACTGAAAATATAGAGTATGTAAAAAGAAGGAAATAATGCAAATCCATCAAAGAACATTTCACTTGTGATATCGTCTGTAAGCATCTGATAGCTTTACTTGTTAAACTTAATCTCAGATGCACTGCTGAAAGTTAACTTCCCACTCTCAGGCTTGTATAATGAGACATTTATACAAGCCTGACATCAGTTCACCAGTTTGAAAAATTCAAACCACTTTTAATATCTATACTTAAGCAGGTTTGATTACTTAAGCATGTATCTCAGGTGGATTCATAAAATAAAATACACACTGCAAAGGTAAAATATATCTTTTACATTCCAAAATACAAAACAAAATAAAAACCTGTGAAAATCTGGTTTTTATCATTTTTGTCCTGCTGTCATAAAGAGCATAGAGAGCATAGCCCAAGCAATGGAAACATAAGATAGCAATGTAATTTTTCACTTTGACATATTACCAAAGTACAAAGCCAAACCTTCACAGAATTAAAATCTTTCAAATTGCTTTCAGTATTTTAAAATATATACTATATTTCTTACTACACTTCCTTGTTATTCTGTGCACTTTTATTGGGGGAAAAAATTAGTTATAAAATGCTATTTTGGGACATTTTAAAGACATAAGGAAACATTTTTATATATTTTAAAGGGCTTGAATTCAAAGTGTGAAAATCCTGTAATGATATGTACAGTTGTTGCATATTTTATATTATGCTGTGAAGTACAGGACTGTAAAAAGTTGCACCTTATAAAGTTATAATAAGAAAATAGATACGCTTGCTGCTATCTGTTGGTGGATAACTTAAATTGTGACCATCTTGACTTGATATCCAAGTGTGTGTCAGCGTGCATTTTGGCAGTTAGGTATAACAGCTCTTATACAAAATTATATATAAAAACAAGAGTGTCACCATTCAAGAAGCAATTTTGTTACGCGGGAAAAACAATCACTTATTTAGCCAGGTTGAACTGAAGATCACAGCTCTACATACAAATATCTGTTCTGTTAAACAGTCTTTCTAACAATACTGCTTTATGTAAATCTACTGAGGGGAAAAAAATCTGATGGGAATAAACAATCTACCTAGGACTGTCAGATAGTCTATGGCTTTTCCTCTGCTTAGGAATGACACACAAAGGTCTGCAACAGTTCTCACGTAAATTTCCTTATTTTTTAAAAAATCGGAGTTCAATACTCATCACAAGAAGGAAAACTTTCCCACTAATCTCTCTTTCTCTCCGTTTTAGGTTTTCATTTCCTAAAAATAATGTTGACATTTTTAGGATAGGATTATATTTTATATTAAATTTGATATTTAACTGCAGAGGCTTCTCATGGCTTTTTTTCCCCCAAACTTTATACTTCTGTGAAATGAAAGAGCTGTATTTCTGGTTTCTGAAGGAAAGGAAATTAAATTGAGTATATAGTATTTTGCATTTGTTGTGGGCCAAGAATTTGCTGGTAACCATAGCCTAGCTGCTTTGTGATAAATAAGCCACTAGCGAATTGATTGCAAGTCAAAACTGTTTTCTTCCCTAATGTCCATCTTAATTTTTGTATCTGGACAGAAATGTGTCTGCTCAATCCTCTTGTGCAGATGGAATTTAGAAGAATACAACCTCTGTATAAAAACCAGTTGATTTATTAAGAATTTAAAATAAATTCTTAAAGATAAAACAAGAAGATAATGAATTTTCCGTTCATTAAGGAAATACATTTATTGTCCTTACTAGTACAGATAATGTTATTTTTATATAATTTTCTGGCAGTTAAATTCTGCTTAGATTTTAGAATAATATTGTGTTGAATCATATACTATGTGCAGAAAACAGAATGCTGACTTGTTTGTTATTGATTCATTTTCTAACTACACTTGGTAAGGCATTATGACATTTTCTATAAGTTCTCATGGAAGCATACCTAGTGCACTGGAGAATTTTTCAACTTCACTTTACCTCAGTGACTGATAGTCTTCCAAGAAAAATGAATGATGTGGCATTCACATAAATACATCTGCAGCTTGATTTCTAAACATATCATTTATCTTTAGAGGTGTAGTAAAATGATTAGGCATCCAAAGCATCTAACTGGAAGACCAAATAAATGTAACCATCATTTTGTACAGAGCTTATGAAACATAATATTTCTTTTTTTCTGCTAAAGTGAAGTTCAGAAGAAAACAAAAAAAATCAATTGAAAATATGAAGAAACTTCAAAACTTCAGGGGTATTCATCTTAGTGTCAGAGAGAAGGAAAAGCCCTCTGCTTCATGGAATAGAAAAAGGATCAAACATCTTAAGAAGTCAAGGATTAGTTTAATTGGCATTGACTTTATGCTGGAACGTATTTTCTTAACTCTGCTTTACACTCACATAATTCATTTCTCAAAATTACTTTTTTCCTCCCCGTATTCAACATTCCCTATTTCAATGGAAAGCTGGAGATGAGAATTTAGTACTAGATTTTGAAGCATTTGTCTTAGTTGTCTTCTGATGTGAATATTGCATGAGCCTTACACAGACTAAAAATCTATGGCTGCAGCTGGGTTGAATGACTGCAACCCTGGGATGGTTGATCACATACATGGATATGTGTATTTTTTGGGCAGTTTATGCACCTTTAAGCCATGTCTCGACTAAATCCTTTTGTCCACAGCAAAACCCATTTTCCATAGCTCCCAAGTTCATCTTAACACAGGACCTGTCTTGTCCTCATTCTATTTCCACCATACCTTTAGCAATTATTCTAAACTCCCACATATAGACTCTGACACAACTAAATGAAACAGTTATTCCTATTCCTTCAAGTACTCTTTTTCCGTAGGCTATGAGTTCTTTATGCTGTTCCTTTCTGTTTGTTTTTTTTTTTATTTCTTGCCTTTCATTTGTCTACGTATGTATCTTTAAAAAAAAATTACAAATTGGTTCTGCCAAGTATTAAGGTTCAGGGTTTTGTAACTCATTGTTTATTTCTCTGATTTAATAATGGGTTCAATTGCTAATGTATAAAGATTTAGGTGAGTTCAAACGAGTTTCAACTCAGTTTTAAGTTTATTGGATGAATGTATGTTGTGTACAAATCTGAAATTCTGTCTAAAATATTTTGTATTCTGAGTGTTCCCATAATAATAAATAGCAAGTGGATATTTACTGAAAACCTATACAGACATTTAAGGAGAAGAGGTGCCTGTTTTCAGAGGGAAAATCTGAAAAATTGCAAATTATGTCACTTCTTTCAAGGTAACTGTCTTTAAGCTGTGTATTTGCGAACATAAATAGACCTCTTAAAACTGAATAAATTATTTCAGCACTAAAAGTTGTTCAGAGAAGAATGAACATATTAAAAAGTTACCAGCCTTCATTACACTAAGTATGTCTTTTAGAGTTAACTCTGCTTTAGTGCCTGAACTGCAGTGCTATCAGCCACCATGTTTTTAAGATAAGACCAAATATTTTACTAAAGTTAGAAAAATTTAAAATTAATCAATATTATTAAAGAAAAAAATCTTCTTGACTGAAACTGCTCAAACATATGATATGAAATTTAAATTAAAATGAAGTTTTAAAGACATGTTTTTAAGATACATGATCCTTATTTGTATATGTTATGATTTCGTAGAATTTCTATTTAGTCCATGAAGTAGTAAAGAATGCTTGATCTATTAAGTCTTTGAAAATTAAATTTTAAACAGCTTCTCTTTTTCTCTTTCATTTACCTATGAGCACAATTCTTGCACAATATCATCCTCTATGGCCCCCTATCATCACTACACAATATCATCCTCTGTAATAATTTAATTGCATGGTGCTGGGAAGAGGCTGCATATGATTATGGCTTCATAATTTGCATAAAGTATACCATCTTGCATTTATTAATGTCTTGTGAAATATTATCATAAATAATTTAAGGTCTGTTTCTCCAACAAAGGAGCAGACTGCATTAAATAATATAATAATTTATATTTTTTTGTCATGTGTTTTTGTTTACTTATCATTGGAGTAGCTTTCTCAGACCTAAGCATAATGCATTAAAAGTTCTGCTGTGGCAGTAAGAAGTTAGAATAGAGGCATTTTTATGCACAATCCACTTTTTCACTGTGAGGGTAGCCAAGAACTGGCACAGGTTGGCTAGGGAGGTTGTGGAGTCTCCTTGGAGATATTCAAGAGCCATCTGAACATGGTCCTGTCTAACCTACTCTAGGTGATGCTACTTGAACAGGGGGATTGAACCAGACCATATCCAGAGGTTCCTTCTACATTCAACCACTCTGTGATTCTGAAAATAAATTTAAATGCTATAAAGGCAGTAACTTTGCCATTCACTACTAAGTGACATAGAACAGCATTTTATGAATCTTTAGAACAACTTCCTAAATAATATCTTCTTTTATTATTGTTTGGGAAAATATAATCTAGTGATTCTACACACACATATGCCTTACAAAGAGTCCATATGGAGTCTCCCAGAGCTTCTAAACTACAGTCTGTCTCAATTGGACTGTAACTTGGTTTTCAATTCTGATTCTTCTTCACCAACTAAGGCTCAGTACCTTTATGCTCTGACTTCTTGTGTTTAGAAGAACTGCCTTCTGTTTTCTGATGTTGCAAGATTAGTCAGCAAGAGGGGATTGTTTTAGGTAAGGGGAGAAATATTTGCTTCTTAGGAGAGTTTTTCAAAGAAGAAAGCAACCTGCCAAAACCATACAAAAGTACAAGTGTTCCTATCTGGGTTTTTTTAAGTACAAATAAGATCATTAGATTTTGATTTGGGGTATGTCACTTTGAAATTTGTTCTTGTGTTGTTTTAGTCCTTGTGTTGTTTCAGTCAGACTGTTAACGAAGACGGGCATTCTTGCCTTATGATCCATACAGGCTAGCATTCATTTATTTTCTTGTACTGCTACTAGTATGTAATAATAAAATAGCTTATTAATTTGCATTTCTAGCACTCTTTGAATGTTGAAAATGTAAATGCTTTCCCAAAGAATTAATTCCATTAATATTTTTCTGGTGTTTTTTCCCAATTAAAAACATTTTCATTATAGATCATGAATACACACATAGATAATGCCCATATAATATTTCGTGATAAGAAAAATATGGCTTCGGTCAACACTTTCTAATTTTGAAAGGCAAAAATGTTATTTTTTTTATCTTACTTGCTAGACTTTATTTGTCCTCTTCGGCTGTCTGACTTTTTCTTCCTTACGTAGTACTCCTCTGAGAAAAATTTCCTCCAAGAATTCAAAGTACCTCAACTTGCTTGAGAGAAAAAAGATTTTTATAACAAAAAATACTAAAGAAATGGTTCATTATGGACTTTCACAGTGGAAACACCTGTCAAATTTTGACACTTTCCAAAATAATAATAAAAGCAAAAAGACTAAGTACTTCAACTACACATTATACTATCTGAAGAAGTTTCAATGGCTCAAATTCACCTGTTTCTTTCTGGATATTACTGCCTGTGTGTCTACTTCATAATGAATAAAGACAACCTTATTGTAAAATCTTGCTTTAGCTTTCCTTGTTTTAGTGTGTTATGGTGATAACTGTAAAAGTATAATGTATATTAAAAAGTAAGATTTTACAGTGTATTTCACATTCAACTCGCAGAGGTAACATCACACCCAAGGACTTCTGGGAATCCAGGGTGGGCTGGAAACTAGCCCGAAGCCCACTTTATTTTGATGGTTTTAATTGCCATCAACCAGTGCTGAAATGCAGGAACTGAGTCATCACTTGTTTGTAATTACTTGACACTTTAGCATGGTCTTATCAGATTGCTGGAGAAGTGCTGTAAATCTCAAATACTAGTATTGCCGTTATAGAATGCCTGCAGATGGCGATGACATCTAGCAATGTATTCTTCTAGGAATGACACTAGACTAGATTTACATCACTGTAAATGTAACTGGGGTATGATAAAATGGTAATCCAACCTGTCATAGTATGCCCAGCATGTCCATGGTTTCTCATATTCACCATTATGATTGTTATAGAAATTTCTGACACTAGGATCTCACTGCTACCAGATAGATTTATTGGCGCAGATCAATTATATCTGGTAGCTCGAGCTAGGTGCCTCAAAAGGAGGACTCTGACCAAAGAAATTCCTGGGCAACTATACTCTTACAATTTAAAATCTCCATCCCTCATGCAAGTTTGGACCAATGACAATATTAGGGTCTGAAATCTTCTTGCCCTTCATTGGTTTGCTGTTTTGTTACTTGGTTGCCACATGATCATCTTCACATCCTCTTAGGTTTGTTTCAGTGGAGGTTTCCATCAGATCTGTAGGACATGTTATAATACAATTGTTACAATACAACTGTTACAGTTCATACAGCTCAATCCATGGGCTGTTCTCTCTAGCTATTAATTTTTAAGCAGCATTTAAGCTACAGCTTTTTCTATTCTAACTATTATCACATTGTTAACTCCAGGTTTCACTATGATCCATATAGTTCAAATAAATTTCAACTTGTGGCCTAACATTTCTAGCTATTTATGTCAAGCAAACATTTAGCTACTTTCAAATAGTATAATATTTTCAATAATGAACCTGTTAAATTATGTCAATCTCAAGAAGCACAGACTTCCATCTCCACATTTCAAAGAAGAGGTAATTTGGAAACAAACAAAGAGCTGAGCTTGTGTTCGATATGTAGTGTACACTTAATTTCCCTTTTTCCACCTTAGTCTCTTAATACACTAAGCAAAACACAATATAACACAGGTGAGCAGAAAAATATACATTTTTTTCCATACTTTACAGTATGAAACAGCTAATCTTTATGCTGTAAACTTTATTTATAATACTTTATAACTTATCTAATCTCGCTCCTTCTCTGAATAGATCAAATATTGAAGACTAGTTGCACAAAATATAGCTTCTGCTTAACTGCAAAAATAGCAGTCCCATCACTTCCAAAATGACGGTTTTGTAAGAATAAGTATATTTTTATTACTTCGATGATGATAGATATTTCTTAACCATTGCCAAGCTATAGATAACAAAAGGGCAGTATCCTCAGATGTTAACACTTCTTGTAAAATATGGAAACACTTCTAGCTCACCAGACAAAAATAAGCTGAAATTACTCACAAAATGTATGTGAATAAAATTACTCCTAATCAAAATGAACTGCCCACATGAAAAGCCCAAGTCAACAATACAGAAAATGGAACTAAAAATAATGATGACAGCTATCTTTTTTTCTCTATAAAGCATAAATATTCAGTACAGTAAACAGCTAAATATTCATTCAAAAGGACACAGTTTGAATCTAACTTTCCTCTCCAGTCAATCTCAGTTTCATCACTGGGAGTTTGGAGGTAATTATGCTGCACTCAGCAAAAACTTTTATCTGAAACTCTTCTATTTTCTCACATTCTAAATGTTCATGTTAGCAATGCTTAAGCATTTAATTTTTGAAAGTAGTCCTAAATCACAGAATCACAGAATCATTTAGGTGGGAAAAGACCTCTAAGATCGTTGTGTCCAACCTTTGACCAATCACTACCTTGTCAACCAGACCATGGCACTATAAGACCCCGTGTCCAAGTCACATGCTCACCAGGCATTTTACTTCTAAAAATGTATTTAAGTTTCGTCCATCGAAATTTTGCAGAGCCACTGGTTCTTATATACCTTGAGGTTGCATAAAGACAAAATGCTGACACGTTTTTCCTAGGAGACACTTTTAACTTACGGAGAAAATAAGGAATTTTAGCAAAAGTTTAAAAGGATAAAATACAACCAAGGCAGAGCATTCCACAAAGCACTTACCCAGCACATGCCAACCCACACAATTTAGCAGAATCCAACCCACTGGTTTAAAGTTACTCAAAATATTAAGGAAAGAAAAGAGAAAGAGAGAGATTAAGAGAAGAAACAGGACGAAAGAAAGAGAACAAGAGAAGAGAGAGTAAGAAGAGAGGAGAATAAGAGAAAACTAGGTTAAACAGCTACCACTGAAGAGTTCTATGAGGTCCAGCTTCCCATGGTTATGGTAGGTCTCAGGAGAGCGAGAGTAAAATGAACCCATGTGTTCCTGTATTTATGTGTTTCTGGCCACCCCTCCCCAGGCAGGATGTTTGGCACTGACCATTCAGTGCTTCCAGGAGGGAGTGAGCAGTGGTGCAGTCAATCAGAGGCTGAGTTGGGCGCTCCTGGGGGTGTGGTGTGGACAGCCCCCCAGGCTGCCCTTTTGACTGATAGCTTCTCCCTGTGGGCTCCATGAGCCCTACCATCGGAGTTCTGGGGCTGCCATGTGGCCTCCATGAGGCTGTAGGCCTGCCATGTGAGTTTCACATGCCCTTCCCCCCCCCACACAATTGGTTCCGACACAATAATACAGTAATACTAAACCAGTGTCTCACAGGCACTAAGGTCCATGTCAAGTCTTTTCTTGAACACCCCCAGGG
This sequence comes from Manacus candei, assembly GCF_025592945.1. NCBI lineage: Eukaryota > Metazoa > Chordata > Aves > Passeriformes > Pipridae > Manacus > Manacus candei. The sequence goes on along the minus strand of NW_026138059.1, from coordinate 17,794,941 downwards.
ATGGTGACTCTACCCCTCCCTGCACTCCATTCCAATGCTTAACAATCCTTTCTGTGAAGAAATCTTTCCTGATGTCTGACCTGAACCTCCTCCAAAGTTCCCTCCCCTGAGTAGTGAAACAAGACCCGAAATATTTGGAGTTGGCCACTTCTTTTCAGGAGGAAATTTTCTCGTCATGTTTTTCTGTTTTGAATTGTGTCAAGTAATGAGGGAGGTATTTTGCTTCTGTTCAATATAAACAAATCGCCTCTCCCTAAATTTTTCTCTTACTTATTAAACTAAAGTTTTATTTCTTCAGATCTAATATAAAATTCTTCAACCTCGCTCTCAATTAAAACAATTGCAAAAGTTCTACTAAACGTAACAGACTAAACATTGCACTGCAAGGTCTTGTACTGCATGACATTGTGTATGGATATAATGCACAAGTTTATTTTTATAAATAAATACATATATTTATTTGTATACACTCTATATATTAAATACATACATATATTTTAATATGTGCACAGTATGTATACATGCATGGTACACACAAATAAGACATTTTCCAAAACAAAATAAAATTTGGACATTTTAAGGCCTCCCACATATTAGTAAGACCAAAAAAAAAAAAAAGAAAAAAAGACAAAGACCTGTATACCTAATCCAGATTAAAGATTAAAATCTAACAGAAAAGGACCTGACATTGTGTCAAGGGAGGTTTAGGCTAGATATTAGAAAAAGGTTCTTCACCCAGGGAGCGGTTGGGCACTGGAACAGTCCCCCCAGGGAAGTGGTCACAGCACCAAATCTGACAGAATTCAAGAAGCTTTTGGGTGATATTCCCAGGAACATGGTGTGACTCTTGGTGATGGTCCTGTGCAAGGCTAAGAGTTGGACTCAATGATTCTGGTGGTCAATTCCAACTCAGCATATTCTGTGATTCTGCGTAACAAACAAACAAAAACCCCACCACAAACAAACAAACGAAAAGACAAGGAAAATAATTTACGCTCCTCAAAGATGGGATTTCTAAAGAGTTTTACTACTGGGTAAACTGAAATGAATTACAGGTTTGACAAGATCTGTACTGGAAGACTCAAGTGAGTGCCTCTTTAGTCTGACAGAGGGAGACTGCAGCTGAGCAGGACCCCCAAGGCAGTCAGTGGCAGGACCAGCACACAGGCTCCCTGCCTCTGTGCCAAGCCAGAGGCCTGACTGCCAGCGCAGGGCTTCCGTCCAGCTTCCTTTGCTCAAAGTGGGTTCTGGTTGTGTAGCCTCCTGCCTTGGAGGCTTATGTTCATTTTGTTTTTTCTCTACAAGCAGAGAATGAAAGTGACAAGACCATTCCAGGAGAGTAGCCAAAAAGATGTCAGTATATTTCTCCTAGCTGGGCATAAAAGAGATGATAATGATAAGACACATTTTTCATCTCTGAAAATTTCCCATAAACATTTTGTTCATAAAAAACATTTTCTGTTTTAAAAACATGTCAGTGGAAAAAAACTTAAGAGTAAATTAAATATTTTGAAGTAGATAGTCAGTTACTCCCTACCTGAATTAAATATTAAAGAAATTACTGCAAGTCCTTGTAGTTTGAAGAACTCAGACCTCACACTGATGTGTTTTGTTGGGTATTTTTTTAAAGAGAAAATAATTGCTGTATTTGCAGTCCTCATTATAGCAGCGACCTAAATTGCATGATTAAGGGATATCTATAATATAAATGTGAATTGTTATAACAGATATCCTGGAATGTACTTTCATAATGTGTCCAGCGCCCCAGTCATTCCTGAAAATAGCCTTCTACATCAGCCAAGATATCTCATGTAAGGGCATCACTGTTTTGTAACTTTAGCCCTTTGGTCCAATTTGAGTTCTATAGACAGAAACGTTTCCCTAAGAAGATAAACACAACTAATCTGCTGTTTTTCAGACTTGTGTAAAGACAGTGTGAAAATAGGTTGAAGTCAGGAGAAAAAAGTATCTGAGCAATATACCAGTTACTTCTTTTATCTTCTTTTCCTTTGCCATTTAACTGAGTTCAGAAACTAGCTTCTCTTATGTTTTTTTGAACTCAAACTGATGGCAATTTATCACAATATTTTTCATTCTATAACTGTATTTGAAGCATACCTCAGCTAGCTCTCTCAAGGCCATTTAAAGCAATAAAAAGGTATACAGTGGGTATTTTGGAAAGAATTGCACATAGTTTCATTATTCTTTAATATTAGTTTTATTTTCCTTAATCATAGTCCGTATTAATTTTTATTTTTCTCCTGCCAATTACTACTGTGCTGAAACTAGAAATGACAATTATAGGACTGAGCAATTTGTCTTTGTTCCTTATCTTCTCCATATCTTCAGTGAATTTAACCATCCTGTTGTATCCTCATTGTCATCATCATGGTTAGGCTTTATGAACGAAGATTTAGGGAGGGCTCTACTCATGTTTGTTACAAGCGTGGTAGTGGCTAAAAAGGCCAATACGAGACAGGCACATCCAGTTGCAAAAGGCACAGCAGAAAGACTCCTTAGGTGGTATATTCTGCAAGCACGATTCTTTCTGCATTGTCTTTTCTCCTCAAGGGTGATCCTGCGTGCTTTCTCAAAAGCATCAGCAGCGTTATAGATGGTGTGTCTCCAGACCTCCCAATTGGAGGCCAGAGTAGACCAGTTATGGTGATCAATATGGCCAAGGCTGAGATGTTGTTTCAGGGAGTCCTTGTATCTTCTCTTCCGGGCTCCTCTCTTGCGACAGCCGGTGGCAAGTTCAACATAAAGCAAGATCTTAGGGAGGTGGTGGTCCTTCATCTTTGAGATGTACCCTGCCCAGCACAGCTGTGTTCTCAGCAATATGGCCCCAATACTTGTAATTGCTGCTTGTTCTAGAACAGACGTATTTGTCACGTAATCTGACCAGTGGATGTTTAGGATTGTTTTTGTATCCTAGGTATTGACTTATTTAACAGTGTTTATGCATTTGTAAGATGTTACCTTGACTTTATGTTCTGTTTTCTGATTGGTGATAATACAATATTTTGTAGAAATATATTTTTATTGACTCACAGTCTTTTCAAAGAAAGAGGTTTTACTTTTGAAGATCTTTTGTTCAGTGTTTCTTTTAATGAGCCTTTGTACGTGCTTTCCTGTCTATCCATACTTTGCAATAGAATGCTCCTTTGCTAAAATACGTAGTTATATTTAGTATAAAAACATATTTTAATCACATTTCCATTTATTAATATACATTCCAGGACATAAAACTTGTTGTCGTATACATACCAGTTAATGAAGTTTAGAATAATCACTTATTTTCATAAAGCTTCCAGTCTCCCTTATTAGCTCAGATCTACCTTATTTTCTGGAGAGAATGGCACTGGTATATTCACATGCATAAGCTTACCATTGCTGAAACATTACAAAATAATGCAGGAATAATGGCCATGGATTCCACTTGAGAGGCAATGAGATGAGTCAGGTATCGCAGTGCCCCATCAAATGGGAGTGGTGGCTTTACAATAATCAACATTTAAAAAAGAGATAATATAAATAAAATAAGAGCAATTACATTTTCAGGGTAAAAAGTCATAAAATACTTGAGGCATACGAAGGCTAAAATCTAATCTCTGCTTTGAATCAGATAGAACAGGTGTTGGAATGTGGTTCCTCTTCTTAAAAATCAACCATAATCACCATACTGTAGAATTTATCTTCCTTTTTAGCTGTTTATATAAAAGGGAAGATGTGCGAAAGAAGAACTTGACATTTCAAAAGAGGTCGATGCTATAATTTGATGAGCAAGGAGCTTGCCTGGTATGTGGGATGGAATCTGTGGGAGCCTAATCTGCCACAAACAAGCAGATCAGTTACACCCAAGTTAAATGTTCTAGCCACTAGGTTATTGTCTGGGCACTGGGTAGACTGAGAGAGTATCTATCATAGCCTTCTCATAAGTACATTCCCCAAAAGTGTAATTTTGATTCTACATCAGAAAAAAATAAAATATTTTGAAACTGCATGCTTTCTCTTTTCTTTTATGAAACTGAAAAGCCGTTTTCTAGTCAGCACTAGAAAATAATAAAATTCTCACATTCCTTACTCAGTTGTCAATCATAGAACAGAGTGAAAAATAGCTTAGGTTACTGAAGTTTATTTCAGAGAATACTACCAAGAAATACAAGTAGAAATAAAAAACCAACCAACCAAACAAAAGAGTTCTCCTACCCATTTCACTCTACAGGCAAAGCAAAAAAAGTCTTCATTGAGTGGGCATTTATTTATGATTAAGTGCATGCATCTATATATAGAGAGATACATATCTATCAAGTATATACAAAAAAGCCATAAGACACAAAGAGGTATTTCTATAACCTGATAAGGACTGGGAAATCCTTGAAATCAGTAGAGAATTCATTGTTTGAAGTTTATTCCATACTGGAGGTATTTAGATAGAGTAAAAATGGATGTCATTAAAACCTCTAGATTTCCCTTGCTAAATCAAATGATTGATTTAAATCACCATCTGTGAGTTTTGACCATTGAAATTAAACCGTATCACACTTTAATCAGATATAATTCTGTCTATAGTAACAAATAGTGTGACACAATATCCATAGGGTGAAATAGTTATTTCAGAGACCAAGGCATCCACACTACATTTCTGAACCTTTTTACTTCAGTTTAGCTGTAGTCTACTCCTGCGGACCAGATGACCATAAACAACTGGAACATGTTAGACGTTGTACAACATCTTCCAGTTTAGCATCATTCAAAAATGAAACCGGTTGACACACTCAAGAAGAGCAGCTCTGTGAACCACAGTACAGCCTGAGAGGACTGCTGGGAGATTAACTCCAGAAGTGCACCCATCCTCCACAAAGGACAATCACAGATGCACTTAAGATATGGATAAACACATCATGAGGTGGGTGAGCAATTGGCTCATGGGTAACACCAGACTGGTAACTTGTCACTAGTGGAGTTCCACAGGGCTCCATCTTAGGCCTTGTGCTCTTCAACACCTTCATAAATGACTTGGATGCAAGACTGGAAGGGATACTAAGCAGGTTTGCAGAAGATAATAAACTGGGAGGAGCTGTTGACTCCCTGGAAGGCAAGGTAGCCCTGCAGAGAGACCTTGACAAGTGGGAGGACTGGGCAATCACCAACCATAGGAAGTTAAACAAGGGAAAGTGCCAGATTCTGCACCTGGGATGGGGCAACCCTGGATGTTCCAGTACAGACTGGGGAATGAGATGCTGGAAAGCAGTGCCATAGAAAGGGGCCTGAGGGTCCTGGTCAGTGGCAAGTTGAATCTGAGTCAGCAGTGCCCTGGCAGCCAGGAGAGCCAATCACGTCCTGAGGGGTATCAGACAAAGCATTGCCAGCCAGTCAAGGAAGCGGATTGTCCCGCTCTGCTTTGCACTGGAGCAGCCTCACCTTGAATATTGTGGCAGTTCTGGTCACCGCAACATAAGGAAGTTATTAAGGTATTAGAGTGCGTCCAAAGGAGGGCAACGAAGATGGTGAAGGGCCTTGAGGGGAAACCGTGTGAGGACTAGCTGAGGTCACTTGGTCTGTTCAACCTGGAGAAGAGGGGACTGAGGGGCGCACACAGCCTGCCCTCGTGAGGGGAAGAGGAGGGGCAGGCACTGATCTCTGTGGTGACCAGTGACAGGATCCAAGGGAATGGTCTGAAGCTGTGTCAAGGGAGGTTTAGGTTGGATATAAGAAAAATGTTCTTCACCCAGAGGGTGGTTGGGCACTGGAACAGTCCCCGCAGGGAAGTGGTCACAGCATCAAGTCTGACAGAATTCAAGAAGCATTTGGATGATACTCTTGGGCACATGGTGTGACTCTTGGTGATGGTCCTGTGCGGGGCCAGGAGCTGGACTTGATGATCCTTGCAGGTCTGTTTCAACTCAGCATATTCTGTGATTCTGTGATAAGTAAAGAAAAATTATATAACTTAGGAACCAAGTTAAAGGTTACTTAGAGAAATGCTTTCTTTAGAGAAGCTATATGGCAAATGTGTTACAGACATGAGGAGACTCAAGGATTTCTTCTCAGTGTCAGGAATTGCTGAACTCTTTGTAGAAGGAACACCCACATTGTAAAAACAATGCCAAACAGAAGTGAGATTTTTCTTCCCATTTCTCTCATTTGGGGAAATATTTAAAATAAAAATTAAAATACTGAGCGCAGCCTGCTTTTGAAGTGAATCTCGCCATCAACCCCATTTTCTGTGCACCAGTTCACACTGCAGAGCGCTTTTTTTTTCTCAGATAAAATTGTAATGAAAGTGTCCGAAGAATTACAGTTATCAGTACTATTGTGCATTTGATCATAAAAAGATGTAAAGCGGTAAATTGATAAGGATCTTCCTCTACCCAGGGCTGAAGAAAAAGAAATTAAAGGAAAGCCAAAGCACCAACACCATCCTTATAATCTGTAACTTTGAAAGTGAATGGCTAATGGAGACATTCATCAGTTAAAAAAAAAACAAAACCAAAACCCAAACCAAACCCCAAAACAAGCAATTAGGATATTTTCCAACAACAATTAAAATATTTTAAGAGAAAAAGTATTGATAACAGTGAAAAAAATTATTGAAATATTAATCCATTAAGAAAAAATACTGCTCATCTGTTCAAAAACTACACCTGTCATGTTCTTTGTGATACCAGTTTGTAAGTGGGCATTCATCTGCATCACTCAGTAGACTTCCCTTTTTTTGTTTCTTATTCCACATATCTATTTGGCATGTGTGATAAATTTACTTTTCTTTCCTTATTCAAACACATCTTGAAGTTTGAGCCTTTAAAAAAAGCCTCAAAAAGATCAGATTCTCCAGCCTGCTAAACATGAGTATAATGACACTTGCCTTACATATTCTCTTTCTAGCGTACTTTTACACTTCTGGTTATTGTAGAATATGAGAATTTTTTTTCGAAACTGGAATATATTAATCTTTAAAATACATTTGGTACGTAGGCATTATTTCTATTATGCAGATAGTCGTGGTACAATCTTTACTAGGATTTTTGTGACATGATTCTATGATAGAACATACTCCAAATCAGTAAACTATAGGTATCATCATAAGTGTTTACTTCATTTTCTGTGTTCTCCAGCAAAACTCAATAATTCGTGAAAACTCACCCTTCTTTAACTGTCAAGTCCTGAACCTAGAAAGGAAGTACCCCTGACAATAATACAGGCTGGGAACCACTGGACTGGTGAACAGCTCTGCAGGAAAGGACCTGGGGGTGCTGATGAGCAGCCAGCTGAACATGAGCCAGCACTGGCCCTGGTAGCACAGGCAGTCAGCAGCATACATAGCTGTATCAGCAGGTGCAGTCAGTTGGCTGAGGAATAGATTGTCCTGTTCTGCTCAACACTGGTTAGACCTCATCTAGAATGCTATTTTAGCCACCCTTGCTCTAACCTCAAATCCTATGATCTGTGAAGAAAGGCTAAGAGAGCTGAGCTTGTTCAGCCTGGAAAAAACATGGCTTTGAGGAGGAGAACCTATAGGAATGCTATTTAAAAATGGATCCAGTCTTTACACAGCTGAGCATGGTGAGTTGACAAGGAACATAAATTGAAAAAAGAAAAGTTTCAGACTGGATATAGGGAAGAATTCTTTCATCATTGCTACAACCCACCCCAGAAAGCAAGGGTAACCCAAGTTCTTCTTAGTAGATCCCTTGCAACAGATTAAAGTGAAACAAAACGGAATGATTAGTGTTTGTAAATATATATATTTCGGGTTTATTTTAGAACAATTTAATAACAAAGGAAAACAGGTATATAGTTGTTTTCATTGTTATTATCTATAATAGTAACAGTAATGGTAATATAGCAATATAAAAACATTAAAAATAACACTTAAGAAAATGTACAAATAAAATAAAGAGAAAGAAAGGATAGAAGTAGAAAGATATATAGTGGCCATCATCCAGCGATGAGACTTGGTAGCTGCAATTTCCATGCCGGTTGGTCAAAGTGATGGTCACATTCCTGTTGAAGTGATGGTCTTGATCTGTCAGGGGTAGGGCAAGTCCACAAAACTCAAAGATTTAATGAGTTATATATGCTCAGATTCAGGTGGTAACACCTTGTACCTCTCTTGTACCTGATACACTGGTACTCGGTATCTGAGGGGGGGAGTTTTACACTGGATGATGTATTACTGTGAGTCATGGGATACTTTGATAATTTTTGATGGTCTAAGTCATTACAACTGCCTATTACATCAGTGCAGTTGAGTCAATTATAGCCCATCATGGCACATCAGCAGAGATGAATACCTCCAGGCCATGTGTGAATGTCTTGGTGCTTCCCTGGAGGGTCACTTGTGTAAGGAAAAAGAAACACTATCCTACCTTGCAGAATTTGCCTCTTTTCTTGTCTTTTTTAACACCCTGAGGTGTGGGGTATGCACACCCTCAGCAGCTGGCTGGCCACTCTGCACATTTTTAGCAAAGCACACTGCTGACTGTTTGAGCCATCAGCATTGACAATCCAGTCTCTCCAAGGAGGGGAAGAGTGTGCAAATGAGTCTGTGAGCTGTCGCCTCCTCCCAGCCTTGTTTACTTCTCCTTAAAACTGAGATGATTAGGTAATAGTATCACCTTTGTCTTATCTAAAGTTCCCATTAGGAGGCTTAACACACAGTCCAATTCCCTGAAATCCAGGAGGCATATTTGGGTGGAGAATGGGTTTCAGTGTTCTTAACAATGTTTAAGCTATTAAATATTTCGGTCTCTCACAACCATACAGGCAGTCCATCAGTGATGCCAATTACCCAGAAAGGTTGTGCAGTCTCTGTCCTTCATGATGTTGAAGACCCAAGAGGTTGAAGACCCAAGAGATTAAAGACCTATGCAGCGTGGTCTGACCCATAACTGACAACTTTGAGCAAGAGAAGGAATTCAAGATGTGCTGAGATAACTTCAAACCTGAATTATTCCATGAATCAAAGTTTCTGCATTGTCTTAAAGCCATTTAAATAAAATGAAAAAGTATATCCATCTTTTAGATTAAGCAACAGCATGGAAGACATATAGAAGTAAAGATACTAAGTACCTTCTATTTCTTAAGAAATATTGAACTGATCAGAAAGCTAGGTCTATTGTGGAATAGCCTGTGAAACATGATGCTGTCAATATAGTTTTGATAAAGGAACAAGAGAACAAACAAACCAAGTTGAGGGGCAAACCATCAATAAAAAATTAAATTATTTTCTATGTAATCACTGTTTTACCAACCTGTCATTCATATCATGTGGCATAAAGCCAAAAGGTCAGCAATCTGGCAGCTCTTCTATACTCCTTTCCAGTAAATATATGCTGAGCCATTTGAACCATTTGCTGCATAGTGTTTTCTAATGGGAAGAACAGTGGACAGTTCCTGACATCTGTGATGTAATGTCATTTAGGGGCACATCAACTGTCAAGGGGGAGGGAAGCAACAGGAGTAGCAGGAACAAATACACTTGGGTTGGCAGGAAATGGGAACTGAATGTGAGGAGAAAGAACAAGCATAAATGGCATTTGTTTTGCATTCAGCAGTTCTACAAAACAATGTCCTGAAATGAGAATGTCTAAAGTTTTCTGACTTCTTATATTTCTAGTCAACCATCTTTCAATTACTTATGAAGCTTTTTAGAACTAACCACACCAAAACAAATAAAACCTCACCAAACCATATATTTCTGTTTCATCTTCAAATAAATAAAATTAATGGAAGATTTTGCAATTCCACTGATTCAGTCATATGCATATGTATGCTTAAATATTACATGCTTAATGAAGAAGTCTACCATTTCCTACATAGACAATAGTGAAAAGGAATGCTGATAAGGCTCCCAAAGGCACGTTCAGCTATCTACATAGTTTTACTGGCTATAAGACCTGATTTTTTTTACATATCTTAAAATATCAGTGAGAAAGGAATTGGCAAATATTAAGGAGAAAAGATTTCCATGTACTGACTAGTGAAAATAAGTGAAAGAACAATATTAAAAGAGGTGGAAAAGTGGAGAAAACATAAAAAATTATTTTTATTTTTATTTAGAAAGTGTGTAGGGCAGTACTTGGAAAAGGATCAAGATTTCCTGTTGGAGTTTAGAACTTTATGCAGACTTTCAAAAGTTAGCGTCTGTTTGAGAAGAATGAAAATGAATGCAATTTATCATAAATTAGAAGTAGCTATGTGCTGCACTAGAAGAATACAGATAAGTACGGTGAGGCCTCCAAGTGAATGCTCTAGCAGCTTACTCACAGATGCTTTGGGGCAAATTAGAATACACAGAGAAGAAAGCATCAAAATCTATCAGTTTGCTTATCAAATTCATAAGAGAAGTTGTTGAACATAAGATTCAGAAGGAACCCAGTGAATTCCTAGTTCAAAAGGTTTTTGTAAAAAAGCATTGACCTTTTTTTTTATTATTGCCTCTGCTAATGAAAATTCCTAAAATATTTGCAGCACATTGGAGGATACAAAAGCATTTGGCTTAATTAGTTAGAGGCAGAGTTATTCATACAATATTAAAGTGCACCAAGAACCATGTGGCCAAATAAGGTGGCATGTTAATATCAACATTAAATAGAAATGAAATTAAAAATCACAGTAAGTATGAGGAATGAAAACTGAATTAAAGTAAATGGGAAGAATGAAATCAGCTGTCTGCAATGAATGTAGTAAAGACATTGACTGAAGAAGTTAGCTCTTCATAACACCTAAGACCTTGCAAAGACTGGCTGATATGCAGCCTTATAACTCTGGATTTTGTAAAGAATGTTATTCGTATTAACAAAATACAACAATTGTGCAGTCTTAAATGTTTGATTCACATAAATACTTCGTATTTTTGCAAGGTTGTGTTTTTGTGTTATGTTTTTGTGACTTATTAAAGCTTTTCATTAAATATAGCCTACAAGTCAGTTCGATAGAATACAGATGAGGCCATCTGTGCTATGAGACCCCAAGAAAAAGACTCTGTTTTCCTATATACTGTCCTATATAGGAAAAATCTCAATCCTTGGAAGTTGGGGGGGTTGGGGAAAGCATTCAGGTAATCCCTTTTTACAGATTTCAATGTCTATTTTTTACTTTCCCTGTGAAACTTATCAAATATGATCCTTTTACAAAGTTTACAAAGTCTGCTCTAGATATAGGTATTTATATATTTTATAGGTATTTTACTGAATGGCCAGTGATGGAACTGCTAGGGGAAAAACTTAGAAAATTATCCAGTCTATGCAGGGATTGAATTTGCCTGGGTTAGATTCTTAACAGAGAAATGTCAAATTATGAATTAATCACCACCTGCTCCCATTTTATTCTGTGGAGAAAGATAGACACTTCCAGGAGAGATTCTTCTTGGCTCAAGATGATTGTCTAAACTTAGTGAGATGGATTGTCCTTTTCCAGTGTCTATTTATCTTCACTAAGCTTCAAAAAGTGCCTAGGATTATTATTTTAGCCTAAAATAACGAATTGTTTGATATCTAAATTTAGGCAAGATAAATTCTATCTGTAATGCCTTTTTTATTTGTTTACTTTTTGGTGTAAACATGTTCATAGAAATGAGCAAAAGAAAAAACATTGTAAGCTGTGGCATAATATAAATTCTGCTGAAGGCACTGAGAATCTTACAGTTGCTGTCTGTGAGATTTGGATTAGACAAATAATTTCCTCCTGTTATGGAGTCTCTGGAGAGTTCTCATTAATCTAATTATATGTGGAGGTTGTAGGGTCTAGACATTCTCTCCTCAAATCCATCTTTATGTATATGCCAAGTATAGACTCTAGAGATGAGATTCAACCATGCAGTTTTAGCTGCCTTAAAATCATGTGAACTAAGCTAGTCATCCAGGCTTATTCAATATCAATTCAGAGAGACGTTCATGCCCAGAGGACAGTCCCTATTAGATAACAACCTTAGGAGTAATTTGCCTTCTGGAAGTGCCTGTCTTATTCCACAACAGAAGCATGGGCAAACGATTTACACGATTTTTCATAGCTTCACAGATGCTTAACAGATAAATAGAAGAGGCAGACTGGTGCATTCTCAATGCTACAAAATGAAGTATTATGGTGCAAACTGAAGCAAGACAGAACTTAAATTGAGCTGACTGCGGATGAACTTTAAAAAAAAAGTCTGATACTTGTAAAATATCTTTTTTTCTCCAAAGAAAATAATAATTGAATTTTTATGAAATTTTCATTATCTGAATGAGCAATATAGCAAAACAAATAGGTAAATTGTCAGCTATGGAAATGTTCTGAAACACTGCAATTTAGTTACTTAAATGTTAGATTACATTCAGATGATTATTCATTTAACTTTCATAGCAATGTGATGCCTCTTGTTTTAATAGTGGATATGGATGGAGAAAGAAGTAGTGTGACAATATTCTTAACTGAACACTTTCATTGCACCTATTGAGTGGTTGCTCAGCTTTTCAATTAATTGTGAAAATTCTTCTTGTTCTAATCCATCAACAACAACAGTAAAAAAAATCCTCATAGAACTAAATTAAATCAAAGCTTTATTTGTTAGATGCCAAAGTAACCCTGGTCAAAAATAAACAGATTTATTCTAGTTTCATGATAAACTTCCTCACTTATACTACTCATGGAAGCACTTGCAGCATGAAAAGTCGTGCTAACCAATGATTACTTGGTAGAGATCACTTAATAGCAATTGTCTCACACTGCTACCACTCACTCTTTGGATGTAAGAAATGTGGTCTTAACAGAAGCAGACATATTCTGTTTTATATTGAAAAGATAAAGAAGTATTTACTCTTGTCCTTGACAGCAGTTTTATGTGAAGGTAGGACTTCACAGTGTGTACTTGAGCTCATAGATTCAAGCCTTGCAAACTGGCTAGAACTGGTCCCCTGAACTTAACTGTTTCCAGTACTGAAGAAGCTATTAAAGCTCTTCTTGGCTGTGGTTTGCCAAAGCTCACTCTTTCCTTATCTCACCAGCTCTTCCATTTGGTTCTTTATAACCTGTTTTTCTATGAGTGCTGTGTAATCAGTCTGGTGTGTGTTTGCCTAGTTGTCTGACTGTTTGCACCTCAAACAACTGCTACAAAACTAGACAATTTCAATTACATTCTCAGTCAAATTTTGCAAACTTCAACTCTTCAAAAGGTTATTAAGTTTCTGTACTTTTTGTGATAGATGACAGCCAAATAAAGGATATACTCCCAGCTGATCTGTTCTTGAGAGAAAAGCTGCAGTATAAACACAACCTTTATTCCATGTCATATGATCCACAGAGAAAAGAATTATGAACACTTCAGATAAAGGGAAAGCTTTAGACTGGTGTCCTCTTAGGCATGGGCATAAGGATCAAATCCATGGAAACCAGGATTCATTAGCTGGGCACTCACAAAATTACCTCTTCTTTTCCTCACAGCTTTCTCCTCATGTCCTTGGGCTTGGGTTTGAGTGTTTTTTTTTTTTTTGTTGAGTGTTGGTTTTGTGATTTTTTTTAATTTATTTATTTTTTTAATTTTCCTTCTCTAGCACTTTTTAAAAGGGTGCTTTGCATTTTTTGGCATGAAGCCTAATTTTCCAGTAAATAAACGGGCATTTTGTCCAGCTATAAAATGCACTAGCATTACCAAGATTTTTTTTAGCTCAAACGAGCCATTTCCCCCTTTAATTACTTTATACATATATGGTATGTATACATGCTGAAACCTACAGTCTTACTATATGCTGTGCTGTGATCTCATATTTCTACATCAAAAGGATGGAATATTAAATGAAAAATTAGTAAGAACTGCACAGTCACTAATCAGTATATCCATTACTTTTCTTTCAATAACCAGATTTCATGGGGGAGCAGGGGGGAAGAAAAACTGGTAATTTTTTTCTGTTGAAATTCATATTTTTCCATAGAAAACATATGATTTTGAGAAATACTGTGATTTCTTAATTAGGAGAATTGAAGGGAAAATGGGTTTCAATTCAAAGTTTCAAAGAAAAAAATAATGTTAAAATATTTCTTTAAACTAATTTTGAAATTAAATGCCATTTCTAAAATTAATTTTGAAACTAAAAATATAATTACATAAAAATATCACTTGGGAAGAAATTTCAAAATATTGTATTTCAAGACTTGCAATAAAAAGTCCTTGGAAAATTTACATATTTAATGAAACGAAAACTCATTTTAAATTACTGCAAATTTTGAAAATTTTTTTTAATAATTCAAATACAGCTAGAAAATGATACAATTTTTAAAGAAAATCACCTAATCATGAAATAGAAATGAGTTCTCAAAAGATCTTGTAGTCTAATTCCTTGCCCCATAGCAGGATGTATGTATGCCCCATAGCTGAATGTATATTGGTCCTGAAGGTAATTTTTGAAAATCTTTTTCACTAACTTGCAATGAGAAGAATTTAAATCATTAAAATATTCAAAGTGAGATATTAAAGGAGAAATTGGCTGCAACAGAAAAATATTTTATGTCTAAGAATACATAAAGATAAAAAAGATAGAATATATTTCAGTCCTGACAACTTATCTGGGTTTAAAAGGGACTATACAGAGAATTAATTCTCAGAGAATGTAGAAAAAGCATCCTCCTATAGAGGTAGTTGTGTTGCTCAGATGAAAAATCAATCTCCTATGGAGAAGGATCTGCAGTCCAAACCTCATCACCCCACGGCTGTAGCAGTACTAAAGCAGCTCCTGGGCTGATTACTCATCCTTTGTTGGTGTATATTATTTAGAGCAATGTATACAAGAATATTACCTGGGAATTCATCTGACTCCTACGACTTTTCACATATCATGAAGAGTGGCTTGGCAACTATATCAGTCAATTCCTTCCAGGCTCTGGACTGCATCTCAGTGGGTCTCATAGACTTATGTGTGTTCAGCTTTCTCAAGTGGTCATGAACCTGATCTTCTCTTACAGAGGGGGGGGACTTTGCTCCCCCAGTCCTCATCTAGCAGTCCAACCACATATACATCAGAAGCATTAGTTAATTGTATTTAAGAGTTTTTTGCACTGCCTGTAAGAGAAGTTTACTTGGTTTGGTGACTGAAATTAAACAATATAGAAATCAGAGTCCAGTTTTCTTGTTACTTGAAAAATTTAACTTAAATTCTTTCCAGACTTTATAAAAACTCAGCTGTTAGTAAAAATCCCAAAAATTTCTGGCTAGCCTATATAATCATTATTTCCAGTTTCCTAAAAAGAATATGAGAAATTTAATTTTGCTTAATGCCATCTTCATAGGAATCAGTGATAGCTAAAGAAGGGCAGCCAAACTGGCTAACCAATTTTAGTGAAGGGTCACCCTCTACACCTGTCAGTCTGCCTTGTAGTTTTTATCATATGCAGTTCTATATAACCTGTAGTATAGGAGATTATCCAAGTATGTAGCACATAATGTGCAGCTAACTTTCAGTAAACCTGAAACACCTCTTTCATCAGGTAGCACTCAAAAAGTTGCTTGTCCACCACATTATAGTAATCTTTATTTTTTTGTAAATATGATGGATTTAAACATATTTATAATTCTGATTCTGATTAGACAAAGAATTTGTTAAAAACAATGACTAAGACAAATTATAGATAATTCCTTATATGTGCATTGCCAACTAAAGTCAGATTTGTTTTATTTATTAACCTTTTTTAAAACTAAACTGCCTTTAAATAAATAGGTTTTGCTCTCTAGCATTTATTAGGTCAGTGTGTGAATTTTTGTACAAGTCACATAATACTGGTTCATATGCTCTGTGAATAGATGATCTCCTAGATTGCCTTTATTTCCTTTCAAAAATAGTTTTTCTTGGTGATTCAACTATATATCCTAGTCATCAAAAAAAGGAAACCTCACTTGAATGCTCATGTGAAACACATTTAAATCAAACAAATGTTCATGAATGAAAAAGACTATTAGGCAGCTGAGTCAAATCCCATGTTCTAATTTGGTAAATTGTGTCAGGATCAATATAGTACACTATTTTATAATGTCTTACTATGATTTCCATTGAAAAATAAAGTAAAATCAAGTGTAAAATCACCAGTGTTTTGTTATGCTATGACATTTGAATAATAATATGGTTCTGAGATACACAAAATATTAAGATTTATTGTTTACCAAGAATCCCAGTAGAGTGCCTTAACTGTGAACTCAACCCTCTTCTCTGCTGATAAACTTGTCCTATTAAGACTCTAGCCATTTGTCTGCTTTTATTCCTACATTTCTAAATACAATCTTGTAGAGTAAGTACCCAAAAGATGAGAAAGCTGTTGAGATTGGTTCTGCTATATTAATTCCGTTCAACGTATGTTTTCTGATGTGAAGTAGCTTTCAGAATTAGCTGCTGTCCATATGAATATGTTGCAATGACAGAATTTAAAGCTTACAAAACTGTTTATATGATTAATATAAACATGATTTTGTTGGAAGTCACAGTGCATTCTGTGTCTATTGCTGTACTGGAAGAAGTTAAGCAGCTAAGACATTCAGAGTGGCTTATAACTCTTTATACATGACTTTTGTCAGCTTTGTTGCAGTATGTATTGTAAATCCTTTGGCACAGTCATGGTCTGCTAGGCCAATAATCTCATTTCTGAAATGCCTTTAAATATGTATTTACATGAGAGCATAATAGCTCTGAAGAAGCAATTATGACCAAGGAAGTCTACAACCCCTGTTTAAAAAGTCAAGAAACTGTTACATTCTTCTCAGTTAGCTGAGATTCTCTGTTTCGATGAAGTAACTAATTTTATTCTCATCTAACAAGCATTTTAAACTAATCTGTCTTTGAATTAGTAGAGCATCATATGAGAATCAAGGGGCTTCATCCCAGCTACAGCTGAAGATGACAAACATACAGTCACTAAATTTTATCAAAACTGAACACAATATGAACAATATAAATTTCTGGGGGAAAAAATCCCAAAATATAAATCAAAGACAATCAGAATTAGAAGTTTTTACTCAATTTTTAATTTACCCCAAAGGAAGATGGAGAACAGAAAGCTATCAAGAACACTATATCTCAGATCAGCCACACTTAAAAATTCTGACAATTGCATAGATACAAGTACCATACTGTAAATCAAGAATTGAAAATACTACTTCAGCAGGAATGTTGACAAAGAATAGAATCATAGAATGATTTGGGTTGGAAGGGACTTAAAGATCATCTAGTTCCAGCCCCCCTGCCATGGGCAGGGACACCTTTCACTAAACCAGGTTGCTCAGAGCTCCATCCAACCTGGCCTCAAATACTTCTGGGGATGGGGCATTCACAGCTTCTCTGGGCATCTGGGTAACCTGTTCCAGTGCTTCATCACCCTCACAGTAAATAATTTCATCCTCATAGCTAATCTAAACCTACTTTCTTTCTCTTTGAAGCCGTTCACCCTTGTCCTGTCACTACATTCTCTTGTAAGTCCTCTAACTTTCAATCTTTTTTCATCTTAATTATTTTAAGATCATAAAACCTAGCAGCTAAACCTTCAAAAATCAAAATTGTTATCCATATGTCAGAGACAGAAGTAAGAACCTACATAATGTTATGAGACAATCAATTTTAATAGTCTAATGCAAATATCAACTTTTGTCATAAATTTTCAAGTACAAAATAAACAACCTTTGGTCAATATTTACTTATATATTTTCAGTTCTCTTTTAGTCTGCTATTTGCTCAAAATGACAGTTAAATGCAGACCCTTCCTGGTGGTTTTTTTCTTTATATAAAAAAAAAAGAAAAGAAAAATCCTGTAGCTTTGTATCTGTCTCCTCATATTTAAAATCTGAAATGGGAATCAAAATCTTCCATAGATACAATCAACCCCAAAAAAGAAGGTATTCTTATATGATTCAGAGGGAGGCAGGCCCATTTGCAGATCAACAAGCTTTTGCTGTTTTCTTAGAAACCAGGAATAACCATTTATCTGCATAAGGCAAAGCTGTTTACAGTGATTTCTGAGCACTTTGTTTCATCTAAAAGAAATTTGCATTTTCATCAGCTCATGAAGCTGATAATTAGTATCCAGAACTGATGTAGATCTTACCCCACAGCTTTTATACAGCATGGCATTTTCTTTTCATGGGATCACAACCCTGGGAAATGCAGTCTTTACTCACATTGCCTGATTGGTTTGTCTAGATTTCTAAGTACTTTTTTTTTTCCCCCCAACATAAACTATCATTTGTAGCCATTTTCATTTGGCAGTTTTGCATCCTGTTTTTCCTGAAAGTCTTCATTCAGACTCACCCTGGATGTTCGCCAGAACCAAAACAATTCTCATTCTACTTAAAATGCTTGCCCTTGTATACGTGCATGTGTGTAATAGGTAATGGATCTGAATTTAACTTTACAGAATGATGAGCTAGGCATATTTGTTTCCCTAATCCATTAGACACTGGGGGACACAGATCATTGTAGCAGACACACTCCGTTGATGCCTTCCCATTTTGCTAATACTCAGCTTTTAACTGACATCAGCATCGTGTAGTAAAATTGCTTCCAACCTCATTTAAACAGCTGCACATTTGAACAGGCTTAAATGATGGGGTTTAGTAAATTGGTGAAGCATAAGTTTGCGTATGCATAAATTAACCTGGCCAAGAGCCAGCTTTCAGGAAATCCATTCTTATTTAACTGCTGGAAATAAATGCCTGGTCTCCAGGGGCAAGGGGAAGAAGGTAGGGGCAGTAAGGCAACTCTCACTTAGCATCCTATTGATTTCAACCTCACAAATGATGCACATCATTGGTTTGCCCAAGCCTGTGGAGTGAGCAGATCAGCGCTGACCCACTACCTCCGAACTCACAGCTGCTCAGCTTTACTTTCTCAGTGCTCACTGAACTGAAAGAACGCTTTGGAGCTCCTGCCTGATTTTCACAGCCATCCTATGGCAGTACAATGTCCACTGCTGTTTCCCTTTCACTGAAGTGTATCTTTCATTTTTCCTCCCTTTTCTCATTCACTAGTCTACACAGGCTTCATTATTGTTTCTTCTCCTTTTCCACAGGAATCATTCTTTTGAAACATTAATGTAAACAGTTCTCTGAAGATTTCTGCAGGCTGCATACATAAATGAAAATATATGAATTCACGGAGAACTAAGGAAAGCACTGAAATCTTACTGGAGAATCTGGAAAACATTTCTGTTCTTCTTCCCTGCTCCCACTTTCTTTGTTTTTGTTTCTGTTTTCTTTTGTTGTTTTTTTTTAGTCATTCTTCAGATAGAGTTATTCCGGTAAATGAGGCTGAATCAAAACACTGCCTTTTAAGCAGACATTTAAATAGATTGTAATTTGCTTCCTCCCTTCCCCTAAACTTTCAATGGCTTTAACAGACACTTGGGAAAATTAATTTCCTCAATAGTTTTTTTTCCTTTTTCCTGGAAATGCTAGATGCTCCATCTAGTGGACTAATTGAGCACGGTTAAAACTTATGACAGGTAGAATCCTTTGAAATGTGAAGAAAAAAATAACTTTATTGCAACAAATGAGAAGAAGGGGGGGAAAGAAAGAAAAAGACAGCTTTCAATTTCTGCAGAACACGTAGAAGTTTGAGCAATGATTATAAGCATTATAATGCATCATAAGAATTTATTCTCTTCACAAGCAACACTGCTATTGAGATAGCCCATTGTTGCCATGGAAATATGTCATAAATTTCTGTCAACTACCTAAAATAGCTGCAGATCACAAGGTAATCAGGGCTGTTTGGTTTGGTTTGGTTTTGGGTTTTTATGTGTTTTATAGCTTTTTTAATTTCATCAGAAAAAAATAATGTTTGCTTTGTAATTTGTAAGCACATTTGTTGAAATTTTATGAGTAAACCAATGTATCTTATATTTTTCTTGCAGTGAAATGTTTTACATATTGTGTAAAATCTTGTGCTAAATTACCTTACAATGTATACAGTTTTCTGCCTTGACCAATACGTATTTAGTTCCTCTAATTTGTACTTTTAACATCAACATGATCAGAAGGCTACAAGAGTGTGCGGTGCTGTTGTAACTTGCCTATGGCTCTGTCATTACTCCTGTCATCGTTTATAGCACGATTTTGAGCATGGTCAAACACTCATTGTTCTGATGAGAGAAAAATAAAATATTGAATTTAGAAATGCTAAAGACCAGTCTCTAAATCTATAAAGAGTGTACAGGAAAGGGTAATTAAGGGTAAGTGTGAATTCATCTACAATGTCACCTACTCACTAAGGTGCTCTGTTCATCAGTATGATTGAAATTTGCCATCCATGGCAGTAAGCTTAAACAGATCTGATTGAAATGAAATCAGGGATTGCAGAATTTGTATAATTAAAAAGCCATCAACATAATATTATTATTTGGGAAATAATTAAAATTTTATAAAATTATCCCCATAAGCAATCGTGCTTTAAACTTTAAATCACAAGTAAATTCTTGGGGGTGGAGATTTCAAGCTTCCAGAAAAGCAGATTTCTTCTTTCTTTTACTTTTTTTCTTTCTTCTTGTCTCCCCCCATTTAACCTTTCTGTCTGTACATATATTTGCATTTTGTGCAACAAATAAAAGAAATCAAAGACACTTATTTACTGTGCACAGTCTGTGTATGATTACAAACAGAAGGACTATGCCTTTGTCTTTTACATTCTGCTTTGATAGATGTGTATTAAAACCAGGAAGTGCAACCGTAGTTTATCAGAAACTTGTTCTGTGCTTTTGTGGTGTAATTTATTCTAAAATACTTAATATCATTAACATTCTACTCAAGCCTCACATACATAATGCTGCAGACTCTATAGCTACCACAGCCAAAGATATAAACAGGCTTTAGTGTCCTGAGAAAAAAAAAAGAAAAACACATTTGGTAGTTGACGACCCTATTCATTGATATAGTCAGCCTTGTTAGCTGAGCGTGAGAGGAAAGTTGCAGAATAGAAAAGACTTCCAACATTCATGAGCTGGGGCATTTTTTTTCAGATTACTCAGAAAATACATATTTTGCCTATAAAGAAACCAATTGAAGGGAATTTTAATATAGACGTAGTTAGAATTCTAAGAAAACTATTATAATTAAGGAGATATCTGAACATTCCTTGCTGCTGAAAAATAAAGGAGGGTAAATCCAGAAAATTTAGGATAAAGTCCTTTATTTTCCTTTTTCTATTTTCCATTTTCTCTCCTTCTCACATTTTTTTTTCAGTTTTTAAAATCTCTAGAAGAAAAATCCAGCATTTTCACTGGATGCATAAGGGGAAAAAGCATATAAAGCTTTAAGTTTTCTTATTTTCATGCTTGCAGGTAGAGATTCACAGACTGAGACAGCAGATGAAACTGTTATATATCAAAATGTATAGAACTCAAACATGCCCCCTCAAACTCTGTTTGAGAAAAAAAAGTCAGGCCCATTGAATCAGCCTCGACTTATTTCTAAAAAATGGATCATGGAGCAGTACTACCTGAAAGGAGAATCTTGGCATAAAATTACTGTGTCCTGATTTGTACATAGTTTTATGAAAAATATACACCAAGTGTAAGAAAAGCCAGGTTTCTTGTTGATATGTAAGTTATGTTTCAGACAATCAGTTGAAAAGATGTAGAAAAGGGAAAAGTGTATTTATAAAATGAATTTATCCAATTTTGATGATCTAATATATAAGAATCTGTGTACCATACAGAAAATGATATCTAGGTACTTTCTTCCATTTGACCAATACCTAAATGTCTCATTTTCATGCTTTTATAGTTGAAAACAATTTCACATGCTGATCAAGACTTCTCTGATGTGAGGAACTCTGAAGCTTTCCCTCTTTGCCTGGCTGTCCACTAATGTGAATGTTAGAGTGGGAACTAAACACACTCCTGGTGAAAAATTAAGTAGTTGCATCAATACATGTAGCAGTTTTCAGGAAAAACAATTTTGCTCAAGTTATGAAGATGTATTAAAAGAGTGATGACTTCCGATCACAAGATATTTACTAGATAAAAAAGTATTTTCATTCTTTTTGTGTCAGACACTTCATTTTATACATTCTTTTAAGCTCATCATTCTATTTTCAGGTATATATCTGGATTGAACCAAAAGTCTACCTAGGGCAGTTTCAAAATATAACCAGTAGTTATCCACAGAAAGAAGAAACAGAAGAAATACTTTTTTATAAAAAAATTATCACAGGTACTGCCACAACTTTAGTGATTAAGTATCTTTCATAAGAGTTCTTTCAACAAGAAGAGTAATTTTTTTCTATCAAAATAAGTTACAATTCTTTTTTTAGTCTTTTCTTTCTTTAATTTTTAGAAGTGCATTCTATTGTCATAATATATGCCAATGCTATGGTACTCTTTCCAAACGAAATAAAATATAATTTATCTTATTGGGAAGTTTCATGCTCATACTACTGCTAAATATCACTGAAGAGATTGACAATCTTATGTAATCTGCTTAGAAATCCAACTTCTTCATTTTGTTGAGATTGAGACCATAGAAAGCCTATTCCAAGAAAACACCAATTATCTCAAGGGAAAAGGTGAGAATAGAAAATGTAACCTTGTGTCATTTTCCCCCGAAAAATTTTCCTTTGATGCTGCAGTAATTTCTTCTCTATGCAAAGGAGTTTCTTGTCTGTGTAGTTATATAACTTCTTGAATATGGCCCAAAGCTTTTCCTTAAGGTTGTTTCTCTCAACAGCTCTGACTATGGAGCCAAGAGAGAAGGCAATCTCACCATAACCATAACAAGAAAAAACCCGATAACTTCAGTTTTGAAAACAAAAGTTCCCTCAAAGTTCATTATGAGCAGGGCCTTGAGAATTCTGCTTAATTCCATCCTCTTGGATTTCTTGAACTCCTTCTTCCTACTCTTGAACCCTTGGATTTATGACAAGAAATGGCTTGTCTTGATTTGTCTGATTGATTCACTATTTCTCACATCACTGGTTTCCTGGTGCATGGACAGCTGAATTGTGGCCTGGCATCCGAACTGTCACACAATCTAACATATGCTGACACTGGTTTCAGTTTATCTTACCATCCAGAATATGCCAAGCTATGGTGTGTCCACCTATCAAGCCCAATTTTTAGTCTGACAGTAAAAGACTCAGAAATAAAATGTCACCCAACATCAGTATAGAAATACTAAAGCAGTATTGCTATGTATGAAGGCAAACCAGCCTTTTCAGCCCCTCCCACATCACTATGGCCCTAACTTACTTCACTTAGAGTCTAATAGTGTGCTATCCTTAAAAAAGGAAACGAACCCAAAACACAAAGAAACAAATAGAAAAACCCACCAAAAAGAAAAAAAAAATAATAGAAGCAATGGTAATTCATTGGAGAATCTTCAGAAAATCTTCAAAATTTGGAATACTCTATATTCATTTTTAAGTAAAAGCAGTAATAAATTATTATTGATTAACCAAAATGATTGGCAGATATCAATGAAATTCATTAATAGGAAAATGCCAGTTTGCCTGACTTTCCATCTTTAAACTGCATCTCAGCAAACTTGTAATCAGGATGCAGTAATAAGGGGTGAGGCAAACAGTCAATCAATTGCAATATTGGGAAAAAAAAAAGGACCTGAACTAATAAAAAAAATATTTCCTGGGTAAGAAATACAATCCATAAAAAGTATTTCTACAATCGTCCCTTGGGATTTCTACATAAAATCAGATCAGAGATTTAGCAAACTCAATATTACCTGTTTCCTGTCAGGTACTCTGCCTTTATTTTGGCCAAGAAGGAGTCTCATTCACCTAGTTCCAGGACCACAATTTTTCCTTTTTGGATGTGTGAATTATCAAAAAAGAATGGTAATGTAATTTTGCAGTAGATATTAATTATTTTTGCAACAGAGAGCTTTGACTTAAGTCAGTAAAAGCTTTGATACCATTTTATAAAGGAAAAGATTTCAAAAATGATTTCTCATTAATATTTTAACAAGCTAGTAATAATGACCCTGACCATTCTTTCTCTTTAGAAGATCAAAATATTTTGTAGGGAGGTTTAGTTAAAGCAGCCATACTTTTTGGAAAAATGACCTGTCTGAGATATATTTTATCTCTAACCGATAGATACTAAATTTTGACATATATTAATTATCTAATATATATAATTATTCTCTCTATATCTATAATAATATAAAAATATATAAAATAATTAAATTATAGTATAAACCACATAATTATAGTATAAAATTATATAAAATATATAGTAATTATGTAACACATACAAAACCATTAAAACCTGGTTCAATAAGCCTGGAACTTTTCCTATCCACAGCTCAACATGTTATCTGTCATCATAATCATAGAACCAGATTTTTTGTCACTCCTTATGTCAGAAGAAATATTGCCAACCTTCTCAAGAGGTTCCTGTTTATGATACTGTTGGTTTACAAAAAGAAACTTTCTTTTCCTCATGTTGAAGCTTTGCAAATTACTGTGTGACACAGGTGAGGAAACTTTAAAAAAAAATGGCCTTTTCTCAATAAATTCTAGTAGAATATTTATTCTGCAATTTTGGTTTGTGTCCAGATATTTTTTCTACTTTAGTATATTTTTAGACTAATTAGCCTATATTCCAAACAGGAAAACTTGCATAATCATAATATTTACTCTATGCATATGTGTTGCAATCCCTCCTAAATGTCTATACCTTTAGCAGTAACATGTAAGAAGAGAAACTGTTTATTTTTCAGTCTCGCATACCCAAACACTTGGAACTACATGAATCATTAAAACTAATGGAGTCCTGAAATATTGCCAGAGTCTTCCTTTCATTGTTTAGGGCTTCTTTCTGCTCACAGTGATTTCAGCTGGACTTTTGCCATTAATTTCAGAGCAAAAGTAGGCCCTTAGAATAATCTAATTTCTCCTGAAGATTCCATAGGAGATCACTTTACTAATTGAACCATGCCATCATTTTATTTTTGTGTTATCCATTTCTTTAGGCTTAATTATTGAACCAGATTGCTGAATTCTGTGTTTATGTTGATGTTTTGGTTTGTTGTTGTTTCTGTATTTTTCTCTCTCTCTCTCAAATTAATGTTTAATTCAGTGTTCTATTGTCTTTGGTATTGCAGCTTTTCTGCCAAAATAGTTTAGGTACATTAAATGCTTGGTTTCTTCCACTTAGTCATGTATGTATCTGTGTGCTACTACCCACAGGTAAAACATCTTAGCTCTTAGTGTAAACATTTCAACAGCTGAGAAAATTGAAAACATTACTGCATGAACCATGGCTAAAATTGTCTAGTAATGCTTAACAATGATCTAACGTGATTCTTAAGCATTTTATCATGTAGTCACATTCATGGGTTCTTGGCATGTCAATTGTCTTTATATCTTTAAGTAAAACAATGTAAGCTTTGCTTAATGTCACATCTGCTGTAAAAAGACTCAATAATTTGGATATTGATATTTGGACACTGACAACCAATTTTCAATAGTTACACTGCATAATTCACTTCCTCAGAATATAGTTTTTGTAGGTTTTCCTACAGCTAAAAGTATGTAATTCCATTTTAATTATGTTACCTAATTAATGGTGCCCCAAATCTGAACAATATGGCATCATTACATTAACTTTGTAAAGGATCATAGAATTTTAGTGAGGAATGAATCTAATATTATCATTCAGGATCCTTAATGAGCATTAAATGGGGGTGAAAAAGATTGTAAGATAAACTTTGAATTAGGCCCTCTTCTATTTGGGTTTCAGAAAGAGCTCTCAAATTATACAGGATTTATCCCTTTCATTGCACCTGTGAAACAGCATTACTAGGCATTTCTCCCCAAGTACCTTCTCTTTGGACATAATTACATTCTCTGACCCTTCTAGACTATTCAGGATTGCTTGTGTGAAGAAATTATGTTTAATGAAGCTATAATTTATATATGGCTATGCAGGAGTTACCATGTCAGGACATCACATCATTAAGAGATAAGAACATGTGTTCAAAAATTTTTAAAAAGTAGAAAAAGGAATGATGAAAAATTAAATAAGATATTGGGTGTAGTGTTGAAAAAATTGTTTTTCACTGTCATTGACGCAATATTGCTGTAGTTCTCTTCACAATATGAACAAAAAGAAATAATTGCATATTACTGCTTTGACTAGTTTAACTCTGTTCTGTGGTGCTTTTTATATAAAACACATAGCTAGCTTTTGTTTGTAACTTTTTCATTAAATGATGTAAATCAATAGGTTGTTATCTCTCTCAGAGTTTGCAAGTGGGTTCAGTTTATTTATATCATTTATTATCACTCATTCATATTGCTTTCTGCTCTATAAAATGAAGGACTACATCTTTTGCTTTGTAATTTTGCCTGCTTAACTTTTCAATAAACACTGAACTGAGGGGTAATAGCTGTCTCACTTCTTTTATACTCATCATGAGCAAATAAATTTTTAGCAAGTTATTGTTCACAGCTTTCTCTGACAAGCTAGATTTTAGAAATCTAGAAGGAAGAATTCCAACACAAAACAAAGTGTTTGTGTCAGTGCTACACCTTTCAATGGGAACAGTTACAGCTTTGAAGAAAGTAAGTAATTCTTTGGAGTATGTGGTAAGGACCCCTCACTCCTCACAGTTAGGAACAAGAAAAACATGTCTAAACAAGTTGTGTATCTCAGGTGAAACAAGATTTATTCATTCTTTTACCAGGGGAGGACTAGCTATTAGACTTAGGGGAAAAGACAGTCAGAAATATTTGAATGAATTGTTAAAAAATCCTAGTGTGAAAAACATACTGGTTTTTAGTACATTTCACAGAGCATCATCTTGGATAGACTTCTAATGAGATGTTCAGAAAAGAAAAAAAAAAGGTTTATATTTGTTTTCATGTCATCCCACTTATCAGACTACAACAGAAACTTTTGGGATCTGTGATGCCAGGATAGAAATGATATAAAGTCTGCCTTGAGTAATATATTTTTTTTTTTAATTTCTTGTCATACAGTCCTTATAATGCCTTGGCTTTCATCAGGACATGTCTTCTTGTTCAGGCCCAGGGAGATAAGATTTCCTCTGATACAGACTTCAGGTGAGGCTCAGGTACCCCACACTTTTTATGGCAGAGCCAGCAATGTAAACCCCCGAGAAGCCAAAATTTCCAGACTTCCTGGAGATAAGGCAGCCTAGGAGCTAGTAAATCATTTGGAAACATCAACTGTTTTAGTTAGCTCATTCATACAGACTTTCACAGTTCAGCAAATGTTCACATTTGCAATACTTCATAATCCAAATTATGTTTTCTTTTTTGAGGGGAAATTCACTATTTTCAGTCTACTCTTTCTTAAAATATAAGTTTCGAGTTATCACAAAAGTATTCTTCACTGATGTGTGTGATCTCTTTTTTTGCTGGTCTCAAGCTATCAGTAATAGTGTTGTCTGTTTCATAATGTTAATAATTTATGTACTTCTCAGATTATATCAAACTTTCTGGAAAATCACAGAGCTCATAAAAGAGGGTTTAACATAATTTCACAAAGTTTGATCCTATTTAATAATGATTATTTTAAGACAGATTTCACAAACTTCAGGTGTTTACCTGAAGTTAACAAGCAGAGGAGTGCATGAAATTTACCAGGTTTCCATTGTTCAGTCTTCTTTGCCTGTAATTTGAAATTTTTGGTGCTCTTACTCAGACATTTTCTCAGATTCCTGAAAAATGTATATTACTTTATTTTGCAACCTTTTGTCTAATTTTTCAACATTCTTAAAAAGTACACACCAGATGTATTGTATATAGAACAGGTGTGTTGTATACAGAAGAAAAATAACTTTTATGTTCCTACTTCC
This sequence comes from Manacus candei, assembly GCF_025592945.1. NCBI lineage: Eukaryota > Metazoa > Chordata > Aves > Passeriformes > Pipridae > Manacus > Manacus candei. The sequence goes on along the minus strand of NW_026138059.1, from coordinate 17,767,151 downwards.
CACCTATGAATCCACACAATAACTTGGCTTTCTACTCTTTCTCTACAATGTCCATCTATGTTGTCAGTGTAATACAGGCTCCCAATCTTCATTCTTTGGTGAACATGTCCATCCAAGGCTCTATTAAAGCACCCTTCTCATGTTCTCAGCTTACTAGATGAGCTCTTGCTCTATATGTTTGTGTACAAAGGAAGGCCCATGTTTTTACAGCTCAGCAGGGGCAGGGCGTAGAGACAGGAAATCAGAGCGTTTAAACTGCTATATGAACTACTTTTAAGATTTCTATTCCCTTCTACTTAGGAGAGGTTCTATGTTCTGGAACAGTGGGAAATAGTAGCATAGATTTCTTTCCCTGAAATATTGGGTAGTATGACTTTAGATCTAGTAAGGACAAACATCTATGAAGTGAGAGGCATCACAGTTGGGTTTGCAGGCATGCTGTCAAGCAAGTTGTTTGAGGTGCAAAGGACACAATAGACATAGATGGACCTTTAGATACTATAAGAAGCATGCAGAATTCTGTAAGTAAAGATTAAATCAACACTGTTCCTTTACTGCATTTTGGTTAATGTTTCCCATCTATCAGAGTAAATTTTTATGGTTATAAAGACAAAGAGATTATCCCTTGCATTGGGATACCTTTGTATGCTAAAACTACTACATAGAATTTTAGATATTATGGAAATAAATTTAGTGCACTTTTCTGCAATTTCTCTAAAAGAATATGGTACTTCTTTTCAATTAGTGCAAGCAAGTGTTAAAGGAGTAATTTTGTTTGTATTCCTCGCTGTAAAATATATCTAAAAATTCAGAATCAAGCTACATTACCATGCAGGTTATAAACTATACTATCAAAACACAAGGCAAGGTAAGGCATAAATTACACACTTTATTTACTTTAAAAGTCATTGGAATCAATAACCTCATTTGTGACCTTCCTGAAAAACTGTGGCTTCACTTCCTACAAAGAAGTCACAAAATTCTGAATTTTTATAATTTTTCCCTTGTTAATCTCATGGCTGTTAACAGCAAGAGAAAAATAACCATGTAAGTAAAACACACTTTTCTGTAAATTATGCAGGATAACCTAATACATTTTTGCAATAACATGTTTGGGTTTTTCCATGTAGTTTTCCCAGACAAAAAACCCAAAAGACAAACAAAACAAGCAAGCAAACAAACAAGCAAGCAAACAAACAAGTAAGCAAATAAACAAGCAAACAAACAACACCCCCCCAGATATTTATAAATATAATTGCAATTAAACTTTGCTGCCAAAAACATTCATAACATTATTTGAACGATATTAAATTCTTTTCTTTACCATTCTTTGCTTATATTGCCAGGGAATCAGGTCCTAAGTTTGAAGAAGTGCAGAGGAACAGGTCTGGTTATTCCAGGTCTTACTCCTGTAAGTGTCTGGGACTGTTCATAGAATTGTAGAATCATAGAATCAATTGGGTTGGAAAAGACGTCCAAGATCATCAAGTCTAACCCTTGATCCAACACCGCCATGGTTGCTAACAGGAGTAAAGAAGTAGAGATTTCCTTGGCACTCCTTACATGTCCCTGGTTGACAATGGAGAAGAAGGACGGGATTTAATCGACAGGTAGGCTTAGCTTGTCTGCCCCCGTGCTATATTTGCTATCCTCATCTGTGCTTTGTAGTGTGATTTTATTGAAACTGATACTTCCTAATATTTTGAATCCGTCTAAGTTCTAGTCTGCAATGTGAGGCTGGAATTTCTTTACAGGTAAGTGATTTTTTTCTTTTTTTTTTTCTTTTTTGTTTTTCCATATCAGCACAGAGATTCATCTTCAGGTGAAAAAAAATAAAACAACTTTTAAATTCATGTATTTGTTTAAGATAAATTTTTCACTTTTCATAGCCGTTACTGAGTGGAAGCAACAAGCTGTCACAGCAAACAGGGTTCCCAGGAAACATCTGGTTAACTGTACTCATCTGGAGGAAGGAACAGAGATTGCAACTACAGAGATGGATATATTCCTCATAGGTTCTCACACTTCAGCCGGTGACTAGGTAGAGAGCAGGACTACAAAGTAATTTGAATCCAGCCATGGAAGGCTGGAGATAATCAAATCACAGAATCACAGAATCAGCTAGGTTGGAAAAGACCTCTGAGATCATCAAGTCCAACCCGTGACCCAACACCATCTTGACAACCAGACCATGGCACTAAGTGCCACATCCAGTCTCATCTTAAAAACCTCCAGGGATGATGAATCCACCATCTCCCTAGGCAGCCCATTCCAATGTCTGATTACTCTCCCTGTAAAAAATTTCTTCCTAATATCTAAACTAAACCTCCCCTGGCAGAACTTAAGACCATACCCTCTTGTCCTACTGCTGGTTGTCTGGAAGAAGAGACCAACCCTCACCTGGCTACAGCCTCCTTTCAGAGAGTTGTAGAGAGCAATAAGGTCTCCCCTGAACTTCCTCTTTTCCAGGCTAAACAACCCCAACTCCCTCAGCCTCTCCTCATAGGACTTGTGCTCAAGTCCCTTCACCAGCCTTGTTGCTCTTCTCTGGTCAAGTTCCAGCACCTCAATATCCTTCCTAAACTGAGGGGCCTTGAACCAGACATGGTACTTGTGCATAGTCTCACTGTCTTTTTTCCTCTCATTATTTAAAAAAACATTTATAAACCTTCACCCTGCCAGAATATCTGGTTTCCTTCCAAGAGAAGTTAATACATGTGAGACTATAGCATGTAGCTGGGTCCCATCCTGAATGGCAGCTAGGAGACAGCCTGGTTTCATACTCAGTAGATGGGACTGAAAGTTGGACCTACCCTGTATATGGAAATTGTTGAAATGGTGAAGATGTTGCATGATGCCTTGTGAGGCTGAGCAGACCCCTTTTCCTCGTGCAGATCAGAGCTGCACTTCAAACGCTATTTTAGCACTTGACTGACTCTATGTTTCTGTGTTTTTTCTGTAGCCTCTTAGCTGACCTCAGAACTCTATGGAGGTCAGTGCAGCACAACTGATGGGGAAGGAAGACCAAAGCCATTCAAGAACATTATTACCTTATTAGTTTCCAGTTTCTAAAGAGTTATATTCCTGTGATTCTTTTATTTTATCACCTGATGTATCACGAGTTTTCTCTCCATGGGCTTTTTGTTCTTCCCCCACCCTTCAAAGTAACTGCGAATTTTTGTGAAAAGTTAATCCTGAATAGAAATTCAAATTTTGAAAACTACACATAAAATACACAATCTTCTTCTTCAAACTACATTTTTACATTATTTTCTGCATGTAAAATTTTTCCCATATTTTCTCACTATCAAGAAGCAAGAATAATAATTATCTCTATGAATATTCATGGGCATTTCTCTGTTATTTTAACATAATTTTTATGGAACATCTATTCATTGTACCATGAAGAAACTGAAGCCATGAAAAATGAGAAAGCTTGTAGTGTTGATAAATACAAAGAAATGGTAATATGCATGACTATGAACAGAACTATTTGAATGGCATCTATTTTTCATTTAAATGGTGTGAATTTAAAATGTCATGCAGTAAAGATTACTGTATGGACATTTCAAGGAAACCTTCTTGATTAAATTGAAGAATTAGTTTAAAATGATTCTTTATTTATTTGTAACATATGAAATGGATTATTCTACTGTTCTGTTTGGCTTTAATGTTCTGGAAAGTCTCAATTCATAGCAATTAAAGCTCTCTTACCCATAAGCCCATATAATCAACATATTAATGAATTCAGGAAAACAATATTAAGGTCAAGAAGTCAACAGTTAGAGTTGATAAATGCCAAAATTAAGGCTAGTGGTGCAACTGCAATTTCTTACATATACAGACTCACAATTATATTGTGTTTAATTATGAGATTATGAAGGGAAGGTTTGGGAAGGGAAGGTTTGGGAAGGTTTGGGAAAGGAAGGTTTGGGAAAGGAAGGGAAGGTTTGGGAAGGGAAGGTTTGGGAAGGTTTGGGAAAGGAAGGTTTGGGAAAGGAAGGGAAGGTTTGGGAAGGGAAGGTTTGGCAAGGGAAGGTTTGGGAAGGTTTGGGAAGGGAAGGGACTCACCTACATATGTCATAACCATCACCCCTACAAGGCTGCAGAACAGTTAGAACATTTCAAGTCAAAGGATCTAAGTGTTTCAAGTTTTCATGATTTAAAATCAATGTCATGATATTTTAAAGTATTTTTAATTGCAAATAATATCAGTATTCAGTTATGAACAGACTAATGAGGCAGTTCTCATACCTGTAGATATAGGGCTAAAACATAAAGAGAAATTAATATATAAAATTATGTTAAATGTCGTAAAAAGCTGAGATACTAAGCCTAGGAACTGCAGTAACTTTTTGGTACCTGATCCTTTAAAAAAAATCTAACTTTGCCTAAGGTTTTAGCACAGAAAGAGAGGTCTTACAAAAACTAAATGAAGAGCAACGGGATCATAGTACAAGTATTAATGGAGAGAGAAGTATGTTTAAACATTATAATATTTTAAAACTCTTCTGTGCTCAGACATCTTTTTGCATCCTCATTCTGGACAAGAACATAGCTACATTTTTTCTGTTGATATAATTGAAGAGAGTAAATGCTGTTATTTTAAAAGGATATCTGCTGCAAAGCTTCTAAATAGATGTCTACTCTTTTACCCAGAAACCTATCATTTCAATGTGGTCACCATCCTGAGGAGTCTTCATGATATACCAAGATATGCTTCAGTGTACAGTGCAATAGTCAGTCCATAGGCCTCTCAAGTAATTCCTCTTGACAGAGACATTGTCACTAGCAGCCATGCTTTCAGAAATTATGTACACATATTAAAAATATCTGTATGCATTTAATTGCAATATTTATATAAGTACTTAATATTGAAGATTTATTTTGTAGGTAATCTAATTCTACAGATTTAAAAAAATAAAAATAATAATAGCAGAAATTCCATCTATTACACAGTATATTTTTCTTTTAGGTTCCTTAGAAAATAACAATCTTACACTTCAGAAAAATCTTTTCCTGTTTTAACAGAAGCAAGTCCTTTTTTGCATTTGAGTAAATCCCTCATGGGGCCTATTCTCTTGTCTTTTCTTAATTACCATAAGCAAGTGTTTGAATTGTAGTAGTCATTGTACATTTCAATGGAAATGACATAAGGTTAAGAAAGCTATTTTATAAATACCTCTGTGGTATATTAGACGCAGCAATGGGTGGTAATAATGACTTCTTTGTATGCCATTAGACATCACTTACTCTCATTTGGTGGTGACACACTGTTATAAATTGTGATACTCTAGAGAATCAACATCTCCTGGTGATTCACCTTTGATTGTTGAAGTTTCTCTCTCTTTTCTTACTAACATGTCAAAATTTTCTTCAGTCGTGAAACATATGTACTACCATAAAAATAACGATACTATATTGAATTATTATACAATGAACCTTTTTTTAAAAAGGCAACCTTTGGAAACCTTTGAAAGTACCTGTTGTTTTAGTTACTCAGATATGATGACATACAAAGTAGGAAAGAGTAACTTTTTCTATTACAGCATTCAAACTATGTAACCACAGCAAATGCTGAAACAAAGATGATGTGATATATGTTCTACAAAAAAAAAAAAAAAAAAAAAGAAAACCAAACAAACAGAAAACCAGAACAAAAAAGCAACACAATTTGTGAATCATATATAAATGGATTACCTGAGGATATCCAAAATTTTATCTCAGGAAGGAATGAAATACCTTGGAGACTAACTCAAAGAAGAAACTGTCTAGTAAGGTTTATTACATAATCTTTGTTATTTTTAAGAATGGGTAAAATCAATATGTTCAACTAAATCAAATAAGACAAAATTTTGGCAATATTCTTTCCTGTTTGAAGGAAAGACTATTTGTAACAGATAATTCTCATACTACAGGAGAAGTGAATTTTACTTTAAGAATCAGGAATTGGTTGTCCTGAACTCTCACTCTTCTGGTAGTGGAATATCATTGCACCTGTGTTGCCATGTCCAGAGATCCTGCCAAGGATCCTGTGTGGGGAGCAAAGCTTCACCTCTGTTAAAGACGTGAATCCTGACCCTCCATAATATCATCTGCTTCCCACCAGTTCTGTGCATACATTGTGTGTTTCATATTAAGTTCTGGTTTGTCAAAATAAAGTGAGGAAGGAAGGTTGCAGGAGTGGAGAACAACAACCACAAAAACACTGAAACTGTTACTTTCATGAAAGGCTCTTGTTACAGGGGATTTTCCACTCACTAAATTGTGCCAAAGTACTTGTTTGAAGACAAGGGCATTTGAAAGACATACTTTTAAAAATTGGAAATGCATGTTTTACAAAGATGCCACCCACGTACTGTCATGTTAAATCCTTATGGACACCCATTCATACCTCATCCTGACAACAGCTGTCATTTGTCTTTCTTGAACAAAGTTTTTCTCATCCTAAGTGAGAATATAAGTTTGCCACTGATTTGCTTAATTCTTAATTGATATATCTTCACTGAAGTTTTATGAAGGATCTGTAGCTCTTTCATAGTCACATGTTTAAAGTCAGATAAACAATAAGTCTTTTTCTGTAGCAAAAGATGCAACTTCATTAACTACAGATCTATATTATCTTACTCAAGGTAGGTCCCTGATCTTTCAAGACAACATCTTAATTCTTTCTCACTCCAGGGTTGACCAGCATCTTTGAAGAATTAAGTCCTGTCTTAATGGCACAATGAAATCTTCTGCAGAAATAAGTAGGCTAATTTTGGACAAGCAGATATCAGAAGTCTAACCAGAGTAGCTCTACCTGGTCCCAGTAGAGCATGGCTAATGTATTAGTAAACTCAATCAGATGTATAATACAGAAGTTCCTCTAATCTCCATAACAGGATAAATGTATTAATCTGTATCAATCTGCAAGGAAGTCAAGGTAAGAAAAGGTGTCCTAAAGTTTACTGCTTGCACAGGAAGCAGTTTTCTGGAAACCCAGATGTCATATGGAAACTCTTATTATGTAGATAAGCTTTTAGTACAGAAACAAGTTATATAACCTTTTCCTGGCTGCTCTGGCCTAGATAGTAAAATGAATATAAAAAATCCCCAAAGTTTAAATAAAAATCCAAACAAAATAAAATAAAATAAAATAAAAAAAAAACCAAAAAACAAAACCAAAACAACTCCCCCCCCAAAAAAAACTAACACAGAACAAAACCAACTAAACAAAAAAAACTCAAACCCAAAACCAAACAAAAACCAACCAAACAAAACCTCCCCCCCAAAAAACCAAAATAAAAAAAAGAACATGCACCCCAATAGAGAGACTACACTTTAGATGGAGAGACAGCAGTTTGTGTAGAGCTTCACTTTTCTGAGGAATTAATTTTTGATTTTTTGGCAGTCAAAAATATCTCAGACATCAGACAGTTGAGCATCTCACAGTTCATTATGTCAGAATCTGGGGATTACTCATTCACCTCTCTTAAGTAACTTTCAATGCTGCAGCACTTACACAGCTGTTGAGGATTTGAATCTACCTCATGTCTACATTTGAAGCATTTTAGAGTGCAAGAGCACGTTACTGACATCACTCTCTGAGTCATTAATTCATACATGTTAAGTGGAATTTATTTATCTGAAATAGGTTTTCCTCCCCTTTAGATCTGAATAATCACAAAATGGGTAAGTTGGAAGGGACTACAGTTAATCATCTGGTCCAGCCTCTCTGATCAGTCATTCTAGAGCACATTGCACAGAATTGCATCCAGGTGGTTCTTGAATATCTCCAATGAGGGAGACTCCACAACCTCTCTGGGCAATCATGGAATTGGGGTGTATACCTTACAGAACCTGTGAGCTGAATCCTATCAAAATCAGCTGTGTACAACATTACTATCTGTTCAAGAATGTCACACCTTGAACTTGTAGCCTAAAGTAAAATGACAGTGGCCTCAGCAAAGATATGTTAAATTGCTAAAGTGTGAACTCTAAAAGTCTGTGTTCTAAAATTCATTTGTGTTCTGAGTCTCAGTCAATACAGTCTCCTTATGATAGTAGAATGTCATTTAATTAAGAAAGTTCACAGAGCATTTTGGTACAACTTAAACAATGACAATCTTGGTTCTCATTCACTCAACAGAACACAATAGACATTAATGAGTAAGAAATAGCGATCTACTGTGTGACAGCAAAAAGTTCGCTCTGTACTGGGAAACACCATCTAGCTGTGAACAGAAGTTATAGTGCAAAATATAAAAATCAATAGACTCAATTCACCTATGCCCTACAGCATACCTCCATGATTTTCTCAGGTTATCTTTCTACCCAGACTTTCTTTACAACTGTCTTTGATCATATCTTTCTCTTTTCACCTACTTTATAATGTAACTCGTATTTGCTTAGCAGTTTATCAGAGATGCCCAGTTTAAATCTGAAGGCTTTCTTCCACAGCAAAAGATCCTAACAGAATTCATCTAATGGCTGCACTGACAAACTACAAGTAACCTTTATGAGTATTAGGTCAGGTCCCAGATCAGCAGAGCTATCTAGAAAGAAGTGCTAAATTGCAGCCAGTAGCCTTGAATGGACTGACTTGAAAAATAGCTTTTTTTCTTATTTTGAAGCTCTACACAAACTGCTGTCTCTCCATCTATAGCCTCTAACACTGATTTTGTGACAGTTCAGATCTCCTTGAACCTTTAATGTCTTTTTGAAAAGATGTACTGGAAGCACAAGGAAACATCAGTTTTATCTCTTTAGCTAGAAATAAGAGAAAAGATCAAATACATTTTAACAAATATCATCACCAACAAAATTTTGAAACTCTTTTTTCCTATGAACCAAGAAACACCAGATACAGAAAATTTACAAGTTTACAAAGTAAAAATAGTCTTTTAGCTCACCTCTACTCCATAAATAATTTTATAATGAATTTCACTGAATCAAGAAGGAAAAAAATAAAAGCACAGAAACAAAAGGAATAATGTATTAGTTAATATGTGTAAATTAGAAGATAATAATACAAGAAATTAGCAACATAGTTGACACTTTAACAACTAATTATTTCAAAACTTCATCTCTTAAAACAATAGATACTGACATATTTTAAAAATTGGGTGTTCCTTTTTAAGAGTGATCTTTGCAAGCCCTCAGTCAAACAGCAACATCAGAGTGGCAACCTGTCCCTAGTGGAGTTCCACAGGCCCTGTGCTCTTCAACATCTTCATGAATGACTTGGATGCAGGACTGGGGATACTAGCAAGTTTGCAGATGACACAAAACAGAGAGGCCCTGCAGAGAGACCCTGACAAATTAGAGGACTGGGTAATCACCAACCATAGGAAGTTAAACAAGGGAAAGTGCCAGATTCTGCACCTGGGATGGGGCAACTCCAGATGTTCCAGTACAGACTGGTGAATGAGAGGCTGGAAAGCAGTGCCATGGAAAGGGACCTGAGGGTCTTGGTCATGGTACGTTGAATCTGAGTCAGCAGTGCCCTGGCAGCCAGGAGGGCCAACCATGTCCTGGGGGGCATCAAGCTCAGCATCTCCAGCTGGTTGAGGGAGGGAATTGTCCCGCTCTGCTCTGCATTGGGGCAACCCCACCTTGAATATTGTGGCAGTTTTGGTCACCACAATATAAGAAAGACATTAAGGTATTAGAGTGCATCCAAAGGAGGGCAACAAAGATGGTGAAGGATCTTGAGGGGAAGGAAGTACGCATGAAAGTGGTTGAGGTCACTTGGTCTGTTCAGCCTGGGAAGAGGAGACTGAGGGGAGACCTCATTGAAGTCCACAGTCCCCGTCCTCAGAAGGGGAAGAGGAAGGGCAGACACTGATCTCTTCTCTGTGGTGACCAGTGACAGAACCCAAGGAAATGGCCTGAAGTTTTGTCAGGGGACGTTTAGGTTGGATATTAGAAAAAGGTTCTTCAACCAAAGGGTGGTTGGGTGCTGGAGCAGTCTCCTCAGGAAAGTGTCACAGCACGAAGCCTAACAGAGTTCAAGAAGCATTTAGATGGCACTCTCAGGCACATGGTGTGACTCTTGGGGATGGTCCTGTGCAGGGCTAAGAGTTGGACTTAGTGAACCTTATGGGTCCCTTTCATATCATCATATTCTGTGATTCTGTGTTTCTGTGAGATATTCCAACTCTTCACAGAAAATCTGTGGGGCTAACAAGCATTATTAAAAATCAAGGAGAAACTCAGTGTTATTATCTTTTTAATCTTCATCAGTAGCAAGGACATCACATAAAGCTAGAGTCACTAGAGTGGATGGATTGGTTTCCTTACCTAACACTAAGGAGACAAGTAGAGAGAAACCTAAAAACAAAGGCAGAGGGATCTCACGTAATGTATAGATAAGCTGTAGAATTCAATATTACAGAATGTTGTGGATAGCCAAAGTATACATGGGTTCCAGGGGTGAAAGAGAGGTTCATAGAAAAGACATTTATTTTGTGACCATGAAGACACAGATAGTACATCTGGCTCAGAAACTCCCTGATCTGCAGATGACTGAGGGTTGAATTAGACCCACAGAAGTAAGGCTTGCCTTTTTCTAATATTGTTTTGTGTATATCTGGTCTTGATCACTCTAGGAGTCAATAGGTGCGCATGATTAACCTTTGGTCTGACTCATCATGAAAAATCTTCTGCTAACAAATAATTCTTGGATGGTGGTGTAATCTATTTGATTATGTTGCTATCCAATAATATTTAAACAATATGATTAGATTAGCAAGAAGGAATCTTGGAAACTGATGATAATTTTGCTTGCTCTAGCAGCAGTAGTTACAGCACTAGCTTTTTTGTTTCAAAAGTTGATTACAAAATATTTGACATTAAAAAAATTTAGTCCACTCTTCTACTGTCGTATGCCAATGTCACCTTAATTTCAATGTAGAGTATATAATTTTATTCATAGTGTGGACATCTGATATTTCTTTTGTCAGTTTCATTCCTCAGCAAAAACAAGGATGTTAATGCTGCATAAAAAGGACCCACACATGGCTACACTATTGATAATTAATACACAGTTTCAGGAATGTTTTTATTCACATTTCTTCATTACTTATATTTTATTTTTCTCAGATTAATTATTCCACTTGGAAATTACTCATATACAGGAAAATTATTAGTAAATTATCTGAATTAGTAACAATGCAACTAGATTGAAGACTCTCAATATTTTTAAATTCTCAGGCAATACAATGTGGGAATTTTTTTTCAATTGATTTTTCCTTTTCTATTTCTTTTGCTTGCATTTCAACTTGGTTCAGTTGCAAGTTAAGCAAAAGTTTTATAGGAAACTAGTCTATCTAATTGTGATAATCCTAAATTTAAGTTTCTTCCTTCAAGTGCACATAATTTACATCCTGAGGTCTTCAGGGATATCTGCAACACACCTCTTGTTTCCCAGTAAATATGATTTCTGTCCTTATCAGTGGGATGCCCTGGCTGCGTGATGACCCCCCCAGACTCCGTCTTGCCATGGCCTGAGCTGGGTGTTGCTGGTTTAACCCCTGCCCTGGGACCACTGACTGATGACCCCCTGCTCCGGCTTCAGCTCTGTGGATGGTTCCCCTCCTGCAAATACTGCCTGAAAAACCATCCCCTTCTGTTTGCCTGGGGCTGGGGGCTGACGATGATGGAGGCATGAGGATAATTCAGAGAGAAGGGTCCTGTCCTGAGAGGGGGTGTTTTGTGCAACAGTTACTTCTGTTTTGTTACCGAGGCTTTCCTGTGCTACATGATGTTCCCTCCTCTGCAGTGTGTGTCATGCAGTTTACTTTCTAAATTCGTAAGCACTTGACATGACTAGCTCAGTGATTTTTCTGCTGAAATAATAGAAATAGAAAAGAACAGTTTCAATATATTCGATATTGAAGTATAAAACCTTGGCTTTGACAGGAGTAATTGTGCCACTTTGTGTTTTGTTCATAGAAAGAACTTCAAAGAATGATGAACAGCCAAATAAGTGACCTCATGACAATCTGCTTAATTAGAATAAATTAGGAGAAAATATTGTTTTAGCAGAAGAAAATCACTAGAGTTGTCTCTAACAAGACACTTAATTATATACATCAAGGGGAATTTCTTAAGGGACATCTCTTTTCTTCATCTATGTAACTCATTTAACATAGTTTCATCTTTGTAAATGTGATTGGGGAAATATATCAAAATGGATAAATTAGTTCTAATTTCATCACTCATATAAACTTTGTAAAATTTCCAACCAATGAAGAAAGATTAAATCCCAAAGCTGATTTTGACTTTAATGAAAATTACATTTTATACTTGTGATGAGTGACTAAATTCAGGTATAATATCTTAATGACATACTGAAATGAAAAATTGCCATCATTGTACACTTCAACCAGATGTCTAGAATTACAAATAGAAATACAGATTTGAAAATTAAAACAAAACATAATCAACAAACACAACCCAACCTTATTTTATTGTTAGGATTTTTTTTCTTCAAGTCATATGACTAAAAATCTTAATTTAGGAGATAAAGTACACTGGAAGTTAGGTCTAATATAGACATATATTTTGTTAAAAAAAATAATATAAATTGTAAAACAAATAAAAGAAGAACTGAAGGCTAATCTGTCCTCAGGACTCTATAAATTATTTACCTAAAAGCACAGAGACAGATACATTGTTACATATACATATACTTATACACACAGGAATATGCAGAATGTATATAAACTTTCATATTGCTCAAAAAAATAGAAAAGATAAATCCTTACATGTACCTGACTGTTGCTTTATTAGTATGTATTCTAATATTTTATTGTACCTTCTCCTGTATTATATGAGATAAAAGGTTTCAAGCAGAAACTGTCAATAAAAAGGTGACCACCATAAAAACTTCAGCTTTCACATATCAGTCCTGAGGAGTACTAAATGCTAATGAGAAAGGCTTGAAAACTAAAAGGATTAAAGGATTATAATTCAGTTTACATAGGAATATAGGATCATGATGCTGGTTTGTATCTTAGAGCAATTCAGAAAAGGACTAGAAAACTGCTTTCATAGTAAGGTCAGTAGTTTCACTGTCACATATGTTTAAATCAATTTTATAAAGCTAGTATCCTTTGTCCAGTATAGAGAATGTATTGAAGACTGTGCTGTTGACTCAGATTTAAAATACCAAGAATAAAAATTTACCATACTAAGAAAAAGGAGTTAGAAATATGTGTTGTTTCTTAAAGGATTATATCTTTGAAGCTATTTTTCACTACCGAGATCCTTTTCTTGTCCTGAAACTAAGTCAGCAGCTAGAACTAGAGTTTTCTATGGAAAAGCTCACAAAATGAAGCTAGAAGCTGGATTAGGAAAAAATAGTTGTGGTTTGTTTTTTTTTTTAATCAACCTCAGATCCCATTAATTCTCATGGTTAAAAGTATTTGGATGTCCTCCCAGCTTGGTGACATAATTCTAAATTTTCTTTCTTTTTAATTTGTTTCACATTTAAGTTGCACCCTGATGAGTACATTCCATCTGTTTACCATGCAACTGACAAATAGCTTGCAAATTAATGATCACAAGCTGTGAGGAACCTGTTTCTCTTGAGTATAAAACCCATCTGAACCCAATGTTGAAGTTCCTGACATTTTTGAGGGTCTGAAATGTCATTACAGAGCTACATAATAAGGCACATTCTGAAGTGGTTTTAGTGGAAAACTGTGTGATAAGATGTCCTTGTAGGAAGATTGTAATTTTTCATTATGTTACCATTGCTTTCTTTGTTTCTCCACAAACCTGTATATAACTTCAAAACATTATTATATCTTCTGTTTACATTATATCAATAAAGTTGGTAAGTAAAGCTATAAAGGTCCTCTAGGTAATGGATTGATCACTGACAAACCAATGGCATGTCTAATTCCCATTAGAAAAAATGAAGCCAAGAGATACCAAATATTGTCTTTATTTCTTGTTTTCAAGCTCATAATATAAATAATCAGTTATGACTCATATAAGAGATGCTAAATTTCTTCCTAAACCGGATAAAAGCAAGGACACTTTTATCATCATGCTCCTATTGATTAGGTTGTAGTAAGACACATTGGAACTAGTTCTGGACTAAGCAAATATGGTAGAAAACCTTAATAGAGAAACAACACTATTTTGAACCGACTAGAGATTGTATAAGGAACAGTAGAGTGTCTTGAATATCTTTAAGAAGGTATGACTGAATTCAGATGGCTGAATCCTGATTTTGATCAACACAGATAATTGCAGGAAGCTGTTTCAATGATTATGCACAGAGATATCCATAGGCTAGTAAATTAAAACAGTGTCACAGTTGCAATGATAGATACCACAAGTTAATTACATTAACACTGTTGAATAAAGAACAACAAATCTCCCAGCTGTATCTACAAACTGCAATTTATTTTGCATGCTAGCATGGCCTTGGAGCTCACAGAGTTGATTCGTTTTGGATGAAATTACACTGAAAGATGCATTTCAGGAGCAGACATAGATATTTAAACTGTTAAGGGCTTTTTCTAGCCATGGAAGTAGAAAAGACTCTAACCAAAGCAAATTCTCCTTATAATGGAAATATTAAGGTTGCAGGGAAGCAACCAAGGTGTGTACTACATGTGATCTGAGTTTCTCCAGGGTCCAATGACTTTATTGACCATAATGTGATCTGAAATACTTTACCCTCATATATATACACTTGAATTCAGATATCAGTTTTGAACTGAATCCAACAACAGAAAAAAAAAAATCATATGTGTAAGATAAGCAAAGAAATCCATAATATCAACTAGTCATCTTGAATAATTAATCTATTTTCAAATGTTCCCATTTGAACACCCTCAGGGTTTTCGTGTGATCACTCATCCCAAAACAGTTATGATCTTCATTTTCCTCAAATGCACTGGGGAATACTTTTTGATTCCTCTCTCTTATATTGGAACCATTATCCACGAAATCTCTGTAACTATAAAACAGAGAAGTATTCTTGGGCCTAAGATAGAAAACATCAAGTTAGGAAAATTTTACACTATCATACCAGTGTTCTGGAAAATAATACAGTTAAAAAATACTTTATCTTCCAGTCATATCAGAGTATTGGCATAAAAACCAATTTAACCTATTACGCTTCTCAGAGTTTTCTTTTAAAACACTGAAGAACACATTAATCTTGTTGATTTATCACTGCAAATCTCAATCAGCTCCCTAAGGTTTTTTTCTCCTCATAAAAGGAACTCATTTAATACAACAATATCCTATTAATTCAATTTTCTATCTAAAGCATTCTGCATTTTGTTTTGAACCTACAGTTCTGAAATATGAAACCTTCTCTAAGAGCCTCATAAGTTTACATATAGAGCCAGGTTGCATATAGAGCAGGTTAACTTTGTACATTACCTCTGCAAAGCCTACAGTATGCTGCTGCGTAATTGCAAATTCTTTTACCTTGTCTCATTTGTGTGTGTATGTGTGTCTATAAATCCTACAAGACTGAAATCTCCTTAACAATGGATTTTGACTATCCATGAGTTGAGGAGTCTTCTACTCATTTGTCTGGCGAAGGCAGAAGAGTTTGTTAGTATTGTAGTCTGCCTCATTCACTTTAAAAATCCCTGAATTTCACATGAACAAGCTAAGTGGATGAACATGAGGTAAATCTATACGAACTGCTGGAATTTAATTTTCTGTATTCTGAAAAAAAAGACAAAAATCCATAAGACTTGTTTATTGCAGGTACCTCCTAGTCCTGTCAAAGCACAGTGGCAAAAGGCAGGGACCTTATGATATAATAGAAGACAGGTGGCTTTATTATGAAAGATTATGATATGCACTGAAACACTGAATGTGAAAGGTATGAAAAATGCTGCTTTGTTTAATTTCAAAAGAACTTGTATTCTTAGCATAGGAGACATTCCTTATTTAACATTTCTTCTTTGTCCCAGGGGACCATAAAGTAATGTCACAATAATTGTAACTTTTCACAATTTTTTCTGCTCTATCAAATAACCTTACATGTAATGTATAAATTTAATTCAAACATTAAAACATTCAGTTATTTAAAAAGACACAGAGAGATATATATTCTTTAACAAAATCCTCATAGGCAAACTCAAGAAGCATGGATTGGATTAGTAAACAGTGGGATTAATTGAGAAACTGGCTAAGTGGCAGATCCCAGAGGACCGTGATCAACAGTACAGAGCCTAATTGGAGACCTGTCACTAACAGTGCCCCCCAGGGTTCAATAACACTGGTACCAGTATTATTGGATTTGTTCATCAATTACTTAGGTGAGGGGTTAGAGTGTCTCCTCAGCAAGTTTGACAATGATACAAAACTGAGAGGAGTGGTCAATACTCCAGAGAGTTGTGCGGCCCTTCATATGGACCTCAACAGGTTGGAGAGATGGACAGAGAAGAACCTTCTGAAATTCAGTGAGGGTAAATGCAAGGTCCTCCATCTGGGGAGGAACAACCCCAGGCACTGGTAAAGGCTGGGAGCCGACCTGCTGGAGAGCAGCTCTGTGGAGAAGGACCTGGGGGTCCCAGTGGACATCAAACTGTCCATGAACCAGCAGTGTGCCCCTGTGGCCAAGAAGGCCAATGGTATCCTGGGGTGCATTAGAAAGATCATTGCCAAGGAGGTCGAGGGAGGTGATCTACTCAGCCCTGGTAAAGAGACACTTGGAGTACTGTGTACAAGAGAGATGTGGAGCTCCTGGATTAGATCCAGCAGAGAACTGCTAAGTTGATCAAGGGTCTGTGGAATCTCTTTTACCAGGAGAGCCTCAAGGGATCTGGGCCTATTCTGCCTCAAAAAGCGGCATCTGAGAAGGGACCTTATCAATGTCTATGAGTATCTGAAGGGAGGGTGTCAAGAGGGTGGTGCCAAACAATAGAACAAGAGGCAATGGGCGGAAACTGATGTGCAGAAAGTTCCACTGAACATGAGGAAGAACTTTTTTACTGTGCGAATGACTGAGCGCTGGAACATATTACCCAGAGAGATTGTGGAGTCTCCCTTAATGGAGATATTCAAGAACCATCTGGATGAAATTCCCTGCCATGTGCTCTAGCATGAGCTACTGTTTGAGCAGGGAGGTTGGACCAGATGGCTCACTGTGGTCACTTCCAACCTGATCGATTCTGAGTCTGTGATTCTGTGATATAGGAAAAGAAACAAAGCATAATTCTAATGAGTACATTAGAATCTGAATACAGATTACATAGCTAGAAATCTTCACATCATAGCAAGAATACCTTCTGCAACAGGAATAATTAATAATTTAGCTGTTTATTTGAACTACTCATGCATCCACAAAGATAAATACATCATGTTTGGAAATTTATTTTTCATAAGAATTGAATTATATCCTCTTTTCCTTCATTTTTGAATTTTAAAATAGCAGTTACAGGTGGTGCTATCTTATTGTCCGAACATTTTAAAATTATTAAGATTAATAGCATTTAAAAAAAATAATAAAATTTTTTTAGGCTTCTTATGATTTGTCTTCCTCTAGGATACATAGTTCATTCAATGCACAGTTCATGTTTTGTACCTGTGTTATATACTCTCTTGAACTTCTCCATGATATTTCAAGTGCTGCAATAAGTAAAAAAAAATTTCTAGTAACAGATTGCAATGCAATATTCTGTAAGGGGATCCTTATAAAAAGGTTGTGTAATCTTACTTGATAAGTATTCTGCTGTCATTTAATTTCATTCAATTTAATTTAAATTCATTTCATTTCATTGTCTTAATTTGCCTCCTGCACAGTTTTCAACAGTTTCCTAGAAGTCACCTCAAAAAAATTGAAAATAGTATAATAACTGAGTTATATAAGAATACTAGCCCAGGACTCAATATTGATTTGAAGAATTAGTGTTCTAATATAGTTTGATTTGGTTTTAATGTTTTCTCCTTTTTTAGTTTCACAGAGTGCATATCTAATATTACCCCATTAATATTTACCAGTGTTACAAATGTGCTGGTAATGTAAACCCCCTCACTTTCTGCCTCTACTGCAACATAAAATGAAGAGATACTTCCAAAGACTGGTCATTGCTGAAATGGTCACAAACAGGGATCAACCATAGAATAGTTTGGGTGGGAAGGGACATTAAAGATCCTCCAGTTCCATCTCCCCTGTCATGGACAGGGACACCTCCCACTGGACCAAGTTACTCAAGGCCCTATCCAACCTGGTCTTGAACAGTTTCAGGGATGGGGCATCCACAATTTCACTGGGCAGCCTGTTCCAACTCCTCACCAACTGCACAGCAAAGAATCTCTTCCTAATATCTAATCTAAATCCATGGTCTTTCAGTCTGAAATCATTACTCCCTGACTTATAGCTACATGCCCTTGTAAAAAGTCCCTCTCCAACTTTCTTGTAGGTCCTCTTCAGGTACTGGAAAGTTGCTGTAGGGTCACCCTGGAGCCTTCTCTTCACACTGAACAACTCCAACTCTCTCATCCTGTCTTCGTAGGAGAGGAGCATCAGCCCTCTGATCATCTTTGTGGCCCTCTTCCAGACTCACTCCTGCAGGTCCAATTCCTTCTTATGTTGGGGGCCTCATGAGAGTGGAGCAGAGGGGCAGAATCACCTCCCTTGTCCTGCTGACCACAGTTCTTTTGATGCAGCCCAAAACACAGTTATCTTTTTGGACAGCAAGCGCACATTGCCAGTTCATGTTGAGCTTCTCATTCAGCAACTCTCTCAGGTCCTTCTCCTGAGGGTTGATCTCAATCTTTTTTCTGCCCTACCTGTATTTGTGCTTGGCCTGTTTAACTTCATGAGATATACATAGACTGATCTCTTAAGTCTGTCAAGGTCCCTCTGGATGGCATCCCTTCCCTCCAGCATATCAATTGTACCACACAGCTTGGTGTCATCTTGCAAACTTGCTGGGGATGCAATTGATCCCACTGTCCATGTCACCAATATAGACATTTGACAGCACCAGTCTCAACCACCTCCCCAAGGAATCACCGGTCTTCACCTGGACATCAAGTCATTGACTGCAACTCTTTGAGTGAGACCATTCCAGCCATTTCCAAGTTTACAATGGATCTGACACATTAAAAAATTACAAATTCCCTCTGGGTGACCACATAACATCTTAAATCACAATTGTACTTAATTCTTAATATTGTATGGCAGTAGTTGAAGGGCAGTCCTTTTTCATTTTACTAACTGTTTGCTGTCTGGTTCATTGTTTCATCTATTTCATATGATTTAGCAGCTTTAGTGAATTTACAATGCTTTAGTTTCATTGATTAGATTTTAACGAGCAGAATTAGGGCCCAGAGAATGGTGGTGAACGGGGCTGCATCCAGTTGGCAGCCGGTCACTAGTAGTGTCCCCCCCGGGATCATTGCTGGGCTCAGTTCTGTTTAATATCTTTATTGATGATCTTGATGAGGGGACTGAGTGTACCATTAGAAAATTTGCAGATGACACCAAGCTGGAGGGGAGTGTTGATCTACTGAAAGGCAGGAGGGCCCTTCAGAGGGACCTGGACAAGCTGGAGAGATGGGACGAATCCAATGGTCATGAGATGCAACAAGGCCAAGTGCCTGGTCCTGCACTTTGGCCACAACAACCCCATGCAGTGCTACAGGCTGGGGACAGAGTGGCTGGAGAGCAGCCAGGCAGAAAGGGACCTGGGAGTTTGGATTGACAGGAAGCTGAACATGAGCCAGCAGTGTGCTCAGGTGGCCAAGAAGGCCAATGGCATCCTGGCCTGGATCAGGAACAGTGTGGCCAACAGGACCAGAGAAGTGATTCCTCCTCTGTACTCAGCACTGGTGAAGCCACACCTGGAGTACTGTGTCCAGTTCTGGGCCCCTCAGTTCAAGAAGAATATTGAGGTGCTGGAACTTGACCAGAGAAGAGCAACGAGGCTGGGGAAGGGACTCAAACACAAGTCCTATGAGGAGAGGTTGAGGGAGCTGGAGTTGTTTAGCCTGGAAAAGAGGAGGCTCAGGGGAGACCTTATAGCTCTCTACAACTCCCTGAAAGGAGGTTGTAGCCAGGTGGGCATCAGTCTCTTCTCCCAGGCAATCAGCAGTAGGACAAAAGGGCATGGTTTAAGCTGTATCAGGGCAGGTTTAGGTTGGATATTAGGAAAAGATCTTTTACAGGGAGAGTAATCAGACATTGGAATGGGTTGCCCAGGGAGGTGGTGGATTCACCACCCCTGGAGGTTTTTAAGATGAGACTAGATGTGGCACTAGTAACGATGGTGGCATTGGATCAGCGATTGGACTTGATGATCTTGGAGGTCTTTTCCAACACAGAGGATTCTATGATTCTATGGTTCTGTAATTCTATGAACATTGAGTGAGGAGATTAATCTCTAGCAAATGTTTCTTCCATCTGCTATTATTTCAGGTTATTTTATTTTTAGTGCTTATACCATGTGTCCCAGGCCAAAGTTTCATGGAGACACAGAGCATATAGATGTGATTGCAAGCTGTGATTTATTAACTGTAGCCATTAATACTGCGAACAAAAACTGTTATACATTCCAGTGGTATAACTGTGATGAGTACCATCAGCACAGCATAAAGCTTCATGTCTTTCTGTATTCCTATTTAAATATACATCATGAAACATATGGGCAGCATTTGTAGGTTTACAGTCATTTCAGTCAAAACATGACATTAAGTTCCCAAGTAGTTTATCACTACTGTTTATTTGGTAAAACACTTTTAAACAACATTGTGAGATACTGGATCTGAATCTCATTGAATTATTGATATGGGTCGGAACCAACTCACTCTGTGTATGTGTGTGTGTGGAGAAGGGCTGGGCCTAGACCTGCAGGTACGTGGTAAGGGCTCACATAAGACCTGCTGAGGGCACAGGGCAGAGTCAACATGGCTGTGCCCTCTCAGAGCTCATGGTATCACTGAAGGCCCTGTAGCTGGGCTGTCAGTCAAGGCAAATCTGCCTGGCAGCCTGACCACACCACAGCCCTGGAGCCTGTGACTGGCTACAGCACAACTGACTCTGGAATGCAATGACTGGATATCCTGCCTGGGAGGGAAAACCAAACTATATAAATACAGGAGACTCCATATGAGGTCCCTTTCTCGCTCTTTCCTCTCCTGCAGCCTGAACCATGTGAGCCATCAGATTTTATCAGTAATCATTTTTTCTTTTCTTTCTCCTCTCCTTCTCTCTTCCCTCTTTCTTTACTCTTTTAATCTGCTTTTTTCTTTTACTCTTTTCCTTCTCTTGTGGATAACTTAAAACCAATGAATTGGGTTTTACTAAAGCTGGTATATTGATTGTTTTTAGTGGGTGTTTTCTGTGGAATGGGTCTTTGTGCTGGGTGCTTTAGTGAAATGTTTTTTCTTGGTTGTATTTTACTCCTATAAAAGCTTTTGCAAAAATTTTTCTCACTAAATTAAAAGAATTTCTCTTAGAGAAGAGTGCGTGACTTTTTCTCCGGATGCTAATTTGAGGTTATAATGAACCAAAAGGCTTTTAAAAAGTCTTAAATGAAACATAACTGCTCTGGGCAGCTTATGGCTTAAAATTTGGAGTGTAACGAACACCATTATGTACTTTTCACTATGTAGTAGATTCATTCTATGGATTTCTCAAAAAGAAGCTTGAATAAATGCTGTTTATATTGGAGGTGAATTGACACTGAATGGTGTTCTATTCTACAAGAAGCTATTGGCATTTACTGCTGATATGGTTTGAAGCTGACTCCCTGCCAAGTCTCCAAACCCTACCACAAGAGTTCCCCCCCCTCCAAACCTCAGGGAGAAGAGGGAGAAAAACAACCAGGAAAACCCGAAACAAGAGTGAGACAGCTAAAGTGATATATATAAATATATTTACACCTATGTTACACTTATATACAATTAAAAATATATACAATTTCCCAAGGGAAAGGGAAGGGGGAAGGGAAAAGGAACAAAACCAAAATAAAATATATGTATATATATAATATATATATATGTATATATATCCCGATTACTGTCCTGAGATCTAGTAACTAAAAGAGTTACCAAGAAAAATATCTCACACTTTCCTTGGGACAACGGAGAGTTGCTCTGGACCGATCGCCGGCAACCTCTGTCTCCCAAGGTCGACAAGGCCTAACCAGGCCTCACTCCCCAACACGGCAGACCCGACAGCAGGGAACCTGCACTTCCAAGCCACCAGAAGGAAAGAGAGAAGACCTCTCCTCCTTTCTTTTTATAATCTGGTTTACGTAAAAATCGTAGGGAATACTGGGTAAATCTGGACCCTTCCTTGGTAACAAACTGGTCACCAAGGAAGGCCTAGCCCAAACCACCACAACTGCCAATTTAATTTTCATCTGCCATACAAATATACTTCTAAGGACATGTGGACAATATGTTTGATACAATTCCTTTCAATTATTCCTAGAGAGAGTGGAGAAAAACTAGTCTTTCAGAAATATGGTATAGTTTTAATGTTTGTGTTTTTTTTGACACATCTTTTTATTCATTATAAATACAAACTTGTGTGTAGTTTCAAATAGATTACCCAGTTTCACTTAATATGCGACAGTTTTTATATTTTAGCTTAGTAGACTAAAAGAGTTATGATTTTTTTTCCTACTTACTGTGAGATCATTTAACATATAATGCTATAGGTAAGACTCTAAATGTTAATTTTCCCCTACTCCGGGAGAAACTCTTAAGACCATACAGCAGGTGAAAATTGGCAAGGTAGCTGGGGTTGATGGAATTCCACTTGAAATCTGGAAACATGGGGGCCTTGCACTCCATGCTAAATTTCATGAGTTTGTGGTGCGCTGTTGGGAACTAGGCGAACTACCATCAGACCTTCGTGATACAGTCATCATCACCTTGTATAAGAAGAAAGGAATTAAATCAGACTGTTCAAATTACCGTGGTATTACTCTGCTCTCCATTGTTGGCAAAATCCTGGCAAGAATACTTTTGAACAGACTAATACTTGCTATAGCAGAAGGAATTCTTCCTGAAAGTCAGTGTGGTTTCAGGAGTACCACAGACATGGTATTTGTTCTCAGACAACTGCAAGAGAAGTGTAGGGAAAAGGACAAAGGTCTCTATGTAACCTTTGTTGACCTCACCAAGGCTTTCGATACTGTGAGTAGAAAACGTCTATGGCAGATTTTGGAACGTTTAGGATGTCCCCTCAAGTTTCTTAAAATGATCATCTCATTCCATGAGGTCAAGTCAGATACGACAATGCACTTTCTGAGCTCTTTCTGATAACCAATGGTGCGAAACAAGGCTGCATTCTTGCACCAACCCTATTCACAATGTTTTTCAGCATGATGCTCCAAAGGGCCATGGTAGACCTCGAGGATCAGGATGGTATCTACATTCGATATCGTACTGATGGAAGCCTTTTCAACCTAAGGCGACTGAAGGCCCACACCAAGACCTTAAACCATCTTGTCCAGGAGCTGCTTTATGCTGATGATGCCCCCCTTGTTGCCCACACAGAAGCAGCTCTGCAGCGTTTAACATCCTGTTTGCACACACCGCTGAGCTCTTTGGGCTGGAAGTCAGCTCAAAGAAGACAGAAGTTCTCTATCAACCGGCACCTCAGGAAGTCTTCCATCATCCCCATATCACCATTGGCCAATCAGAGCTCAAATCAGTCCAGCAGTTTAATCACCTAGGTAGCCTCATCTCCTCAGATGGTAAGATTGACGGAGAGATAGACAACCGGTTAGCAAAGGCATATAGTGCCTTTGGAAAGCTTCATAAAAGAGTTTGGTGAAATAAACACTTGAAGAAAAGTACAAAGATCAGTGTTTACAGAGCCATAGTGTTGTCTACTCTTTTATATGGTTCCGAATCATGGGTCATCTACCGCCACCACCTGTGACTCCTAGAATGTTCCATCAATGCTGTCTCCATACAATCCTAAACATCCACTGGTCAGATTATGTGACTAATATGTCTGTCCTAGAACAGGCAGCAGTTACAAGTATTGAGGCCATGTTGCTGAGAACACAGCTGCGCTGGGCAGGACACATCTCAAGGATGGTGCTTCATGGTGAACTTGCCACCGGCTGCCACATGAGAGGAGCCCGGAAGAGAAGATACAAGGACTCCCTGAAACAACTTTTCAGCTTTGGCCATATTGATCACCATAACTGGTCTACTCTGGCCTCCAATTAGGAGGTCTGGAGACACACTATCTATAATGCCGCTGATGCTTTTGAGAACACACGCAGGATCACTCTCAAGGAGAAAAGACAATGCAGAAAGAATTGTGCGTTGCAGATTATACCATGTCAGGAGTCTTTCTGCTGTGCTTTTTGCAACCGGACATGTCTATCTCTTATTGGCCTTTTTAGCCACCAGCGCACTTGTAACAAACGTGAGAAGAGCCCTCCCCAAATCTTCGTTCACGAAACCTAGCCATGGTGATGAAATGTTAATTTTACTTCTTTCCTCTTGATTTTTATAGATGGTGCCATCTTTCAAACTGAAGTTAAAAAAACAGTTGAAGATTCTTATTGTGTTTAAGTAAACATTTAAGTCCCACTAAAATAGCAGAGGCACATGCTGAAAGTTAAAACTATGTGTTTTTTTCTCCTAAATAGTGCTAGGACCTTAACTCTTGTCTAAAATCATATTAGACTTATCACCTCCAAAGTGCCAAGCATTGAAGAATGAGCAAAAATATTAAATGAACTGTCTCATCTGCTCATATGATCGATTCATTCTGAAGGTCATCTCTATCCACAAGGATGACAAGAAGGTGATCAGGAGTAGCTAGCATAGATTCATTAAATGTACCAACCTGCTTACCCAAGAGTAAGACATTGCATAGTGTTATCCATTATTGATACTTGTGCTGGGCATTGCTGAGATGTAGTTTTCAAAGAAAGAAAATAATAAAAAGATACTTACATAACCTTTGTCAATTAAGTTGCAGTCTAAGAGTTCAGAAGGAAGCTGCAGTTCCAGAAAAGGCTTAGTAGAGTTTCCAAAGTCATTAAATAAATAGCAAAACACCATTTTAAGTTGTTTTTGATAAAAATTCAGAAGGGATTTAAAAGTACATCTGTTCACAGAAAAAGGATAAAGTAAAAAGTAGAACATCTATAGAGGTGGACAGGAAACCACTCAGAGAATAGTTTTTATGGAGGTTCATCCATTTTTTCCTTCTCTTTTTCCATTTGCTTCTAGAAAGCAAGTAGACAAATTCCACAAAAAATATTTTTCATATTAAAAATCATTTTATGAAATTTGTTTGTTTACTTAACTTCCTATATGATGTCCTTTGTGATCAATACTGTTCTGAAGTGCTAGTCTCAGGCAACTGGGAGATAAGATGTGATATAAATCTATCACTAGATAGACCCATATCAGTGACTCATACTGAGGAGGCTATTAACGGCAGTTTCATGTGAAGAGATTTGTCTAAATGCTGGGAATATCAGAAGAGGATAGAATTTCTTTAGATTAATTTAGTTAATTCATCAATAGGAACACTCATAATTGTCATGTGAATTTTTTGGGTGGCACATTGAAAACGAGGCTTCTGTTGTCCAGCTCAAAGCAGGCTAAAAGACAGAAGTGTTTCACAAGTCAGAATAGGCTGTAAGGTTAGTTTTTAGAGCATTACTGTTGACTTTAATAACAAATGCAATCTGAAAAAAGTTCTTTCTGATACCTCTCTGTGCTATGAAGACATAATCATAGCATTGCTTCAGTACCTAGTGATTGTACAAAATGTATTAAAGTTGAAAAGCTGCAGAGCAGAGTAATTCCTTGATCGTAAAACACTTAACTGGAAAATCCAACAGAAGTCCTGAAGTTTGCAGAACCAAAAATGAAGTTAGATACCCCAGTCTTAAAGGTGTACTGAAATTACATAAGTAATTTTAAATGTTAAGAAACAGAGTTGTTTGCTGGTTTACTGATAACAATGTGTTGGTTACTGGAAGATTCCTATATTTGCACCTTAAATTTCAAGTGTAGTGCTACACTGGGAATATTATCTAGCTGAATTGGTGGGTTGAGAATTGGTAATATTACAGGTATAATACCTACACAGACATGGCAGCAGACAAAAGCAAAGAGAAACTCAGAACAGTAGATGGGGCATTAATCAAACACTTGGTTGAAAGTTTGGTTGTCATTGATTTTAAAGTCAGTTTACAAAGCTACCATCAAAAAAGAATAGGACAAAACAGACAGTTCTTTCTTCAGCACAATGACATATGTTTCTCTGAAATAGCAGTTGTACAGAGTGCAACTGTACAACTGTACACAGTAAAGGTATTTTCCATGTAAGATATCTTAAGAAGACAATAAATTTTCCAAGCCCTTAGTTTCAAATGCTGATTAAAATGAATACACCTATTGCATCCTAAAATTAAAAAAAAACAAAGTAGAAATACAAGAGCATGTACTTTCACACAAAGACATCTCAATACTTTTAATATTTGATCTTTTTCAATTTTTGCAATGTTGATTAGAAATGAAAAGCTCTAAAACAGGTAAATGGTATCTTATTCTCTCCTTTCCCTTGAAAGATGATTTACTATTTACATTTGGGTTTGGTTATTTTTTGTGCTTTATTTTCAAAAAATAGTATAATTTCTTGAAAACATTGATGTAAATAAATTTAAGGATTCTAGATTTTTCTTCAAATATTATGACAGAGAATATTTAATTTAGTTGGCCCGTGTTTCTTCATTAAACAGCACACACAGATTCCTATTCATCCAGTTTTCAAATTTTCTATTAAAAATATTTTTATTCTTTTTGGAATTATGCTAGCTGACATATCTAGGGATATTTACCACCTTTAGATTTCCAGTGTTAACAAATAATTTCAAATGTCAAGTGCTGTCTTATAAAGGTAAACAGCAGGAGCATATGTAAACTATTTCACCACTTACTGTATGCACATCTAATACATTCTTGTTTTACTGGAACATTACAAGAAAGGATTATAAATTACATTTCAGAGAGGCAATTAAAGGCATTTTAATGATATAATTAATTTTACTCTCAAATGTTTTTAAATATATTGACATTCTTTACAGGAAAACTGATGTCATGAATCAGTTTTGTATGTAAATTTAAAAGGTAGATAGTTCATCTTAATATGAAGGTCCATGTGACTTATTATGTGAAGAACCTAAATACCTGCACTGGATTTTATTCAGACTTAACACACTTAAAGCAATCAAAGAACCAAAATTAACCTCTTATCCATTTCTCTATGGCACATAAGAATACAGCTTTCACCTTGCCTAAGCTTGTCTATGCTGCTTAATTTTCTGCTACAGACCATGCCTAAGGTGTTGCTATTTGACTACAGCTTAACATCTCAGAACCCAATCCATAGCTAAGATTCTTAAAGTTTCATAAGTTAGCCAGCAGTAAATTTTTTCTAAATTTGGTGCTTTTACTCCATTCTTAGTATATCTAACACCCACCAAACAATGTTTAATACAATTATCATAATCAATTGCCTCTAAACCAATGGATAGTTGGAGCTGAATAAGAGGCTAGAGGCTGCTAGTCTGCAGGCTGTGAGAATAAAAAAAATAAATTTAAAGAGACTAGAAATTCTTGGCTGATGAATTCTCCATCTTTTCTGTCATAATACTGTCAAATATATCATAGAAGAATCATAAGGCTAGAAAAAGTAATGATAAAGAAGCAAACCCTATCTGTAGTCTCAGCCAAGATAAGAGGTCCCTGGTTGCTATTGTTTAAATAGCTTACATATTTGTATCAATCAATCACCAAAGAAAAATTAGAAATAATTAGAGATCTGAAGATGATGTTTTCTAGCCATTGACAAAATTTCTGTCTTGGTTTCTGTCTTGCTCTTAGAATTCTATTTCCTTCTGTACAGAGCATTAGATCCCATGAAGCAACTTGAGTCTTTCATCATGAAAGTTGTAGCTTTAAATACTCTTAAGTCAAACCTGACTTGCTGTACAAACAGCTAGGTTTTGTACAAAAAGGGTGAGGAGCCTTCAAATATCTAATTCTGCAAGAATCTCTACATGCTTGTCTGTGCTTTACTGAAAGTGGTACTAAACAAACAAAGCAGGTCTTGGACAGAACAGAAACTGATTGCAAAACCATAATTCAAGAACAACCTGGTACATCTGGAGCTACTAGATACTTTTGTGAGGTTTTTTTCCCTAGGAATGGGATTGACAGAGTTTCATTTTGACCCTGTAATAATTACACATTTTTCTAAGCTAATCACCAAAAAAACTTCTTTTAAGACAGGTATCTAAGACTCTAAAGGAAGTCTAGATGATTTTTGTTTAAGACTGTTTGCCATAATTTTAGGTGACGTTAGATTAAAAGGCTTCTATTTTACAGGGTTCCTATTTTATGTGCTTCCTATTGTTTTTTTTTGCACAGTTTAGGGCCACCCAAATTTCTTGCAGTCTAACTCCTACCTTATAATTAGTTGTGTCTGAGGTTGCAGTACAAAGGACTTTGAAGTGTTCTGTTTTTGTATGTGTGCTCAAAGCATGCCTAATGAAATCATAGTATGCATTTTCTTACAGTAAAAACTGCTTTTTAGAAAACAGCACATCCAGAAGAAAAGCCGTGGGCACTATTGGGCACTATTTTAAATAAAGCAGATTAGTGGCTAAATCATCCAGTCAGAAAGTAATTCAGATTTAACTCCCTCCTTGGCCTGAAGGGGAGCTTTAGAATGCCAGAAAGGAAAGAGCTTTAATCCTGGAGACAGAATGATGTCCTGTACTAATTTCTAGGATATAAGAACAGGATCAGAAAGTAGAATAAAGTAACAGTGAATTACTAGAGAAACAGCTGAAAAAATAATATTATAATAATACATATCACTTCAATGTCTTCATTTTCTGTGGAGAAACATGAATAAAATTTCTGTCAACCAAAGACCAGAAGAATGGCATATCAATGACATTTTTGTTACTCAAAGCACGTAAATATGAGAAAATTAATCCAATCTTGTAAGGAATTGGTTTTTGTTGTTGTTGTTGGGTTTGTTATTTTTAATGTGGGAGGTTTTCTATCAGTTTCTCTGAAGGTGATGTTCATTACTAAACAAATAAAATAAGTCAAAGACTAGGTTTTGTGCCCTTACCAAAGTAGTAACAACTTTTGTTCATAGAGTTCACTTTTTTTTCTGAACTATTCAGAAAAATAGTGTGTGACTGCATCCAAACTGACTGTAAGAAGGGGGTTTTCACCACTAATACTCTACTCAGATTAAAACTGAGCATTTTTTGACAGAATGCAGCTAATTTAGGCCACAGTCAAAGGGTTGTCCTTACAACCAAACTCTATGGATAATTTTGTATTAGCATTCAGGTCTATATTCTGTTCCTTTTACTACTACAGATGTATCTATTGTAATCAGTAATAGTAATATGGCTTTGTAACACCAATGCTATATGAGAATTAGATAGCCAGCTTTCACTAGATGAGGAAACTACGTATATATGCTATCAAACAGTAGTATTTCCCTTCTTACTCTGGTAATCATGCCGTAGTTGTGGAGATTTTTCTGAAACACTGCATTCTTATAGTTAGATCTTAATGTTATTTTGCCTTTACAGTTCTTTCAGATTTATGAAAAGCTATGTGACAAAACAGTAAAAAGACAAGAAGTGTATCTTAGTCCACAAACAAAAAACTTTCAGTCTGAGGCATACTTGAGTAGAAGTTTATGATTGAAGGCCTAATATAGAGATTAAAAAATAATCCCAGAAGATTCTACCACAAATAAAAAAATATTCAACTTTCACTAGTCCATTAATACCACACATTTAAAGAAATTGAAGCATAGAATTGTTGGTTGCATTAAATACCTGGGTTTTGATTGTTGCCATACAGCCACCCACGAAGCTTAGCGTGTGTCTCAGCTAATTCCAAGTAGGTAATCACACTACTTTCCTTGTTAATCTCTTAATTTATTAGTCTCACTTCTTTCTTTAAGGGTCTCACTGAAACTACGATGGAAAGTGATAGGAAAAAATGGTAGGAATTCCATGGTAGAATACTTAGCATAGTCAAAAGCTACCAAATTGCAAAAAATTTAAATGTTAATGATAGGAAAATATACTGTACTAAATTTTAGTTTATCACAGTGAAATCTCATTTTGTTAAAGTGCATATTTGTGTTTCCAATTCTGTTACTGACATATATCAACAAATAAAATATGTGGCTAATCATAATCTCAGTTATTGCATCCATCATAATTTCAACAAAATATAGAAAAGAACAGGTAAATATTATAGCAAGATATTAGGTAAAACTTACAGCTTCTCAAGTATAGTCTCAGTGAATTTACAGAAGTCTATTTTCGAGCATACAAATTTATTAAGATAAAAGCACAAACAAAGTATATACAGATTAACCTTATAGCAGCTTCATTGAATAGGTGGAATCTGATTCTACTTTCTTCTCTATTAAACGGCATGGAATAATTCCTGATTTACTTTCCACTTTTGCCAGCACGAAGTAGTAAAAAATATATTATTTTATATTTAGTTCAAATTATTAATTGTATGAAAAAGTCCTTTATCGATATCTTCTGATTTTTACCAAATTGATAATCTCAACAGTGTTTTCATTGAGGTCATGAATGGGTCAAAGGAGTGAAAGGCAATGAAATAGGTGAGGTTCCAGGGTGGCTTCTTCCTTTGGAAGAAAAGTGTCTGGTGCCTGTAGTAAAGCTTTTCCTATGAGAATTGCATATAGTATCTCCTTGTCTCCACTGAGTCAATTGCCTGTTTCCAGACCCTGGTTGCACTCTGCACACTTCGTTGTACATTTGATGAAGCTCTACAAGGGAGCAGTACCCCTCTGTCACTAATGCCACTTTGTATGCGTCTTGGAGAAAAAGAAAAAAAAAATCTGTGGTTTAAAGTGTTCTATTTCCTGGCCCACAGAGACAGGGAGAGGTTCAGAGTTGCTGATAAAATGTTTTCATTTGCTTTATTAGCAAGAGGAGAAATTAGGAGTAATCTTTCATCATCCATTACTTATTATACATATTGCCACAGGCAAGAAACATGCTGTTACTAATTTTAGTTTACTTTGTTCATCTCATTTTACCTTTTTTAGCTTGTAAATGTGACTGCCTACTGTGATATGACCCAAGTTTCTTGAAAACAGATCCTTACTGGGGTTTTGCTCCATAAGATATGCTGTTGTGGTAGGTTGACCTTGGCTGGATGCTAAGTGCCCATCAAGCCACTCTATCACTCCCCTTTACAACTGGACAGGGGAGAGAGAATAAGACAGAAAATGACTCATAGGATGAGATAAGGCAGTTTACTAAAGCAAAAGCGAAAGTTTGCACACCCACAAACGAAGAGGAAAATAACAGGGTTTGTTCTGTACTTCCCATTAGCAAGCTTTCTGGGAAGTAGAGCTTCAGCACATTTAGCAGTTTTTCAGAAGACAAACACTGCAAACAATAAATGCCCTCCATCTTCCTCCTCTTTTCCTTAGCTTTTATATCTGAGCTGATGTCATATGATACGGAATATCCCTTTGGCTAATTTGGGTCAGCTGGCCTGGTTGTGTCCCCTCTCAGGATCTTGCCCTCAAATGGGGTGGGGAGGAATCTCAGAGAGACTGCTGATGTTGTGCCAGTGCTGCTAGCAATAGTCAAACCACTGGTGTGTTATCATCACCTCTCTAGCTACCTATGCAAAACACAGCCCTGTGAGGGCCACTGTAGGGAACTCCATTTGGAGTCCCAGCCAGACCCAATACAGTTGTACAGCTCAAAGCATACTAAACATTTGAAATCACAATACTTCTTCAGTTCAATTAAAATAAATGATCACCTTTGATTCTGGGAAATAGAAAAGCCCGAAGAAAAGGAAGGTGTTTGAAATACTGGAGTCTAAAGGATGAAATGATGTTATGAGTGCAGTTGTTGAAATTTCAGCTGTTGGCCTATGTGGGGTCAGTGATTTTTTTCTCTCACTACATCAGTCAGTAGTTGAGTTTTACATTCCATAGAAGAACATAGCAACTCTGTCCTTAATTGCAATATACATAGGGAAACAAAACTCAAGAAGATATTTTTTGGGGTTTTGTGAGATTTTATGAAGTTGCCTTTCTTTTTATGGTCTCTCATTTCTTAAACCTCTGCATCATTTGTTATGGTTAAATTAATTTTGTGTCAGGCAGTTTAATCTGTTGATTAGACTGTGTATATGTAACATTTCCTGTAATGCTATTGTACTTTAAATACTTTTGAAAAGTATAGCTAGGACTTTTTATCTCAGAATATAGACAGAGCTTGAACTATACATTTGTTGCACTTTTGTGATTCTACCTGTTTCAAAATTTATTTTCTACCTCAATAGAATATTCTTCCTGAAATACAAAACAAAATGAAGAATCAATAATCTGTGCTGCAGAACAGTGTTGTGGATTGAAAAAATCAAAAATATGGTACTATTTCCTTTGGTGATTTACCCACATAGTAAGAGAAAAATGTGTACAGTCTATGATTTTTTTTGTGAATGTGACAAGTTCCATACCAAGACTTATGCAGCCAGAGAAAAGGAGATTCTAAAATCCAAACATCCCCCTTATGGACTGCTTCATCTACTCTGTATCATATATTCTGTACCTTATATGCCTTCCATATTCCATTCATTGTCTCACTCACCGATGCAGTAGCTATGTTCATGCCAAGTGAAGCTCTTAAATAATGGACACATCGAAAGATTGAGAGTTGGAAACTAGTCTAAAAAAATCCTTTTCACACTGCACTTGCCTTAGTGAGCACAGAAAAATCTCTGCGCCCAGCTTAGTTCAATGCATTTTCCAGTTTTCATTTATTTTTCCAGGAAAGGCACTTAATTCTCCAGAAAGCCTTTTGGAGCATCTAGTTTACATTTCTCTTAACCCTTTCAGAGATTCAGGAAACTATACAGGGAAGATATTTTCCTAATTTAAACACTTGGGTAACTGCATCTCATAATCATATAATAATTTACAAAGAATTTCTGGAAGTCATTTAATCCAAGACCTCACTCCAAGCAGCACCAAACAGATCAAGTTTTTTAAAAGATTAACCAGTAGAGTTTAAAATTTCTCCCCTTTAGGAATGGAGAGTCCATCCCCAGCCTCTCTAGGGAATTGACCCAATTTTTGATTATTTTAGTGGTGAAAAACTTTATCCTGATATCTAATTTATTTTTCCTAATAACAAAAGTTTCTGTCATTGCAATTTGTGTCCAAAGCTTTTAGTGCATCACTGTACACTTCCAAGAAGAGTCTGTCTCTGTTCTTGGCATAAAACTTCATTAATATTCCCCCTAGGCCTGATCTTCTTGACATTGAACAAACTCAGGTTTCTCAGTCTCTTAAACATCTCGTGATCCATATTCCTAATCATTTTGATGGTTCTCTGATGTACTTACTCCAGCACATCAATATCTTTCTTGCACCAGGAAGTAAAAATTGGGCACAGTACTCCAAAAGCAGACTCACAGCCACCAAGGAGCAGGGAATAATCACTGTCTTTGATCTGCAGGTAATGCTGTTCCTGGAAAAGACAAGAATGTATTTGAACACCTTTGCCACAAGACCTTAATATTTGCTGTGCACTGTGACTTGCACATTCCTTTCTGACATCATTACACAGTCTCTGATGTCCTTAGATTATATAAATACAGTTTAAAATGAACTATAGAAAACATCTGGAAGGTAATGGTTTTTAACTGTAATGACTTACTTGTGTCATGCAGAAGGTAAGAGTATGTGATCTCAGTTATACTTTCTGGTATTAAAAATTAATACCATATAATGATTTTAGTACGTTCAGTGTGATTTTATTTATTTATTTTTCAAGCTACTTCTGTGAACTATAGTATTCCAGTATCTATTTATCATTAGAATGTTCATTGCCACCTTGCTTTGGTATTTATCTCCAGTTATTCAAAAAAAGTGCTTGAAAAGAGACCATTCTGTGGCAGACGTAAGGTCTGTTGGTTGCAATGTTTCCCTTAAGAGAGAAAGTACCTAAGTACAATAGATTTCTCAGTAACAACTACTTATAGGGTAGGTAGCATACTGACTATCATGTACCTGTTCAATGCTCCAGAATATTCCACTTGACTTCACAGATTTCAATGCTTCTACAAAATAAATTCTTTTTTAAGATAGATGAGAGGGAATTCATACTTTAGGAGCAATGAATACTCAGACCTGTTCTTCTGATTTAATTTATGAAATTCATATTCAAAATGTAAAGCATGTTCTCTTTTCAAACAACTTGTCTCCCATGAGTTTTATTTTTGTATACATACAAATATGCGTGCAAGAGATTATAGAGAATTCAAGTAAACTCATATAAGTAAATTATCACAACTTTTATATCAAGTACAAAGA
Source organism: Manacus candei (assembly GCF_025592945.1). Classification (NCBI taxonomy): domain Eukaryota; kingdom Metazoa; phylum Chordata; class Aves; order Passeriformes; family Pipridae; genus Manacus; species Manacus candei. The sequence goes on along the minus strand of NW_026138059.1, from coordinate 17,732,758 downwards.
ATTAACAGAAATAATTACTAACACTTTTTTATCTGTGTCTCTCAATATTTTTTTCATGTTTCTTTTCTATAAGAAAAATTAAGGTAGTATACCAAACAATAGTGATATCTGGTAATTACACATCTATCTCAATGTTGTATTTCTTTTCAGATAAGAAGAGTAAAAATTAGAAAATGTTTTCTTATTGAAATAAGATTTTTTCCCCAATATCTCCTAAAGAAAGAAATGCATTAAAAAACCAAACCAAACCAAAATAAAAAAAACATTTAACAACAACACTGACTTTGAATGTACAGTGGATTTTTTGGTTCTAGAAATAACAGTTTATGGTAACAACTTTCTGCCTGTTTGCATTTCTGTTTTTTTGAGAAGCATCCTGGAGTTTTTCATGCCTTTGAAAGGCATCTTAAATAATTTATGTTTAAGGGAATAAATACATTTCTGATAGAAATACACTTAATTTTAAATCTCTTGTTCATCTGAGTCCCTTAGTATGCTCTCCTCCAACCTATTTTCATACTATTTATTCTGAAAAAGTAGGACATCACTTGTCTTCTGCAGAAGGTGCAACTCATACTACATGTTATGTATGTCATCAAACCACACTATCAAGCACAGCTTACTTCAGTGTAGCAGAGACCCATCTTTCTGAGTCTATGATGTAATCATATTTGACATTTTCTTCACAGTAAAATTCCTAGTAAAATACTATGCAAGACTAACATGTCAGAAAAAAACCCCAAATATCTGACACATAACTTTATTGATAACCTTGCTATTATATCCAATGATAAAGGCAAAGCTGCCTGATAAAGTCAGATGTAGTTGATCCATCAAGCTCTGAAGCTTTGGGACATTTTCACAGAGAACTGCAAAACTCTTTTTGTCTTTTCTTTGTTTGCCTTCTTCCCCTCCATATATTTTCACAGCATCTGAACAGAAGAACTAAGAGGGTCAGGCAGGAGTAAACAAAAAACAATTCAGTGGAGTAATATCCTGCCCTGCTACAGGCTTCTTTCCCACAGCAGCAGGTTTTCTATCCACTATGCCAACATGGCCAGAAGAGACAATTAAACCTCTTATGTTTGAAAGGCCAGCAGACTGGCTGGTCCTTTTACAATTTCTGTGTGAAACAACTCAAACTTGGAAAGAAAACAAGTCTCCCATCATAAAAATCTCATTCACTATTGTTCTTCTTCAATTAATGAAATGTTAATAAAATGAAAACATTCCTACAGCGTGAGGTATACAGAAATTGCATTAACTTCAAAATATTTCATTGCTGGCTTATCAGTCTGTGGAAAACTAATTGTCTGTTAACTCTTTATGAGCTCTCAATGATGTCTACTTCATGGCTTAAAAAGAAGCACTTATCACAAGAAATTGTTGTGAACCCAATAGAAATCAACTTGTTTCAAGTTTTTATCAACAGTTTTAAAAATCTAATTAAAAATATAATTCATTGTGGAAATAAACTTTAGTCCATACTATAACCTAAGCACTTGAATCTGATAATTTCAGAACCAATTTATAGTGAAATAAACATCTATCAGATGTAGTTTTTTAAAGGAATCATATATATTTTTTAAATATAAGTATAGGTGATAGTTATACATACAAAACATTGTGACAATTTTCAAATCAAAACAGATAGCGCTGAATCTTGTTAAGACTGTGTATCGTTCTCAGTGCCTTATCTGTATAATAAGGAAAAATGGTTTATAACTCTTCATATGGAAATGCTGTTACTTTGTTCAAGTTTCAGCTTCACTTGAAAGATTTTGAGTTCGTTATCTCATGCCTAAGGAAAGAAGTGAAATGGTCCACAACACTAATTATAATAAACCACTATTTTTAAAATCATAGTATATTTTTAATAAAGTAATTAATGTGTTTCCTTTTTATTGTTTTACAGCATGAGAGTACTCACTTAAAAATGGCAAACAAGCATGTAAAGTTTATTTTGTCTAAAATCAACTACAACATAGTCAGTCATAAGATATCTAAGAGAACAAGGGGTAGGCTCTGCGATGAGAGACAGACATCTACTCAGCAGGATTTTGCAGTGATTTATAGTCTAAAACATTTTTTCCCTTGAGACACTTCAGAATAAAATCATGATACAGGAAAATTTTGTAAAAACCTTATCAGACAGAAAAAATATTTATAAATAAAATATGAATTACATAGGAAAAATACATTAGAACATTGGAATATTATTAATTCTGTATACTATGCTGTGACCACTTCCCTGCAGAGTTTATTGCAGCATCCAATCGTCCTCTGGGTAAAGAACCTTCTTCTAATATCCAACCTAAACCGTGACACAGCTTCAGGCCATTCCCTCTGTTTCTGTCATGGTCCACTCAGAGAAGATATCAGTGCCTGCCCCTCCTCTTCCTCTCACAAGGGAGCTGTAGACTGCAATGAGGTCTCCCCTCAGTCTCCTGACTTCTCCAGGCTGAACAGACCAAGTGACCTCAGCTAGTCCTCACACGGTTTCCCCTCAAGGCCCTTCACCATCTTCGCTGCCCTCCTTTGGATGCTCTCTAAGCACTTAATATCTTTCTTATATTGCAGCACCCAAAACTGCACACAATATTCAAGGTGAGGCCACTCCAGCGCAGAACAGAGCAGGACAATCCCCTCCCTTGACCAGCTGACGATGCTTTTTCTGATGCCCCCCCGGACACGGTTGGCCCTCCTGGCTGCCAGGGCACTGCTGACTCAGATTCAACTTGCCACTGACGAGGACTGCCAGGTCCCTTTCCATGGCACTGCTTTCCAGCATCTCATTCCCCAGTATGTACATACATCTGAGGTTGCCCCATCTCAGGTACAGAATTCAGCCCTTCCCCTTGTTGAACTTCCTATGGTTGGTAATTGCCCAGTCCTCTTAATTTGTCAAGGTCTCTCTGTAAGGTCTCCCTGCCTTTGAGGGAGTCAACAGCTCCTCCCAGTTTTGTGTCATCTGCAAACTTGCATCCCTTTCAGTCCTGCATCCAAGTGTTGCCTAAAAGAAAACTCAGGGAGAAAAAAGCTCCAAGGCAACAATTTTGGAGATAAGGTGAGGTTTAATGATGCTTGTCAGACAATGGGGTTACAACTTATGCACGCTGCTCCCCAATCCAGTGTTACAATTTTTACAATACTGTCCATCCAACTCCCGATTTTATCTACCCCCCCGCCTTTACCCCGATCCACCCCCCACCCGCCCTTCGGGAATTGGGTCTGGGGTCGTTTTGGGACCCTTTTCTTCCTCATCTTGGTTGTCTTCGGAGTACACAGTGCACACAGTCACCCAGTCCTTGGCTGTATCTTGCAGTTCAGGCTAGGGAGTAGATGTTCTTAAACAGTAGAAGGCCTACCTTGAAAGAAGACTAAATATACTTAATGGAATTTAAGGGGGCATTGACATGGGGAACTTGGAATGGGGTAAGAGGGTTGAGGATCTGTGTAGCTACTGTGCTAAAGGTGAGAGAATGAATGTAGCTGATTCTAAAAATCTACATTTGCTATATAACTACTTCTAAAGCTTATAAAAATTAAAAAAATCAAAAACTCCATGGCAACACAGGTCATTAATGAAGATGTTGAAGAGCACAGGGCCTAAGATGGAGCCCTGTGGAACTCCACTAGTAACAGGTCACCAGTCTGATATTACCCCATTCACTATTACCCTCTGTGCTTGACCCGTGAGCCAATTGCTCACCCACAACATGAAGTGTTTATTCAACTGTGTGCTGGACATTTTGTCCAGAAGGATCCTGTGAGAGACAGTATTGAAAGCTTTACTGAAATCTAAAAAGATTACATTAACTGGTTTCCCTTGATCAGCTAGGTGGGTTACCTTGTCATAAAAGGAAATAAGGTTTGATAAGGAAGACTTTCTTCTCATGAAGCCATGTTGGCTGTGACCAATGACTGTTGTCTTTCAGGTGGTTTTCAGTATTTTCCAGAATAATCTTCTCCATAACTTTACCAGGAACTGAAGTGAGACTGACAGGCCTGTAGTTTCCAGGGTCCTCCTTTTTGCTCTTCTTGAAAATCAGGAAAATATTTGCCACTTTTCAGTCAGTTGGGACCTCTGGAATCCTGAGACTGCTCAAAAATCATCAAGAGAGGTTTTGCAATAATATCAGGTAACTCTTTTAGGATTCTGGGGTGAATCCCATCAGGTCCCATAGATTTGTCAGGATCCATCTGGACCAGCAGTTCCTGCACAATTTCAGGGTTGACTGAGAGATGATCACTCTCCCAGTCATGGTCCTCCAGCTCTGGGCACTGAGACCCCCTTGGTCTGTCATCTTTGTTGAAGACAGAAGCAAAGAAAGCATTAAACACCTCTGCCCTGTCGCTGTCCCTGATTGTGAGGTGACCATCCTCATGCTGTATTGGCCTGATGATTTGTCTATACTGACTATTGCCATTAATATATTTGAGAAAACTCTTAAATAACAATGTCTATAACATTTTAGCCTGAGAATATCAGTGTATTAGCTACTTCAGAACAAATACATGAAATTTAAATTTGAAAGAACTATTGGCAATTTCATTTGTTTCATCTATTTGAATTAAAAGAAAAATACCCCCTTGACAGGCAGATATAATTTTATTAGTTTACTTCAATTAGAGGAAAGGAACAATGATGAAAACAATGGAAGTATTGTGCTGGATGTACTTTTAACCTATTTAAAATTAAATAAAATGGCAAGCAGAGCCTAAACAATTGCATTACAAATTTCAAGATATGAATATTAGATGAATTGTATTGAAAATATTAGGGTCATTTGTAAGAGATATTAATTATGCAGCCAAAATAGAAAGTATTGATAGTGAGTCTTCACATTCCTGCAGTCTGGCAAACTAATAGATATACCTTGCTCTTTTTCCGTGAATTCCTAATTTAGCTGACATGATCCTGCAGTCTTTTTTCATGTCTATGGAATAGTCCATGCAGTATACCAAATACTCAAACAGGCTCAGCAGCTGCAAGTTAGACTTGTTCTTTTTTTGGTTGTTTTTTTTTGGTTGGTTGGTTAGTTGACTTTTTTATTAAAGAATCTAACTCCCAATGGCATTTTGTAAAAAACATTTTCAAGGAAACTCATCATGCTGGATGTAAGAAATTCCATTTTTTTCAGTGTGAAACCTGTTCTAAACCACTTATAAAATTTAATAGCAAATGATAACCTTTCAGAATAGAACAGAACAACTAAAGATTTCCTTTATGATAGTGCCATCTGGGAAAGTGAACACCTATATGTTTAAAGTGGGAGATTAGCCCTTTCTGTTTATCTAATAAAAGTTACCATCAATTTTTTCACCACCTTTCCTTAGAAATCAATACAACTGTAAAACCACTCTACATTTTTAATATGTACAATTCATTTTCTGTGTGACTTTCATGTTCCGCATCAGGAAATTCCTGCCTGAAATGAATTAATCTATTGTCTGTGAAGGAGGAGCTGGAAAAGTTGTCTTGGTCTGCATTATTACTTTGACAGAAGTAGTTTGAAAACTGTTTCCTATTGAGATGTAATTTTAATTTTAATATTTAAATCTGAATTTAGAAATATTACCAGTAGATAATTAGATCAGAATTATTCACAATCCCATAAATATATAGAGTATTTATTTTTCTCTTCTCTTCTTTTTTTGCCTGCTGAAGCTACTCGTTAAGGATCTTCTTCCTTTTCATATAGGGTCTGTGTTTTGCCAAGTAAAAGTATGTCTGGAAGAGTCTGCTAAGACCTAGTATAAACATACATAACTAAACTGATTTCTAAAATGGCCATAACAATAGAAGAGATAATCAAAATATCAAGCAAATTAAAAAGAGTAGAAGTCAGTACACTGTCAGTCATGTCTATCTTGTATTTTTCCGTGTCCTTGCTGTATTCCTTTGCTTCCAAGGTCACTCAAGCATGTAATAAGTAGATTTTCAATGCATTGGTACTTCCTGCTTTAGTTGATGTTTTGACATGTTTTTCTGCAGTGGTGCAAACAAAGATTTTCTGTCTTTTTTCTAAATGGGCTACAGTGATCTAGTAAATACAGGTTATTTATACCACTACAAAAATATCTCCTGGGTATGCTCATCCAGTGGTTTTCCTATGTTTTCCACATGTTACCCTGTATTTCCAAATTTACCCTTTTTATGCTTCTAAACTGCCAGAACATATGCCATCATTGATATTCTGACACAAAAACATGTTATACTTATCAAGTTTCACTGATTGCTTTCATGAATATAAGAGGCAGTTCAAAAGCAGTAATCTCATTCTAATGAGATTTTGGTCTACATTTATTTCTCAAGAGGTATCATAACTGTAAGCTTCAGACACACTCAAGCCTCATAACTCTGGTATCCCAAGCCGAGATTCAAAACAGGCCTAAGAAACAGCAAGACTAGAGCTATAATCTAAAGCACAAGTGATTCAACGATATGGCCAACAGGCAAAGACAAGTACTGAAATCTTCACCAGTCTTTTGGATTTCATGCCTTCAACTTTAATCTCTTGGGAGACTAACAGAATTAAATTATATGCTGTTCTGATTTTGACAATGATATTTCCAATTCTCTGTCTAAAGCCTGTTCCCAAGGCAAGATAAAAATAAAAAAGCTCTGAGGTCGGTTAGATAAAACAAGAAGATACAAAGCAACTAAGGCATTCCCTCAAGGGAGAGGAGACCATGGTTCCATTAAGTGCTTAAGGTTTGCATTATGTTAACAGTGAACAAAACACGTGAATGCCTGTTGTGAACAAGGCTCAGAACTTACCTGCCCTGTTCCAGGAAATTGTTCCATGAACCAGCTATTTTATTTGAGCTAAAAACAGTGAATGAGCATTCAAGTAGACAGTCTGCATTTGAGGGCAAATCAAACTTGCAGTCATAAAGTCTATGTATACTTTTATTTACTAGGAATGAAAGCGTTATCAAGAACAGTTCTAGCAAATGACAAAATAGGCAGTATTGTAAAAAAGTAAATTATTAAAAGCAGAAAAGTTGTGTAACTCCAATGAAAGGATAGCTTAAGGACTCTTTTTGTTAGCAATGGGTCAAGAAGGTAATGAGACAATGGTCTCTAAGAGACCAAAAAATTGATTAAAGCTCAGGAATTTTCTAACAAATCAGTTAATCTAAGAGAGTGAGAAAGATACCTAGACGCTTGTTGGCACAAGTTACCATTGGGTTTGATGTTGACTCAATATGAAACTAAACTGAAAGGAGAATCAAGATTTTTGATGCATACATATATTAAAAAAAAAAAAAAGACACAACTTTTTTTTTTTAAATGTGTAAAAAGAATCACAATCAAAAAATACCAAGCATATCTACCTAAGGCAAATTGTTACTTCCCAGAGGTGCTATTTTATCAGACAGATCAAATCCTTCTGATGTAATAATTTAATGAGGAAAATATATAAAGATATCTTATACCAATATAAATATATTTTCCCTATATAAAAAAATAGTATCAGAAAGAGAGATTTGCTGAAAGACCTCTAAAAGTAAAAGCTTTCTGGCATTCATAAAACCTGAGTGTCATTATTACATTTACTAACTATTCTAATAAACAGAAACAAACAATACCCCTCCGAAGTAAAACCAGAACCAAAAAACTATTCTTATCTTCAGTAAAAATAAGTAGACTAGACTAAATCTTATGTTTTCAGTTGTCACAAGTAATCCTATAGTTCTTCTGAATATATTTCATGTAGTGGTTTTTCATGTTAAAGGTTACACAATCAATCTAATTGTCTTTAACATATATATCTGTGAAATACATCTTCCATCATAATTTTAATAATTAAATCTGTCATCATTTCAGATATTTATAATATTTCATCTTGACCTCAGTGAGATAAAGCTCCATTTATGCGTTAAATTGGGGATGAGATTTAATAACTCTTTAATGCTTAGATCCCCAAAACAGCTGAGACGTTCAATTCTGAACCGAAGTTGAATCGATAACAGACTACATTTTTGAACTTCAGAATTCTCTTCTTGAATTCATATTCCTAAATTCAGTAGATTGATTTATCGACATAAACATGCAGAATACATGGGACAACTTTTTCAAAATAGCGTTAATATTGTTCCTTGTCCTTTAGTACTTGTTTGTGGCATAGCAAAGAGAACTTCAAGAAAGATAAATTTATCTACTCTTTATTAGTTTTACAGTGGAACAATAAAAATTTTTGTTGTAGTATGATCTAAATCAAATTTTGTGGAAAGCAAACTCTCAAAGACTTATGTGGATTATTTTTGTTATAGCAAATTCAGGATAACATTATATATATTTACCTGTAAATACAGTTATAGGTAATATTATTATGATGTATATAATACATGTAATGTAGCATGCAATGTATAATATTATGTGTAACATAAATTAACTGTAATTATATTATAAATTATATATGGCATCATCATTCAATTATAGTAGTATCAGGACAGGCATAGGAAAAGTAGGTTATTATTGAGGCATAATAACTCTTAGGATGTCTCCACCAGAATCACAAGACGGGAGGACACAGTTTTGCAGCAGTAGCCAGTGCTTAAGATCAGCTTCCCCTTTGGTATGTGTCAACTTTATCCCTTCCCTGAGGTCAATAGGAATACTGAGCCTAAACCTTCAGGAGTCTACTCCTCTCAGTCGTTTTGCAAGCTCTTTCCTTCTCTCTCTCCCCCACCTGTTGTAGAAGCAGGTTATCACACAGAACCTCTCTCTTTCTTATCAACAACACGCAATTTTTCCTACACTGCTGAGCTGCTGTAAACTAGCTCTGAGTGGCATTATATATTGACTTAGAACTCTTTTAATGGAATTCCCACTGTTTTTTGAATCCTCTCTGATTATTGGGAATTAAAGATTTGTGCCTTCATTCTATTACTTCTTGAGCACATTTTTTATGTAATCAAATGTAATTAAATTCTGATTAAGAATAAAAGAAACTTACATTTGTCAACTGAATAGCTCTTTTTAACTGAAGCAACATAAAGGACTGGAAGAACCTGCTAGCTTAATCCCATGTTTTTGGAGGTTTCTCTTCAAAATAAACAATCCATAGATCTGCCTGTTTCCATTTTAAAGATAAATTTTTTCCTATCCTGCATATAAGCAGGTATCAGACTAATCCTCAAAGTGGAAAGTTTCAGTTTCCTGAAAGTGAGCATACCAAAAGATGCTGAATAATTTCCAAATTCATAGGCAAGGGGTTTTTTTAGAATGTAGTCTAATATCTGCAGATAGGTAATTTCCACTCTCCCCAGGGAAGACTCAGAACTGCTCAGTAAGAGAAATTAAATGAAAAGATTTCAACCCACTGAAAATTCACCTCATTTTCTTGAAATAGAACTTCCTTCTTCTGAAACAAATATATAATCTGAAATTTTATGGGGGTTTAGGGTTTTTTTTATAAGTTGCTTCATTGTTTGTAAGTCACATCAACCTCCGTGTCCGCTTCTCCTTAGTTATTTCCAAGAGAGCTTTCTAAATTCTTTTTATGAGTGCCTAATTTTATGAGATTTTACTTCATATGATAACATTTTAACCTCTTTCTAATATTTTATTCCTAAAGTAATCACACTCTTTTCTACATTGGAACAGTGTTACACTCGGAACTGATTACACTCTGTCATTTCATTCAGTCAGCCATTCCTACTTTTTATATTTCATAAGCAAAAATATCAAATGAAATTTGCTCCTAAACCATTTCGGAAGAATGCCTGTAATAAGTTCCTTCCATTCTGATTTCTTCCTACGAAGAATTCAGCAATGGATATGATGGGGTATTGCCATTCTAAGTTTATTATGCTTCTAAGCTTTTCTAAGTGATGATACTTGACATTTTCACCTCTCATTCCTATTCCATCTATGCTATCCTATGGTCAGTAATATTTTCCTCTCATTTTAACCTTTACTAACTTCATACATAGCAGCTTTCCCACTATATTTATATTACTATAAGTATTCAAATGGTTTCTACTTTATTTTCCTCTTCAAAAAATAACTCATTTTGACTCTTGAGAATTTTTACTGTCTGCCCATAATTTGTAACATCTGCTCAATTTTCCTTTTAATTTTTACAGTTTTCTGACTACTCCCAGTATTCTTATTTAGAATATTATATATTCAAGTAGCTCTAATTTTTAAATTTTATTTTTTCAAAGATACAATCAGTTAAAATAGTTGAAAAATGTAAAACCTTCTTTATTTGACTAAGATTTTCAGTACAGCTACCATAATTTAGCAGCTCATTTAATTTCTCATTTTTCCCTTTTTAAACACAGAACTGCATCTACAAACCTCACTTCTGCAGAAATTTGTGAAATAAGTTTCTCCATGCTTGTGAAATACTCTGTTGCTATAGTGATGACTGTGATAGAAAAAGCTACAAGAAAAGGAGTAACTCTGCCCTGAGGATATGGCTTCAATACAGTCTAATAAATGAAATATACATCTGTAGAGGGAAAATAAAAGACAAAATATTGAATCCCTTTTGTTTGTTTTTTCCCATGAGGATCATCCATTTTACACACTTCATGAGATAGTCCTGGGGAGAGAGGAGGTGGCCAGAAGTAAAGGAAGCAGTTGTACCAATTTTATATAGTTGCAAAGTTACAAGGATCTGCAGTGTTGAAAAGCAACCTTAATTCTGGAATTTCCTAGGTTATTAGGCTATTTTTCTTTAACAAAGTGCTGTTCTGGACCTTTCCTGAATATACAAGACACATAGCTTCAATTTTGTGATAATTAACACACTGTTTCCTATAATTTTCTATCTGGAAGATTAGTGCCTTTTCTTCTGCACTTTCTTTTTAACTTTTGCCTCCAGTCATGAAGAAACTACCTCTATTGTACACAATCCATGGAGGCCTTGCTGATTTACAATGGACTCTTTGTCACCACCATTTTTAGGTTAATCTATTTCCTCTAGCACACATACAGCATTGCTTACATCACTGTCAGATGTAGCTCAGACAGATATCTTGACTTGTTTATGATTTAAAACTGATAGAGTCTTATCCACGTTTCAAAAGAAAAGCAGGCAAACTTTGTTGGAACAAAACATAAGGAGAAATCTAAGGCAAAATATCTCTCAGGTAAAGTGTTGTTTTTGAAGATATTAGTGAATGTGATACCTAGCTATATTCTTGGTTTAGGTAACATACATACAAAATACGTTTAAATAGTTATTAAAAATTTGGTGACACAATTCATGGGCAACATATTTACTAAAATAAGATCTATTTGCAATTGTTGATGAAATAAAATAAGGTAACTGAACTGCAACAGTCATACTAGGGAACAATTTCTGCTACCGGGTTGCTGAGTCATTCTTATCAATCATGCTTACTTAATTTATACCTGTGTGTATATCTATCCGTCTTGTTTAGCTTATTTGTAATAGTAAATACCAGTATTCCACACTTGATTTGAAGTAAAAAGTAAAGAATTAGTATGCCATTTGGGCAATGTAAGAGGTTACACCCACCTGGAAAATTCAGTTACCTTTTGTCAATTCAATGATCCTTGTGGATCCCTTCCAACTGAGAATACTATATGATTCGATGATTTTGTGATATAGAGTAACCAGTGTGGAACCAGAATCCAGCAGAACAATTTAATACAAATTAAATAAGCTGCACTGTCATCTAACTGTTTTGGTTGGGTTTCTTTGAGATTAAAACAATTTGGTCATAATTCAAGAACCTGTCAGTAAAGAAATGCAATTCTTGAACTGTATATCTGTCAGGAATGTAGTATTTTTACACAGGAAAATATTTAGCAAATGTAGAAATATCATTTCATCTGCCTCCTGCCTGAAAAAGGTGAATTTCAAAAGAAATCTATAGGCTCCATTGCAGTAGATGTCATAGCTGACCCTTCTGAGGTCACCTTTACGAAAAGGTACACAATTGGTAGAAATGTTGTCTAATTTCACCCAATCCTACAGAATGCTAACTTTTGGGATTTGGCTATGACTTCTCAAGACAGACTTCCTTCTGCCAGACTATGTGACATATATATATATATATATATCTAAATGCTAAAATAAATAGTAACCAGTAGACTTGATTTTATTTTAAATATTTTAGAAAAATGTAATAAAATCCAAGAAGGTGGGGCCTGTTACTTGAAATTTTTCATGTGTAGAGGTATTCAGTGTACTCTTACAGTTTCTTGGCTTAGATTACTGCCTATTTTTTTTAATATGGGGTTATAATATTAACATATAATATTAACTATTACAACTCCTTTTTCTTTTTGTTTTTCTGTAATAACTATTTCAGAAAGCTAGCTCAAGGCTTCTCAGAAGTTTGCAAAGAATTATCATTGCTATTCTGGAGATGAAGAACCAACCTTCTCTAACCGGGAAAAGGGGAAGAAGGTCAAAGACAGGAGAAAATTCTCTGGAAACTTGACTTACTTTGTGGCCATTACACAAAAGTTATGGGAATTGGGCAGTGACTGTTGTTTAGGGAAGGGTCACACCTCTCTCCCTTTCCTCCATTAGGAGATGACAGTTTATCCAGCCCAAACTCACAAAGCTTGGAATACACAGAGAGAAATCCTTTCTTGGTGTCTGTTAGGAGACAGCAGGCAACAGTTCTGCTGCCCCAGCAGCCTGTTCCCAAGGCAACTGCCTCATTCACCTGAACTCAGAGCTGGCCTTCATGCTTTCTAAAGGCAAAGCTTTCTTATACGTTCCTGTCTTCATTTTTGTCATTCTCATTACAGAATAATGGTGCACATGATTTCTCTCAATTTTTTTTCTTCAAACTCCTTTAAAGTAAAAACCTATCACTCTTGACAAACAAACATCCTGTGTCTGAACTCCTTGTTAATAAAGTCCAGAGTATTTCAGAGGTTTTTTATAAATAAAATTATAAATTATGAAATTAATCAAACTCCAAATCTCTATGGGAACATATGTCAGAACCTTCTCAAAAACTCTGGGAGTTAGGACACCCTTCCAAAGTCCTTATGGCAAAGAGTTTCTTCATCTGCCACTGTTCACTGGAAGGCAGTTATATCTCTTCTGAAAAAGCAAATAAGCTCTCAAGTTGTTATACATTGGCCACAAAAAACAACCTACTTCCCCAAAAAACTAACCAAGTGAAAGCCCCCCACATCTTTTCAAAACTTTTTAATAAACTGATTTGCTAGTTGTCATTGTTTCAGTATGTTCTTTTTCCTTTTTTATTTGCCATATTCTTGTGTGAAGACAAAGTTATTTGTAATCTGTTATCTTGATGTCCGCCAAAAAAGTTTACAAGTGGTAGAGGGGGCATAGATATTGACATGAAATATTATCATCATAACCAAACATTTGTAGTGATATTGAATTTAAGATGATGGCCTCCTAAACATTTTTGCTAAGAGATACTGTAATTTTTTTAATTTCATTCACCAGAATGAAATTTATAATCAAAAACTCAGAGAAACATGCCCTCATTCATTTTAGAAACATTCGGGTGTCTATATCCTCATACAGGATATAGAAGCACCATGTTCTCATAGTTGATGTTACTCTGGCTTAGTCTCTAATTACCAATGAACATGAACCAGTTCTAAAGGATTAATCTCACCCTCTTGTATTGGAGCTGGTTTTCTCCAGCAAATGGTTGTATTTTTTTGAAACAAGAATGTTAACCTCAATTTTCCTTAACTGTTCTAACTTCCAGGCTATTGAATATATTTTTTGGCAAGCACTGGGTAATTAACTATTCATACATAGTGAGTCCAGAACATCAGTAAAGACAGGCATAATTCCATCTAGTTCTACACTAGCCTGAAGATTAAAAACCATATCAAATAGGAGGCACACTTTCATCAGATTCATCATATCCAAGAAAATCAAACAGGAACTCATATCTGTATTTCTTCTATTCTTTAATAACCAGTATATTAGAAATTTTAAAGAAGGCATATCTGTCCTCCAGATTATGAAAAGACCTGAATAATTTTGCAATGAAAAAAAAGCAAAACGCTGAGTTGTCTGTTGCACAGAAAAACTTTGTCTGTCTTCTCTGTGTTTCTTAGCAACTTATTTAGACCAAGAACCATTAGTTTCTCTAGGAGAAGGATGTGGGAGACCATGTAAAAAGCCTTGGAGAAATCCTAGTAGACAAGGACCTGCACTCGCGCCACACTGACTGAGTGGGTTACTTTCTCATAGAAGGCAATCAGATTTGTCAAGGACAGTTTTACCCTCAGTGAATCCATGCTGTTTTTTTCAAACACGTGCTCTATTTGACTTGTGTTACCCTCCTGGGGGATTCATTCCATAACTTTTCCAGGGAAGTGTGATTCATAAGCCTATAATTTCCTGGAAACTCCTTTAAACCCTTCTTAGATGAGAGTGACATTAGCCTTCTTCCAGTGACTTCTCAAAGATTACAGAGAATGGCCTCAAAACAATGTCAGCCAGCTCTCTTAACAGCTCTCTTGAGTGTGTATTGTTAGGGTCCAGCAATTTGTAGGGGTCAAGCTGATGTAGTAGTTCATATACCAACAGAGAGGAGGTCTAGATTTTGGATTTTGCTTGGATTTTCCCAGCTTCAGAAGCCCACTTGTACACCACCTTTATCTAGCACTTAGCCAGATCTTCATGTTGCCACAGCTGCATTGACTAATGTGGATAAAGATCATAAAATATAGTGGAAAAAAGTGTCACCCAATAATGTGGAGGAGATAACTACAGACAATGCCAGATACTTATTACCACCTCCTCACCACACCTGAATCATTTTGCATTGCAGAATTGTGGGTTTGGTATTTTTGTTTTTAATTTCTGTGTGACAAAGACTTTCTTAATAAGATATTAGCCGCAGTGTGAACACTGCAGGTAGCTGGCAGCAAGCAGTAAGCATTTGAGAAAAGGTTGAAAAATGTGGTCTATTATTCCTCTGCTCAAGTGGAATAACTCTTTGAGCACTGAACACACAGCTGGGAGGGAAAAGGGATGTGAGCTGTAGTCAGTAGCAGCATAAAGTATAAAATACATTGATGCTCAAATATGCATAGGGAGTGGAGGCTCAGCTGTGCCACTAGTACGGAGCTAAATTAGAAATGCCAAACACACAATATAAAGTATAATATGGGTCTGAAGTCTAGACTGAAAGAACTAAAGACCCTGCCCACATTTCTGCCCAGAGTAAGGGCAATTGGAGGATTACTACGTTGCAATAAGAGTAGTTGCGGGGATGTTGTTTTCTGCTAATTCCTCTGCAGTGCAACTAATAAGGGTGTCATGGCAACAATCTGTTCTACCACCAAAATAATTTTCTAAACCTACAACAACAAAATGGTAAAGCAAGGCAAAGTAAGAGGAAGCAGGGCTCAGTGTCTAGCAGCAAGATCTTCAGCCAAGCACTCTCTGACTTTAGCTATATGTGTTCACAGGCTGAATTGGGCTAAAGTTTTCCTGGTAAACATTTAGCAGATGGAAAAGCAGCATGCGTGCATCTCTCTACAAGATTTCAAAGAACCAGCGTGCATGCATCTCTCTACAAGATTTCAAAGAACCTGTGGAAGTTTTATGGGTTTCCAAACACTGAGACTGATTCCTCGTTCCAAAGGTGAAAAGTGTGAGAAGAGTCACAAGTATTTTTTTTAGTTTTGAAGATCAAATTTGAGTGAACTTGTTTTTGGTGAAGTCTTAAGGTATCCTTCTGAACCATAAAACACAATTTGACTTTCTTATTTCTTTAATTATAGTAAAAAGGAAAATATACTATAACATTTAAAAGGTGGATTGCAAGCACTTTTACAGGCACTATCTTGTCACACTGAATTGTGGTTCAGTAGTGGTCAGGAGCTCAGAAAGTTGTGTCTCTTTCCTAGTATGTCTAACTGTTGAAGAATTAATGACATTTACAAGTGGTATTAAATAGTAAGATACTGTAATTATCATCCAGCTCAGAAACTGTGTAGTTCAAGAGACCAAAAAGGGGTCAGGAAGTAGCAAACACTCATGACAGAAGGCTGATATATCATTTTTATTGTCATAATTTTCACCAGCTTCTTATTCCAGTTCTAAGGGATGTTGATAGTTATCAGGCCAAGCAGCTTCCCATGAAGAATTATCTCCTGTGACCTTTTATTACGTGTCCTATAGTCACCCAATGGGAAAATTGCTCTCAGTGAGAACTTTGCACTAGGCAACCTGTGTTGTCTCACAGGGGCTCAGCCTCCAATCCTCATAAGAGTGTAGAAACTGAGAACTGCTCATAAGTGGAAAGATCAGTCTAAATAGGTGAGCTGCTGAGACACAGTGAATCACAGTTTACTGACTTACTGATTTAGGAAGCTCAGGGCAGGCTGTTTAAAAGTTCATCTGCAGCAATCTCTGTGGAAACTGGAAGAAAGATTTTAGGCTACAGAAAAGAAAGATTTGCAGTGAGTAATAGCAAGTCAGTAAGTTTCTACGTGTGTTGAAAGAGTTAGTTGTTGTATAATATGTGTAATGAGAACAATTAATAAAGAACCTGTTTAATTTTAGGGCCCAGAAAACTTTTATCTTATGTAAAGTAAGGCAGGAATTGTCAGCATAGGTAATCCCTGTGCAAGAGAGTACACTAGGCAAACAAAGCCTCTCCTATAAACAGAAAAAAAAAAAGTTGTCAAACATATGCTTCATTATCATTAAAAAAAAAAAAAGACAAAAAGAAACCCCCACAGACAAAAAGACTTGCATAAGCTTTGAAGTACTATCAGAATAACTGGCTTTTCCAGAACTAACATGTGGAAGAAAAAAGGCAAAACTTTATTACTATTTACACCAGGAAAAGGAGAGGAAAAGGAAAGAGGAGAAGGGGAAAAAGAAAGAAGGAAAAGGAGAATAAAGTTGAAAAAAAGCTATTTCCAGGGAGGATTGACAGCTTCTTAAGCTTAGAAATGTGGAACAGGTTATATTCCAGATTCATAAAGGCTTCATAATTGAATGGTCTTTACAATGAAAGAACTATCAATCAGGCTCAAGTGCTGCATCCCATATTCAAAGTATAGTCGGGGCAAGAAACATAATGTTATGTAGTTTATTGTAGGCTGTGCAATTTGCAACTGAAATAGAGAAACTCCTACATGGGGCACCTACCAAAAAATCATCCTTCAGATAATGAAATTGTTGATGAAATTATTTTGATAAATTCTATGAGTCGTGGCAGAAAGATACTACAGTCATAAAAATTTGGGTGTTTTTTGGTATGTTTTTAAATATGACATCAAAGACACTAGAAGAGAAGATTAGAAGAGAAAATAGATACTTATGTTACAGTGTTCACAACCATATATAACATTTAAAATTTTGACATTAGAGGATATTCTAATGTGCAAATTTGAGTTGCATGTGATTTACTGGTCTTACAGCAAAAAAACCCCACAAGCCCCCAAACATGCCCCAAAGCAATGAACTATCATGGGAAACCATGAAAACAGCAAGTACTAGAGAATGCATATGCAAACTGAAACCAATGCAAAAAAAGGCAACAACACAAAACTGGTTAAGCTGTGTCCAGTGCCTCACAGAACAGTGCTTGGGAAAACAGCACTAATGTCAGATACAAAAATCCTCAGTAAATGGACATAAGTGTCAGTGTTATGAAAAAAAAAAAAAGAAAGAAAAAAAGCATATCATGGAATGAGGATAGAAATGTTTCAAATACTGAGCATGATTATCACTGTGCCTCAAGCCAATCCCACAGTTAAGCAAATATACTCTGCAGAAGGCAGCTGCCAGCCAATTAAGACCTGTATCTGCAAACAACAGATCAGTGACTGCTTGATTTCAGTTTGTCTTCAAAGCTAGCTATGAGTATTCCTAACAACACTGATTTATAAAAATAATAGATAACTTGGAACTAAAGTAGCTTAAAGAATGCAAGAAAAAACCCATCCTACTAAGAAAATTACAGAAGCCTGGATACTTAGTGTTTCCAACAGCTGACAGAAAGATATACCAAGCTCTGTTGACAGAAAGATACACCAAGATCTGCTACCTGGCAGATTTTTTCAGTCTATAGAGTTACTTGAAGCAGAAGATTCATAAGTATTTGGAGAGTAAGTGACAGTTACCATGACTCTGGAACATGTGACTTATTTCAAGGAGACAGGCACCAAATAGCAAATTGAAGTTAAAAATAAACGACATAGACAAATTTTAGGATGGATACCTACAGATGGCTAATTAAGTTTCCACATTCATTGACTATTATTCAGAGACCTGTGAATATTTTATATGGGAAACAATTTATGAAAAAGATCAATGATCCAAGAATTAGTATATGAAACAGCAGATACCTATTTCAGCTTCAGCTGAAAATATCTTAAATCATGCAACTTAGAAGAAACTGAACTCTGTCTGACCTTGACCCTCACCTGTGGGCTGACATCCTTGCATAGCTCTGGCTCATCCTGTTCCCCATGGCCCTGCCCAGACGTTATGGGCCTGTGTCTAAGCCTCATTCCACTCATGGGGCATGATCCTGAATCCCACCTGTGGGCTCACTTCCTGGCTCATCCTTTGCCCATCCCTGTTTTCAAGTATACACGTGATGATGGTATATACTGAGTGACCCAGAGCCATCTGGCTGCCCTGCTCCTGGTTAGAGTGGTGGAAGGGGCCCTGCTACCCGACCTTGCCCTGTCAACCCCCTGGGGAGCCCCCATCGTGTCCAGCTCTGAACCTCATGCAGCCATCAGCCTCAACTGCGTCCTGACAATGTCTACTGAAGATAGATGCATCCTATGGGGTTTCTTAAGCTATATTTTTTCCTGGAGAATTCACATTAAATCATGTAATGTCATGACAATTAATTTGTACTTAGTGGAAAGTGTAAGTGAAGGTTACCACCTTATTTCTAAGCCCAAAATACCCTGAAGTCTTAGCAAAAGAGGTTTACAGGCTACACTGACATAAATCCAACTGTCTTAGAACATTTACTGTCTGAAATTTTCCATACACAAGGGACTGAGAAAGAGAGAGGAGAAAAATGTTAATTGGGCTCTTACTGCACAACAGTGATCTCTGGCCATATCTGGACTTGCAATAAAACTGCAGGTAAATCAGAAGCCAATAGTAACTATGGAGAGACAAAAAAAGTGCCCCCAAGCACAGTAGAAAGCACTGAGACATTAGGGCAGTGACGCAAGGATACCAGATTGAGAAAGTAGTTTCTAGTTAAGAAAACTTTGAATCCACCACTGCCAGTTTACATTGCATCTGTACCAGTAGTGTCCACATCCATTAGGCAAGTGTACAGGTGGAAGACTTTCTGGACGACCTCCTATCTATACAGAAGGTGTCACTGTAGGTGGTACTCAGGTGTCTAGATTTGTTACTGCATCCCCTGGGAGCAAAACTATTTTGTCTGTATCATCAGGAGTGCTTCCAAGTGTGTGCTTCAGAACACTGGTTTTAGACTGAGTATAAACTTGCGCTGAAAAAGAACACTTGTACACTGAATTACTAATGCAGACACACACTGACATACTTTATACCTGAGGAGACTGAAGTGAACAAAGCTGGGAGGTGTACCTGTCAGGCGTGAATGTGAGTTACGACCTAGTGATAGGTGTGCATATAAAAGAGTTTATTGCAATAAATTTCAAATAAACTGTTTTACCAGTCAAAGCTGATTCAAAAAAATTAGGACATTTTTTTCCTCTGTAAAATCATGCAATTGTTTAAAAAGTTCATCATGGCTAGACTTCACAAATGAAGATTTGGGAAGGATTCTACCTCATGAAATATAATGGAAACCCTGGAGCTTTAAAGACTTGCAGCTTCATTTTGAAAATTCCAAATGCCATTTCAAATACTATTTTATTCATTTTATTGATAATTTTGAGTGGTATGCATCAATAATATGACAGAGAACATCTGAAAATATACAGGAGAGAACACTACAGATGGGTCTCTTCTTCTCATTTGTCTCTATAAATGAGAGGACCAAAGATTCCTCTTGACTGCTTCTCAGAATACCTGACTGGCATACTGCATAAAGTTTAATTTTAATCTTAAGGAATGTGATTGAATATTTTAATGTCCTAAATGTTCCTTTTCAGACAAACCACACACACACACAGTAAAATCAAATCTAAATTACTGTTTTCCTTTTTGTAGTTGTAATTCTAAGTTTTCCAATGGTATGGGTCAGATAGAAATTAACTATGTCCTTTAATTTTAACATCAAGTGATAATTCAATTAACTGTACAACACACTGATGATTTTTGAACTTTTATAATTTGTAGAATCAGTTCCTATGTGTTGTATAGTTCAATTGATTGCATTGGTATCTGTGACAGATGCACTCAGCTCATTAACCAGGCAACAATTTGGTACCGGCTCCAAAGAAGGTAAAGGCCTGAGACATAGCTGAACTAAGAACTTCTCTGGTTTCAGTCTGTTCTCTGAAAACCCACAAAGGACCTGAGTGATACATTGAACATGGGTGTGTATGAGCTTGAAAACTGGTCATGTGATTAGCACATGAATAGCGTGTGGCTTTTCTAAGATTCATGATTGTGCCATGCAGTAGTAGGGTGAACCTTGCCATCAAACTTTCTTAAAATGCACTTTTACAACATTATCTTAAAACAGCTTTTTCTAATACCTCTGACAATGGTTCTTCAAGCAATCTAGATCACCCTTTCAGACACTAGTCTGAAAATGGTTGAGTTATGAAATCCTTCCTTGGTTGAATAATGAAATTTGCTCTAGGGCTCTCAGCTATTCTGTAACATGGATACAGTGCTGTATTTCCTATGTGTAACCCATTAACATTGTACCATGTTGTATGTGTGTGGAGGGGGGAGAGGGGTTGCAGTTACTGCCAATATGCCCTCAGCAGGCTAAAGCAGACTTGTTCCCACCAGTTGTTCCAAGGCAGTTCACAATTTCAGATCTAGACTTGCAACTTCTGACAAATCTATTTTCTGTCTAAATCTGTATTGAAGTGCTTAAGTTATTTTTTGCATCTAGCCCAATGAAGCAATTATAAGCTTATTCTTCTTGACTGGTGTTCCAGATTCTCTAAACATAACTAACAAATCCACTATAATTTTAGGAACTGTCTCCACTGCTGCACACAGAGTTGGCAGGAAATGGACAAATATCAACTCTTGTCACCTTGTTCAGCTAAAGACAGGCCAAGTTTCTAGCACAAACACATTCCAGAGTTAAAAAACTGTGTCTTCATACATCAGCAGTGAAATAACCCACAGGACTGGAACAATTACCTTTGTTGTGTCCTAGCTACGTAAGCATGGCCTGAGCTTTCTCAAGAGACCACCAAATGATGGGACTTCAGAGTCAGCAAAATAAGTCTGTACATAACAAAAGACACTATGAAATATAAATTACTCTGTATCATCCAGAAAGGGAAAGGGAATTTCAAATGTAGTTAAGAGAGTGAATTTGATTTCTATAGCTGTAGAAGAATATGCAGGTTACCTGCTGAGGATACTGAATCCAGCTAGTTCAGCTCTCTACACAGAGAGATGGGGACTGTACATAGTCTTGAAAATGTCCAGAATAATTAAAAGATCATTTCTACACACGGAAATGAATTACTAAATTTAATTATATCCCTCTTCAGTTTACTTCGGTCTTTGTCTATAGGATATTACTACAGAAGTACAGCATAGTGCTGTACTGAAAGCATAGTGCTCATCAATGAACTGAAAATTACTGCTATTATTTGAAACTGGGTTCTTTGACACAGTTTGGTTAAACTGAGATATCTCTTAATTCTAATATGTAATTTGATATCTGTATGCAAGAACATTTAATTAATTAAACATTTGTTAAACTGTCATGGTTTGAGAGCTCCAAAAAATCCAATTCCCTAGTCTAAGCCCCCTCCCACATCTCAACCCAATATGAGATGGGTTTTCCAGACAACCACACGAGACTTAAATGGGGGAAAGGGAATATATTACAATGACTGCACAAATAGATATTATAATACATCATATACATAATCTTAGCTATCTCTACCATGACATAAGTATTTACAATGGATCAAATCTCTTCTCCCCTCCAAATAAAAGTCCAGGAGGGAAGACGGAAAGATCCCTTCTTCAGAGCAGCAATGTCTCTAAGGCAGCAGGTCTACCTGTTTCGCTCTTCTTCTCATGCAGCAGCTGGATCTCTGCCAGCGCACACGAGGGGTATCCAAACCCCTCGGCCACCCATCTTCAAACGAGGGTCTTCCACCATGGGCTGCGTAGCAGGGACAAAACTTGCTTCACCACAGTCATATCACGAAGTGCAGGGGCATCTTCGTGAAAGTCCCTTCCTCAGGGGTTCACCCCTCAGTCAGAACATCTTGGGCAGCTTTCAGTCAAAAGCCTTTGCCTCAAGAGGTCTACCAGAGCTCCTGTGCTCTGTCTCAGGCTGCTAGGCTTGGCATGTGGTTAGGTTGAACCACGTGTACTCTTTCCATAGTGCTGGTCAACTGACTCAGGGACACACTTCCATTCTTAAGGCACATAAAAAGAAACATTTACCCATTAGATGATCTACTCAACTGACATAGCTTTTTATCTAAAGTAAAAGTCACATTCTGATACCTTCTGTATTGGGACAAAATGAGTTTTCATTACAATAGCTCTGGTCAGTCACACGCTACATATTCCCTGACATTCATGGGCACATTTCCCTGCCCAGTCTCCACTGAGCCTTGTTCCATTGTAGAGGTTTACTGCTCAGTCACAGTCTTAGTCTAAAAGATCTAATGCATAAATATTCACAGATTGCAACAAATTGTCTAAGCATCATGTTAGAGGATGTTTAGCCATAAACACTCAATGTCTGTAAAGATTAGGTACTGCAGGGAAAACATGGGCAAAAATGCTCAACAGATGTCTGACACATTTAGCTGGAAGTGAAGCACTTGAGGATATTCATTAAATCAAGACATTATTGCTTCAACATGTTACTGCTTTTTAAGTGTAATACTATTAAAAGTTGTAAAAAAAAAATTCCTTGTATTCCCCAGCATATCTGGCAACATGAACGTTAGTTAAATTTGCTGGTATACCCACAGAAATTGCAATTTAAATAGATGAGCCATATAGAATAGCAAACTTGCAAAAAAAGGTAAGCTCTGCTGTCACCACACAGTATGTCATCCAAAATCTGGAGTGTTTTATTTTCCTGGTGTGTCTTTTGTGAATCTTTTAAACTGTGCTGGTTTTGGCTAGATAGAGTTAATTTTCTCCACAGTAACCCATATGTGGCTGTGTTTTGGATTTATGCTGGAAACAGTGTTAGTAATTTAAAGATGTTTTCCTTATTGCTGGGCAGTGCTTACACAGCATTAAGACCTTTTTTGCTGTTCTCCCCATCCCACCAGGGAGCAGGATGGGGGTGTGCAGAGTTGGGAGGGGACATAGATTGGACAACTGATCCCAATTGACCAAAGAGATATTCCATACCATATGGAATCATGTTCAGCTTATAAAGCTGGGGGGGAAGTTGGCCAGGGGGTCTGCTGATCCTGAATTGGTTGGGTATCAGTCAGCTGGTGGTGACCAGTTGTTTTCAAGTGCATTGGTGCCTTTCTGGGGATTTATTTCTCTCTCTTTTTAATTTTTCTTTTAATTAAAATTATTATTATTATTATTATTTATATATTTCAATTATTAAACTTTTCTTATCTAAATTCACAATTTTTCTCACTTTTACCCTTCCAACTCTCTTCCATTTATCCTACTAGTGTGGGGGAGAGAGGGAGCAGCTGTGTGATGCTTAGCTGCTAGCTGGTATTAAACAACACCGTAAAGGTATGTTCAGACTGTTTTTAATTAGGATACCTAGAAGTCTTGAAGAGATAAGAGATAAACCAGTCAGGAGTCAGTCCTGATTGTGACCCACCTCAGAAATTTAGTTGTCTGACAACCCAGAGTTCATGGCTAGACTTCGTGAACGAAGATTTAGGAAGGCTCTATCCACGTTTGTTACAAGTACGCTGATGGCTTATGAGGTCAATACGAGACAGACATATCCGATTGCAAAAGGCACAGCAGAAAGACTCCTTAGATGGTATATTCTGCAAGACACGGTTCTTTCTGCATTGCCTTTTCTCCTCGAGAGGGATCCTGCGTGCGTTCTCAAAGGAGACAGCTGCGTTACAGATGGTGTGTCTCCAGACCTCCCGATTGGAGGCCAGGGTAGACCAGTTATGGTGATCAATATGGTCAAGGTTGAGATGTTGTTTCTGGCAACCCAGAGTAGGGGTTTAATAACGTGAATGGAGTAGCATTGTGACTACATAGCACTTGAGGGCTCTGGAATCACGAGCTGCCTGAGTTGCGCTCAAGTGGCCTGAGTTGCACTCCTGGTGAATCTAATTTCATTGTAAGTTTGAATAGCACTAGGTTTCTCACAAAACCTCTTATAGGAACCTGAGAAGTTGGTTTTAGGCATAAACCTTTAGGTGACATCTTGCAAAGTCTTCAGAACAAAACAGAATGGGATGTGCTCAGGGGTTTTGGTTCTCTGTATATATGGTATTAAATAGGGCTGCTGATTGGCTTTGTTTTCTAAGTTTTCTTTTCGGCGTAGTTGTTACTATATTGGGTTATTATTTTACCTTGATTCTTGACTGTTCTTTCACTCAGAACCTACCTGCTCCTGTGCTTCCACCTGTCTAATATGTTGAAGTCAGTTTTCCACTTATATGATTCCCTTTACTTCCAGTATTTGGGCATTCCTGGTTACAGACAGGCTTAATTTGAACAGCAGGCATGGAAACACTCAAATCTTCCATATCACTTAGCCTCATGGTTAGGCAAACACTCCTGGAATGAGTACTGGACTGAGAAAAAGCTCTTATTTCTTGGGTAAGCAGTTGAATAATGATTTTATTGCGCATAAGCTTCTATTCATTTTTATTGTCATTTTTAATCATCCTAGTGGAATTAATAAAAATATATCTTTAATTGATTCTTTCAGATTTCCCTAGAGAGGAAGTAGGTACATCTTCATATAAACAGAATTGTGTTAAGCATAAGAAGGTTTGATTCAATTATATCTATGTGCTCAAAAGGAAGAGAAGTGAAAATATCGCATATTTGAAGACTTTTTAGTGTACCTTTTTAACTCTATAATAGCTGTGGTGAAAACTACTTCACCTCCTCTCTCTTCATGTACAACTCCAACAACAGCATATGCTAAGACAATTTATGGTAAACATCCATTTTACTGCTAAGCACTAGGAAAGTGATTTAGAAGGAAGTGTGGGAAGGATGATATGTAGGATGAAGACTATAAAGTTGAAAATGTATGTGCCTAATTTTAGAAAAAGATGAATATAACAGTGAAACTAAAATCAATAGAAAAGTGCTACGGTGAAAACAGAAAGTCAGTTTTAAGTACAACATAGAAACCCTGCTGGGTGCTGCCACATAAGACGATTATAATAAATCGTGAAGAGTGTAAGGAGAAAAGATCCCGAGTAGAGCCATTTCTACCCTGAGGATAACCTTACTTTGATTTGTATCTTATGCTCATCTTTTTTTTATTGCTGATAGTTTACAGTGCATTGACTGCACCATACTTCGAGTTTAAAACAGACAAATTATGAATTTGGCTATGAGTGGATAGGTGTAGGTTATTTTACCAAATATATTAAAACAATAAGTAGATATACCAAGAGGTATATTATTATATCACTGCCTAAATATATGTGAATAGTCAGATATATTATAAAATGTTCTCAGGATATTTTCAGAGTTCTTACATTGTGTATAGAGTCCTATTCTATGGATTGCCATCTAGCTTTTTTTCCCCTCAGAAATGCTTATCAATAATTAATTAAAATTAATTTAAATATGATGCTCTATTTTTGAGCAATATTAATTAAACTTGTCTATAGTTATTTTTCCTTCAAAATAGTTTTAAAACTTAATGTATTGTTAATATTGTACTAACATGATCATATTTACCAAGATCACAGTTTCGTCTTTCATAAAAGAGTGCAACACATTTTCTCATCACTCCATACATACTGTAACAGAATGTTATCCATAAAATTTTTTGCTTCATTTCTGAAAATCAAGTTACTAAGGTGGGGTACAGTTTGTTGCTTATCTAATTTGTGTTAATACTTTCATCATATGTAGCAAGCTATGCTTCCATGTACTTTGTTGCATTAGTGTCCAGCCATAACTATCACTCTTTCTGAAAACCTTGAGCTATTTCTGGTTATCTTTCACATTTAGTCCATCCTTTCTGATGAGGTATTGCTATTCTCCTTTCATTTCCAGGTCTCGAAGCCATTTAACTGCATTTTATGTTCTTTATAAGATTCTTCAGCTTGATATTTTTCAGATTTCTCTTTACCTTTCTTGAATTACCTGACTTCTGAAAACATGGATGCAACTATTTGTCATGTTTGGAGGGGGTTGTTTGTTTATTTTCACTTATTTGTCTGTTTGTTTTTCCAAGTACATTTTTCTTTTTTTTTTTTTTTTCCCCTCAGTTTATTTATAACATCAGCTCAGGAGTTCCTTCTCTGGGATTACTTCAGCCTGCTAGATATGTGGGTAGAATGGGCAGGTTGTGAGTTCAAGAATCAAGACAAGAATCAAGGTAAAATGACAACCCTATGTAGTATGTAGTGTAACAAATATCCCCAGTATAATACTTAAGAAATAAAGCATAAGAGTAGTCAGTCCTATTTAATACCATCTACCTAGAGAACTAAACTGATCCCATCCCTTCTTGGTTTGCTCTGGAAAATTCTCAAACTGTGGGCAAGTCAAGAACAGCTCTGGTAGAACAAGCCTGAGGAGCCTCTGCCCTGAAGCCTTGTGAGTTCAACACAAGGCTTATGGCAATACTCTAACCAATTACACGGTTGCAAAGAAAAGAAGTCTCAAGTCTCAAAAATTTCATAGAAGTAACTATTTTGGCAGAGGAGAGAGAGGACTCTTGTAAGTGTCCCAGTGATAATGTTGGAAAACTTTCTGGGAAAACCTATGCTGTCTTAGTCACTCAAGTCAGTCAACCACAGATAAAACTGTAAGAAACCAGTTTTAATTTTCTATTCTGTATACATCTTCTAGTTTCTTTGTTTTTGTCTTACTGTCTGCCTACTATGTTTTTATTTTTTACTTTATCCCTGCCAATGACTGACTGAATTTATCTTTTTAGCTGTGAAAAAAATCATAATCATTGAATCTTTATGCTGAGAAGGGGAAGTTATTTGAAGGATTGCAATGATTTTTCATTTATTCTAAAGTTACAGTGGTAGTCTCTCCATTTGATGGTACAAAATAAATATACAGTGTTCAGGCTGTGTTGTAATGTATTTTATCCCTTTTTTCATCCTTTACATATGGCTTTTATCCTTTCAGAAGAGAATATGTATTTATACACTACATGGCACTTTTTAAGCTGTATTTTAGAATTTACTTAATATCTTAATAAAAAAAGCATGAAGGAAATGAAAGACATCAATAGGTACCAAGTTAAATAAATTTAAAGAAGGACCTAGGGTTTTGGTTTTTTTCTGATTTCTTTTAAACATTTTAATATTGCAAGAGTTTCATTTTACTTTAATTGACTGAAGTAAGTTAGATTCGCTATTCTTTTTGGTCTTCACAGAACAGAAACAGTTTGCATGTAATTGAAATTGCACCAATTTTTAGGATGGTAAAAATACTTTTAAACTAAATTATTTTAAAAGGAGGAATAGTAGGAATCCAAATGGACTTAGACTTTTTTAAGGATAGTGACAATATTGACTACTAAATTAGGCAGAAGACAAGCTATGGCTTGCTCTAGCTACCTAAGAACATGAACAATTGTTATATAAATACCAACTTAGCTTTATCTATTGCCTTTATTATTATACAGTGAAAGAAAAAAATATTTTTCATTATCTAAAGGTAGGACATCCAAATAAATTTCTCTATAGTAGTTTTTCAGTGTACTCTGTAACTTATAGTATTTACAATATAGTACGTATATAGTTTTGTGACCATATTATAGATATTAAATCCAGTAAAAGCCAATCTGTAAGCATTGAGGGGTAAAAAAAGAATAGTTCCATGATTTACCATCTTGTTTACACTTCATTTGCTGTCTTTACTGTATTTTCTTCTATGATCATGTCCAGATTTATAAATATTAACAGTTATAGATGGTAATACAGCAATTCCCACTTCTGTACTGCTAATACTTGTAGAAAACATAAGGAAAATATACCTCACTTTTGTTCCCCTTGCCTTTACACTCTTTTGGGATGAAATAGTAGAATTATGAATATTTCAATGCGCAAGAAATAACTTTAGCTTTTGATGCCTTCACAATAATATTTGCATATTACTCTACAATGGTATTCTGCTCTAATTTGATTCAGCTGCAGTTTGCTTACCTATTTGAGAATAATCAACTTGCATCATGTATGTATCACTTCATGGTCTTTATATGGCATACTTCTATGTATTGTGAGAAGGATTAGTTGAAAGTATTTTTCAACTATTTGTAAATGTGGTGCTTAGGGGCGTGTTTTAGTCATGGACTTCACAGTGTTAGGTTTATGGCTGGACCCAATGAACTCAAAGGTCTTTTCCATCCTGAATGATTCTATGATTCAACTAAGAATAGAGTAGTTTATATGTGGCAATACTATGTAGTAAATATGAACTTCTGATTATTATTAGAAGTCAGTACCATTGTTGAACAGTTGAGTGGAATTATAAAGTGAAATTCTGCATCTCTAATTTTCACAAAAAGAAATCATTCCTGAAAATGCATATGTGGCACATTAATATTAAAGTAAAATTTCTTTGGAAAAGAGTGAGCAGTTTCTGTTGGTTAAGTTTCAAAGACTACATTTCAGTGACATTCTATAGTGCTCATCTCATTATAATGATATCAAAAGGTCCTAATCCAATATACACAATTAAGATACACATTTCAGAAGCTTTGTGTCACTGAAGTCATGCAGTAGATGAAACTAGCTTATCAGTACTTATCTAGTCCACTCTGTTTAAAGTGTCCTGTCACTCTCATCGCTTTTTCAGGAATATTGTCTTATAATTGATCACCTTTGCATTACAAGTTTGGGTGAGAGTTTGTTGGTTTTTTTTGAAAAATCTCTAATTGACTTCAGAATATAATTTTTTTTTGAAACTGACAGATGAGTAGAGTGGAGACAAAGGCTCCTTTGAAAAATATTTTTATTTAAAATCACACCTTTTGGCATCATCTTTTCTCCTCTCTTTTTAAAAAAAATCTAATAATCAAGTTATAAAAGCAAACAAAAAAGGTTATTTTTAATTACAGGATGTTTTTCAGGGATAATGTATGGTGTTTCAGGGATAATGTATGTAGCTAGTGCTCAGCCTTCCGTTATCAATAAGGCTGAAATTCTTAGTCATTCCATTGGCTACCTCTTGAAGTCTAAAACACTAAATTAAGCATGTTAATTTATGTGAGATGACTTGTCTTGTTTCCAGCCCCATAACAGCCTGGATTTCCCATGGATCTTTTGTCCTATCTGTCAATCTGGTGCTGATACATCAGAAACCCTAGAGCATCTAAAATGTCACCATATACTTCTGTTTAAACAAAAAAGTCCCCATCAATACAACTAATAGATCCTAGACAGCCATTCAGCTGACTAACCAGTTGATGTCATCTATGCAGACAGTTGAGTCACTCTTTCAGCTCCACTGACTGAATGGACTAGGAGTGGGAGTGAACTGCCTACGTACAGATGTGGGAACTCAGTGCCGAATGACATGCCCTGTATTCAAAAGGTTTCTGCAGGCTAGCAGATATATCAAAGGACTTATAGAAGATCTATATTTTTCTATAGTAAATCTAGAAGCCAGAAAGTATGTGCTGCCTCAACCAAAAGGTTGTTTTCTGCCTGCATTTAAGCAGAGAAATCCAGTCCTTGATCCACACTGATTGCAGTGGGAACTCTAGCATCCAGCTCACATATAGGTATTTATAAGTAGGTGTTATAACTACAGTGGAATGCCATTTTGAACATTGAAAGTATAATTTAGCTGGCCATATGCAGACAACTGCATTTGAATTGTCCTAATGCACCAGCTGTCATTCAGACGTACTTTGAAGAGGGTTACCTACAGGTCGTGTCCGCCAACTCTGTCTAGAAATTTTGAATGCCCCACAATGTCCAGATGCTGTTAGATGTCTATATGTGGCAATTAAATTAAGCCCGAATATGGTATTAATATCCTATATATATATATAAAGCATACACACATGCACCACCCATATACTTGATGTCAGGTACTATGGGAGGGTGTAAAGAAGATGATCATGGCTAAAACAAGCTGGGAAGCATTATTGCAGATCTTATTCATGTTTTGATTGTTGGAAAACAATAGTTTGGGATAGTTAAAAAAGGCAAAAAAAGTTCTTGGATAGGTCATGCATCTAAGGTAGGGTAGACTGCGGGACGACTAACTTTTGTCGACTGTCCAGTTATTTTGAGCTATGCCCCCCCCCACTCGTCGCCCCACTCGTCACCCCACCCACTCAGAAAATACATGAATGTGATGATTTCAATATTTAGCTGTCTTACAGCTTGGCAACTTTCATTGCCACTACAGGAATATACCAACTTTAAGGAGCAGTGGCACCATTCCATTCCAGTTTAAAAATGAACGTACTAAAGCTGGTAACAATTTTGGGCCACGTGACAGGATGATTGTGACAGTTTTTTCAGCAGGAGCAAACAAGACGAGCAGTGATTTGCCCTCCAGGGAACACTGCCCTGGCACCCAATCACCTCTGAGCCCCCTGGCTCCCAGGGGGGCAATCTCAACCCATTACAACTTCCACCCCTTGTTGCTGCTGAAAAATCATATATGCACAACCAGCGGAAATTGTTGGCAATCGGTCTGTGCCTGCTGCTGTGTGTGGGTGTGAGAAGGCCAGGGGTGGCAGGGCCTCCTTCTTCCCCCTTCGGGGGGAGGGGAGGCCCTGTGGCCCACAGCCCTGCCTAAGCCAGGGTTGGAGGCAGCATTGGAGTGAGTGTGTGTTGTGAAGGAAGGGATTCACAACACCTGAGGTAACAGGGAGAGGCAAGCCCCTTGCGAGGAGGCCAGGCCCTCTCCCCCCTTGCAGCTGGGCTGCAGAGCACTTGGGACAGTGTATAACTGGACTGAGCTGCCTGTGGCCAAGGCTAGGGGGCTGTTTTCCCTCTCACAATCAGAGAGGGGAGGGAAGGCTCAGCATTGAAGCAGAGCCAGTGGATGGGCTGAATGTAGCTCGGTGCCAGGGAGATAACCCAGGTGAAATTAGAGACAGACTGGATAAAGGCCAGCAGGATGTCTTCACAGTAATTTAAACAGAGGACAACCGAAAACTCGGAGGAGGAATCAACATTCCAGGACGCGTACATATGATAAGCTGACTGAACTACAACAGCCTACAGAACCGAGGCATGAGGTATGAGAGAGAACCATACAACAGAGATGGCACAGAACCAAGGAGAAAGGACTCAAAACTATTTTCTTGGACTTTGTGAGGAAGAAAAGACTTCAGCAAATGGCTGTTCAGGGAACCTGAACACTCCCATGAGAGAGAGAGAGACTGGATACCTATCAACCTGAAGAGTTTTTTCCTGGACTGAATTGAGGGAGAAAGCTTAAAGGGACTGATAGAAGTGTAATATATATATATAGTTGCTTTTAGCTTATATAGTATTGTGTAAATAAAATGTATATACTTCCCCTTTCCCCTCTAGAAGCCTCTTGCTTGAAAGTTTTCTCTTCGGTGTTGAGGTAAAATTGTGGGAAGGGGTGAGGGAAGTCTGGAAATTGGATTTTGGATTTCTAATGTGGCTCAAACTGCCCCAATGATTCAAACTGTTGCAGTTCAAAAGTTGTTAGATGAATTCCTGAGGTAATTGTACACTATGGAGTTACTTAATAAATGGAAAAACAAGTGGGGAAAGAGTAACCATAAACATCCTGTAGAAAGTCATACTTGCTATTATGTCAGAACCCAAAGCTTCAGTGCCTTAATCTAGCTGAAGCCACTTGTTCACTAAAGGGACTAAATTTCAGCTGAATAAAGAGTTCATTGGTTCTAGCTCTTGATGTTTGGCCCACAGAAAAAATGGCAAATACATGATCTTTAGAAAGGCAAGGTCCATAGCATAATAGTGCACATTATAATTACTATGAAATCATCAGTTTACACCCACAAGTATCCCCCATTTACAAAAGTCAATTACTAATAAGATAGATAAATGGGGGCAAGGGAGGGGTAGTAGGGAGAGTTGAACCCTTAATAAGCTTTTTTCACTAAAACCATGCATAAAGAAACAGCTCAGAAGGAATTATTTTGCAGAATGGAGGATGACAATGTTAAGTGGGAATATAATTAGGTCAGTAGATAAAACATTCCTGATTGCTAATGAATCAAAGTCAGTACTTTGTGCATTTCTATGTAAAATGATGTAATATCCCAAAATCTTATTTATGGAAGAAAAGCATGCCTACTTAAAAAAAGAAAAATTATCATTCTCCCACTCTCCATGTTGTTGGTAAGGGTTGAATGGCCAAGCACCTGAGTTACCACAGGGGCATTCAGGGGCTTTCAGAATGCAATTCTAAACCAGAGGGATTAATTCCTGGCATGGAAAAAAAATTATTAAGGTAATGCTTCAGTTTACTTCTTTGCCCAGTAAGGATATATCCTGTTACACAACAGTGTTTGCAGATTGCTATGCAGGTCCATGATGTTTCCCCTTAAATGAACAAAGAATATTGTTCTTACATAAAAAAGAGAATTCTTGTTAATGTAAAACTGAGATTTATGAGTCTGCTTCAGGACCCACCGTGAGTTTCTCCAGTTATACAGAAGAACTCAGGCTTTTTATCATAGCATTTTACATGCATATCAAGGCCTTTTCAAAAAGAAGAAATGATCTGTGAAAATGGGACTAATAATCCAAAGCATTTTTGAGGGGTTTTGTGTTTTTTTTTCTTTTCCTCTTTTAAATATTTATATATTTAATATTGTAATTTTATAATATTTGCAGGCCATATGTTAGTGCAACATCATCCCTGCCTTTCCTTTGTTCGCATACTTTGTTATTTATGTCCTGTAAATCACATAATTAAACTTGACATTACAGAAAAAGTAGTTAGCAAGAAGTAATTCATATTCATTTAGAGAGTAATCACATCATTATTTAATTATTATTAAACAGAATTTGTTTTGAAAAAATGTGCTATTTCATTTATTCTATTAATATTTCACATAATTTAAAGGGAAGAGAGAAAGCAAACCTGCTCTGAGTATTCCCTCATGACAACATCACGGAAAAAAATTAGATTTTTTGGGGGAGAGGGTCTGGAAAAATTCAGATACTTCCTTATGGAAACAAGACTATGCTGATGTTTGAGAGAAGAAATGTAAGTGTATTCCTTGCTTTATTATTACATAGGGATTACATTAGATACATTCAATAGTTTTGTAAAAAGCAATGAAAATCAGAGTTATACTGGGAAAGTGTGACAAAATACACTGTTGTAGTTTAACCACAGGTGGCAGCTGTTGCTCCTTTCCTCCCACAGCAGGATGGGGGAGAGAATCAGACGAGTAAAAGTGGGAATTGTCCTGGGTTGAGATAAGCTGCACACGCAAGCAAAGCAAAACAAGGAATTCATTTACCATCTCCTACAAGCAGGCAGGTTTTTAGCCATCCCCAGGGAAGAAGGGCTTCATCACATCTCAGCAGTTACTGGGGAAGATGAACACCACCTCACTGAACATCCTTCCCCTTCCTTCCTTCTTCTTCACCCAGTTTTATATTCTGAGCATGATGCCATATGATATGGAATGTTCTTTTGGTCAGTTGGTGTCAACTGTCCCAGCTGTGTCCCCTCCCAGCTCTCTGAACACCCCCGACCTCTTGCTGGTGGAGCAGTGTGAGAAGCAGAAAAGCCCTTGATGATGTACAAAACCCCTCTCAGCAATAACTAAAACACTCCTGTGTTATCAACACTGTTTTGAGCACAAAGTCAAAAGACAGCCCCATAACAGGTAATGTGAAGAAAGCTAACTCTACCCCATTGAAAACCAGCATATAATGTAGAGCATAAGATTTTAGTTTTATGTAAGTGCATGTACTTCAATACTCTCATGTTTCAGATTTATTTCTAAATACCCTGAATATTATACATGATAAGGGGAGAGAGAATAGGCCCACAATCAATGTATGATGAAAGTGTTATCTTTGAACTGTTGATGTGCCTGTGATCAGATGGAGTCCATTAGAATATTCAAACACATCTGTCAGGGGAATTACAAGGTTACTGATGTAATAGAGTTGAAACCCTGGTGCATTCCCTTGATCTTTTCAGATCTTTTGTTAATAAACTGAAAACTTGAAAACATTACTGTTAATTAAGATCTGAATGAAGACTCATGACAGTAGGAAAAAGAATACCTTTTTGATGCTTTCTTTTATGAAATGACTGTGCTGATTGGCAAGATCAGATGCTGTATATTAAGCATGTACCACACTAAATCAACAATTCTCTTTGTTTTGGCACCTTTTCTTTCCTTAGTTCTTTTGATACTATTTGTCAAAAGCTTCCTGACATGAATATTTTTCAAATAAATACATCTTTGGAACTTTCTCTTCTGTCAAGCTGCTTAGGATATTTTTTCATATAGGGAATGTCTTTAAACTAATCCTCTGTTATCCATCTCTTCTTGATATGACACCAATGTTTTCATTATTTACTTCTTTTATTCAGAAAGCTTTTACTGTCCCTAGGAATATGGGAGGACTGCAGACAATAGCAATTAAGATTCTGAGCACTCATTTTCCTTGGTGTTTTTTGTTGTTGTTTTTTTTTTTTTTGTTTGGTTTCTTTTAGTATCTTGAATTCCTTTTTTTTACTGAGAAGGAATATCTCCTTTATTTTGGATCACTAATTGCCAGGTCATCCTAGATTTCCAGTCTCTTTTTGACTGAAGGATAATATTCAGACAAAAGAAAAGTGGACCTTGCTGTAACAGGCATTGTTTAATTTGGCTCTCTGGGGCTAGCTACAAATCCTCCTCATTCTTTGTTGTTGTAGAAATTGTTAGTCAGGAAACAAGCTGGTGAAGAAAGGAAATTAAATTTCTTGCTGTTAAGTTTTTTATACAATATATGACAATCACTTTTCTAAGCATCTGCCTATGCTTTGATTAAGTTGCTACTAAGTTGGTGGCTTTATCTTAACCTCTTTTATATGATGGCTTCATAATTCTGCTAATACTAAGAACGTACGTGTAATGGCTACATAGTTATTCAACTGAACAGCAACTAAGAACAAACCAAAAGATGAGGATAATAATTTAAACCTTTAGGTAGGGTAAAATGAGCAAGTGATCATTTATTATAAGCAAATTACAGTTCTTGCTCTTGTACCAAAGAAAGTAAATAAAAAAGCCCTGAGGGCCCAAGAGGGTAGTCAATTGTTTACCTGGCCTTTTTGGCTAAAGCCAGCATTGGTTAGCCCTGAGTTCAAAAGATTTTAACTCAGCTTAATGTGAAATATACCTTATGACACATTATGCTTCTTCTTCAAAATTGTTTGTTACTTCCTCTTACTGTGAGTGCGCCAGTAGGACTACCAATGGTCTCTGGAATAACATCTTGGCTCTAAAACCCATCTTCTTGTTCAAATATATGCAGGAAGTAAAATCTTAGTCAGAGAGGCCTTAGTTTTTTTAATCCCTGCCAGGACAGAACATTGCAAAAGAACATGGAAACCATTATAACTCCCCCCGAAATATTACCCAAATCTGTGAGTGCCAGAATACACTTATAGTTTGAATCTGAAGTTGCTGAAATGAAGTTCTGTTATTATTAGAGAAGACTTTTTTTCTCTTAGTGATTAGCCCATCTCTTCTTAATTTTCTACAAAATAACTCCACACTTTAATAAAATAGTTTGAAACAAAAGTCCAGGTGGATGAATAAAATTAAATTAAATGATCCTTTCAACTTCTTAGTCTAATAATAAAGTTTATAATGAGATTCTTTTTCCAACAGATTATGTAATTTTATTTTGTAGGCTTTCCTTTGGACAAAGTAAAATATAAAGAAAAAAATTTTTATAACATCAGTATATAAACTCAATCCTGGAAAGTACTGTTAATAAAATATTTAGTGTAGGCCTTAATGCTAAAATCTAAAGTAAAATTTCTTAATGGTAAAACTAATGAAACACAGGAACAACAGAGAGAGGCTACAAAAGGGTGAGAAATGTCAGAGGGACCACCAAGGTCAGAGCAGGAAGAGGAGGAGCTCTCTGGGTCAGAGTAGATATCCACACTGCAGGGAATGGAGGACCATGCCAGGGCAGGTTTGCATTTTTTAAAAGAATTGCAGCCCATGCTGAACCCACACTGGAGTAGTTTTTTTTTTTTTTGCTGAAGACACTGCAGCTAGTGGAGAGTGCCAACACTGGAACAGGAGAAAGGTGCCAGAGAGAAGCAGCAACAGAGAAACAGCTGTGTACTAGTCATGCCCCCTACACCCTATGATGGTCAGTCAGAGACAGATGAGTTGGGACTTAAGGAGTGAAGTTGAACTTTGGAGAGCCAGGACGGAATGGGTTATTTTAATGTCTATTTCTCACTACGTGAATCTATTTTAATTGGTAATAAATTAGATTATTATCCCCAACTTTAGTCTCTTTTGCCCACAGCAGTAAATTACAAGGAATCTTACTGTCTTTACTTAGACCCAAAGGCTATCACATCCTATTTTCTCCCACTGAGGAGGGAAAATAAGCAGCAGGGTGTGAGTTTGCTCCTAAGCCAACACTAAACCACTATGGGTGTCTATGCCAGGTGATGAACTATTGATTGGAATTCACAGAACGGTCCAAAACCTCCTTTCTGAATATTCTTACATATATATTTATATATAAAGTATATGATGATCTCTACATTTCAGTGCACAGTAATGTAAGGTACAAAATATTACATATTAGATTGTGACAACACTCATCTATCTTGACATATCTGATAGTTTTTTGCCTAATAAAGTCAACCTTGTCTAGGCGTATAAATATAGTACCATACAAACATTAAGAATATTACTGCAGATTTAAAAGTCATCAGTACACCACTTGAATTTTGATCCTTTTTGTTTTTGTGTATTAATCATAGAATCATAGAATGGTCTGGGTTGGAAGGGACCTTAGAGATCATCTAGTTCCAACACCCCTGCCATGGGCAGGGAACCTTCCACTACACCAGATTGCTCAGGGCCCCCGACCTGGCCTTCAACACTTCCGTGGATGGGACATTATTCAAAATGTAGCATAAGGTCTTACTATATAAACATTATTTGATCTAGAATCAGATTTTTTAAAATTTTTCATTACCTAGTTTATAGACATTTGGTCTGTATTTCATAAATATCGATATTAGAACACTTCTCCACCTCTGAGTTTGCAGTACTTGTTGATTCATATACATTTTCTATTAATTAGTTAATCTTGTTCCTAAAAGTTACTGAAGTTACATCCTAGTGACAGAAAACAAAGCTCCTATTTTTCAGAAATTAAGACTGTCACATCAAAGATTAACCATCCCAAGACACAATATGTTATTCTCAGCACTTTGCTAAAATGATCACAAGAGACTGAAGAAGAAAAAATTTTCTTCCACTTGAAACTAGCAGAATTACTAGGATTTTTGTGCCTTTATCAGTAGTGTAAAGAATGTTTTGCTTCCAACTATCATCTGGGCATATTTCACTCTTTTTCTGGGTTTTAAAGCACTGCTTGAGCTTTTGATCTCTTCAGAAAGCTTTTGTGCTGTTTTATTTCTCTATCCTATGAGCTACAATATACTTGTAGGGTTCTGGGGATGACTAGTTCAATGTTTAATGTGTATGTGCTCACAACTGCAGGAGATATATTTAGTGACCAAATTGTCATTCTTATTTTCTTCAGTATAAAAGATCTTATCAACTTTTTACACGTCTAATTTAGTTATAATAAAGTAGCAAAATTTTTGCATTAAAAGAATATTTAGAAGTGTTCAGTTTTCACAGTCTAGAATCTTTATGTGTTTGGGGGGTTTTTAGGATATATTTATGAAAATCTCAGGGCTTGTTTTTTTAAGTTATTGTTGAATACAAATTTTTCTAACAAAGTTGGACCAAATTGCTCAAATCAAGGACCCTTAAAACAAGAAAACTGTGGAAAATTTGGCAGTAGTTCATATTCACAATGGGTATTGTCTCTGGTGGTGTTACTTCAAAGACAAAGTCTTAATTATCTGGTCCTTATACTGGAGTTTGCTATAATAAGCTAAATATATATTTTCTATCTGAACTATTTGGGAAAATATGTATTTCAAAATATTATTCACAAAACTACTGTGTGAACAGGAATTAGGAAGAAATGCATTTCAGAATAATTTTTTTCAGCTACATAGAAGTATAATTTCTCTATTATAACTTTAGCACTCCTGCAGACACAGATTTCTTCCAAATAGATCCTTCATTATTTTTTAAATCCCAAGATCATTAACCATTTTATTTAAATTTATAGTGAGTAAAGCACTGGTTCTGTTACTTGCTTATTCAAAAATAGGACACAAGTAAAAAAACTTTTTATAGTTTTCCTATCTACTTGAGAATGTCTGAAATCTTGATTCAAGCCTTTTTTCTAGTTAAGTTGTCTTATTTTGCAAGTTATAGAGCACTTCACATGCATGGAGTAATCAGTAAAAATCTTTTTGTTAACTTATTTTTATCCTGGACTAATTAGTTAATTTACACAAAGTATGACAATAGATTTGAGAGTAGTTTTAGCTTCCAGTATATGAAGTCACTGAGGCAAAACTGAGCTCTGGATCCAGGTCTTCTTAGTTCCAGGTAGGTTTCATGAACAGGGTTGAAACCTTGGGATTTGCCACACAAACCAACACCACTGAACTGAAGAGAACAAGCAATTCCAGTAAGAAAATATATGGAATTGCTTTAGATGAAGACAGAAAAATTTTGAATTCACAGGTGTTTAGGGGAAGAAAAGTAACAGTCTAATCAGAAATGTTTTGTTTTAAGTTTAAAGTGCACTTTTTCTTGAAGAAAGAAGTCCTCTTGACTTTCACTTGCATTACCATGCTTGACTTTAGCATCTCATGGTAATGTGATTTTCTAACCTACTCCTGGGGTAAACTTTAGTCTTCAGTCTTTAATAATTTTCAGACCTTAGTTATGTATTCTTACCTAGTTTTAATTCACCTCTTTCCCCTTCTGGGGGGGGGCCCATTCTAATAGTCTATTGCCTATATGCTCTGGGTATTCTTCCTGAAACATATTCATCTTTCAGTTGTTTTCTAGTCCTGTTAAAGTTCATATTCCAAATGACTTCTCTTAACTTCTTTTCCAGCCAGTTTCCTCCTTATTCCAAACTTTTTTCCTATCTTTTCTTATTCTGTCTTATAGATCTCTTTTTCTCATGCTCCTCTTTCTCTAGACCTTTGTCCACCTTCATGTGCATCCACCTTCAGCAATTCCTTTATCCTAGGTGCTTCCCCTCTGCAGTTTTAGCTTATATCACTCACAGACTTTCAATCACAAAATTTCCCCCCCATTCTAGACAGGGGTAGTTTAGGCTAATATTTTAACAAGCTATGCATTTAGTGATACTTCCCCAGAATTCCATCATTTTAGCTCACTAAATTTTTAAGCCATGATAGTTTTTTTTAAATTTAAAACAACAAGATTATTCTAAATATAAACATCAAATATGCCACAACTCTCTCCAACTTCTACAGAAGCTGAAATTCAAATAAGATCAACAGCAGATTTCCTAATGAATTTTTTATCAAATCAATGCTCAATCATTGAATAGAAGTAAGCAGAAGTAAAAGACAAAAGGGTCAAGAGGTTCAAAACGGCAGGCTAATAATCACATCCTTATTGACTGATTTATTTTATAATGTTTTAAATTAGGAACAATCCTGAATTATACATCAAGCTATCATTGAACAGCAAACTGCACATCAGAGTTAAAAAAGGCACATCTGAAACTTTGACATTGAAATACTTATCCTATTATCCTATATTTTATTTTCTCTTAACTTCTCCTATAGTAATTCATCATGGAGTTTAGTTGCAGTAGAGTCTGGGGAAGGTACTAAGATTTAGCTTTATTTTAGCTGTCCTATTAAAGA
Organism: Manacus candei; assembly: GCF_025592945.1. Lineage (NCBI taxonomy): Eukaryota > Metazoa > Chordata > Aves > Passeriformes > Pipridae > Manacus > Manacus candei. Next base: position 17,692,535 of record NW_026138059.1, on the reverse strand, counting down.
GAATATAGCTTTAATGTATCTTGGGGTGCCATTCCAAGACTTTCTTTCTTGAGACTTCAAATTTTTTGAAATGCTCATTTTCTGTTAATAAGGTCATTTTTGTTACAAAATAATCCCAACAAATTACCAGTATTTTACTGAGTGAAATTTTGTCCTGGATTTCAGCAGAAGCACATAGAACATTCTGTTTCAGCTGGATGTTTTAAACCCAGTTATTCTTAGCTCACATGAAGATTTGGGTTGTACAGACTATATAAAAGTTTGGAAATTTAGGCTTGTATGCACATAAACCTGTAGATTATTTTCTCAGTTTGATTTAGATTTCTGTCTATGATACTTACATAGCATTAGCCATACACCACTTTTCAGTTTTCACAGCAAAAATTTGAAAGGTATTAGAGAAAACTTATTTCAATTTTCTTATCACTAAAATACTGAAGACTCAACCTATGCTTCATGTTGTTTTACTGCTACTATAGAAGCACTTTGTGATGTCATGTAGATTTGACTTTGAGTCCTATGCTCAGAAACCCAATTCCTTGAGAGAGTGGCAAAGGTAGAACTTAACAACTGCAATACAGGGAGGATTTGGAGTTTCTCAAATAGTTCTTATCGCTGAACTGAGCTTCATTCAGACAAAAACTTTTTTTCTAAATCATAGAAGGCAAAGGGGCCTGTTAATAAACATGTAAATCCTTGGAAATCTTGCAGTGTTAGTTCAGCTTTGCTTCATGTGAGATTTGACAGTTCAAAGGTTGATCTTTTCTGTTCTTATGCACATATATTTGAATAACTTCTTTTTGTTCTCAGTATTTTTTAAGATGTGGCTGAAACCTAAAATAAAGTCACTGTCTTCTCCCTAGAGAACATTCATTTTAGATTTACTGTAACATTATCAATGAAAGTAAGAAACAGGTAATGGAAAAAAGAAAACACAAAGCTTTTATTGAAACCAGTACATCTTGACAGTTTTGTTATTTTAACTGTGTTGTAGCTTTTAGCTTTACTGAAGGGTCTTTGGAAACTAATTGAACTACTAGCTTTTCAGTATTTTGAAACAAAGACTGCTCCACTGACATGTCTTAATCTCCTGGAACATAAAGAAACATTTGTTGAAATAAGGAATACATGGCAAGATTCCATGTGGCAGAGAAGTGCTTCTTGAGATTTACTCGGGATGCATGGTGGTATGAAAATACGCAACTGCATGGGCTGCTGTGTCTAAAAGGAGCACACTTTGAGAAAAAGAAGAAATGTACCTTTCTTGAGAAAAATAAGAAATGTACCTTTCACTTTTTTGTTTTGTTAAACAAACAATGAAAAATATATCATCTATATTAATTAATTATTCCTTATTTCTATTCTTCTTTTAATATTTTCATCTATGAAATTTTGATTATTAATGTCAGAAGTAATCTTATTTTCTGTTCTTAAATTCACACTCTGGCCATAAAAGAAAAAAATAAACCAAACCAAACCAACAGCAAAAAAAACCCTAAAAGGAATAAATTAATAAATACAATAAAACTTTACTCTGTAGTCAGTAAAGGGAGTACCAGCTAACGAAGAAATAACAATTTCCTTTTGTCTGACATAGTGCTCTTTCCTCTATTTAAATATAACCTTCATTGCAATTTTATTCTTTAGAAACTGTCTTGTTTTGCTTCTTTCTTACATGAAAAGAGCTTTGCAATTTTATCAGAGACATGATTTTCACATAATTTGATACTTTTAAGTGGAGTATGTGCATATTAGATGTTTGCTTTCGGGATTCTCCCTGCAAGTCCTTCAGCTTCTCTACATGGCCTTATCAGAAGATTTTGTAAAGATGGATGTATACGAACAATGAAGATTTAGCAGGTAATTTCCCCAAATTTTCCCAAATGTTTACAACTGGGGATATAGCAGTATTCTCAGAAACACACTGAAGGTAAGAAAATATTTTCATTTCTGTTCAAATACCTAGAGAAAAGCTTTTGTCATCCTACCATTTTCATGCTCAATAATAGAGGAATAGACAATGATTCATTGGAAACTGAGTATCAACATTATATTACTACTTACTGCATATCAAGGTATTAAAGGTATTCAAGTATTTCTTTCTTGTCCAAAAGAAACTGTAAACATTATTTTAAACTCAGGTGCTCAGTAGATAGCAAGTAACTACACTAAAAACTTGGTTTGGCAGAGAGGAATTTGTTAGAAACATGACAAGTTTATTCTCTCATTATCTTCTACTTGTGCATCAAAACTAGATTCTTTGCTCTTAGAAATAAAATAAATGCATCACAGTGTTAACCTTTTTTCATCCCAAAATACAAAACCCAAACATCCTATTACTAGGTAAATGTATGTTCACCAAAATAAATATATCTTTCCACTGAGTTGTTGAGTAACTAGTTAAACCAAAAAATATGACACTTAAGTGACTTTGCAAAAGAATATTGGAATAAATCTGATCTTTTACTCTCTAAATTATTAGCCCCTTGGGATGACATCACATGTGAGAGTACGTAACAGGAGCATACAAATTACATAACATCTATACTATTTGCTGCTTTGCAAAAGTGGGTCATCTTTTCCAGAGGGCTTTACAGCTTCCCTCTCACTATGAAATGAATGAATGGAAAATAGCTCATGGAAGACCTACAGCTTTTCAAAAGCACAAAACATTGGTGGAACTTGAGGAAATAACTCTCATTGTCTTTTATTTCTTTGCTATTGTCATCTTCTACCTAGGGAACCAATTTCTGCAAATGTGCAAATAAAAATTCAAAATAAGGTGGTTTTCTTTATAATATTCATCTATTACAAATCAAGGAAGTTATTTTTGATACCTCCATACTTGGATAAAATTTAACACTAGAAAATCTAATGGTAAAAAAGACAATTACCTTTGATAACGTCACCTGACATGTTTAAATAGCTCAAAATTTTATTTGAAACTCGATGTTACTGAACTTTCCCTGCCCTGACTCTACTACTAGTTGGTGGTAACCTTTGCCCTAATTAATCCTGCTCTATAGAACACATTCCATTCTGCGCTTATATTAGTTCTACCTCTTCCTTCCTTGCAGACTTTGGACTATTCTAATTCCTATCCCTTTTTTCTGGTGAAATTATTCAGTCATAGATTTCAAATGAAGAAAGACATTGAAACTGGTTACTCCTGTGCAACTGATTGTTAATCTGGATGCTACAATATTCTTGATGGAATTCCTCTATTACAGAGAAGAGGAGATACAGAGAAATAGTATATATTGATCTCTCAAATCCAATAAACCTTTTCAATTTTGCTTACCCAACACATGTACAGTAGTTCATTTTGTTTAAAAATGAGAAAATCTTACTTTTATTGGCTATCTCAAGATACAGTATACACTGTTTTAATCTCCAAAAGGTTTAGGGAAGAAAAAAAGGATAACACCAAGAGAAAAATATTATTTGAGGTTATCTTAGTATCAGTTTCAGAAAATCACTCCCCAGGAACAAAGATAAACACAGATATGAATCACTGTGGGAATAGAAGTTGATGGGTTATAGTCTTTTCTACAGAACTGAAGTTCTGGAGCCTATCATGAAGAAATATGTCTATAATAAATTTGGAATCTGTGCTTCATTCCCTGTCCTACAATGTCTCGAAGTAGGAAGCAAAAACCTTATATGTGCAAAGGTTTGTACAATTAGCCTTATTTTACAGGTAACTGAGGAAGATAGTATAAGCCATTCACACAAAACAGACAGCAGAACTGACAAAGGGTGTGCACTCCTGAGTTCAGTTCAGATTGCTGGGTCTCATTCTTATTTTTCATATGTTTTGTTGGTTTTTTTCTGCCTTTTCTGTTTTAATTTCTGTTCTACTGGAGGGAAAGAGAAGATGACTGGATATTAAGAGTGATGGTGTTTGTCTTCCCAAGTTAAACCATTATGTGTGGTGGGGCCCTGATCTCCTGGAGATGGCTGAACACCTGCCTGCCCATGGGAAGCAGTCAATTAATTCCTTGGGTTGCTTTGTTTGTGTGTGTGGCTTTTGTTTTCCTAATAAACCGTTTTTATCTCAACTCATGAGTTTTGTAGCTTTTATCCTTCCAATTCTCTCCCTGATATTACTGGTGGGAGGGAGCGAGTGGCTGAGTGGTGCCTGGTTGCTGGGCTTAAACCACAACGCATGGGCAGGCAAGTGTTCAGTCATCTCCAGGGAAGCGGGGCTCTGTCACATGTAACAATTACTTGAGAAGAAAAACGCCATCACTCCAAAGATCCTCTGCTTCCTTCTTCCTCTCTGCTTTATAAACTGAGCTGTCTTAGCTCTGTTTCCTCCCAACTTCCCATGCACCCACAGACATGTCTCCAGCATGGCAGTACAAGGAGCAGAAAAGACCTTGATCCTATGCAAGCACTGCTCAGCAACAAAACCATCGCTTTGGTATTCACACCGTGTTCAGCACAAATCCAAAACATAACCCCATACTAGCTACTGTGGAGAAAAGTAACTCTGCCCCAGCCAAACCCAACACAATAAAGAAAAGTTACATGGTGTATATGCTAGATAATCAGTCAAATAAGAAAAATCCGAAATAAGTATGTATGAGTTACATGTTTAAGGAGAAGAAACTTGAACAGTGTATGTCACAGATTTTTGAAAGGATCATTTATTTTTGGATACTGAACACTGAGCATTTCAGACTAATGTCCTGAGTCACACAAGTTAAATTAAATTCTTGATATTTTGTTCTCATCTTTATAAGGACTTGTTCCCCGTTCAGAAAAGATATGATCTAGAAAACTTTGAATTCTTCGCTGCAGCTTTTTACTCTCAGGTTTTTATATTATATTGATTTTGAGTGACAATATCCTACCTGTGCAGTAAATTTTGTGTTCATTTGATGGATTTGCTAAACCTTTTAATTTTTATATTTTTTCACACAGTCACAAAACCTCACTGGTCTGGTAGACCTGTGTAAAGTTACAAATCTCTTTTTTTTCCTGAGGAGCCTCCAGAATTTTTTTCCTCACAACTCAAAAGGCAGGGTTTAGATTTCATTTGATTCAGATCAGTTCAAATCATTTGCCCCATCTCCATAGCTTTCCAATCCCAGGAAATCAGATAGTTTGAAAACAGTGATAGATTTTCAGTCTGAATAGCAACAATGTTTTAACTGCCTAGATAGTAGAAGTGAGAAAAGAATAGAATGTTGGGAAAGCATGGAAATCTAGTCCTAAAGAAAGCCATTCATATATATATATTATGCAAGATTGAAGGGAAGATTAAAAAAAAAGCCCCTAGGTCCTTACTCCTCAGCTATCCAACAGGAAAAAAGTTAATTATTATGTGAACCTACTCAGTTATATATCTGTGTTTTGTAATTTTTATCAATTAATAAGGGAGTACCACATCAAATTTTGATAGATCACCACTAGTCCACTCGTCTGCTCATTAGCTGAGTAGTGCATTCTTCTAATAACACAATGCAGAATCAAGACCTTTTCCAGGAAGTTTTTTAATCCTGAATGTAAAATTGAAATAAATAGTCATTCCAAGACTAAAGACAGCCTAACGTTTTTTAAATTTGTAAAGCCAAAATACTTCTTCCTGCTCCCCCAACATACCTGGTATATATTCTGAACAGATTACAATATACCTGAACATCATGAGATTCTCAGTGAAGACAGAGTGCCCACAGGAAAGTAAAGAATTTACCATTTTGTATGCAATAGACTCACTTCATCATAACTTTATACCTCAGACACCAGTGTACTGAAATTTGAGAACAAAATGACTATTTTACTGGTGATAATATTGTCATATGTAGTAATCTAGCTGGACTAATCTGAAGGCTCTGTAAATTAATAAAATAAAAATATCCAATCCAAAATAGATGCTTTATTTAACAAGTACATGATAGATCCTACAGCACGTGCCTCCAGATCTGAAAATAAGATCACGTGATTCTCATGGATTTTTAGAGGAATCCTAAATTACCTGTAAGGTAGATTTCTGGTCACTTAATATTTTATCACACTAAGATAAATGTAGCTTTTAGAATGAATTGTTTATTTTTTCATTGGAGGAACAAATTTTGGAAGTTGCACTTCATACATATATATATATGTGTGTATATATATATATGTATATATTTATATTCTGGTGACAGTTTTAGTTTTGATCTAAAAATTTTCTATTATTATATCTGCTTCTGGAACATGATTTAATTCATGCCGCACAAAAATCGCTTATAAAGGACCACATATTTTAATAGAGCTAATAGAAATTTTTACGGTAAAATATTTTTCCTTTGAGAATGCTGATTTGATGAGAAAAAGCTTCATTCAAATGGGTCAAAGTTGTTGAAGATTTAATTTACAATTGCACTGTATTTCTAGATCCTGTTATTAATTTGGATTGCCTGCTTTCTGAATAAATTAATAGTATCTAGTATAGAAGAGTGATATTTTTTAAAAGCTTCCATAGAAATCAAGTTCCTTTTTCTGGCCTTTTTGGTGTTCTTAAAATTTGGTAATAAATTCAAAGAATAAAATATAAATAAATCCCATTCTATAATATTTAATAATATGTTGGTAGACAGACTTATTCTGTCCTCATTGCAAGATATTGGCTTTGCCTTTTCTGAATTTCATTGAGTTCTTATTATCTCAACAGCAACAAAAATTCCACTGAAATGGATTACACCCATTCTCTTTCCACACAGCCAGTAAAAGGATTCCATACGTTGAGAAGAGAAAAGCAAGTTATTAAAAAATCCTAGCAGATGAACATCACGTCAAAACATCAAAGCAGTATGGGGTACTGCATTTTAAGAACTAGCAAACTTACAGGTTTGAAAGTTTTCCTGAATTTCACAAGACCTTGCTCAAAAACTCCACGACAACAGAAGGAACTACATTCCAGCAAGATGTTTAGCACATATACTTGATTCTAAATTGATATAATCTTATTAATTTTAGTGAGGCTAATGTGTGTGTGAAATTAGGTACATATTAAGTGTCTTGCAGATTTAGGAATGTGAACGATGACTGAATTTCAAACAAAGTTATTTAGCATAATTCTAAAAATTTTGGAGGTTGAGATCTTAATCATTGATACCAACATTTTTTCTTATGTTTACAATCCTAATTTTAGTATAGTACACTGCTGAGTTATTAAACATCTCTATTGGTAATAAACATATGCAAGAAATCAGCATTTCTATGTTTAAAAGAACTTGGATAGTTTCTCCACCAGTACATGTCAAATAAGATATAGGTATGAGTCACTTAATGGTTTCACATTGTAAACTGACAGGAAAATAGAACAGAGGAAAATATGAAGTTTAGTGTGTTTGGTATTTTGTGTCTGATAAATTTAAAATCTTTTCCTGATTACTAGATATGACTAGTATAATATACCTCAGCTGCACTTCAGATACAGTAAGGATTAGAAATTACAGTTCCCTAGAGAAGCAAGGATAAGTATAATTAACTGAAACCAAGAGATGACAATAATTTACAAATGCTTGCTTTCTTAGTAAAGAGAGGGTTTTTTTCCCTATGGAGCAGCTCTTTAACTTAATATTTTCATTGACTCGCTTTGCACAAAATCTGCAGTTGTGTAATGAAGTTCAAGAATTGCAGAAAACTAGGGAGTAACATTACACTCAGGAGACTGTATCATACTTGGGTAAGGAAATGAGACTGAAAAGTAAAATGTGGCTTCAAGCACTGTGGTTTAAATGAATGGGGGATTCACACCTTGAGTTACTGTGGTAGGCTGATCTTGGATGGATGCCAGACATCCACCAGATGCTCTATCACTCCCCCTTCTCAACTGGACAGAGGAGAGAAAATCAGATGGAAAACAACTCATAGGTTGAGGCAAGGCAGTTTACTAAAGTGAAAGGTTGCACACACACACAAGCAAAATTAAAACCCAAAGCTTTTATTCTCTACTCCTTCCATCATTAAATAGTGTCCAGCCATTTCCCAGGAAGCAGGGCATCAGCACATATAACTGTGCTCTGGAAAGCAAATGTTGTAAATAACAAATGCCTTGCCTCTTCCTCCTCCTCCTTTTCTTAGTTTTTATGGCTAAGCCAACATCCTACCATATGGAATATCCCTTTGGTCAGTTGTGGTCAACTGTCCTAGTTGTGTCCCCTCCCAATATCTTGCCCATCCTCAGCCTACTGATGAGAGGGCAGAGTGTTGGAGAGACAGTGCTGATGCTGTACCAGCACTACTCAGCAATAGCCAAAACACTGGTATGTTATCAGCACCTTCCCAGATACCAATGCAAAGCACAGCACTGTGAAGGCTGCTATGGGCAAAATATAGTCCATCTCAGCTAGACCCAAAGCACAAAAAAAAAAAAAAAAAAAAAAGAAAGAAAACAGATTTCTGGGCACGTTATCAATTTCTAATGGCCTGACTACAGAAGCACCATGCCATTTTACAAGTCTGTGACAGCACTGAAATGTAGAAAAGTGGAAAAAAAATTGTTCAAAGCGAAGCAAATAATCAGGTTAAGTACTAACCAGGTCTGAAGACAGTTATGAAAGCAATCTAAAAAAACCCTGGACTGTTCAACCCAGGAAAGAATAATAATCAGAGGAATATGATGACTGTCCCTAAGTCACTAAAGAGAGAAATACTGAAGAAGAAAAGCTATTTAAGCTGATGGATGAATGATGTCACAAGGGAAATGCCTATAACATAAGCATGAATTAATTCTGTTTGGGAAATAGAGCTTATTAGGATAAGACTTTTTAGAAGGATAAGAATGACCTGGGAACAGATCTGGAAACTACAAAGGTAGTGTTTTTATCTATCCAACAGATTTGCCACAGCCAGGGACCAGTATAAAACACCACTTTAATTTTTATGTTTCTATTGAAGATATCACAATTTCTTTGATGTATTGCTACTGTATCTATTGTTTTCTAGCTTTTTGACCATCACAGTTCAATTTCAGCACATCCCACTCTGATGTTGAAAAGTCAATTGTTATGTTCTTCTGTTTCTTTGAAGATATTCCCTACAGTAATATTGCTTTGTTACATATTATTGTACCAGTAATATTTGAAAATTTTAATATTGTTTAAAACCAACTGCATTAATACTTATGCTTAATTGATTTTTAAGTGTTTTAAGTGGCTGATTGCCCATTGTGACTTGGTAAACAAAATGTTTACAAAGTTATTTTTAGGGGAAAATAGAAAACTGAGAAGAGCTTAATTAAGCTAACGGTGTAGTGACAAAATTGTACAGCAAAAATATCAGACACAGTTACAGTACAAAAAAAGTGACTTTTTTTTCTCCTGAGATAATTAAAAATTTGTTTTCAGAACATGAAAAACATGATTTTGCTGAGACTGTCTTTTTTAAGAGCAAAATCTTTTTTTATGATAGGTGTTACATACTAATGTAGTATTATTCCACATAAGTAAAATATGTCCTGATAGTTCTTGGATATATTCTTACCTGAAAACATGCATAAATCTACTGTCTGTTGTAGTACAGTCTGTGATTGTAACTAATGTTGATTTTTCATAAGCACCATAATTCAGTTCAATACTTCAGTCTTTCTCAAGATAATAAAGTGCTGTATTTGTTGTAGTAATATGTAACTTGGTAACAAGTTACTTGGTAACATTGAGAGTGGGACTGATTTTAACATTATGTAGAATTTTATTCTGAAGTTTTGGTTCCTCCACCAAATGTCTCAAGTGTTCAGTGAAAGATTTGACAGTAGATTGACCAATTTATTTGGACTCAAAACTGAAGCTGTTATCTGGCCCACAATGATGCAGCAGTGAGTTCAGAGTAACAGAATATTTTTGTAGGGCCTTGCCTAACAACATTTATATTTAAGTTCTCACTGAATAGCAAATATAAACACATCTAGAACACAAATCATTTTGTGTTCATATTTTCTGAACTGTTATTATGATAATAGGATATCTGATACTTCACTGTTAGCATAAAGCAGATTTTAACTGTTTCTAGTGTTAATGTATGCCACCCTCTGCAATAATTAGTTATAGCAGTCAAAGAATCAACTTGTTTTCCTGTGCCCAGTGAAATCAGCAACAAAGCAATGCCTTCAGAAAGGTTTGGGATTATGACGTGATGCATTTGTTGTATTTCATATGTCCTCTAAGTATGTCACTAAGCTTGAAGCCCAGATGACAACTGCAGTTTTGCCATTAATGCTATTTTGATGTAACTGGTCCTGTCTTCCTATTCTATTGAATCTATTCACTTTTTCATTATCAATTAAAGTCTTTCCATAGAACCATTGTCTTTTGAAAAGGTGGGACTCTAAGGACTTTTCTAGAGCTGTTAATTTTATTGACATATCAATAGTTATTTAAAAATAATATTTCATCCTAATATATTTACTTTGAAATAAATTCCACATGCAGATCTAGAAGATTTCCAAATCTAGGCAGGTTCCAATTTAGTTTGATTGATCTCCATCCGTAATACAAGATTCCATCATAAAAGAGCATTTGAACAAGTTTGCAGTGGTCTGAGGACAACACCTGGGATAGGAATTATGTTCATAATTGTGGTCTAAAAACATTTTTAGCTGGACTTACTAAGTTCAGAAATAGAATGTGATGGGCTGACCTTGGCTGCACTTCCTCTCTGCAACAGGAAAGGCAAGAAAATAGGATGAAAAACCTTGTGGGATGAGATAAAGACAGGGAGATCACTTATTTTCGTCATGGGCAAAATACGCTCGACTTGGGGAACATTAATGTAATTTATTGCTAATTAAATTAGTGTGACATGGTGATAAATGAAGACAAAAGTAAAAGTAAAAACACCTGTTCACTCTTCTTCCCAGCATCAACTTCAGTTCTTCACTCCGGAATCCTCTGTCTCTTCACTTCAAGCAGCCCAGAGGTTGTGGTGAGTCTATAACATTTCATCTTTGCCGCGCAGCCCTCCTCACATTTCCCCCTGCTCCTGCATGGATTCTCTCCACAGTCTGTAGTCATGCAGCCCTGCTCCTTTGAGGGCCTTTAATGAGCTAGAGTTCCTTCAGGAAACAGCCAACCATTTCAGCAGGTGGAACCCATGGTTCTCCATGGGCTGCAGGGGAATCTCTGCTCTGGTGCCTGGAGCATCTCCTTCCTTCCTCTTTCTCTGGTCTTGATGCTCACAGGAGTGTTCCTCTTTCCTCCCACTTCACTCCTTATGCTACTTGTGTGGTATTTTTCCCTTTCTTAAATACGTTTTTCCAGAGGATCCCTTACCTCAGTTCATAGGACTCAACTGTGCCCTGTGGCAGGTGGTCAGAACCTGCTGGAACTGGCTGTGTCCGGCACGGGGAAGCCCCGGCCCCTCCTCAGAGAACCCCCCTGCAGCATCTACTGCTGTCAGCACTCATGCACCTGCACTCCACGCAGAGAGCTAGAGGTGTTTTTGTTGGGTTTGTTTTAGTCTACACTGAAAAATAGAAATGTCCATATTCTAAATGGGATTATAGCTTGAGTGAGCTCCACTGGATACCTCACTATGTGAACTGAAAAATGAAAAGTGTGAAATGGATGGTTCAAAAAAGAAAAATGAATGTGAATATTTAACCAGAAATGTTGGAATCATTTAAGTTGTTTTAATACGTCTGAGTATAGCTTGAATATCTCAGTATGTCTTAGCTTTGAAGCTCAGTTTCAATCAGAAAGACATGGCCTCACTAGATGATTTTCTCTGCATGTAACATCAGCTTTGACCTTTGTAAGTAAAGAATTTTAATAGTAGGAAATGTTTGAAGGTCGTTTTGTGATTTGTACTAATGTTTCCTGGGGACTAAGCAGAGATTATCAAACTCATTTCTCTTTTGACCCAAAGCAGATCTCTTGACCTAGTTTTTTGGTGTCCAAAGACTTTTGCACTAATCCACTAATCCTCCTAGTCTCACAAATTATTGGAAGTCTATTATCTACAAGCTCAGACTGAAGATCTATTGAAAAGACTGTGACCTCAGGGAAGCCCAGATAGTGACATATTGTTGGAGGAAACATAGTGACAAAGGGTGAGGAAAAGGCTGAGGAACTTAATGCCTTCTTTGTCAGTCTTTAATAGTAAGACCAGTTGTTTTGTGAGTACCAGGCCCCTGAGTGGGAAAACAAGTACAGGGAAGAGAATGAAGCCCACATTATCCCAAGGGTAATAGTCAGTGACCTGCTACACCACTTAGAAGGCTCTATAGAGGGATCTGGACAGGCCGGATCGATGGGCCAAGGCCAATTGTATGAGGTTCAACAAAGCCAAGTGCCAGGTCCTGCACTTGGGTCAAGAAACTCCCATGCAGTGATGCAGGCTGCGGGAACACTGTCTGGAAAACTGCCCAGTGGAAAAGGAACTGGGTGTGCTGGTTGACAGAAACGGAGCATGAGCCAGCAGTGTGCCCAGGTGGCCAAGAAGGCCAGTGCACCCTGGCTTGTGTCAACAATAGTGATAGGTCCTTTGTATTTACTGGTTTGAATGTTCCCAACTTTCACTTCTTTTTCATTTTAAATGGATAAATATCTGTGGCCCACTCAGTTCAGTACTAGGAAATGCATAAGAAAATGCCATATGTTCTTCTGTTTCTTTACCCTTTGCTAACAAACATATCACTTATCTTTGTCTAGAAATGTGCACCTTTAACATCAACACTAAAGCATTCTTCAGAATTGCCTGTTTCTAGAGGTAGCTAATGTGAGTTGTAGTGACATAGTGAAGCATGTAGAAACCTCTATTATACTTCTAAGATTCTATACATTGTACTTCTGTGCATTTTCACTTAGAATAGAGAATGTATATACATAAGAATAACAGTCAAAAACCATATTAATAGAAAAAGCACAATGGACCCTAAGATCAGCTCGGTTGGTTAGAGCATGGTGCTAATAACAGCAAGGTTGTGGGTTATATCCCTGTATGGGCCATTCACTTTAGAGCTGGACTCGATGATCCCTGTGGGTGCCTTCCAACTCAGAATATTCTGTGAAATCCGTGAACAATAGCTTGTTTTGGAAGCTAGAATTGGAATTATGTGAATGATTGGCTATACATTTAACCTTTTTTGTGTGCAACTTAATAGGTATATTTACTGACATAATGCACAGTTTCTGACCCAGATAATTCTGATGAATTATTGACCCTCTAGGGGGAAAAAAACCAAAGTCTTCATTTTCGAATGCTGCAACATGTATTCAAGCTATGTATTGCATTCATTCTGCAGTCACACCTAAAGAAAACAAAGAAAAAGGTATGTTGGCAATGATAATGTCAAAATCTATTTTTCATTATTACTTCAAAGAAGAAACAGTTGCAACTGGTAAAGGACTCTACCTGTGACACCAACACTGGACAAATTGACCTGAGCTCCCTCTGCCTACATTAATTCTGATAGTGAAATACTGAAAAAGGATAATACAAATTTGAGCTACCTGCAGATCTAGGAGGGCTTGTCAACTCTTATTTTCTGTCTCTGACAGTGCACCATTCAAACATAATTATTTCACTCTGAAAGTGAATTGTACCTTAACATGTATCTCCCACTGATATCAGGTCTTTCATTTATAACAGTGTCCAGACATCTGCCCAATTGCCTCTCAGTGTCACAGGTTTAGATTCTTGCTACTAGTTTAATCTTTGTAATGACTTTCGAGAATGAAATCAGTATGTGTCATTTCTACACTATAGCTAACATGATATCACCTAGGTAGCTTTGCCTTCTTGCATAATGCCAACAAAACATTTAATGTCACAGGAAGTGTGGGAAGAAGAGGGGTGGTGCAGGGGAAAGTTTGTTTAGTATTGTCCTAATAGATCACCATCTTATTGTATTTCATTAATAGATTAAATTAATATTCTCCCAGTTAAGTTTATTTTTCCCATGATGCTAATTGGTAAATGATCTCCCAGTCTTTATTTTGACTTGTAAGTTTTTTCATCCTACTTTCCCCCCTATTCTGTAAAAAAAGAGGAGTGGGGTGGGGGTCTGGCAACCAGCCAAGGTCAACCCAACACACAATCATATATTTATCCTTTTATAGGATGTCAAAAATTAAGGAATTTTGACTAGTTTGGACTCGGATACAGGATTTATTTATACTAAAATAACAGGGTGCAGTTTCACATGTACTTGACATTACAGGGAAATGCATTACATATGTGAAATACATATCTGTAGCCCAGTGCTGTGGTACCAAATAGGTTAACAATTATTTGTCAATCTCAGAAATCTCCACAATTTTTTCCTAAACTACAAAATCTCCCTATGCCTCACATAAAACTATAAGAATTTTAGCTCCAAGACTTTATTCGATGTATTTTACCTCTGAAGCCTGGTCCTAGTGCAATGGATATGTGCTAGCTGTAACACACTTGCATGGCACACCTCCCAGACAGTCTCACAAGATTACTTCATGGGGCCTTTTGCTCACAGTCTCCAGATATGTATCCTAAGCTCTCCTTTAAAGAACAATTTCCTGCACAAGAGCTCTTAAGAGATGTATCTTATTTCTGAAGACTTGGTTGGGGGGGGGTTGGTTTTTTTTTGGCTTGTTTGTTTGTTTGTTTTCTGTAATATTTAACAGCTCTTGATTCAGATTTCTCTAATCAAATTGCATAATTTTTTCCCTGATTTAATGTGATGGGTGGTTAAGCAAAACATATGGTGCGTCATAACTCTTACAGAGATTTAACTAGCTTTGATTTCCATTGTTTTCATTTCAGTGTTCCAGTGCCCTCCTCTCATTCACTTAGTTCTGCCACTTGAGAATCCTCACTGGTCAGTTCTTAAAACTTCCCTGGGGCTTCAAGATGCCATTCTACAGAATAAAAAAAATAGCAGAGAAATTTTTCAGCCTTCTTTTTGTCCCTCTCCTCTGTCCACATTTGTTTGCACAGCAAGGAAATTAGCCGCTGCCTTTATCTCCAGGAGAGCATTTATATTAATGTGAGACCTGTTTTCTGGAGTTCCTTGACTACAAAGCTAATCATGAAAGCAGGGACATTCCTACTCCTTTGCCCTCTGATTCCTGAGGCATGAGTAGTCAGGATAAACTCTCTGGCCCCTTGTGGGAAGCTGTTGCCATAGCCCAGAGTGCTGGCAGGAGTTGTTTAGCTATCTGAAATCTCTCTGCTATCCAGATACAAGGATGAGAATGAGAATTTGGACAGCTCCAAAATGATGTGGAAAACCCTTTGGCTTAAGCATTGTCCACACAACACTGTCAGCTTTGTTTGAAGAATGGAGGAATTCATGTACCAGAGGAAACCTAAGGTTTAATTTTAATTTACCGGAAGATACAGGAGGTACACCTTTTTTTGTGCCATTCCTTCCTTGGATTTGTCCCTCAGCACTTGCAGTGCTGTAGTGATTGCAGTGCTGTAGTGACTGCAGCCCTGTAGTGATTGCAGTCAGGGTTTTCTGTTTCTTAGGAAAAGAGCAGCAAGCAATACAATTTCCTTGGGTGTCCCAGTAACAGTCACATCCTGATAAAAATATTGTACCATATGTTAGTATTCTAGGATAAAGGACTGGAATCAAAATTTTGTTATTTCCCAACTGCACATTGCTCAATGCTAAGCAACAGAGATAGGTTTTCACTTTTGTTTTCAGGCACAGGCCACAAAGTTTTAATTCTCTGCTGCATCATGATATAGTTCAAACAGGGAAGCAGGAAGGTGTTTCCACAATTTAGTGACTAATGAATTCTTCTCAGAGGACTAGATTTCAAGCTGTCAGTTTGAACCTCATGTTCCTGAACTGGAACTATTATTGTTTAGAAGCACCGATAGGTGCCTGTTTTGAGAAAAGGACCAGCATTTAGATCGGTATGATTTGGTCATGAGTCATTTTCATAAAAGACAAAGAGATATGGAAAAATCAACTTCGTATTTCTTCACGATAAACTGTATTACGAACAGATTGAGAGCAGCCCTACAGAGAAGGACTTGGGTGTACTACTGGTGGTTAAAAAATTAGACAAGAGCTGGCAATATGCACTCACAGCCCTGAAAGTCAACTGTATCCTGGGCTGCATAAAAAGACACATGACCAGCAGATCGAGGGAAGCGATTCTTCCCCTGCTCCGCTCATAAGACCCCGGATTGAGTTATACATACAACTCTGGGGTCCTTAGCACAAGAAAGACATGGACCTGCAAGAGTGGTTCCACAGGAGGACTACACAAATGGTCAGAGGGCTGGAATATTTCTTCTATAAAGGTTGAGAGAGTTGAGATTGTTTAGCCTGGGGAAGAGAAGACTCTGGAGAACCCTTATTGATACTTAAAGAAGGCTTATAAGAAAAATGCAGAGAGACATTTTCCCAGGACATGTAGGAATATGACATGAAATAATGATTTGAAAGTGAAAGAAGGTAGATTTAGATTAGATGTTAGGAAGAAAGTATTAACTGGGAGGGTGGTGAGACAGCAGAACAGGTTTCCCAGAAACGTTGTGGATGCCCCACACCTGAAAACATTCAAGGCCAGCTTGGATGGGACTTTGAGCAACCTGATATACTGAAAAAAGTCCATGCCCATGACAGATGTCATCCAACCCAAACATTCTATGATGAGCTCTAAAACTTCTAAGATGCCTGAAGTGTAATATCAAGATATTTTTATCAACAGGATGCATTACTGGACTTAGCCTGTATCTGTTCATATGTAGACATGTGATTATTTTAAAAATTTTACCCAAATTCTTCCTAAAGATGAGGATAGGGATAAATGCTTTGCTCTTCCTCATGGAAGGGAAACATTACTTCTTTGCTTTATTTTTGTACTAAGTTTATAGGTGACTGTAACACTTTTAGCCGTCAGCCTGTATAAAAGGTGTGACTACTCATTCAGTAATTTCTTCCTCAAGTTCATAACTTCTGCACAAGCTACAATACTTTTTTTTCCAGAATGAACTAACACATTTTATGGCTTTAAATGTCAGTTTGGAATTCATGCCACAATTTTATGTTGGAAGAAGACTATGATATTCTAATCAACAAATGGCGTAAGGTCTTGTTATCTTTAGTATTTGTGGGTTTTATTTTCTCTGCTGCAAATTTCTGCTGCAAATTTTTGCACCAGGCAATCAAATCTTCACTCTACTTTTCTGTTCTTCCTATTTAGGAATTTAATAAAGTCCATTCCAGTTTTTGAAGATCAGCCATCAATCAAGTTTTAAATAGAGTGATATCATACTGAGAAGCGCAAGTTTATTGTATTGATAATGAGCTTTAGTATACTCTGGAGTTACCTGAGATTCACAAAGCAATTAGCCAATAATGTTAAGAAGTTATGGCTAATTTAACTAGTGCTTAATGAAGCCTACTAAAGCTGTCAGGATTGATGAGTCCTGTGAGATTTTGTGTAAGAACACAAATTAAAGTTAGGGTCCTCATCTCATTTTTCCAGATTAATCATTACCCTAAATGATAGTGTTTCCTTCTACTGATATAAAAAAGTATTTTCCTCCTTCTAAGATTTTTTAAAGGTATAAGTATGTGTAGTAGATCACTGGATTTTAAGTCTAAGGAAATAGTCTCTGATGGTCATTCATCCTTTTAAAATAGGTAAAGTAGACATCTATTTTTGAATGTCATGATTACTGGGACAAGTAACAGTTGTGTGTATTATGGTCTTGATATTCTTAATTTTCAGTAACTTCAGTCTCTGCCACTATGTTTCATTAATATGCTGCTATGTTTCATTATTAAATTTTACCATTTTCTTGAACAAATCATTTGGATTCAATAAAAATATGAGGTATTGGAATAATACTATATAAAAAAGTATTATAAAGAGGAATTAGCATAACAAAATATTAAAAGTTAAAAAAATTATGTCATATCTTATAGATAGCAGCTTGAAAAAGTTTTAGTCTAAGGGACAAACACCTTTTAGAATTGGCTTTATTTTTTATTCATGAAATGCTGTGTGCTTTTACAAGCTGTTATGCTTTTCCACACAGCTATGTGACAGCATAGATATCTTTCCCTCAGAAAGCTCAGTACCCCACTGTTTGTAGTTCGCTTGCTTCCAAGCTTACAGATTCAGGCAATGCAACAGAGACTATAATAAGAGGTAAAAAAGTTTCCATAAAAAAATCTATATTCCACACTGTATGTGTACACGCATACTCAGACACAAAGGAGATTTTCCCTAAAAGAAAGACTCCCATCTGGTAGGTATATGTGATGAAATTATGACCCATTTATTTTGGAAATTTGATGAAAATATATAAAACATTAAAAAGTAAAAAAATTAAGAAAAAACAAACCAAACAAATGACCTCCTTTCGTTTCTTCCCAGGAATTTAAAAACTTGTGCAACTAATTACTGGTGCAGAAAAAATACAGAAAATAGACAATATTTATTGTTAAAGTCTAAATGAAATAAAATCTACTCAAATGTAAACACATATAAAGTGTTGTAGTCATTAATCACATAAAAAGTAAACAGCACTGTTGGGACAATAGGAAAACAGAGGTGGAATATTCTAAGCCAGTATTTTTTCTTATAAAAGGTATGCTAATAAAATAAGAAGCCTCAAAGTAAATTTGGCCTCCCTTAGCAAGGACACAGCAACATTGCAAACAATTATTTTCTCCACAAAGAGAAAATATAGGACTTCATGCTATAAAATGATCATATGTAAATTATAAGGACATATTATATTAAACAAATTTATTATTAGGGTTATTACGTTGCTGGACAAGGATACAATTTGAAAACATCCTCATTTCCTGTTCATAAACTATTTTTAAATTATATCATGTGGTCGGGGTATTTCAGTTTTTATTATATTTTAAGTGTTTGTGTAGTTTTCCAAAAGCACTGCATGCCTTTGCTAACCTGTTGTCTATCTCTCCGTCGATCTTACCATCTGAGGAGATGAGGCTACCAAGGTAATTAAACTGTTGGACTGATTTGAGCTCTGATTGGCCAATGGTGATATGGGGATGATGGGGGACTTCCTGAGGTGCCGTTTGATAGAGAACTTCTGTCTTCTTTAAACTGACTTCCAGCCCAAAGAGCTCAGCAGCGTCTGCAAAGCAGGATGTTAAATGCTGTAGAGCTGCTTCTGTGTGGGCAACAAGGGCGGCGTCATCAGCATAAAGCAGCTCCCAGACAAGATGGTTTAAGGTCTTAGTGTGGGCCTTCAGTCGCCTTAGATTGAATAGACTTCCATCAGTACGTTATCGAATGTAGATACCGTCCTGATCATCCAGGTCTGCCGTGGCCCTTTGGAGCATCATGCTAAAGAAGATGGTGAATAGGGTAGGAGCGAGAACGCAGCCTTGTTTCACACCATTCTTAATTAAAAAGGGCTCAGAAAGTGTGTTGCCATATCTGACTTGGCCGTGCTGATCCTTATAAACACTTGAAGAAAAGCACCAAGATCAGTGTTTACAAAGCCATAGTGTTGTCTACTCTCTTATACAGTTCCGAATCATGGGTCATCTACCGCCACCACCTACGTCTCCTAGAACGCTTCCATCAATGCTGCCTCCGTTCAATCTTAAACATCCACTGGTCAGATTATGTGACCAATACATCTGTTCTAGAGCAAGCAGCTGTCACAAGTATTGAGGCCATGTTGCTGAGAACACAGCTGTGCTGGGCAGGGCACATCTCAAGGATGAAGGACCACCGCCTCCCTAAGATCTTGCTTTATGGTGAACTTACCACTGGCTGCTGCAAGAGAGGAGCCCCGAAGAAAAGATACAAGGACTCCCTGAAACAACATCTCAGCCTTGGCCATATTGATCACCATAACTGGTCTACTCTGGCCTCAAATCGGGAGGTCTGGAGACACGCCGTCTATAATGCAGCTGTCTCCTTCGAGAACACACGCAGGATCACTCTCGAGGAAAAAAGGCAACGCAGAAAGAACCGTGCATTGCAGAATATACCATCTAAGGAGTCTTTCTGCTGTGCCTTATGTAATCGGATATGTCTGTCACGTATTGGCCTCATAAGCCACCAGCCTGTAACAAATGTGGATAGAGCCTTCCCAAATCTTCATTCATGAAGCCTAACCATGAAGTGTTTGTGTAAGGTTTTTTGTTTGCTTGTTTACTGGCTCCTTCCTGTAATTACACAATCGATTCATCCTCTCTCAAGAAATTTTAGGAACATTTTTTGAACAACTAGTAATGCTTATGTGAGTACTCTCCCATTTAAGTAGGAATTTATGCAGAATTCAGAACTGAAGTGTTGAATTTAAATGACAAACTTTCAGAAATCTTATCTCAGGACCATGGACAAAAGGCTTATATTTTTATAATATTAGTTCTGGTCATCGCAATTTAATAAATACTTAGATTCAGACAGGAAATATTTGGATACTAGAAGATAATTGGAAACTAATTTTATTTCTTCTAATTAAACAAATAAGTGCTGTCATTTTTTTTTTTAATTCCCCTTGTCTACCTCTCCCTTTCTTCTCATACATAAATAAATCCAGTTTTTGTTTTATGATGGTGTCATTAAAATAAAGAAACAAACAAACAAACAAACAAAACTGAGACTGATTCTATAACTCCCTGAATAATGAAACACCAAAGTGAACAAGATCTGTAGGATGGGATGCCATCCAGAGGGACCTGGACAAGCTCAAGAAGTGGACCCATGGAAATCTCATGAGGTTTAACAAAATCAAGTGCAAGGTGCTGCACCCGGGTCAGGGCAATCCCCAGTATAAACATAGGCTGGGGATGAACAGAGTGAGAGCAGCCCTGCTGAGAAGGACTTGGAGGTGTTGGTGGATGAGAGGCTGGACCCAAGCCAGAAATGTGCACTTGCAGCCCAGAAAGCCCATTGTATCCTGGACTGCATCAAAAGTAGTGTGGCCAGCAGGTTGAGGGAGGTGATTCAGCCCCTCCACTCTGCTCTGGTGAGACCCCACCTCAAGTACTGTGTCCAGCTCTGGGGTTCCCAGCACAAGAAAAAAATGGATCTGTTGGAGAGAGTCCAGAGGAGGCCACCAAGATGGTTAGAGGGATGAAACAATTCTCCTATGAGGAAAGGTTGCGAGACTTGCTTTGGAGAAGTCTTCAGGGTGACCTAATTGTGATCTTCCAGTACCTGAAGGGAGCCTAGAAGAAAGATAGAGAGAGACTATTTACAAAAACATGTAGTGACAGGAGAAGGGGAAATGGCTTCAAACTGAAAGTAGGTTTAGATTAGATATTAGGAAGAAATATTTTGCAGTGAGAGTGGTGAGGCACTGGAACAGGTTGCCCAGGGAAGCAAGTGTTTAAGGCCAGTTTGGATGGGATCTGATCAACCTGATCTAGTGGAAGGTGTCCCTGTCTACAGCAGGGGAGTTGAAACTAGATGATCTTTAAAATCCCTTCCAACCCAGGCCATTCTATGATTTGATGAAGATTCTATGATTCTATGAATTTGGATTATTGAGATATGGGAAAATTACTTTTGAATATATTATTAACATTTCTTCCAGGTTACATTTTAAAGTAAGATATGAATTTATCAGTAATTCAAACTTTTCTTTTTGAAAAATGTGTACCAAAAGATTTTAAAAGTTGTTATGTTTCCCAGAAAAAAAAAACAAAACAAAAAACAATCACAAACCCCTCAAGATAAAATACATTTACTAACTATGGTTTCCTCAAAGTTAAACACATTATCAGTTTCAAATTGAGTAAGGAACTGAACTATTCAGTTCTTCAGCCCTATAAAACCTTGTTATTAACATGAGCTGATGTAGAAAATGTGTCGACTTATATAGAAACCAGAAGTTGTGAAAAGATAAGCAAATGGGATTTACTTTTAAAGGAATGGAAAGACACCACAGACACCCAAGTTCAATGTTTGCCCTTAAAACTTTCACTTATCTTCTATAGCTTTATGTGTCTCTGATCATAACTGGTATCTTCCTAATACTTGATATATTAACTGGGCAAACATGCCGTAAACTATCCTAAGCCATAATGGCTGAAACCCTGCTGGTAACTAAGCCTCAATCAGCTGCTCACTCACTTCTTCCCCAGTGAGATGGAGAAGAGAACTGGAGGGATAAAACGGAGAAAATTCATGGGTTGAGATAAAGACAATTTAATAAGTAAAAGCCACACATGCAAGCAAAACAAGGAATTCACTTTCAGCAGGCAGGTGTTCAGTCATCCTGAAGAAAATGGGGTTCCAGCACACATAATGGCTATGTGGGAAGACAGATGCCCTCACTCTGAATATTCCTCATTTCTCCTTAGGTGTCAACATTGTAACAACCTTATATACTCATTATTATCTATAGATACCTTAGTAGTGCCATTGATAATTTACGTTTATATATTTACACTATATGGGAGAAATATCTGTGGTCTTAAAAATTTAACTTTGTCACCTGGAATGTTCAAACCAAATAGAGGAAAGAACTAGCTTTAGGTATTATGTTTCAATAAGTCCTTAATATTGAAGATCTTGGTTTTTTAATTAGAAAGACTGTGATACAAGTAATACTATAAATAATATGATGTAGTGTAAGTAGTAGAATCTTACAGAAAAATATAGGTAGAAAGGAAATAAAAACAAAATATGAAGACTTTTAGTTAAAAACACTGAAGCCCAACTGATAGCTGTTTTAATGATTTAGGGACAGTTTCTAAGAAGCTCTTATGTGAAAGGTTTAGCATATTTCTAAGACAATAATAAATGTTTGTATGTGTTTCTTAGAAATAGATAAAATTTTTGAGCCTCCTTCATGTAAATTTACAAAAATCTCAACTTAACAACTATAAAACTACACTAATTTCAACTATATTTTAATCTCTCATTCATTTCACCTAGAAACTGAAACCACTTGTATCGCACAGGGAAAATGAAAACAAATCAGACAAACTCTTTTCTGTAATTATAAAAATAAAAGTTTTACCAAGACCATTAATTCCATTTTTGAGCTTAAACACTAAGAAAAAGATTGGGTTCACATTCCTATTTGTTGAAAGTTTGGAAGGGGTTTTGTTTGTGGATTTCGGTTTGGTTTTGTGGTTTTTTTTGTTTGGTTCTTTTTTTAGAAGTTGAGTTGGTCAACCTTTCAAAATACTGGCCTTTAGATAACTGAAATGTTTCAGTGTAAATTATTTAGGGTATATTCTAAACATGTTCTACAATTCTGATAAGAATAAAAGAAATAGCATATTAAAAATTCCAATGTTTTTGCACACCTAAGAGAAAATAGAGATTCCAGCTGTGAAATAGCTACTGTTGAAGTAAAAGAGATACTTTTTCCAGTGAGTATAATAACATGTAGTTTGACCTTCTCCTGCAGCAGATTCCTAACACAAGCAGCCTTATACACTGATGACTGGTGAGTTTAAAGAAAGATCAAGAGTACACAGTGTATTCTTTTTATTTCCTCAGATAAGAAATTCCCAAATACAGACAAGTCAAATTCCTTTGTTTACTGCAGTGAGCAGCTCATGTTTGATTTTTCTGTAGTGGAAACCAAATGAATACACTGCATATCTGTTCTTCTAATAATTATTGCATATGTTCAGAATGTTACCCTTGAATAACTTTCATATTGCACATACCAATTGCAATCTGACAGCTTGTTTAACTAAACACAATTGGAGTTCAGCTGGAAATCTTATTTCTAAATGGCACTGTAATGAGAGATTTGCAGGGCAGAGTTTGGGTTACTTTGCTTTAGGTTTAATTTTGAAATGACTGATTGAAGATCAGAATTTACATACTTCTTAATCACAACTAATGTTCTGAGTAAAGACTTTTATTTTGTTTTCCTACTTTATGACTGATATTGGAAGTATATTTTTTTATGTTCATTTAGAGCAAAATCTGCATAAGTAACTGGTTCTGGAATACAAGATTCATATTTTTAGTTATCTGATAGATTGATTTCCAATGACCAAATAGTATATTTGTCTGCATAAGCCTAGAAAGGAGTTATTTTTTTTAATACAATTATTTTTAAATCAAATTCAGAATAGTTAAATTACTTGAAGATGCTGATCGATTGCTCTTTTGTAGGAAAAAAAACCCCTCCACCTTATGACCCCTTCTTTCTGTGTAGGAAACTTTTATGTTTTCCACTAAGCTGAGTTGTCTTTCACAAGGCATTCGACCAAGGTCAATGGATTTTTGCAAGACAATGTTACAACCAGTTCCCTTTATGACTCAGCCATGATAAATTGTTCCAGGAAAGTGTAAAGAGAAAAGACAGTACAAGAAGTCTTTGTGATCTCTGTGTTCCACTTCACTGTTCAATTACACTACGACAATAACACCGAGTTAAGAAGTAACAGGATATCTGCACTTGGGCTACATCTGCACTCCACATATGTACAGGACCAAGAATTTAATAATCTTATAAGCACTGGACATGATTTTTGATAGTTCACTTTAGTGATGCAGTCATCTCTCAGCTATAACAATTGAATATATGCTTGTCTTGTGAATTTTTGGGGGTTTTTTAGCCCATCACATCCTGCAGATTTTTTTGCTGCTACCTCTTCAGATGAGTCAGAAACCCTGTTTTCTAAAACATTTAAAATATTAACTACTGCATGAAGCAAAAGCTTTTGTTAATTTTATTTGCAGTCATCTATGACTTCAGAAAGGTAGATCTATTTATTCCAAGACATGTGTTTGCAATGCTTTTAAATATTATATTTTACTTAATTACTTACTCATTTACTTACAAAGCTCCCATGGTCTATTAGTGAATGACCTGAAAAATAAAAAAAGAAAGTATAAACTTTGATCATGTTGGACTAAAAAATGCAGAAAGAAGCCTGAAGAATGCCTGATGCAAACAATGATTTTCTATATGTCTCTCACTCTGAAAATAAACGCTTTATTTTAATTGTGGGTAGTTTACTTCCAGGCAAAACAGATGAAATCAAATTTTAACTTAAATATCATTTCACTTTCTTTTGAATTTTCATCTTTATCTTATGCCATGAGCTAACAAAGCCAATGGGACATTGAAATGACCCTGAACAAAATTCAGACGTATCAATGGAATTGATGTTACTTCTTTTAATGAATCAAATTTCCTTTCCAAGAGCAAAGTGGTAAAAGAACTTGAACTACTTTGCGTATTAGTTGTCACTTAGAGGTTGCTGAATCACTGAGAGCGGCATATGAGGCCTCCTTGGATCATAGGATGCTTATTCAACAGGAATAAAGTGCCACTTTGAGACCAGCCAGCTGGCACTATGAACCATGATGGTGCCTGACACCACAGCAAATGCTGCCATGCATTGCTTCAGAGCCCCTGAAATTAATTCCACCATAGATTACATGGAAGATCAGACCCTAAGAACCAGATTTCTGAAAATCTGGGAGGACTAGTTAATACTAAGTAATAAAATATTTTACAGATTTCCCAGGATTATATTAAAGGCATATTCAGATCCAGCTGATTAATAACAAATAGTTAATATGTGATTTACTCTCATATCTGTAGCAGGAGAGTGTCACAGATCCCAAAACATAGTTATATGGCTCTGATCATTGCCTGTATACACCATACAATTTTTTCTAGAGAGTCTGTAGCCATTTCTGCTCCATGATACTGAAAATCTTCCTACTAATAATTCATTCTATTATCATAAGCTACATAAAATAGAAATACAGTAGAGGGTATAAGTGAAATTTAGAAAGTAGAAAATCAATAAGCACTGTAGCCATCTTAAAAATTTAGAAAGTGAAATTGTAAAGATGTTGTAAATTTAACTATAAACCTAGTAACCAGAAATTCACTGATTTTATATATCTGTGTCTTATTTTTAGTCCAAGTAGTAAAATTCTCTATTATGCACAGGTGACCAGATAATCAACAATCTAATTCTTTTTGAAAGCATTATTGACAAGTAAAATAAAAATATTTCCATATTAATATACTGTTTTCTTCTAGTCAGGTAAAGGATTAAATGCATAAAATTTATTGCAATTCACCTCTAGTGCATAACTCCATGAATGTAATACATTTATACATATCCAAAGCATAATATCAACAGTTAGGAAACATTTATTAAATACAGATTCTTTCATTGCATATCTATGTAAAATATGAACTAAATTCATTAAAGAATTTCCATGAACAATGAGGTTTCAAAAAAAGGTTAAAATTTTAATGTAACACTTCCATTAAAAATTCTACTACACAGGATCTTACATAGTAACTAAAGTCCCAAGCCAAAGGTTCAGGTTAAAAAGCTAGATTTAACAGCATAAATTACAGAGGAGAGAGCTAAATATATAGTAGAACAAGAAAAGATTTTATCTTTGTCTTCTGATCTGGAACAGGTAACCTGAGAGATCAGCTTCTCCCCTTAGGGAAAGTGAAGATTGGTGTTATGGTTCTTTATGTGGTCCTCATCACCATATTATTGAGGTACTTCATCTGAAAAAAGGTCAAGGCTTTCCTTTGCCTAGACAAGTTAAAGTTTTTAGTGTGTTTCTCAGGTACAGGAATAATGTCACAATCTCAGAGGCCAAATGTGGCACTTTTCCATCCACAAAAAAAAAAGTACTGAAAAGTTATACCTTTTTGAAACAGAACTGAACAATAACCTTTTGTTGCTTACATTAAAGTAGCAAGATTTTAAACTTCCTTTATTTAACAGAATGAAGAAAGATAGTATTATCATTCATTCCTGAGTACTTTGGATTATATTTCACTTATCTTCTTAGATGTTCCCTGCACTGCTTTCCCAATAAGAAAGGAAATACCAGCATTTTAGGGGGAAGATGCTCTCCCATTTTCTCTACAACCTTCACAGAAATGAATTTTACAGAGAAAAAGCAGAGATGCTGAATTGAAAAACTTGTTATTCCATGATCTGTTTAAAATATTGATTTTTCATTATTGTAAAATTATTGGCAAATACACTTTTCCTAATTTAGAAAGTTAAATTTTTGAACCAAGAGCCTTTGATAGAGTTTTCTGTTAGGAATGTGAATTTTTATCTTCCACCCCACAGCACAGCTGTGCAACTTTGCATTTCCTTTTACTTTCCATATACTTTAAGAAACCCAGTCATTTAAATCATCCATTTTAAATCTTAATCATTTCACTTAAAAACAAAGCTAACAGCATCTTAAAGCTTCAAATTCTTGAAAATCATTATCAATCAACTTCACTCTCAACCTGCATAGCTTGGTGCATCCTATTAGTTGACTTTGTAATAGTGAAGAACCATACATATTTAGCATGTTTGCAAAATAATGTTTAAAGCCAAAGGGCTGACAAAATATGACCAATGTTTTTTAAGACATATAAAGTCTATTCCTCTTCATCCATTTGAATGATTTTTGATGGGTCACATGTTCTTAAAAATGTCTAGTGGGGAAAAATCCATAATGCATGTAGGCAATCTATCACAGGTTTTAAAAATAGCTTATGTTTTTCCCAATCTGTAACTAAAGTCTCGTTTCATGCAATTTACATCCATTACTTTCAGTTCCCTTGACTGTGGGTATGCAAAACAGTTTATTTTTTATCTTTGGTCTTTGCAACCATATTTTTCTGTATTTGAAGCAGGTTATAACCTCCCCCCCCAGGTCCAAATGTTTTCAAACTGTTCTTGTAAATTACGTTTTTATAGCTCTGACTCTTCCCAGCTGATCCACACATTAGAGGCAGAGGATACTCTATAATGTAACATTCAGGTAAAGAAGAGCCATTACCTTTACAGATACCACATAACTGTACACCAACATAATCTTTATCTTTTTTTCAGAACAGCAGTCTTGTTCAACAGTAGTTCACTATAGTATACTTTGTATCATAATCCCCAAATCCTACTCTGGAGAATTGTAATCTACTCTCACTGTTCTCCCAATTTGTGAAGTCATTTTATCCCATCTAACTGTAGAATTATGCCTTTGACTTCATTAAACACTTTCTTTTTTTTCATAACAGTTTTCCAGTTTTTCAGAGTGATTGGAATTCCAATCCAGTCCTTCAACTGAAGCTTCCTCCAATGTGGAAATGTATATGAATGCAATAAATATGAAATTCCTGTTCCAACATCCAACTTACTCTCAAGAGTACTGAGTAGCATTGAATACTACTGGATAGAGCCCAGGGGAAGAGAATCTCAGTATGAGATTCCAGTTTCAAGCGAACCACTGATAACATTTTCTGAATACAATTTTGCATCCATCAGTTCTAGAATATTTATGTAATTTGTCAAGGATTAACTCTGGAGAATTTTTAAGGTGCTGTGATATAAATCAAATTAACAGTACAGGTTTATTGGTCCATGGTAGTCTAACCTATTATTTTAATCTGTGTATATTTTCTCTTCCTGTCTGATGGGTTATGGTTTAGGTTTTGAAATTATGTGTGTCTGAACTGAAGCAATTTCTTATTCATATGTGGTATAAGAGTATAAATATATTCCTTTGGTCATAGAGACCATTTTTTCATTAT
Organism: Manacus candei; assembly: GCF_025592945.1. NCBI lineage: Eukaryota > Metazoa > Chordata > Aves > Passeriformes > Pipridae > Manacus > Manacus candei. Next base: position 17,664,098 of record NW_026138059.1, on the reverse strand, counting down.
ATATCCATATTTCTATAGATTAAATATGATCTCTTTCATAACGATTTTGGCAAAAATTAAAAAATCCAATAACTTTTTAAAAACATTCCATTACACTAGAATTACTACACTCAATAACTAACTAATAAAAAGTAAAGCATATGTTTACACATTCCTTTCACCACATTACAGGAAATTATATAAATAGCAAAGTAACCTTCCTGATCTAAGAGCCCAGGTAGCAATAAAAGAAGAACCTTTGGGACCATTTTAACAATTTTAAAGGTTTTGGAAAAAAAATTATATAATATAAAGTGAATTATAGAGTAGCATTCTGTAATAGAAATATCATGTCAGAGTTCTAACTGTGAGTACTATTTATAAAGTACTCATCATGGCAAAAAAAACCCTAAAGTAAGTAACAAAAACTTATAATATTGTGTATTTCACAGTGTTACAACACTAAATTAAAATTACTTTAATTATTTTCAAATTTAAATTTAAAAAGTTATTAATTCAAAAACATATATTACCATATGCTTTTATTTTCCTTTCTTTTCTTCTGTTGTCACCTGAAAAATAATTTCCAAAGTATTTTACTCAAAAAAGAAAATTACAGTTGAGGTTTGTTTGAGAAAAAGATTAATTAAAAATGCCTTGAAGTTTAATCTAAGAAAACAGCAAACAAATCTATATAGTATGTAAATTACTGTATACTCTCACTGCACACATTCAAAATATCAGGAAGGAAGGTTTCAAAGGAAATGTCCTCTGTTGATAGATATGGTAGATCTGAGAGAAAAAATGAGGAAGGAAAGACAGCAGCAGTAGGAGCTTCTCTTCATGGTGACCACAGGTCAACAGCCCTAATTCAGCCCGGCTGCATTGCCAAGAGCACTTCACTCTGTGTTATTACATCCTACACCCAGTGCAACCATCAGACAGCTTGGTGATTGACAGAACTCAATTCATTAACCAAAATGGGCAGATGTTCTCTATTTATTTTCTGTCTATTTTCATAGATTTGCAATTTTACATATTTTCCTTTTCCAGTAAATGGTCTTGATTGTAAAGTGTCTTATCCTGTGAAATAGAAAAACAGAAAAGCAGAGTTAAAAAATATTTCTATAGCTTTAAACAGTTTTGAGCAGTCTTTCAATCACAAGAAGCACTATTACAATTGACCCACATCAATTGCAACACCACATAGCAGCATGTAGAATATTGTTGGAAGTGCTCAAGGACATGCTGGATGAGAGACTTGAGCAACATAGACATCTAGGGAAAGATGTCCTATTGGGGGGGTGGGGGTTGGGGTTGGACTAGATGAAATTTAAGACTGTTCTGACCCAAACCATTCTATGATGCTATGACTCATGACTTTAATATGAAATCCCCTCATGTGCAGCTGTGTATGAATCATGATATACTTTTGGACACTTCCTTCACACATACTTATGACTAATATTTCCGTACTTAAAATACCTAATTTCTTTTGGTTGTCCATGCTGAAACCACTGATAACAGGTATTGAACAGTCCCCCACAAGATGCACATTTACATTATCTGAAATCCATGTTTAACTTCTTGAACATTTCTTTGGAAAAGAAATGGGAGTAAGTGTATCTTATCATAGCAGTAGTAAGTATAGCAGCATCTAAAATGTCTTGTAGGCAGTAAGCTCATGTCTGCTGTCTCCACAGACTGTTATGATTCTGTATCTTCTAGATTCATGACTTAAAAATTATCTCCTGACATATCTTCATGGTCAGGATATGGTTTCCTCTGGTTTGGAGGACTGCTGGAATCCTAAATAAACTTTGTGATTGTGACTGAAGAAGGAAGAGAGATTCAACTACCTTACTCTTTGTACTATCCCCTCAATACACACATATAGGTATCAATATTTCTTTCCTTCCTATAGTACTAAATGATCCTTAGCGCTAAAAGAAAAACAAAACAAAGCCAAAACAGAAACTAAGCGAACACAGGTATGGCACCTCCCAGGTGGCTGTAACATTTACAATATCTGTTATTTTATCTGAACACAATTTAGATCAGAGCTTTGAACAAATGTTTGTACAGTTAGCATACCCATTATCTATATTATACATTTTTATACCCAGTATTAACCAAATTATTTCATATTTTAAAGAGAAAAGCCTCAATAGTTGCAGATACAGAACCCGACTGAAAACATGGAAGTGCATTTTGAACCTCTAGGAGAGAGAATTCCTCTCCAGAGTATTGGCTTAGATATTTGGTCTCTGATCTCCACTGTCTGATCCAAAGTGCAGGTGTTGTGACTCACCAGTAGAGCTGTTATCCTACAATGCCCCATATTTAGGCAATTAAAGAACAAGAAAGTTTCACATTCAAAGAAAATTTTATGAATGAAGGAATAAATGATTTTACAAGTGAACTTTTGGTTTATGAAGCTGAAATGTTTTTCAAGGATAATAGAAAATGTAGGACAATTAGACAGCTATTCTACAAAAGTAGAATTTGGAGTTATACCATTACACAGAATAATGGAAAGATTATGATTTATGTTCAATATTTTTTGTTATTACGCATATCTCGGCATGTTTCTGTTAAAAATGCAATTCTTTAAAACTTCAAACAATGCATTACCTTAACTATCTGTCTTTGAATGGGAAGAATACCTTTTGCAGAAGTGGATCTGATGAAAGTAAAAATTATATCAGTGTGATATGACTAGAAAATAGCTTGCTGTCTCTATACAATCCAGTTGTATAACATTTTTATTTTTTATTTCCTCCCCCTGCCTTTTGTGACTGGCATAGCAATCTTTGTTGGTACTCTACATGTTCTTCAAGCAAATATGATTGTAAATTTAGTGTAAATTCTTCATGAAAAAAATATGAAAGACATAGTAGGGAATTAGTTAATCTAAAGCTGTGTTCTCTCTCACACTGAGGAGAGTCTTACTGAGAACTTGAATTGGCCATGTGCAATTTCTTGCACCTATGCAGAGAGACATGCTATTCCCTGTCTTCTGAATCAGAAACAAAGTTTTTGTGATAATGAGAGACAGCTGAAAAATCAAATATGTGCTTCTCAGTATATTCTGAGTAAAGTCCGTTGTTGTTCCTGGCAAAATGAGGTTCACCTACTCATTTGGCAAACCTGAACATTTTTCTAATGTGATGGTTAGTTTACTATTTTAATCGTTAATTGTACTTACTGAGCTATTAATTGTTAATTACTTACTGAGCTATTTTTACTTACTGAGCTTTTTTGTTTATCTGCCTCTTAGCTAATGTGATATTATCTCTGTATCAACAGCAAAAATTGTTTTTATTCTTTATCACAATCTTTGCTGGATCATTTACACTTCAAATATTTCCTTTATATTGCAGTTTCTACATTATTCTACTCTTCCACAGTCAAACGTCAAAATCCTAAGCTGTTTGCTGTTTCCAGTTTATTGTTTGGCTTTTGATGTGGTACATGTTTTATGGACATTGACCTCTTGCTTGCCCCTGAATAAAGATCTTTGTATCTTAAGTCACAGTTTCCACAGACACTGCAATTTCAGCAGCATTTTAGATTGCAAGTTTTCTTTAGTCAGGAGCTTCTTTTGTACACTTCAAGTAGAGTTTTTACATGTTGATATGTCTTTCAAGGCCCTGTTCAATCATCCCCAAGCTGACTTTTCTTCTTTTCCTTTTTGTTTTACTGCTTTTACTTTTTTTTCTTTTACTCTATACAAAGGGATGTTTCTATGTTCACTGTGATCCTCTTAAAAGTCAGAACCTTTTGTGGTTTTTCTGATTATAAGCCCTACTACAAAATTAATCTTTTTTTACTGGTTTCATGACTCTTGTTTTCTGTGAGGGTCTTGATGTACATAACAAGCTGTTTTACTTGTCACCAACGCTATCACTAGAAAAGGAATGTATTTATATTTTGCTGTATTGGTAACTTAGAAGTATTGCAACTTAGAAGTAAGTGTAAGGAATACAGACTAATCCTCATCTGTACTGTCAAAAGCACGAGTATTTCCTGAACTGAATGGCTACCTGATTTGGAGAACAAATTGATCTGAAACAATCTAAGTCTGGCCCAGAAACATTAGTGCAGGCCTGGAGTCCTAATAGTGGTGCCCATTTTACACTGCCATTTGGAATCAGTTACCTTGCAGAGCTATCTCCTGAAAGAAAAGAGAAATTTTAAAACCACACAAGAAAAATCCCGGTCTATTTATATGGTACTCAGTAGATTATAAAATAGGAATGCAAAGGTTGCTAGTTGGATTAATGTCCAGAAACATGCACTGTTTGATGGGTGGATTATTGTAGAAAGCAAAATTTCTATGCTGTAGAACAATTGGGTTTTATTCTTTAGATTCTTTTCTTGTAATAATGTGTGCAACTATTTGCAAATATAGCATATAAAAATATTTTATATTCATTATTACAGCAAGTGTGAATCTTTTGAAGCAAATAAATATTTCACTTTAATTTTTAATTAGTAAGCTACTGTAATTTTTTTTTCCTTTGAAATGGTATACTACAAATTCAATGTGTAATCTCTACATTGGCTTGCAGTTGCCAGAAATAATAATAAAATTAAAAGATTGAACTACCTGTAAAATAACAAATATTTCAAAACATACTTACTTATCTACATGTATGTGTGATAAAATTTTACAAGGAGAAAGATTAAAAATAATCATATGAATGGGGAAGTTACATTGTCTGGTTGAATCTTTATATGAAAGCATAACATTTTAGGTTGGACAGAAGGGGTTATTAAGTAATGTAAAGTAAGTGTGCCTTTGATCACCTCTTCTTTCTTTCTTTGTTCATATTTTCTTTAACTGTGTGGCAAACATTGGCAGTCACCCCAGTGTGAACTTGCCCTTGAATAAAGAACAATAACAAGGTGAACTACAACTCCAAGTTAGTTATGCTAATTTTTTTCTGAGAAGAAAAGTTCTGGTTTATTTCAGATTTATCTTGTCACTGTTACATTCACAGAAAAAAAAATCTGTTAAAAAAAAAAAAGAAAAGAAAGAAAAGAAAAAGGTCAGTCAGGATAAAGTTGAAAAAAATTGTCATAGAAGAAAAGCCTGGACTTTCATCCAGAAACTTGGGAGTTAAAACCTACACACTGAACATAAAGACCCTAGCTTTAATTCTTTCTCCTTAGAAGAATTGTCTTACCGATGTGTTTAGTTTCTATATCCTACTAGACAGAAATCCTTAGTCTCATGCAAATATGGCTTCTCTTTATGTACAGATGTTGCCGAGCTGAGGCAACCAAAAGTCAGCAGAAGAAAAGGAGTTCCACGTTTCAGTGCAATATTATGTTCAAAATCATACAACATTTAGAGTTTAATAAGTTTAACTACTCTAATGCTGATTCTTGTATTTTCATATATCTGCAGTCCTTATTAAATGCATGTAGAATACCACTGCCGTTATTGGTGCTCTGACACATTCTAAGGCAAGACACAGGAATGTCCAGATCTCATTTCAGATGGACAGTAGGGAGAATTGTGTCCACAGAAGAGGTCAGCACAGCTGGCTACCTGGTCAGGGCCTATAGAGAGACATGTAGTATGTACTGAAGAGGACAGGGGACTAATTTGCATTCTGACCTTCACTAGAGATTATTTCAAGTTTAAAGGAGGTTAAAGTGCCAGAACTAGAAGTGTAATCCTAGTCAGTAAATGCAAACTTCCAAGTTGAAAAGCAAAGCACACAGTGAAAAAAATTGACATATAATATCAAAAAATAAATTGAAAAGTAAATATTTATTATACACTGTGGTAGTCAGTTTTCTGTAGGCAATGTCACTACTTTTGAGGTAGGTGTTATACATGTGAATGATGAGGTATCCCTTATTGTTCAGAATCCCCTAGTACAGGACAAGAGAAAAAAGGTACTTTTGTAAACATTGGAGGGAGACATCATCATCATGGCTAGGCTTCGCGAATGAAGATTTGGGAAGGGGTCTACCCATGTTTGTTGCTAGTGCATTGGTGGCTAAAAAGGCCAATACAAGATAGGCATGTCCAGTTGCAAAAGGCACAGCAGAAAGACTCCTTAGATGGTATATTCTGCAAGGCAAAAAGGTACTTTTGTAAGCATTGGAGGGTGACAAGGAAACAAGGAAACTGGTCTCCCTGATGGTAAGCAGTGTCAAAGATGCATGAAAGTCTTTAACAGCAGTGGAGAAGACCCCTTGGAACAAGAGGAGTAGAATTGACTCTGACTGGGCCCTGACAAGCATTCCCATCCCTGACAGCACTGCCAGCTTGCCTGGGCCAGATCCGGCCCTTCCCCATGAAGCATGGGACCAGCCTGCACCCAGCCCGGCACCGCAGCACAGTGGTGGGGGAAGTGTCCTCCAGATTCACATGGGGTTGTTTGGGGTCATGTTTTCATGCTGGTGCCTCAGTGAGGTGACAGTTACAGAAATATATTTGGAAATTTTTAAGTGTATATTAACATTGTGTTACTGTCTGGGATTGTGCTTTATTGGTAGCATTGCTAGTGTTAATCCTGTATGTATAGTTGTCTGATTGCCAGTAATGTGTCGTTTATTACCTCTCTGATCCTGATCTGATTTGAACTGTAAGTTGTACAGTAAGTTGAACAATTTTTCTCTATGACAACAGTGAGGTAGCTTCATGGGTAGTTGTAGGAGTTTTGAGTGGGAGAAGCTGCAGACAAGTTTGTTTATAAATTAACCAGTGAGTGATAAATGCTGATATCATAACCACACAGATGCAGAAGTTGACCTCTCATTTTTTTGTGACAGATTATGGGTAATAAGTGGGACCGCAGAAGTAAACAAAAATAACTAATACTATATATGATAAGGGAATGAAAGCCAGATGAGAGATATAGAGAAGTTAAAGATTTCTAGCTTATGAAAACTACTCTTGGTAGCATAATAGCACTTGAATGGAAAACCAAAAACACTAAAATAAATATTTTTCACTTTGACTTTATTTTTTCATTCATTCAAAACTATGTTTTTATGACAAGAAAGGATTTAGTTGAAAAATATTTAACTGCCCCCAATATTGTCAGAAAAATTGGTTTGTTATCGGTTTAACAGTTTTCATGTGTATAGTGGTTTTGCTTTTTCTTTTTTGAGTTGGTCAGCAAAATAAGCAAATTCATCAACTTTTTCCTTAAGTTTTAGCACTATGATGCTGATAATTGGATATATATCAATTAATCCTAAAATCTGAGTAGTTAATAGTCCCTGAAATTTATTCTGAGATCATTCCCAAAGGTTTTTGAATTCTGACACTGTATCAGTTTCAATTTTCTAGTTTAGGTTTCAATTTAACATATTAAAATGAATTCTCTTATTCTCCATAGGTGTCCTTTTTGTAACCCGCTCTGAGGAATATTAAAATTTAGATCCCAGTAAAGCCATTTTGCTTTAAATCGCAGAATTATGTTCCTAAATCTAGACTTACTTGAAGTTCCCCAAAGATTATTTTCGATTTAGTGAATAGTCTGCTGTTACCTCTAATATTTACCTATCAGTCATGATGAAAATAAACAGCTGAGACAAATTATCTCATATGATTCTTTTGTTTGCTTGTCACACTCAAGTGTTTAGGGCTCCACTGTATGGGGGACAAATTTTCCTTTGGATCCATTTATCTATTAATTCATAGAAATCCATAAAAAATGTTCTAAACTTCTTTTCAAGATTAGACTATAGCCAAGATTTTGATTTTTATGAGTCACCATCCAGATATCAAATTTAAACATAATGCTTCAATTTTCTCCCAGTGTTATTTGTTGAATTTCAAGTCGACCACTAGCTTACTTCTTGATTTCAGATCTGTGCCATACACAACACAGAATCATACCAAGTAGGATTAGAAAGAGATCTAAGAGCATCTTCCACAGTCTGAAAACCAAACCAAATAAACAAAAAAAATCCCCTTTTCAATATCCCAGATGAAGTAAAAGTCCCTTATTATTATTATTATTTTAAAAAAATCATTCCCAGGGAATCCTTGTGTTCAAGTATGCCCTGTTCTACTTTACTGTCATGTAAACAAACAACTCTGTCTTAATTTCTGATGGTTACCAGACAGTACATGTTCCTCCCCTACTTCCCTCAATGGCAAGAGTTGGATCACAAGCAGCAGGTACTGTAAGGGTGCACTCTGCAATCTTTCCATTACTCTGAGTTAATAAATTTGGAACGGGGCATTATCAGTACTCTAGCACTACAGATTTAAGGTTTGGTTTGAGTGAGGAATAATTCATGTGATAACTTTATTATTTTGAAGTGTGTACAACAAATAATATTAAGTCCTGCTTCAGGGTGATTCTGAACCACAGTGTGGTGATCTGCTTTACTTGTAAAATCCTTAGTTCTTTCTTTTTTATAGCTGAGCAGTATGGTGCTACACGGGAGCTCAAGGGAGGAAGTCAGATTTTTCTCTCTCTCCTGTTTCTTGTTAAGACTTTTTACTACCTTAGTAAATATTTGCTGACACAAGGTAAAAATTTATATATGACATTTTGAGAAACAGTCAAAAATGTAACTTTCTTGAAGAGGTGTAAAATTACTTCCAAGTAACTTCATTTGAAACAGTGCTAATCACAGTATCTTTACTTGTAAAACCGAGAACAAGGATTTTTAAATCAAATTATACCCCATTTTATCTTCTTAGCTTAATTCCTTTTTCTTTGAGACACCTTTTCTCAAATTCTTAAATATAATTATGGTACTTTCTAACCAGTGAATGATTATAAATCTGTAGATTTACATGTTCAACAGTAACAACTAACAGGAAAATGATAATAAATATTATCTGGAGATACTGTGAGAAAGGAGGTATTTCATAAGTTATTTTTTCATTGTCTTCTTTTCTATATGGTTTGACAAGACTTCATATTCATTGGTTCATCTGAATATATATAAGAATATCCCTGACTTATAGAAAGTACAGATTACTGAACACTAGATATTGTTCAAGTTTGTGATGTACAATTTAATTGTTCATTTTCTGGTACATTCTGGAAAAGTTTTGCTGTCAGGAATACTGTCTGTTTCTTTTTGTTTGAGTAACTGGATATTTTATTTTCCAAAGGCAACTAATAGATGAATATGTATGGATTTAGTTCTTTAATTTATTCTCTATTGCATTGCCATTATAAAGGATATAAAATTTAGTTGAAAAATTTTCTATGGAATATAGCCCATGAGACCATATTTCCATGGAAGGTGGTAATTTTTTTGGTATATTTTAAGTTGTAAAACATGTCTCTGGGTAACATGTAAAAACCAGCATTTCATTTTGAAGTTTATTTTATGTTATAAATTCCTAAATTAAAACAACTACTGCACTTACAAGAAATACTTGGATTGACCAAAACTGAATTCAATATCAAAGCTTCAACAAAAATTTGGAATATCAGATATTTTTACAAATCAGGCATTCTGATGTCTGACAATGTAACAGTTTTGTTTAAAATTTTCATTTTATTATTTGAACTGTTTTACCATATCTCTTATACATCTTGATAAACAGAGCATGAATAATTCATAAATTGATTGTTGAAAGTCACAAAAATGATGTAAATTGTAGCATATTTCCCTGGTAGATACTGAAATGACCTCTAGGTCTAAAATACTGATTGGATTTCTCAGTTGAAAGGAGAGACAAAAGAATGTATAATTTTATGTCAAAAATGTCAAACCTGTTTCAGTTTATCTCATATTTAAATTCTTTTTGACCTCCAGTCTCATTTATCTTATGAAATTCTCAGATAATTTTTGTAATGTGTTTGAATTGGCTAAAATTAGACACCTGACATTACTGATATTAATGTTAAAAATAAGTCTTTTAGAAAAAGTACTTAGGTACATTTTGTTATACATATCATATATTACACATGGCACACACACATTTTATTTTCCTTCCTTTATTACCAGTGTAAAAGCTAGCTCTGTAGCCTTATCACTGCAGTGGGTTGTAATTTTCAGCTAAGCTTCACAGATTTTCAAAACCCTGACATACTATTGTCATTTTAAAGTATTTATCAATTTTTTAGACTGTTTATTTGGTCGGTTTTGTTCTTTATTGCACTCCTGGTCTTCCTCATCTCTTCGTCAAAGAACTGTAATGCCTCCCCTCCAAGACATCTGCAAAATCTGCTGCTGCGTTTCTAGACTGGGAAGATCAAATGTTCTTATTTATTGGTCTAATCAAATGTTGCAAATATAATCTGCTCCACAACCTCAGGTTCAGGTACACTGTGCCTCAGAAACTTCTGGCTAATGGAGTTCCACTTTGCAGTACTGTCAGTGCTTCCAGGTGGAAGCTGTTCATTACAGCTGCCACCCAAACTGTCCATTTCCATCTCTCTTTACTTCTTAAGTAATTTGCATAGTTCTCTTCCCTTGTCCTAGTGCACCAGCTATAGTTAAGGTCAAGCAGAAGATGTTTCATCAATATTAATATTTTATATTTCATGGTGGTTTATATGTAAAAAATTCAGTTTAAATTTCAGTCAGGTTATATTATTGAGACCAATACCAGCAGTAGGTTCACCTATTACACTTTCAAGTTAATATTTAGACATACTACATTTGTTTATTGCCTATGCCCATCTAGATTTTTGCCCTCTCTACCCTCTTCATCAAAATAACAAATTAAATATGAGTCTGTTCTGTTCAAGCCCACATATACAATTATCCTATTTTTGCAGTAAAGAAAAGAGATATGAAAGACATGAGTGATTTTGTTAAGGTCATATAGGATAAAAAATTTCCCCAAGAAGTTTGTCAGCTGTTAGGACCTTTTATTTTTTATTTGTTTTCTTTCTTCTCAAGAAATTATACTTAATCTGAAAAATGTTCACATGAACAGCAGAGTACAAAAAACATCTTTGCACTTCTGGCAAAGATGTGTCTACTTCATTTTAAGCATTAAATTTAATATTTTTTTCCTTAATAGGGACAATTAGTAGGATTACAAAAGAAACCCAACAAAAGATCAGTAACTGCATGTTTCTACTGCATTTATCCACAATGACAGCTGAAAATATAGGGACAGTATGCAAGGTAATTTTATTGTCTTTGGGAATATTAGAAATTTTTTATTACATGGTTTTAAAAATAGCTTTATTAAATCAATTTTTAAAATTAAAAAAAAATCAGCTATGAGAATAATATGTTTTTTTAATACTGGATTTTAAAATACTGGAATATTTATATTTCCTAACTTCAGGAAAATGAGGATTGTAAAACATCCCCAAACCACAGAGTTACATGAAAATGCATAAAGGTATATTACGTGGTTTTGTAATATATATGTATCTATGTATCTTAGGTCACCTTAGAAATATACCACTATTTAAAAGCATTAAATTCAATAAATATTCTGGAAGATACAAAAAAATCAAATAAAACACAAGAAAAAAATGCCATTTGGAATGAATAATAAGACTTTCTAAAGGAACAGTGCATGAGTGGGGAAAAGATATAACTGTGAGTTTTTTCAACTAACTGCCAAAGTTTGTTCTTTCCATTCCCAAATTTGGAGTTTAACTGCATCCTAAATTACCAAAGTCATTAGGTGACAAAGAGGGAGTGGAGTCTTCTAGTACTTGCTAAGGAAAATCAATAACCTGTGTCAGGTATGAAGTTGCACTTAGCTGCACCAAGCAACTGCCATTTTCTAATCTTTCCTTTAGTAAATATTTTTTCACAGTATATTGAAATTGCCCTAAAGTTTCCACTTGGAGAAATTATTCTGATCCTTTGGAATTGCTTCAAAATATCAGTCATTAATATTTGTGGGACATTAGTCACTCAGAAAAACTCATAACTACTCTAAATAATTGAGCCTAAAACAAATGAATTAATTTGGTTTTCTAGTATCAACTCTGGTTGTTTTAAGATGCCAGAGCAGATGCCATAGTCATCACTTGGATCCAAAATCACAGCATGAAGTTAACATGGTTAACTTCAGTTAACATGGTTAACTTCAGTTAACTTCAGTTAACCATGTTAACCATATGGGAAACACTTAAGAGGAAATAGATATCCCAACTGAGTACTCTAACTGCTGCTACTGACTCAGTGATTCAAGGTCCCGATATAGTTTGTTTAAAGCAAGGTCAAGAAGTAATTCATGAGCTGCATTGTGTGCTATACTTTACAATCCCAAAATTATATTCTTATGTTCCAGTTGACATACAGTGTAGTTAAAGGCTATAAACAAATTACTAGAGATAAGAGCCAAGCAGCATTGACCAACAAAAGTGCAAATTAGGTGGATTTAGGTGCATATGTCCAACAGAGAAATCAAGAAAAACTTTCCAAAAATGGTAAGCAGCATCAGGATGCAGAAGCATTTACATGAAAACTCATCTAAACATTGGAAATTTTACTACTGTGCATGCCCTGAAATCTCACTGTCAGGGCTCAACTGAGCATCAGATTCTTAGACCAAGTTAATCAGCCTTGTAGAGAGACAAGATACATGAGCTTGAGGTAATACAGTAGTATGGTTTCCTGGCCATAGCTGTTTCAGATCCAGTCAACTCGGGCCCGACTGTAACTATTTGCTATGTCAGCACAGTAGGCAAATAGTCAAGCTGAGCTGCAGAGGAATTTCAGTAAGCATCTGTCTTGCTCATTCTAGTTCAGTAATGTATTAGTGTATTGCACAACTTTTCAGTTCTCTTTTTCTCTTTTCTGTTTTAGACTTTAGTGAATGTGTTCTCCATAGCCATCTAAATGTTTCAGTCACAACTGGTATTTCCTTCAGGAACCAGCAACAGAGACAGACTTATTTAGGAGAGAGAATGGCAGAAGTATAACAGCAGTCTGTGCAGCCACAACAGCCTTGATAGGAACAGGGGCCAAAATAATCCCCACTGGAATCATCGGACAAGAGTCATCAACTTGGGAAATAGATCTCCATCTTACAGTGCTTCAGACTGCTGTGGGACTGCTGACCTTGACACAGGCAGCAAGTCAGTGGTTAGTGTGTGGTCAGCACATGTGCACACTCAGAGATTCAGAGATTCTCTAGTGAAATGCTACATGTGTGAGAAATACCAGCAACCTGTCAGGGAGATGGGGACCTGTCAGCTTCTTCATGAATCCTTACTTGCTGTGAAGCCTTTTGACTCACTTTTGTCCTCTGTAGTGGGTCTGTGTTGACAACTCCCTTTTGAAGTCATATTAGCCATTTTTAAGGAATAATAGTCATGGATTTCCAGATTTTCCATAGGTACTCTTATTTCCCAATCAGTTGTTCAAAGTCTGTGCTGCTGGACTTTTTTTTTTTTTTCTGCATATCTGTTCACAGCTATACAATACTGGAACCAGCAAACACACAGCTATGAGCAGGAAAGGGCAAGACTCTGTTTTGCACTTGGAAATCTGTTCCTGTAATTGCTGTGGCTACAATTCCAATTTTATTAGAAACTAAAGTTATAGAAAGGCACATCATAACCAAGAAAGCCAGCATGAATCCAAACTTAACATTTCTAAACCCATACTCCCTGTGATCCACCTTTCTCAACTCACTCATGAAAACAGTCAGATAGCTGAACAGAAGACTGAGAAAGTTATAATGTACAGTTTCCCCTTTCAACTTTTGTCTTTTGACAGTGAAATACTTTGCTGGTATATAGGTTTTTTCACATAAATAATTTACTTTTCCAAATATTGCAATATATCTTCATGAAGAGTATCATATCAAGCAGAGAAAACAGATTCCCCCATTCCCATCCTTCATGGCAAGTCTGAGGGAAAGGAAGGGGACGTTTTCATTTCTCTTGGCATATGTCTAATGATACATACTATATTATATGTCAGAACTACTACAGTTATTTGGAATCTCTTGGATCCTATTATGCTCTATGTTACTTGCATGGACACTAAATTTAACTCATTGCTTTGTATAGGTTTCTGAGGAGGGGAAATGGAGAGTTCAGTGAAGGTGGTATCCAGTGACAGGACATGTGGGAATGCTTCCAAGCTGCATCAAGGGTCATTCAGACTGGACATCAGGAAGCATTCCTTTACCAAGAGGATGGTCAAACACTGGGATAGGCTTCCTGAAGAAGTAGTTGATGCCCCAAGCTTGTCAGTGTTTAAAACACATTAGGACAACACCATTAATAATATGCTTTAACTTTTGGTCAGACCTGACGTGGTCAGAGCTGGTGTGATCTGGCAGTTAGTTGAACTAGGTGATTGTTGTAGGTCCCTTCCAACTAAATTATTCTGTTTAATACTATCCTATTCTATTCTATTCAAAACTTGCAAAAATGTAATCTTCAGTTTCTATCAGTAGTTTGTGAATGTTTCTGTAAATGTTTATTTTCTCTAAATGGCATTACAATCCCAAGTGAATCAAGACAACTGGAACCTAAAACCACTATATATTATCCTGCATTAATCTTGTACTGTCAGAGGGGAAGCACTGTAAACTACAATATTAAGAAAATGATTCAATATTTTGTTCATATTTTCATGAATGATAATTGCAATATTTCAAGGAAGCAGTTAATCCAAAGAGAGTGAATAGAAGAACATGTCAGAAAATTTCTGAACACAATAACTCCTTTGATTCTACCTTAATGTACTCACAAATAAGATAATACCTGTCTGAGTGACACTGGAATTGTTTTGACATCAAAACATATTGCTTATATTAAAAACAGGCATTGTGCAAATCCCTAGAGAGTTGGGAGGCAAAGATATTCTGATTTAGTAATTGGCCTCTTGTCATTTTTTGGACAAAGGATAGTAATTTTATTGTGAGCTACAGAATATTGGCTAGGTATTTGACACTTGTAAATTTATACAAATTAAGGAACTGTGATCATACTCTCAACCCAAACAGTTCCCCAGTTCCCTTTAAGAAATTATAGGCAACAAATGCATTAGTTATTAGTAGAGCTGAGCAGGAGATATTTTTCTCTTTCTGTGAATACATTTTAAACATTTTTTTGTTGTCCACTGGGAGGAAGCCAAGATTTCAGAAGTCTTCTGTGAAAAACTCTTCCAAGAAAACTTTCTTAGAATAACTCAACATATAGGGTACTTCCTAGATTTACGGAAGAGGAAGGGTTCCATTCTGTCTTATAATGATTCTTTGACTATCTATTAAAATTAAAAAGATCTAAATAGATCTAATAGAAGAGCTTTGGAAAATGGAACGAGATTAGTGAATTATTTGAAAACTTAAGTGGCACTTGTGAAACTCTTATCCAGTCCTGTCCTAGGGGCCAGGAACAATTTATCACCATGTGGGTATAACCAAAACTGCATATTCTACACTCTCTATGTAATTTCCAGTGGACTGTTAATAAATGGATTGTTTGAAGCAGTTGCCCAGGGCACACCTGACACCTCGGGCTACAAGTTGGGCAGGGGAGTGTTTCTTTGTCTTCACACCAATGACTCAGTTGTGATAATTTCCCTCTGGGAAGGCATTAACACCTTCACACCCAGCCTGAAGGGTCATCTCTGCTAATGGGCCACCTTGGACTGGCATAATAGGCAGCTGCAATGACCTAAACCATGAAAGATTCCAAAAATATCCCATGACTCACAGTGTTAAATCACCCATTGTGAAACTTTCTGCCCAGGGAGAGGTAGTGGGCGTTCCCACCTGAACCTGAGCATATTTACTGGGGTTTGAGACTTCTGGTACTACTTGTCAGATACAGAGGAGGACCTGAACTTCAACAGGACTGCGACTGCCACTCTTGACAAGACTGCAATCATTACTACAACAGAACTGCGACGGTTATCTGGACCAACAGGTTTTCTTCTCCTTTTACTTTACCCCCAGTGGGACCAAGTGGTGTTCAGGGTAGGGGCTAACAAACACCATTCCGTTCTTATCCCAGGGTGCTGGGTTACACATCTGTCTTTGTGGATTAAAACCAGTCTTTTCTCTGTATCACTGTTATTTTTTTAGTAAATTATAACTCTGATTTGTAATCTCTCAAGTTGGATTCATTTCTCCCACCGGTTACTTTTAAACTAGCACAAGTCCATATTATTCAAATGTTTTTTCTTTATACCAAATAAGAATCAAGATATGTGGCAGCCACAAAATCCATTTGAGTTCGATCTGATTTCTTTCCTGGTCCTAGGAAACACCTAAAAAGAATTTTCTAGTCATCACAATTTTCCAATTAAAAAGATCACAATAATTTTTAACAGGTCTAGGTTTCCATAGCAGATGTATATATGAACTCATTTCTAAAATATAGATGTGTAAGGTTTGCAAATCTGATGCTGACAGTTTGTGCAAATTCTTTGGCTGCAGCAATTAATGCAGGCTGGAAAAGTACCGTGCATTCTAAATAGGTACTGTTCTGATTTTTGTGGTTTTGTTCTTATTGAAGAAATCCTATTCAATTAATTTAAAACAAAGTAAAATGCACCTTAATGCTGATAACCCTAATGTTCAAAATTAGAGATAACTATCCAAGTTTTCTAAATAATTTAAATGTTTTATATTACTCTTAAACTTCAGATAACCTTTAACAATCAATATAGTTGCAGTCCTGTGACTGAAGGACACAATGTCCATTTGGGTCTTCGCTCTTTGAACAAGATAGCCTGGGGCAGACTGTGAACTTATCTTGATTAGCATATAAAAATTATGGATACAAGAACCACTTAACAGTCTTCTTGCTGTCAGACAGTTATTCATCTACTCTTTTTAATCTCCTCTTCTTCATACACAGTGGTATAGATTTAAAAAGATTTCACTCAAAGTTTATTAATAAACAAAACAATAGAAACTCCATAAGATATTTTAAGACTAGGATGGATCCATTAATACAGATGAAAGGCTTGGGTGCTTTCCTTTAACTTTTAGAGAATTATGAAAGACATTATTTTCTCACAAAGATGTATGCATACACTCATGGTCCTCACAGATTCCTAGAGACAAAGTCATAAAAAGCTTTCCTGAAACAAGAGGTAGAGAACAAGGTCTGAAATTTCTCAAGTTATTTCTTGTCCTTACAATGATGGTTGTTACTCAGCTGGAATTTTTACAGATTTCAAACTGAGTATGATCTCTCATATAGCAGAATGGTATCATCGAACACCAGAGCCTTTTAGTTCTCCCAAAGAGAAGCACTTCTTTAGTCCAAATGAGAACATTTTTCTTCTGTAGGGTCTCAGACTTTAGAGATGTTACTCTGCATATATTTCTCCATCTAGATATAGTGACTTTAGCTCTGAATTCCTTGAAATGCAGAGATTAAACATTATGATACTTAGAAATGTAGTGCCTAAAATTAAAAATCCAGCTCCCAAAATGAAGCACATAATGTTGATTTAGATACCCTGGTGTTCCTGTAGTCATAATACTAGATTTGCTCCCATAGGGAGAAATGCTGTTATCAGTGTGTGAGATATGGGATCCAAATCTCACTGAATTATTGATATAGGTTGGAACCAACTCACTGCGAGAGTGTGTGTGTGTTGAAGAAGAGGGCCTAGACCTGCAGGTACATGGTAAGGTTGCCTTATCACATAATGCCTGCTGAGAGCACATGGCAGAGCCAACATGATTGCGCCCATGGCAAAGCATGTGGCATCATTGAAGACCACGCAGATGGGCTGTCAGTCAAAGTAGACCTGCCTGGTAGCCCACCCACACCACACCCCTGTAGCCTCTGGTTGGCTATAGCACAGCGGACTCTGGCCTGGAGGGCACTGTCTGAATATCCTGCCTGAGAGGGAAAACTAAACTGTATAAATACATGAGACTTCATGTGAGTCTCTCTCTGCTTCTTCTCTCTCCTCTCTCCTGCAACCTGAACCATGTGAACCATCAGATCTTGTGTGGTAATGGCTTTTTCTTTCCCCTCTCTACTTCTCTCTTTCTCTATCCTTTTAATATGTTTTCTTCTTTTGCTCTTTTCCTTTTCTTGTGGGTAGCTTAAAATGAATGAATTGTGATTGTGTGTAGTGGGTGTTTCCTGTGAAATGGGTTTTTGTGTGCTGGGTGTTTTAGTGAAATGCTTTTTCTTGGTTGTATTTTACTCCTATAAAACCTTTTGCAGAAATGTCTTATTTTTCCCACTAAATTAAAAGAATTTCTCTTAGAGAAGAGTGTGCGACTCTGTCTGCGGACGCTAATTCGAGGTTAAACAAACCAAAAGGCTTTTAAAAGGTTTTAAATAAAATGTAATCGCTCTGGGCAGAATGTAACACAGTGCCCTACGTGGGAGGGACACCTGAGTCACGCAAAAGATAGCTGCAATTTCACTGTGGCTGCAGAGAACTATCTCAGTAGGTGCTACTGTGAAATGAGAATTTTAGATTCTAATCCTACACTCCACAAACTAGTTAGGCTCCTAAACTGTATTTAATTAGTTCACTAAAAAAAAAAAAAAAAGGAAAAACTCACTTATCAAACTCAAATAGTTCAGTCAAACATCTAAGTTTTAAAACAACAGTGAATCATCTTAGTGTCTGGTATGCTTTTAGTATGTTAATACTAATCTACACCTCAGTTCAGTAATTACTAGGACAGAGTTTGGGTACAACAGTCTTTCAATCTTCTTTTATAACAATCTGATTTTAGCAATGGAGTGGAGAGCAGAAATGTTTTGCTTGTTCCATAATTTAGTAGTTTGGAAACATGTCTGGGATGTCAGAAATTATTTAGGTTTGTGAGTCAAACTCTTACATTGAAGTAGCTTAGAGTTTGCTTCAACAACAACACTGGCAAGTGCTCTTCAGTGTGGGATGACAAATGCTCTTAAGAGACAGATCCTAGTAAGTTATTTCACAGTGACAGCAGGGATTATAGTTGGAAAGATTTTGCCTGAAATTTTAGTTACCAATTTACCCAGGGCAGCTTAGCAGGGCTGAAGGTAGATGAGAAGGGAGCAGCAGTATTAGAAAGAATGGTTGAAGTTTCCTTCCTAGATGCCTGGACAATTACCTAAGGAAAAATACAAGAAAAAGACAAAAAAAAAAAAAACCAACAAAAAACCTCCCAAACCTAACCCAAATAAACAAATAAATAACCCAAACCCAAGTGATTCTTAACTGCAGATTACCACATCATGAATAAGCGCCATGCAATGTCCAAAAATATGCTACGGAAACTGTGTGAGAAACCTTCAGCAAAGGATCACTACAGAGAGCTAACAGGTTGCCCACACGTCTATTCTCATTGACATATTCCTTCTTCCAATCAATAGGGTTAATTCCATATCTAAGATTTGAAAATTTGGAAAGTAATCATGAAGCTCTGTTCCAGAACAAAGTTAAAGAAATAAATCACCAGCTTGCATAAAAAAATATTCTTTCATATCTGTATTGGAATATGTTTGTTTGGTTATTTGTATACAGGAGTGGGTAAGAGCTTGCGTTTCCAATAATGGTCTTACTGTTGCTTAGTGGGAAATTGATAAGGGGAGTCCTGGAACAAAGATCTCAGAAATGCAACCAAAGAAAATCTTTATGTCTTTAATTCTGAATGCGGATAGCTACTCATATTTAAGTTAAAGCCTTCACCCCTCAAGGTAGGTGAACTTTTGATAAAAGTTCTAATATAAAGTTCTTAAGCTTTTTCTCTTTTTCCCAAAAAACTGGCCAAACTCAGACTTTAAATGTGAAAGCTTTCATTTATAGATATAGATAGTATATTTTAAGTAAAATTAAAGTTGTAGCAGTGCTGCTATTCCACATACTTTTCTCCCAGGAAGAAAAACGACAAACCTCCTACACACAGGAGCAGATAAATTATTTTCTTCAAACAATTTTGTATCCTTTACAATCTAGCCCATTTTACATGTGTGCTTTTTCTGTAGTTTTGCAAGTATAATTTTACAATAAGCCCGAAATTCACTACTTGTGGGCCATTTTACTCATAATAAAGCTAAGAATTTCAAAGGGGTAGGGTCCTGACTCCTCTTTACTGTTCATCAGTTCTCCGTCTCAGGCTGCTCTCTGGAATTCAGTGACAGTGCAGTCACAAAGGTAATAAGGTAGCCTCTTGAGGAAAGGATTTTCTCAGGACTCTAAGGTACTCCAGTTAGAGAGAGTTTTCCCAAAATGCATTGCTTGAAGAGAATGGTTCTTTGCTTCTTCATTGCCCTGAGGCATTTACCATGATAATGAGACCAGTCATTCATTTCCTAAGGCAAACTGGAGTCTATGGACTGCCGGTGAACCATGGATCACTTGATGTTGTCCCATGGAGAGCTGTTTGGTTACAGAATGGCAGCTTTCCTCCTTGTTTCCAGCTGCTATAATACGCTAAAGACAGATAAAAATACATTAAATACTTCTCTAACATTATTTTCCCTTGTAAGCAATCACTGCTGTTGCCACAGGGATTTTAAGGGTTCTGAAGTCAGAGAAACAGTCCAATGTGTCTATAAAAAGTTGTAGAGGTTGCTGAGACAATCTCTTTACTACAAAGAGTTTTAATAATAATACAAAAAAGCAGCTTGCTAGTTAAAGCACAAAAACATAGCTAAAATATAGACAACAGCTTTCCAAGTGTATAATCTATTAATAAGAGAAATTGATTTAAGTGACAAAAGATGTCATCTTCCTGGTATTACTTGGCATGCATTGGGTTGTAGAATTGGAAATCCCTTGAGAAAATTTTCCTTCTGTTTTGAAACAGTGTCAAAAGAGTTTCTTTTGTTTGTTTTTGCTTTTTTTTTTATATTTCTATTAAGCACATTTAAATATAAACAATAATCCATAGGTGTTTACATATGTAACCATGTATCTTCACACAGTTCTTTTTATTCAGTAAATCTGAAAAAAACATTGGTTTATTGTTCTAACCTTACAACTCTGTTCTAGTTTTGGCTGGGATAGAGCTCATTTTCTTCACAGTAGCTAACATGGGGCTATTTTTTGGATTTGTACTGGAAAGAGTGTTGATAACACAGGGATGTTTTGGTTATTGCTGAGCAGCCCTTTCACAGTGTCAAGGCCTTCTCTGCTCCTCACCCCACTCTACTCTCGAGGAGGCTGGAGGTGCACAAGGCGTTGGGAGGGTACACAGGCAGGACAACTGACCCCTAATCAAAGGGATATTCCATACCATATGGCATCATGCTCAGAATATAAAGTGGGAGGAAGAAGAAGAAAGTGGGGTGTGTTTTGTGTGATGGCATTTGTCTTCCCAAGCCAACATTACGTGTGATGGAGCTCTGCTTTCCTGGGGAAACACTGCCCATGGAAAACATTGAATGAATTCCTTTTTTTACTCTGCTTGTGTGTATGGTTTTTACTTTTCCTATTAAACTGTCTTTATCTCAGCCCATGAGTTTTATCACTTTTACCCTTATTCTCTCCCCCATCCCACCGGGGGGTAGTGAGCAAGCAGTTGAGTGGGGCTTAGTTGTCAGCTGGGGTTAAACCATGACAACTCCATAACTTTATTTTATATGTACAAGCAGGAACAGGGTTAGCAGATTTTTATCTTAGTGTAGTGAACTGCAATCATGATAAAAGCTGAAAGCTTTAAATACAATTCATTAATATATAAATATAAAAACACCTGAGAATTTCAAAACCTCTAAGCACTTTCATCAAAATAAGCTTGTTAAGACACATTAAACCTATTCAAAATTAAATAATCTTCTACGGAAAGGAGAACTAAAACAAAGTGAGCAACCAAAATGACACAGAAAATAAATTTTCTTCCTTAATATCCTTTGGTGGTTTTTTTTTTTTAGGAAAATGTTTGGGTTATTTTGTTCCTTCTAGTCCTGTTTTCAATGAAAGTCAAAATATTATTTATAGATTTTTTTTTGTCTAGTTCCTCTTCTATAAATTTTATTTTACTGGTAGTGCTATAAATGATTTTCAAACAGCTGTAGGTGAAAGGGCTTTTACATGATTACAATACTTTTGCTTGCATAGTCCTGAACATTTATGTTTTGTTTAGCACATTTCCGAATGTCTTCATATCATGTAGATATTAGTTTTAGTACCTAACAAGAGTACTTCACATATGCTCTCATCAGCACTTAGGGAAAGACTACATAGCACACACATATTCTTAAACTCTGGAACCTATTTAATGCTAAATTACTTGTTTACTTTAAATATAATTAACACAAAATTAACTGAGTAGTTTTAACATAGTGAAATTTTTTTTATTTAATAATGAACATGAAAACATGCATTTGGTTTTGCAAATTTTTTCATATTAATATTTTGAAATGTGCCTTTTGTTTTCCATTCATGTGTAAGAATTTACTACACAGAAACTTTCTAGTCGCTTTTATGGATTAAGTTCTAGGGTTGTGTAAACCTTCAAGGACCATTCTCACCAGTAAATGAAATAATCATGTAGTTTGCTTTGTTCATAGGCACCTCTCAGGCAAGGATTCTCTTTGATATATTCCTAGACAAAAAAATAATTTTTTTTAGATACTTAACAGGCTAACTTAATTACAAGCCAAAGAAACTAGCAAGTTACAGTTTGTATAGGTAGGAAATTGGAAGCTAACAGGCTGCATTTAGAGGGTGATGATCCATGTTTTTTACTCAAATTGGCCATCTACCTCGAAGATTGATACTGGGCCCCGTGCTGTTGAACTACTAGAGTTATTTGCATGTTTTTCGTATTTTATATGAAACTTTGGCAAGGTTCTTTTTTTGCTGTCAGATTTTCTCTATATTAGAAAGTAGCACAAATGTTCCTTGGGGTAAGTCAAGGATTTTTGGAGAAACAGTTTTTTTCTGCTGCCACATAGTCACTAAAGCTGTTAAGCTACTTAGGATGGGATGGAAATTGAAATTTTATTGAACCTGATGTATTTTACAGAAACATAATGGTTTCAACAAGAGTTGTAAACAGGATGATTTCCTAGGAAAACTGTCAATAGCCTAGGATTTCTCAAGAGAGTACAAAACAAGAATCCAAAGGCAACAGAGACAGACCAAAAGAAATTGAATTTAAAAGGCAACATTTTCAACTTGAAAATGGATATTCTTACAAAACTGATCCTCAGGTGCATTTAATGTTTTTCTTGTTGTTCCAATGTAAAAATAAGTATTTTAAAACATAATTTTGTGAAATTATCTCAAGATAGAATACTTGGTCTCTCAGGACCGCTAGTACTTTCTTTGTTAAAACTGTCAACTTAGTACACAACAGATAAATAAGGCAAGTATTACACACTTTCAACACACTTTAACTTCCACCTGTATGAGGCTGTGTCATAGACTGAGATTTTTTTGGCGGGGGAGTACTGTGGAAACTCTTTCTGCTTTGACTTTTGCTTAAAATTAGCCTCTTAATATGTCTTTCTATATAAAAGAAATATTTTAGAAATAAAAATTGCTGGTTTTGCTGTTGCCATTAAAGGGGGCTAGTTCATGTTAGCTAAACCAGGGACTATATGTCTTCCATACCTAAAAGGCTAGGAGGATGCAAAAAGGGGCAAGAGGAAATCTATATGTACGTGGCATCAACTTTAGATTGTTTAATTCGATGTGGCTAGAAATTTGTATGGACACTTTTCTTTATTTGAGAAAAATGTCATTTATTCCCTATGTTGACTCAAGGACAATGCTGACCATAATTTTCTGTGTCTTTATGTACCTGGCTTACGTGACCCCACAATACACTGCCTGTTCTAGCTTCTCCAGGATAGAAACTTGACCCTTTTTTCCCAGGAATCATGACATTACCGTCTTCAAGGGTGAAGCTCATAAGAGGGGAAAAGATGGGTTTTCTTTGGCAACATGCCCACAGACTCAGCACTGATTTGGGGAGATTAGAGGGATCAGTCATTTCCCATGCTTCAGAGCACAGAGGCAAAGTAATTTCTTCCACTGAGCATTTCAGAGGTGCAATTTAATACAGTAGAATTAAGTAGTATAGGGATTATGTGAGAAATCAAAGGATTCAAGAAAATGCAAGGCTCTTGTCCCTTCTTCCTAGAAGACAAAAACCGGGACAGGGGAAGGGTAGATACTGGGGCCTGAATAATACCAAGAGGTAAAAGAAGAAAAGAAGAGCATAAACATTTCTGGATTCAAAATCTATGTGAAGGGCATAAACACTCATATGTCATCACATTGGAATTTGAAGGTTTAAATTAAAAGGTGATAATTGTTTTGTAACATCATAATAATGATTCTAAACACAAAGATTTCATGCGGCATCATCTCACTAATTAGTCAAGTCTACATTCACAAAAAGTACAGAAACTGAAGAGACACCTTCTCTAGGGGTCTCTTCCACCCTTAAAATCAATCAATTAAAAAACATATACCCAGTGGTTTACTAAAAGGTCATGAAAAGAAGAGACAACAGATTAGTTTGAGGTAATATTGATCCTTTTTTCCTACAGATTTTCTTTCTGGATGCTGTTCAGACACCACTGGTAGATTTTTTCATTCACCTATTTTTCACTGCTTGCCATAGGAAATATAACTTGTACTGTGGATCCAAATATATCTGCTTTGATGATGCAATTTGTGTGATCCAGGCAGTTAGATTCATCTCTCTGATGTCAAAACATTATAACGTACCTTGATTGATACCTAGGAAATAAGCGCCCTTGGAAAAATGGAAGACTCTTGAAGCTTTGAATTTCAGTTAAGGATTTATGTAGTCAAATAAAGCAATTAAATTGCAGTGAAGGGTCATAAAATCAACTGTTGATGCCATGAGTTTTAGTGATATTATTTGCAGGTGGCACGAACAATATGCTTTGCACAGTTGGTAATCTGGA
Source organism: Manacus candei (assembly GCF_025592945.1). NCBI lineage: Eukaryota > Metazoa > Chordata > Aves > Passeriformes > Pipridae > Manacus > Manacus candei. Next base: position 17,639,376 of record NW_026138059.1, on the reverse strand, counting down.
TAGACCAAACGGAAGAAAAGAGAAGTTAATTCTTTTAAGATAAAAATAATATCACTGAATACAACTATAAATGGAATTGTACTAGGCTGGGAAAGTAAAGGATAAATATCAATTACTTGGATAACTATACTTTGCATGGCAAGATCAGTTACATCCATCGCAGTCTTATAGGCGGGTCAACAGGTTTTTCCATTAAGAAGCTTACTTGATATTTTCCATGATAAGACTTTTATTTTAGTTGCTTAGGTATTTTCTAACTTTTAACGTTTCAGAATTATTAAAATGTATCCATTTGGTATCCACCTCAGATCAATGACTCTCAAGCACTTTCCAAAAAGAGGATCAGTGAGCAAGAATCAACAATATTCTGATAATATTCCTGTAATTAAAGTTTCTGTGTAACATTAATTATATGACTAGATATAGTACTTGCTATGCAAAAATAATACATTTTTTACTCTTGTGCATTTCAGGATCAGTATGTTGTTCACTGAGTAGCTTGGGCAGTTGTTCCATTACCTATTATTTGTATGATGCAAAATTCCCTTGACTTGAAAAAGGGACTTGCCTCATTGACTTCAATGGGACTTGACAACAATGATACTCCATAATGTTGCACATTCAAATGGGTCAGAGATAGAACAATCTGTTTTGCTCCCAGCTGTGCAGTTACCACATTATTGCTACACAGACTAGAATTCATTTGCTTCCTAACAGAACATATCTATATAAGCCAAAATGTTATCCTTCTCTTAAAAACAAAGTAACACCACTACCCCCAATTTTTCTTTAGGATCATGTAATAATTAATAAATCATAAATTTAAGTCATATAGACAGCAAGAAGAAATTTGATACTTCCAAACTAGATGAAGTTATATGTATGCCTAATCAACTGAAATGAGCTGACACCAGAGATTATTTTGAACAGATTAAACAAACACATTGTATAAATAATTATTTTATATAAAAATTATATGTGAATATACACATTTACATAAATTCAATTTATTTTGTGGTGAAGTTATGCCTTAGTTAGGAGAACACAGACACATATTATGGGTTAAGATAGTCTTATCAGGGGGAGATGAAAAAAATCCTGTTGAGTTCCATTTCTGTCTATCTACTTGCACTTAACTAAAGATAAAAAGGTAGAGTAAATGATGACAGTTGATGCATTGTACATGCACAATAAAATACAGTTCATTTCAGCTCTACAACAAAACATAAGTCAGCAAAAATCACAACCTGTTATAGTTATCGATTGATGTCAACACTGTTCATGACAAGCAGTCAAAGGAATCCTGTCTCTTAAACAACTTGTTGGCAGACTTACTGGTGCAATGTTTGTCTTCCTGAAATGTAAGAAAAGTAGTAAAAGTAATAAACCCCTCCCTCCCCAAAACATCATTTTCTTTATTAAAAAAGCACTACTGAATTGGAACAAAGACAAATTTGTGCGTTTTCACTGCCCAGCTTTTAGGTGCTACATACCAAAGATTTCTAACAAGAAGTAGGTTTTATAAAATGGAGAGTAATAAGATTGTCAAAGAAAGAATGAAAAAGAATGAAAGAGACAGAAAAAGAAGGAAAAGAAAGAATGAGATCAGCAATGCTTTAATCAGAAAAAGGCACACTGCAAAATAACTTCTCCACATGAAAAATTTCTGAGCTCACTTTATTCTAGACTTTAATAGGCAGTCAAGAGAAAACACTAGATGAAGGAAAGCTTTCTCAACAGACTATAAAAGCAACTGAACTTTTAATTCTGCCCCATCTTTGCTGAACAACAACAGTATCCAGTTGATAAAGAATTCCTACAAAAACCTACTAGATTATGTATGATATATTGGAATCAAGTCACAAAAGCAGACTACATGCAGTGTATCTTAACCCATCCTCTTGTTAGCTGACCCAAAGTTTCACAGCGGGGAACAGCATTTTCTGCAACAATAAGTAAAACCATCTTCTAATCTTTTCTGATAGAAGTCACTTTGGTTTTCTATCACAATTTTTTCTTCTTTATAATTTAAGAACCCAAAATGTTGCCTAATTTGTTTCATGTATTATTCACATTTATTAGGTTAATTAAAACAAAACACAAATATTCAGTTGGGACGTATTCTTATTTTGTTAGTACTCAATATTTCTTTCTACCTATCATATGTAGACTTCCACTGAACAAACTTTTTGTTAATATCTGTATTTTATCATGTACAACATTTCACTTTTTGAAAAAATTCTACAGTATATATACAGGAAATAGCTTAGTTTTGGTTCAGAGTTTTAGATATGGGGTTTTTCTCATTTCTTTTCATCTGTCTTAGATCAATTCAGTTTTCTGGGTTTGATCGATGGTTTGTTTTGGGTTTGTTGTTGTTTTTTTTTTAAATATAAATTTAACAACTGTGTTCAATTATTTGGCTGAAATTAAAAAAACTATTTGCCTTCATCCTCCTGAAGCTGAATATCTTTTGAACCTAGCATTCTAAGACCTGTTTATGTCCTATTTAGTTCAGTCATTTGTGAATGCAGAACTGTCCTCTATGCCTTTAGTAAGAACTTTGAAATGTAATTCCTCCTTCAATTCTCCTATGTTACATTACTCACTTTTTAAGAAAGCAAAACTTAGCCCATCCTAACCTTCTTTACCACAGTCACCAGAGATTACTATGATTGCTTTACATTTCAGTCCAATAACCATTAAGGCCACTAGCTCTTAATGAAAGTTTATGAGGAGTGAAACCTTTCTTAATTATCTGATTTTTCACTTAAAATACTAAAAGCTATTCAAGGTCACTTCACTGTTTTTTCACCCTATTCACTGCTCCTTATTGTGATAACTTCTACAAGGTTGATTAATCATCCTTTGAATCCAACAGAGAATGCTGCCTACAATGAATAAATTTAGATTTTCATCCGATGGTATATCACATATAATTGTAGTAATGCTTTCAAAATATGCATACCAAATGGAAGGCAAAATCTGCTGTGAAAAAATGTTCAAAATTTCAAGGTAGCAGTCTAGAGTTTTTTATTTGTTTTGCTTTCTATTTCTGACCTTACCCCAGGGTTTGTATTCATTCATGTGTTCAGTTTAGCTATTCCTTTCTCTTTCATCACCTACCCTGTCATTATGCTGTTCATCTCCTATATTTCTCCTTCTTCTACTCTTTTGCCTCTTTTCTTTCAATCATAAATGTGGGTTTTTTCTTTAAGGAGTATATTTAAAAGGCGATGACTAGATCTCAAGAAGAGCTCTCTTCTATGACTTATATCGCTATCAGAACATTAGCAATCTTCCTCACTCTGCAGTTAATGCTGAAAATTACAGTTTGTAAAAGTCTTGTATAGCAAAATAAGATAATATATTTATAAAACACCTGATGTTGAAGGAACAAAACCAGTAAAAAAGCTTGAATGTGATTAAAGAATTTAAACTTCAGAAGTCAACAGATAATGCGTTATTATAGTGCATCAAGAAAGACACTCAATTTTATTATCATCAATTTTCCCCAAAGGAAAGGTTTGAAGCCTTGTACTGCTTAAAATTGATACAGACCATACGACTTCCAGACTATGAAACACTGTGCAGGTTGATACAGGAACAGTTAAACTAATGATTATTTCAAAAAGAAGCTGGTAACTGATACAGAAAAAGATGCCAATCTGTCTGGTTTTCTATTATTTTAATGATAAATTCTCTGCAAGAGTTTGGACAGAAAAACTACAAAATAAACCCAAGTGGAAATGCAAAGTCCCTGTTTCTGCATGATATCACATTTGTAGCCATTTTAAATTTTCTTATTCTCAATCAATTTTTTTAACAATTTGCCTTTCTGATTGACTGTTAGGTAGGTCTCATCTCTGAATTTTAGAAGCAAGATTGTTTTCATTTATTAAACACCAAAAAAGTTTTAAAACTACCACATGAATATATTAATACATATGTTGTTACATACATCATTAAGTACATATGCATAAGGAGAGAGTGTTGTGTGACTGCAGCAAGTTTCCTGAACTAGGACCAATTTCAAGCAAATCGCATGATTCTAAGTTGAAGATCTCCTCAGCAATCACAATATTGTAACAGACATGATCTGATGATAACATCTGGCCTATTATTAGAAAATAATAATAAGGACAATAATAGCAATAATAACAATAATAGTAATAATCATAATAATAATGCTTTCTACTCTGACATGGTTTCATAGGTTTACTTGTTCTAAAAATCCAAACAGAAATTTTCCTTGCCCCTGTCCCACTGTAAGAGAAGAAGGTTGAATGAGGAGGGGGAAGGGGTAATTAACTATACAAAATAACTAGCTGGCCATTCCAGACTAATGTCCCATCCAAAACTGCAGGGAGGGGAGAGGAGTTTTTTCTCCTCCTCTCCTTGCAAACTGGGGACACTTCACTTTTTGCTTTAACGGGGGCAAGGTGTGTTGGAAAAGCTCGGAGGCCGCTTTGCTCTCGACCTGGTCATCTGGCTGCTCTCCAGCCTCAGCTTGCCTGTGTGCTGCCCTGTTCCCAGCCCGAATCTGCTCAGAATTCATCGGAGAGTTTGTGCTCATTGATGAAAAAGGGGGAGTCCTGATCACAGCGAGCCACAGACAGTGTGAGTTTAGTGGGAAGGAAACCACCCTTCTTTCCCCTGTTCCCCTTCCCCTCCTCGGTGTGGGGCGAAAAATCTCCATTTTCTGGCTTCTCCCATGATCCAGGGCCCCCACGCAGCGACAGCCAGAGCCCAACAGTACCCTCTGCCGACCAACACTGAGCAACTGCAGGCTCTGCACTTCCAGTGATCCAACAGCGCTCCTGCCAACCGGGATTAGAATCGTGCTAGAGGACAGAGAAGTATCAGACTCTTTCCTTTTTGAGGGGGACTTTTGGGTACAGGATTATTGCTTAGTTGTTTTTGTGTTCTGTTACTGTTTTTGCCAATATACATATATACTTTAATAAAGGGTTGTTATTTCTTCCTTTTTCCATACTTCCTCGATTAGAGCCTCTTAATTTCGGACTTAAAATTGCTGAGAGAGAGGAATTTGGTCTACCTCACAGCTCCTTAGAAAACACTTCAGTCTCTTTAAACTGAGACACATGGTCATTGTGAGTTCATGTATATTAGTTTCAGGTTTTTTAGTGTAAACACTGACACAGCCATTTTAAAAAAAATGTTTCTCAAAAAGGAAGCATGAGTGAAAACACATAAACACTGTTTCTTTCATTGTAAATAAAAACAGCAGCTATCATAGCATATATTCTGTGTAGAAAAGGAACATGACTGACTTGATTGACTGCACAGCTCACACATAGCAATCACCCATGTCTGTCCTCCTTGGAAAGAAGTTGTATTTGAAGACAATGCGGAAGAGGAATAAAGTGGTTTTTAGTGTGTGTGACATAGGAACAACCTATCACCAAGAAAAAAATTACAATGAAAGCCTGGTTATCCCTAAGTCTACTGTATATCAAGGGGATTTATATTTTTCTAATAAATACTTTCTTCATGTTTCTAATATTTTTTTTTCTGTTGCTGAATAAGCCAGTCGTAAATATATAAAGAAACTCTAATCTAGAGTCAAAAATTAATTGAAATTTATCAATACAATATCCAACTGGAATGCCCAATGTCATAGGGTGTCAAAATGCCTTTTAACATCTTGACTCCCTGCAGAATGAGGGAACACACCTAGTAAAGCATTCATAAAAGGTATTATACAGAGAAAGGAAGACCAGGAGATATCAAAGATAGGAGTTATGCTTTATAGGAACTGGTGTAGTAATTTCAGAACAAAGGAAGCCCCTGTCTCTTCAGAGATTTATTGCCATTGTCTCTGAATTAGTCCTGAAAGTCATAATAGCCTTCTGTCACACAATCCCCCTTATGTGATTGATGTCAATGTATCTTCTAAAAAAGCCGGAGTATTAAAAAAAAAAATTCATCAGCATTATTCTCAAATGTCAGTAGTTGAAAAGATAAGGATAAAAAAGGCATTTCTTTAGTAACTCAGAACTTCAAGATTAAATATTAGACATCTTAAAAATAAGAAAGAACAGACAGGAAAATAAAATTTGTACTACATTCCTAAGTGGTGACAGTTTTGCATTCGTACTAACAACGGAAGGCAACAATGGCAGATTCTTTGCACATAATGAAGATTGGGAGCTTTATTTTTCCCCATGACCCTGCTACTAGTAATAGCATGATAATGTGTTTGGCCTTTTGATCAAATGCTTTAACCCTGAGACACTGCAAACATAGGACTCCCAGTATGAATGGTCTAACTAGATTGCAATTATTGTAGAGCTGTGTTTTTTTAGAAACCAAACCTTTCTTTTTTTTCCCCCCGCTCCTTGTTATGTGCCTAAACAATGCCCATGAAATTAAACAAATATTCTTTATAGCATAGTCCCTTGAGACATCCATCATATAATTTAGTATATATTACAACTTATCACTTTTAAGTCAAAACATGGGAAATATGCTAACAATAAAAATGAGTTTTAAAAGATAACAAAATAGAAACCTTGATATCAGTGAATGCTCTGGTTACCATGGAAACATGAAACACCGGCTTTGAAAACAAGGTTCCTTTTTTTTTTTCAATTATTAGTCAGGCCACAAGACATAAAATCTCTGTCTGACATCCCTACCCAGCTCTTTTGAAACCTGCATAAAGGAAGAGTATTTAAAACATTTGTGCAGAACACCACCAATTTCCTTCATGCTAACTTCCCTGTCTCCAACTGAGTCTGTTTGTGGACAAAGCAAACATACATGTCATACATACAGGTCATACATATGAGCTTGCTAGCAACAGAAAGTTATATGTGTAAAGATTTATATATTCATTTGGAGATGATTTTATGAAGAACCTCATGTCTGTCATCTTCCATGTCTTTGATACTTTGTATGTCACTGACAGCTGCTAAAACCACTTATAGCACTTAGGATTCAACCTTAGTAGTAGTAGAGGGCATTTAGATCTACCCCCCATGCCCATGGCACCAGATGTTTGAATATAAATGTCTTATGAGCTAAATATATAAAGAATGAAATAACAGCAAGAAGTAATCAGTTAGAAAAATTCTTACTGCAGCCAGTTTATGTATATTTGAAGGTCCGACCAAGCTCAAAAACTAAAAATACCCTGGAATTTAGGAAGGTTTTAAACTTTTTTTCCAGCGAAACAGTCCTATAAAAATAGCTGCCATGAATGAAAAAGTAGAAACAGTTGTGTTTTTTTTTAGTATGAACATCTCTGTGACTTCAACTAGAGGGACAATTTTATGCTTTCGTCTTTGACTTCTGAATTCTTGGCCTGGTAAGTTAATGCCTTCTTGCAAGTTATTTTTGGTCACCAAGAAAGAATTAATTATTTCCAAAGGACCAGAATGAAGAATTTTCACCTCATTTGCTTAAGCTTAATATTGTATATATAAATATTTCCACCTCCATTTTTGTCTTTATTTTTTATCTTCCATTCTCCACAGTGAACTTTGGGAGGAAGAATTTCTTTAACTGTTGTCCTAAAATTGATCTGAAGAAGTTCTACATAGTTGAAAATTATCCTAACCTGTAAAAAAAGGAAAAAACCACCCATACTAATATCTTCTGCAAACTTTTTATTTTCATACCAAGTGGTTGAATTTTCTGCCATTTGTGTATGGAGCTCCATGGATTTTAAGTGAGTTGCATGTGCTCACAGATATTGTTGAAGGGTTTTTGGTTGCTCTTAATAGTTTTGTTTTCTTGTTGGAGAATGGAGGGTGTTGGGGGTTTTTTGTAGATGTGTGCCATATGCCTATACTTTTTTGTTCTCTATCTTTTCTCAGTTCAGCCTTAAACACACCACAGAAAAGTCAAATAATACATGGAGGATTTACTGGCTAATGAAAATTTTGGATATCAAAAGCAGGAGTAAATGGTCATGTCTTCTACTAAAGGAAGATCACCAACGGAATACATTGGAGATTTGTGGTGGGGTCTATGTTGTTTAGCATATTCACAAATGACCCAGAAAAGGGAATGAGCAGAAAGTTGATCTCAAATTATTAATAACGGTAAGGATAAGGACAGATTGTGAAGGTGTGCAGAAACACTACATAAATTTAAGTGACCGAGGGATCCAAGTATATGTGAAATTCAATAAACATAAGTAAAAAAATAAACACAAGGAAGAAAAATCTTATTTTCACATATAAAATTATAGTGTCAGAGCTGATTTACTGCTCAGGAACAAAATCTCCAAGTCGACATTAGACAGGTTATCTCAGTTCTCAGTGACAGTGAAAAAGCTCATCAAATACTGGGAATATCAGGAAAGAAACAAAGAACAAAAGAGAAATAATTAATTCAGTGCATAGAGTCTTAATTTGAATACATGGAAATCCTGTTCTACCCATCTCAAAAAAGAGAGAGTAGGAAGAGAAAAATCTCAGAGAAAAACAGTGTTCAGAACTACAGAACACCTTTTGCACAGTAAACCAGATACGTAGCCCAAGTCTGTTCAGCATGGTGACTACTGAGAGGGAGGTATGACAGAGATACAAAATCAAAAGGAGACCAGAGAAAGTGAACAGAGATCAGTGTTCCCTAATTTTCACCCATAAATAGTCAGGGATGACAAATGCAAATAGCTGGAGTTAGGTTTCAAAAACTTGGCTTGAAAAAAAATTATTCATGCAATAGACAATAGATCCCTCAAACTTGCTGCTGAAGGACACTCTGGATGGACAGTATTCATAAGAATAAAATGGAAGACTGGAAAAGTAAAATAATCCATTCAAAATCTAGAAGTCAGAAATCATTTTTATATGCAAGCAGACAGGCATAAAGGCAATACCACATATTGGTAGTCATACTTGATAATGGTTCTGGTCAAGTCACACATATTTGTGTGATAATCATATACTAATTTTCAAATATTCATGTCCCTTCTTCTGCCTGACAAATTTTCATGTGATTACTGCTGAGATTGTGAAAATTTTTAAGTGCTATATTTACATAAATGCAGATCAACCTGTGATTTATTTATACATAGACTCTGCATTACCTGGTAGGGTTTTTTTCAGTGTCCTGAATAGAGAGGAAAACAGGTGACATAAAAAAGAAATCTTTTGTTCAGTACATATAAAAATAAATCCGGATACCAAATAAAAACTGAAATTGCAAGCACCAGGAAGAGTCTGGCTCCATCCTCTTAACATCCTTTCTTCAAATACTTACAGATATTGATGAGATCTGCTCTCAGATGCCTCTTCTTGAGGCTGAACAGGCCCGGCTCCCTCAGCCTGTCCTTATAAGAAAGATGCTCCAGTCCCTTAATCATCTTTATTACCCTTCACTGGACCTGCTCTAGGAGCTCTTATACTAAGGAGCCCAGAACTGGCACAGCACTCCAGATTTGTCTCATTATGGCTGAGGAGAGATGCAGGATCACCTCCCTCGACCCGCTGACAATGCTGTTCCTAATGCACCCAAGGATACCATTGGCCTTCTTGGCCACAAGGGCACACTGCTGGATCATGGACAGCTTGTCATCCACCAGGACCCCCGGGTCCTTCTCCACAGAGCTGCTTTCCAACAAGTTGGCCCCTAGACTGTACTGGTGTATGGGATTATTCTTCCCCAGGTGGAGGACCCTGCATTTGCCTTTGTTGAATATCAGGTGGTTCTTCTCTGCCCACCTCTCCAACCTGTTGAGGCCCTTCTGAAGGGCTGCACAGCACTCTGGGGTATCAGCCACTCCTCCCAGCTTTGTGTCATCAGCAAACTTGTTGAGGAGGCAGCTACCCCTTCATCAAAGTCATTGATAAGTTAAACAATACTGGGCCTGGTACTGAACTTTGGGGGACAGGCCTCCAACTGTATATATTGCTGGGTTTCACCACTGGCTGATAATTTTATTCTTATTGAAATCCACCAACTATCAACATCAAATTAGTTGACAAAATATATATCAAATTACATACATTCTGATAAACACAAAAATAATCACTTTTTTACATACAGTACTTTGGATATATGCCACAGTCACTGACTTTCCTCAGTATATCTGATCAATTTAAGCTATATTTCTGCTGGAAGATAACATTGTTTCAATAAATTGCAGTGTATGAGTGCTATTACTGTAATGTACATTATGGGTTAATATTCTAAACATTTTTATGCATAAAAGATGTAAACTTCTTTTGGTACTAGACGCCACTACAAATTTCACAGTAATAAAAAGCCATACTTCAGTTTTTCCCAAATATGCTTCTGGATTTCAACATCAGATGGCAAAAATTCAGGTAACAGCAATCTGTGAAGAAATACAAGGTCCTTAAGTTAACAGTACAAAGAAGAACATAAAAGTAATTTTGTACCATATTGTAAAGAAAAAGACTATTCTTCTATAACACCAGGGAAGGACATAAAGAATATTCACCATGGCAAAACCACATGAAAAGTTAGAACTGAAAATCAATATATTCTCAGCATTTATTCTTATGGCCTGATCTCTATTAAACAATCCACTTTATAGATAAAAACAACCTTACATACTTTACACAAGTTTCAGTTCAACACTAGTATTTGCACAGGACTGCTTTTTCTATCCAGCTGGCAGCTTTGCCCAGGTGCTTATTCACAGTAATTCAGCACAATTAGGGCAAATTATCTCACTTTCAGTATATGAGTAACTGCTAGCTGCAATCACCCTTTGCCGGTCACAAATTCATGGAAACTTTTTGTCCTGTTGTAGTCTGGCAGTGAATTCAGCTACTGTGTTTATAATAAAAAAGAATTAATCTGTGCTGGAATGTACGTATTTTCTTTGCAACCTACTTGAAAAGAATAGATCAATATTAACAACATTCATACACCTCTCATCACATCAAGTTCTTTCCATAGGATATTATATATATTATGCCTCATTTTCCTTAATTCTGTGTGTGACTAAAATGGAGGTTTAAGGATTCAGTATTATGTAAAAAATTCATTATTTGCATTTTTATGTTTATTTACTTGGATGAGAATTTACAAGGAAGAAAAAAGTTAAACAGGGCTTCAGATAACTGCACTCAAAAAAAATATTATGTATGTTAAAAAACAAACAAAACACCCAGTCTGTTGCCTTTGAAGATTTCATTTTTTTTCTTCCAGTCTAGCAAATTAAAAATTTGCACTAGTTTTGTCATGAAGATTAAAGCCTTGGATGTTACAAGAACAAGGGATTTCTAGTAGAAAATAATTTTTTTTCCCCACAAAATGAGAAGAGAGATTCATTATGTTTTGTTTTCATAGCTGTGGCTGGGATGACAAAAAATTTAGGTCTTCCTAAGTGAGACTACACTTTGAGTAAAATAAACATACATATGGATGGCAATATTGGAGCACTGAAAATATGATATAATAGGAAAACTCAATAGCAAATTATTTGGTAGAAATTTGAAAGCACAGTTGAGAGCAGAAGGAAATATAATAAATGGACTTTAGCATAATCTTTCTGACTCAATATAAATGTATGTCTACCTGAAATTAATAAATTATATGACAAGCACAGGGTTGGGTTTCATGGAAAAGGAGGCTCACTCTTGCTTCAAACATAGTCTGCAATGTCAAAAAAATAGCTTTAAAATATCCACATCCAGAAAAAGTATCAAATGAGTCATCTACTGGATAAAAATATATGTGGGAAAAAAACCCCAGAGGATCCTTCCTTTTCAACAGCTATGTATTGTGAAGAAAGGCTACCAGAGAACTCAAAATCAGAAGATCAGGACCAAAATCTGAGTCAAGTAAAGCAACCTAGAGTTAGACATTAAGGTTTTGCAGAGGGATGGTATTTTAAATCTACCTACACTTAATTCCATTGCATTTTATTTGATTAGCCAAGGCAGTTCTTCTTCGGCATCATGCTTCTAGAGTTGCTATTATAAGAATTTTGTGGGAAACCTACCCACATACCAATGTGTATTGTGTTCCCCTCTTGGGCAAAAAATCTAGATGAATATCTTAGTACCATAAATGTTGTCTAGCCATCAATAGTTATTAAATGCAATAACACTTATAACATTTACCTTTCTTCCACATTGTATTGTTTAAAAAAAACAGTTGCCTGGATATTGTCAAGAAGACTAGTGCCTTGTTCTGAAAAGTCTCTTTTAGATGTGACAGCATATCTTCCCATAATTTGTAAGTAGCCTGAACTCAGACTACCTTCTAAAATACTTAATGAAAAATATGCATTCTGTGGTATGGACACAGGGAGAAGCATCAAGGAGAATAGACAGCTTTGACTCACTCCTTTCATAGATGCACAGTGTATGTCTTTGCTACTTAATCAAATGAACTCAATCATATTCTTACACTGAAGCCAACTTGCACTGAAGCCAACCAGCACAGCAAAAATCATGCTATTAAACTCTGTTCTCATCTAAAATGGAACAGATGCATTGAAACCACTTAATCAAAATAGCCCCACGCTAACAGACAAGCAAAACTCATAACTGGTGGATTAGTGACCAACACTAGACAAAAGCATTCCAAACACTACTAATTTAGCAACAAACCTGACACAGCTCAGCTTCCCAGGATCATTCCCTGGTACTACTTAGCTTTTCTGTGCTGAGAGTACATGGTATTGAGAAATTCAATAAGAAGTCCTATTACTGTAAACAAATCGATCCCTTATTTCTAACAGGAACTCATCTAAGGATAATGTTCAGCAAAACTAGCACCTATGCAGGTGAAGAGTTTTTAATGTGAAATGGAAATAGAACTCTGCAATTGGCATGAAGATTTAATGGATTGTTAGAACAACAGGAAAACAATTAGAAGAGACACATAGTAAGTTGAGTGCCCTCATCTCCTTACCTTATAATTGCTGCCACAGTAATTTCATCCCCAACTGAGAAGTATATACAGTGCAGAATTGTCTATAGTTACCATATTGAATAGCACAAATAAAAGAAGTGAGGGTTTCCACCTTGTGGAAGAAGTGGGGTTTCAAGCTTATGTACCTTATGTTCATACTGGCCATGATTACTTTTACAAGAAGGATAAGCAGTCTTTTCATGACAAACTTGATTTCTAGTGCAGGTGTGCTGGCATCATTCCCGGTATTGTTCTAGAAAGAGAAAACAATACAAGTCTCAGCTGCATTGTCCATACAGGTTCCCCCTTGGAGACTCAACTGGTTTAACTAAGTTCCTTTTTCCTTTCAGAACATCTCTGTTCTGTCTCTTTAAATGCAGTCAAGCACAATAATAAAGGTCTCTTTGTTCTGTGAAGGTTAGTTTGAAACAGGTTAAAACAAATACCAGGTTCAGTAAATATGCTATAATAGGGTCATGGGAGTCTACTGGTCTCAGTGACTGATATGTCTTTGATTCCTGTATTGTGGTTTTGACTTCATGTTCTGTTGGGGCTTTTTAAAACATTATATTAACATTAAAATGCGGTCTTCTGACTTCTGCAACAGGATTTATACTGGAAGTTTATAGGCTAAGAGACAACATTAGATGATAGATCTAGAAACATACTTCCTGAAGATTTTTAAAACAAAGGGCTCTGAACTCATGGTGAGTTATGTGCCTTCATTTGCAGATTGTTTTAACTGTTGAAATGAAGACATAAGTAAATCGACAAATCAGGGTTTCAGTATTTTTACTTTTAAAGAAGAAATCTTTGGAAATCTTACTTCTGGTGTCAAATGTGAATATCTCATCCAAGTGTAATTTGAAAACTTGTGATGAATAATCATTGACAGTATATATCAAGATTGCCATTCAGCAAATCAGAAGAAAAAATATGATGGTTAGTTGCCTTTAGTTTTTATAAGAGTACTGTTTCTAATCTGTTAATAAATAAAGAAAAAGAGTATGACTTTACCACAAATCTAGACTTTTGCCCTTTCAGTATTTTAGAAAGCAGATAATTAGGATACTTTAAGGCACTGAATTCGATTATCTGTCATAAATACCTGCAGCATGGAGGCACAGACTCAGCCACTCACAGTGCAAGCAACAGAATCAAATTTATTAAGAACAACAAGGGCTTATATTTGCAGTTCAAACCATAACACGTCATAACGTGGCCTTCTCAACCAATCACATTCGAGCACTCCATTGAGCATGTGCAATAGAGTACCAGGGGACTACAAGTCCCAGAATGCCTTTCAGCACTTTTCCTGTAACATAAACCGCTACAAATACCCATGGCGTTCAGTTCAGATACGTGGTCCATATGTCAGAGACCGGATTTGTATCTCACCAGTCTAATAAATCATGTTGTCTGGGGGCGATGGGAGAGGAAAGGGCTAGGCCTAAGCCTGTAGCCCACATGGCTGCACCCACACAGAGCACATGGCAGGGAAAGCAATGTGGCTGGGCTGTCAGTAAGGTCCGCCCGGTGACCCAACCACACCACACTCCCTGGAGCCTCTAATTGTCTCTGGAACCCCTTGCTTTGACTAGGGGGACAGTGAGTGGCAGTGAACCAAAAGTCCCACCTAGAGGGAGTGTCCACAACAGCCAGAGTCTATAAATGGACATGCACATGGTCTCCATCTTCCCTTGGCCTCTGCCCTCCTGACCTGTCAACATGTGACCTCCAGAGTGGTTAATATGTCTCTCTCCTCTCTTTCTCTCTTTATTCTTTCTTCTCTTAATCTCTCTTTCCTTTACCTTGTGGGCAACACAAACACCTCTTGTCTGTATTTCACTGAAGTTTGGATTAGTGCTTGCCTAGTCACTTGCTATTAAGTGCAATACTTTTGTGCCTTGGGTTCTTTGTACTGGCTGTTATAGCGAAATGCTTTTCCTTGGTTTGCATGTTATCTCTGTAAAGCCTTTTTTGCCAAAGCACGTATTTGCTTACCAAATTAAAAGAAATCTCTTAGAGAAAAACGTGTAGTTTTTCTCCGGACGTGAGCTCAAGGTATCAAAGAATCTAAGACTTTGTACGGGTTCATGTGGGTGAAATCTCTTGAAGTCTAAAACTAAATTGTACAGCCAGTAAAAGTGTGGAGCTTCTGGACGAGGATGTAACGCCATAAAATGAGTGCCCATTGCAGGATGACACTTGTCAGATGACTTTCATGAAATATTCATTTCAGTTAACAAAGAGGGATCACTAAGTTATAAGTAGAAATCTAAATAAAATATGCATAAAACTGAGATAAATCCAGTCTATTTGTTTTATTACCCTTCAGAGATGAGAGGATTCCAAGGACAGTCTTTCTAGGTGCAAGGATCTTGGAAGTTGCTATGGTGACAGTAATCATCAACAAGGTAAACTCAGAAGCTCATGATATAGTCCTGAATTCCTCGCAAGAGTGTTGTCTTTCTGCCCCATGTCTCTGAAAGTCAGCCTGATCTATATTATGGCAATGTTTCTAACCATATGTGTTCTTTTAACTCAAAAACAACTCAGACAGTACAGTTCTTTTCAGACAGCATGTGGTCTCTAAATAAATAAGTACTTTCTAGTTTTCTTTACAGTTCAGAATGAAGTGTGAACCTTCTCAAGATTCCTTAGTATTCCCTATGGTTTTGATAGCTGGTAGAGAAACTACCTATTACAAAGAGCACCAAATTAGCAGCCTTCAGTTTTATTTTTACTTTAGTTAACACATCTTGCAGCGTATCAATTTTGCAGTTTCTTTTGATTTCTCATTCAAGGATCTGGGTGTTTTAGTTTTAGTAACATCTAATCTAGCACTAATAATAGTATCCAATTTTGAAATATACTGATGTAGACAATATTTATGAAATACAATACTGTGTTGCCATTTTTGTAGCCACCTGCCCAGTCTTTATTTCACTAAATGATTAATCACACTAAATGATTAACTCACAGTGAATAAGGGTGCCAATTTACACTGTTTCAGCTACTCCATAGTAATTACCATGTACCTCTGTAAATAAGAAAAATGAGAGGTTTATTGTTTCCTTTCACTGAAAGAACAAGCAAGCTCTTTTTTTGCAATGGGTTAAAAGTATGTGTCTGTATGAGTCTTTCCTACTGTATAGCAATTTGTTTGAATTTGTTTATGTGTTCCCTTCACATCTGAAAAATGTCCCCACAAAAATTTGCATATTTTTAGAAGGTTCAGGAGGGAAAGAGTCAGAATTTTCATTTTCCTGAATTTGTTACTCAAATAGATAATTATTTATAGGAAATACTACAGGTTTTTGACCTTAATTCAGACAAGGTTTATTTTTTTAATTTTTTTTATAAAATAGAACACTTCTACAGGGAGACAATTATATCAAAGGTTTTCATGGAATAACAACTGCTAGAAAGCCAGGCTACTATTTGGAAGTGTGGAAATTTGACACTCAAATGCTTGACTAGAAGAAGGAGGAACAGACTCTGAAGCTGTTTTTCAATCCTAAATGAGTTCTCTAATAGCTCAATTGTTTCTTTTAGACCACCAATTATTATGCTTAGGAGATCACTATTGTCAAGACATTAGTTTTACTCATGAGAATTTATTTTTTTTAGTAGGAAAGCATGTTATGCCAGAAAATTACCAGTGATCCTACCAGTCAGAGTGGGGATTGAGGAAATCCATGTTTATGTGTAAAAGAATCATTTGATGTTCAAAAGAACAAAAAAAATAGTAGAGGGAGAGAAAGAGTATGCTCAGGTGTTGAGTATCACATATATTTTAAAACAAAAGTAATTGTCCCATTGCTTTCTGCCTTTGAATACAGCGTGTTTTATATACAAAAGAAAAAGCAATAGGTATTGAAGATTTCAGTCTGTAGACAGAAATATAGCTGTCTTGACAATATTATTTCCATTTTTGTATGACTAGACTATGTTAAAATTAAAATCTACTACTTTGTAGACAATATATTTCACGAGTGATTGCATACACCTTTCTTTTAAGTTCAGAACTATATGCCTGTTGCTATTATTATTATTTGGTGACATCTGCTATGTAATTCTGACTGTGTCTTCCAGTGGACTAAGCCATTGAAGATATTAATTTTACACTATCAGAAACTTCTCTGAAAGGAATGAAAATAAAAGAAGAGATGCAGTCAAATAGATTTTTAAATGTGTCTTCAATAATAGAGTGATTTTTTTTTTCTGTTCACTCTCTGGAGAGCGCTGTAATCAATGTCTATATTAAGTATTCTAAAATTCATCTGTATGTCTGGGTGACAAACAATGACTTTGTAATTCTGTTGAGAATTCGGTTATTGTTATAATCTGTTCTTAATATTTTGATTTTTTTTTGTTTCTTTGGATTAAGAAACTGTATGAACAAAATTATTTACCTTCATTCAAACTACATGTTTAACATTCTAATCAAAATATTCCATGGTCTCCTAAAAAAACCATTACTTCTTCTGACAACATCCACAGTTTTTTTTTTTTTACTTTTCAGCAATAAGTAGTTACCATCAGAATAATGAAGTAGTAAATAGATTCCACCTAGCTTAAATATACAAATCTAACTCTCCTGACTTTCTTGCCCTGGAAATCACCAACACAAGTTCTATTATATTTCTAGAAAAGACCCTTCCAGACTGTGTTTATTTAGAATTCTATTTGTCTGTTAAAAAAAAAAAAAAATAGGTGTAGGTATTCGAGTTTTATCTCTGTTCCAAGAATTATACGTAGCATCCTAAAATAAGATAGGAATAATAAAGAAACTAAATGAAACTTTTACTCCATAAATATCAACTCTAATTCCATTGTTGCCATGCTATTTAAACAGTAGGGAAGAAGGATAGATAAGAGAATAAATTATAGCTAGGTTGCCATCTCCTGCAGAAAATCTATTGTATTCTTAAATCCTTAGCAATTATGTTCTGCCCTCATCTAAATGTAGACCTTCTTTGGACACGTTACCTCAAGGTCCATAACCTTTGAATTTCAGAATGTCTCAGATAAAAGTTATTTTATTGAATATGAAACTACTGTCTTCACAGTTAGAATTTTAAGGAAAAACAAGGCAAATTTACATTTAAATGGAGCAGAAAAAAATGAAGAAAACTTTAATTTATAATTTCTACAACTTACCTGCCACCTCACTTGATAATGAAAAATAGATTAGATATTATTATATCCCTTGCCTATATTTGACAGAGTTGTAGCTATTTTGGACTTGTAGCTATTGTTCTTCTCTGCCTTTTCATAGTAGGAACATAACATTGATACCAGATGTAATCACCAAGAACTCTACTAGAGTGTAGGAAAAAAAGAAAACAAGAGTGGAGGGTCTATATTTTAAGATGATACAGTAGGAAAATGCTGTTATTTTTATGTCACATTACATAATAATATTGCTGACAAGGTAAACTGGAAACCTGATCAATCAATGGAAGTCAAGGGCAATACATTTAAAACTGAAAAAAGTTAATGTAATTTTACTTGACACAAAATTGACTAATGTGATTCATTGCCAGACAATAATACTGCATCAAGAGGAGTACTGTTACCTATAAGAATTTTATGCAGAATGTAAGAAAGTTCATAGTTATGTGGTAGAGGATAAAATAATTTAAAATTATTATATGCCCATAAAATCTAAGATATAAATTAACCACAATATGGCAGCAGATAGAAACAATTTTTTCTCTTGGACAGGTAATTCCTTGTTTGTTTCAGAATATTCTGCATCTGACTCTGATTATTCCAGTTGGTCCGTCATCAGAGACAGTGTATTAGATTAGCTGGGCAATACAATGTGGCAATTCTGAGGCATTCTGCACCCTTGACTTTCAAAGACAGTTCACTTTAGTTGTCCTCTACTGTGTTGTTCTTGAAATGTAAAATTTAAACTTCATGTGATCTACGTGTCCAGGAAAGCTCATCACAACAACATATTGCAAATTGATTATAGAAATATATTCAGCACATATATATTCATATATGTTCATATATAAACACATATATATGTTCATATATAAACACTAAGAAATCAAGGGTAAAAAATAAAAAGGAAAAGTCATAAAATTATTGTCTTTGTTAGAGGGGAAAAGTAACAGAGAAGAAACTTGAAGCTACTATACAGGCCTTGACTTGGCAGCAATAAAAGATACTCCACACTAAACAGAACTGTCTAAGTTGTCAAAATAGTTCTTGACAAGTCTGTATTTTGCCAGCTGTTTACTGAACACAAGGACCTTCAAGCATTACAGAATATATAGGTATCTTTCTGTATGTGCTCACACTGCAGACAATGATGGTTCAAGGAGACTGAATTCCTAGGAGCATATGTTTCATGTCACGCTTGGAAATATTAACCACTAGGATACCCCTTAACTATTGTTTTTCAAGCTGCATAATTCTGTGGTTGAGGTAGCAACAAAATGCTAATGTTTAACTTTTTAATTAGACCATAGAGATAAATACAATCTGTTACACTATGAAAAACCTGGATTTTTACTGTTAAATGAAATTACATATTATTCTCTCTTTGGTGCCATCTACTTAATCACCCAATAAAGAAAATGCATTCTTTAAACACGCACAAAGAAAGTGAGGATTAACATTCTCTAATCAGGAGTTTTGTGACATCCTCTTCCTGTCCCTTCATCTTCTAGTGTCACTGTTAATGGGCTACAGAAAGGCAACAACATTCTGATATTTCAGAAGCAGGGTAACCTGCTTGCTCAAGCACTTCAAGCACACTTCCACCTTTTCAATTTGACAGCCTATCTACTGAGTAAGACCCTAATTAAATTTTATGATATCTGCTGAATGCCTAGCACATGATTTACATGCCATATGGAACACATCTAATAATTTGTCTTGGTTTGCCTCTTTTGATCAGGAAAGAGTTGAGGTTTTATAAAAAGAGAATTATATCTTTTTTCTTAAATAGGGGGCCCTTTATGTTCAGGGAGGGGTTCTGCAGGGTTCCATCTTGGGGCCAGTTCTCTTCAACATCTTCATAAATAATCTGGACACAGGATTCAAAAGTATACTAAATTTGCCAGTGATATTAAATTGGGAGTAGCTGTTGGCTTCCTAAAAGATAGAAAAACTCTGCAGAGAGACCTAGACATTCTGATATGTCTAGGCTGGGCAATCACCAGCTGTATGAAGTTTAACAAAGACAAGTTGGATGGGGTAATCCTGGATGCAGAAGAGCAGCACCATGGAAAGGGACCTGGGGGTCCTGGTCGACAGCAAGTTGAATATGAGTCAACAGTGCCCTGGCAAGCCAGGACGGCTACTTTTTAATCACAATCACCCCATGCAGCACTGGGGGCAGAGTGGCTGGAAAGTGTATCATTTGGTTGAGAATATTTATGAGAGAAAAATAGATTATTTTTTAATGAAAAGAAACAACACTTAAAATAATTTTAAAGTTTTTTGAAAGTAGAAAATAAGTTTATCAGTCTTGTATGGAGTTATTATAATTCATGTATATAACTCATATATTTTTGTATGTTTTTTCAATTAAACAAATCTTAGAAGAGCAATGCATGTGGGCTCCTTGTCTTCATGTAATAGCAGCAGTTTGTTTAGTCATGTCCTTTATGAGACAGAGGGTATCACTCTGTGGCTCAGACTATGAGACATTTAATACATCATCATGTCAAAAGAGCACTGACAGTATTCAACACGGAGTTCCATAGGGTTTTATGAACTATGTTACTAAGCTTCCAAGAAAATTACTGTTTTCTCTAGGAGAAGGTATGATTTTAAATCTTATCTGGTGTATTTGGTGGAACCATTCAAGAAAAGATTGAGGTATTTAACATACACACGCAATTAGTGAAGTTGGTGCAGTTACATTTTAGGCCATACTCAAAAAGAAGTTGAAGTGTTCAGATCTTTTGGAATAGGATCTTCACCACTATTTGAGAGAACTTGACAGTAGTGTTACTTTTGCACCTAAGTTCAATATTTTCAAGCTTATGTACAAGAAATTGTACATGAAATAGGGTAGATTGAATCAATAAACTGTCCAGGTTTATTTATTTGTTATCTTAAAGGAAATTAACTACTCCAGTGTTCAAGTAACTAAAAAGTTCCAACACCTGAAGGAAAGACAACATATAAAAAATAAAAAGAAGCTGTATGTTGCTACATTTTGAACCAGAATATTTGATTTTATTTTAAAATGTAAGAAAATACTAATTGCAAAATTTATAATTCAGAAGTAATGTACTTTTTTTTTTTTTTTTACTAAGGAAGTTTTATTAAATAATATTAAAATTAAAGTATTAGGGGGTTCTTTTTACTTTTTTCCCCCCTAATCACTCTGTTGTTAATAGCTGGGGGAAAGAGATGGGATGAGGAGAAAGAGGCAGAAAATGAAATAACATCCTCAGAGATTGCTTAAGGATTCAGTACTATTTCTGCAGCTATGTAGAAAGGAAGTTTGCTTAAGAAAATCTGGGGGTTTACCCCATATATCTATATGTGTAATAAATATAAAATTCCCGTACACTGGGCATAAGACAAAAGTTCACTAGTAAAGAATATTGAGAAATTTTGCTTAATTTTTATTTTTTCCTTGCCCCTAGCTTTTTAAATTGAATTTTGGAAACTACTGGAATGCTAATAATTAGTAAACATTGGAATAACTATTGTATCAGATTTATCCCCAATGGCACACCTAAAACTCACACTGCATGAGAAAAGATTCAGCTGAATTGTGTCCAGAAAGACAGGATTTACTTTCTAAAACTTCATTGCAGGGAAACTTCCAGTGTGCAACAGAGAAAGAAAAAACTGATAGAAAGTTACAGGTTAAAAAGATAATTTTTACTTCCCAGAAGAAAATGGGATCCTTAAGATCTAGGGTGTTACAAATATTCCAAGGTTGATATATGGCAGACTTCATTGCCACAGGTTTGCCAGTATTCTGTGAGCAGGTGAGAATGGAATTGATAAGAGGTGAGATAACATTTCTGTATCTGTAACACATTCATCTTGAAAGTACAGTAATGTACTATGTTGTTATGGGTTTTTTTCTACTAGTAACTCTAGACTTATTTAGGCTTCTGAGTATCTCTGTCTAAACAACCATAAAATAGGATTGTTAAAAGCATAAATTAGAGAAAGCATAAAAACTTGATGAAGCATGGCTGTCACCAGTGAGGGAGATGAATATTTTGAATAAGTGTATATCAGATGCATATTGCTGACAGATAAAAGGTGATTCATAACATATATATTATTTAATTGATAGACATTATATGAGGTATGGCTTTAAGGCCTCCCCAGACTCTGTGATATTGTCTCACAAAAGAGATATGTGTTGCACAGAGTGTGATTTCCTTCTGAGAACTTAATCCTTTGCAAGAAAAAGGAATAAAGTCACTTTATGATGTGACTAATAGAGGACTGGCTACACTTCTTACATTCATTTAAATGGTTGGAAAAGTGTAAGAAAAATAGGGCTAGTTGTATTCTTTATCCTTCATTGTCTCCTCTGTGCTATAGTCTCTAAAGAGACTTCACTTAAGTACTTTAGACACAGGACAACCCAAAAAGGTTACGGGAGACAGATGAAGCCTTGTTTCCCCTCAAGCAATTAATTCCAGCTCTCAGTGGAAGAATGAGTGCCGTTGCTTCATTTTCAGTTAATTTTTTTCCCATCTTCTGCAGAGGTCATTTAGGTCTAAAATGAGAATGTTTAGGTGAGGTGGATACTCATATCACTTATTGCAAATTGAATGTATTAAACCATGATCTTTATGGAAAAGGGTCAAAAACCAAAACACAGCATATAACTCTTTGAAATTTGTTTCTTCAGTGTACCTGACATACAGAAAAAATAAGCTGAAAATAAAGACTAAACAGAGATAGCATTTTTCCAAAATATTTATTTACCAACATACCTCATGAATTGGTGAAAACAAAAAAAAATAAACCCATTTGTCTCATCCACTCATTTCCTATGTATTCTATTCCTTTTGTTAAAAAAGACCCACTATTTTAAAACTGTGAGTTCTTAAGGATTGTATCAATTGTGTTTTCATATTAATTAACCTATAAAAACACAAACATATATTGACAGTTATCTTGTTTTCATTCCTTGATAAGTGTAGGAATGTAATGATCTCACAATGAATGTCAGAACAAGTAAACATATTTATCATTTTGAAAAATCCAAACAAACCCAAAAGAATACTTCCAATTGAATGAAATTCAGCTGCAGCCATGCTGCATGTTTTTTAGGCAAAGAAAATTTTTCTTCTCTGGGGTTTGAAATTAAGGAGACTACCAAATTACTTTTATTTTATTTATGTTTTTGTCTTTATGTAATCATTCATGACTGCTACTCAAAATGTTACTAAGAAAATATTAGAAGACTGGAGATACAGATTTAAATATAGGAACTGTCTATCCACATGCTTTAAAATTTCTACTTGTAAAAATTTGAATAATATATATACATGTTTATTTATGAAAGCATACAATATAAAATATGTACATTAACCATTTAATATGCTCCATAATCGAAGTTCTAAAAGAACCTCACAGAGTTTCCAAGCTAACCATCCCATCCATGATTATTTACTCCTCTCTGTCTACTCTTTCTGTTTTCCCTTGTTACACATTTAAATTCCTGTTTAGATCTTTTTCCTACATGTTTTTATAATATGTAAGATGATGGAGAACTGGTCCTTGACTAGGCCATTAGGCAATACATTGCTGCAAATAGTAACAATATCATAAAAACAAAAATAATATTTATACTTGATTCCAAGTTATGATAAAGCAAATAAGAGTGAATAAGGAATGATCAAAAAATTGATGGCTAACCTCTATGTTAATGAGACACATTATTTTGTCAAATAGATTTTGCCAAGCAGAAATAATATGTGATGACTAAAATCCCTAAAACTATAATTGTGGATTTAGTCTGTTCTTTACGGATCTTTGGGCTGATGATAATTTTGGGGGAAGTGGAAATCAGGTGAATCATCCTGTGATGAAGGTACAGCTATTGTCATTCTGGTTGTTTCCCCAGGTATTTTTCACAGTAAGGAGCTTTTGAGGAAAGAAGAAATTGAACAACAAAAAACCATTTCCCAACAATTATGTCCTGCCATTTTTTTGATAACCGGCATGGCATTTGGAAGGAAGAATAAAAGACTGTCAGTTTGTCCTCAGAGTTCGGAGCAGGAAAAAATATAGGTTACATTCAAATGGGCAGACAATGGAGACTCACAACATGATGACTTCTGGCAGCAGGACGTAGTGGGGTTTTTTTGTCTACAAATGAGCCCTCACAGAAAGGTACAGAAAGCAGATGCAGTCCTTCAGGAACAGACTGCTCCAGTGTGGGTCCCCCACAGGGTCACAAACCTGCTCCAGCATGGGTCCCTTCTACAGGATGCAGTCCTTCAGGAACAGACTGATCCAGTGTGACTCCCCTGTGTGATCTCAAGTCCTGACAGTAAACCTGCTCCAGTATGGGCTCCTCTCTCCATGGGTCCACAGGTCCTGGCAGGAGTCTCTTCCTGCACAGTCTTTCCATGGAGTCACAGCATGGGCATCCACCTGCTCCAGCGTGGGGCCTGCCTGGGTTGTAGGTGGATTTCTGCTCCACCATGAACATCCATGGACTTCAGGGAGACAGTCTGCGTGACAATGGTCTTCATCATGGACTGATCTGAAGAAATTGGTGATCTGAAGAAATTCCGGACGACTGGAAAAAGGAAAATATAGCACCTATCTTCAGCCAAAAAAGAGGTTCCAAGGAATAACAGAACAATGAGCAAACCTTCCTGGAAGACAAGTGCAGGAAGGACTCTAAGGATACTACTAGGCTCTGACTGGCCTTCAATCATAGCCCCTGCCCATAGGGCCATTTCAACTCAGGCAGCATCAAATCACTGCTCATACTACGAAGTTGCTGCATTTAGCCCTGCCTCTGGCCCCATCCCAAGTCCTGTCTCCAGATTTATTTGTCTTCTGCCTTCCTAACTTGCTGACTGGATTTCTCTGCTGGATTCCAGACCTGAATGCTTACCTTGAAGTATCTGACTATAGACAAAACCAAGTTACTATCACCAACCCATAGTCAAAACAGACTGTTAGAGTGTATTATTCAAATAGTATGGTGTAACAAATTTTATTATAAACTATCAGAATGTTAAATAGTTAGGAATACAGTAATCCAAAACTTCAAGCAACGAATATGTTATGAATTATGCAGAATGTTTTGTCTTGTATTAGGTATTATGTGCTCTAAACCATTGGGAACATAGTTCATCAGACAGCTGATTAGATGGCAAATGAACCTTTATTTGGAGAGGCTGTAGTGCTACTAGTACTTCTACTTGCAGCAGGCAAATGTAAATTTGTGTGATTGATGAACTTTCTGAACACTTTTAAATTTATAACTCTGGACATCTTGGAAATCTTCTTCTAAATTGTGTACTTTCCAATCATTTGAAACATCTTTTAATGAAAGGTCTGCCTTAGTTATTGCCAGAGCTCATTAAGTTTTATTTGTTGTGACACTGCCTTTTGATGAATTTGTGATTAGTTTTGCACTCCAACTCAATGGATTACAGTCCTAGAGTACCAGTGTGACTCCTATGCTGTAGTTTTTTCTGTCCCATAGAATGGCCAGACATTGTGTTAGAATCACTACATTGTGATAGTATCATAAAAGCTTAGAAAGACTTTGGTTGAAAGGGATCTTAAAGATTATCTACACAACCTCCAACCTCCCTTCCAACCTCCAGGCCATGGGAAGGGATGCCACCCACTAGACCAGGTTGCTCAGGGTACCACCCAACCTAGTCTTGGGATAGGTACTATATTGTTTCTGTGGACATATGTTTTTTTAATTAAGGAAAGAGTAAATGTGCTTTACCTAAGATTATTTTATGTCTTAGTGCAGCAGGAACATATGAAATTTAAATAAATTATTTTACTTGTTTTTAAAGCAAGATCCAATCTCATTTGTTAAGATAGATTAATAAAGGAAATTCCATTTATATTGCAAATTTGTCTGAGCCTGCTGCAAAACTCCTGTGTCCTACAGTCTTTACTGGAATCACAGTATATGGATTCTGCAGGAACTTACAGGACTAGTTACCTTGTGAACTCTGAAGTGATAGCTAAATTTTATTGAAACATTTCAGTAGAAAAACTATGTTGAATCTCAAACCAAGTTCAAGTGTAATTTTTTACCTGGCTATTACTAGTAACATTAACTGCATTCAGTTCAGGATTAAACATCCTAAAACTGCTAATTGATAACAAAATTTATCATATATACAAGCTGGGAACATGACATCATAGAATTTTAGAATCATAGAATGTCTTTGGTTGAAGGGACCATAAAGACCATCTACTTCTAACCCCCCTGCCATGAGCAGGGATGCCTTCCACTAGGCCAGGTTGCTCAATGCCCCATCCAGTCTGGCCCTCAACACTGCCAGAGCTGGGGTATCCACAGCCTTCCTGGGCAACCTGCTCCAGTGTATCCCCACCCTCACAGTAAAGAATTTCTTCCTTATATCTAACCTAAAGTTCCCCTCTTTCAATTTGAACTCATTTCTCCTTGTGTCACTAGAGTTCCTGATGATGATTCTCTTTCTGGTTTCCTTGTAGATCCCCTTCAGAAACTGGAAGACTACTTTGAGGTCTCCATGTAACCTTCTCTTCTCCAGACTGAACAAACCCAACTTTCTCTGTTTTCATAGGGAAGGTGCTCCAGTCCTCTTATCAACTTCATGACCCTCCTCTGGACTTGCTCCAACAGTTCCATGTTCTTATGTTGGGGACACCAGAACTGTGTGCAGTATTCCAGGTGGGGTCTCATGAGAACAGAGTAGAAGGGGACAGTCACCTCCCTTGACCTGCTGGCTGCAGTCCTTTTGATGCAGCCCAGGATGCGATTGGCTTTCTGGGCTGCGAGTACACACTCCTGGTTTGTGAGAGACTGAAATGGTAATGGTGTAAACATTGTTCAGATCACTGAAGCCCACTCTCTGCCCAAATATGCCTTCTGGATTTCAGGGAATTGGACCATGAGTTAATGCTCCTGATGGGAACTTGAGATAAGATAAAGGTGGTACTATTGTCTAATCATCTCAGGTTTAAAGGAGGGAGGCTGGGAGGAGGCCATAGCCCACAGACTCATTTGCACACTTTCCCCCTCCTGAGAGAGACTGGGCTGTTAATTCTGTTGGCTCTAACAATCAGCAGGGTGCTTTGCCAGCAATGTGCGGAGTGGTCGCTCGGGTGCTGAGGGTGTGCATACCCCACACCTCAGGCTACAGGCTGGGTGTTAAACAAGGTAAGGAAAAAGGCAAACCCTGTGAAGCAGGATAGTTTTTCTTTTTCTTTATGCAAATGTCTCAGCTGTAATGACCCCTCCAGGGAAGCACCGAGACTTTCACATATGTCCTGGAGTTATTCATCTGTGCTGATGGGCCATGATGGGCCATAATGGACTCAACTGCACTGACACAAGGGGCAACTCTAAAGACTTAGACTATAAAAGACTCCCGAAGTATTCCATGACTCATAGTATGACATCATCCAGTGTAAAACTCCCTGTCTCAGGGGAGGTAGCAGGGGCATTTCTGTCTAGCCTAAGCATAATAGAACACCCTGAGGCTTCCTTCAACCCATACGGGCTTCTTCCCTCACCACACAAGGTTCTTCCCTCATCATAGGACTTCTCCCATTCCCTCCCATCACTGCAACCAACAGACATAGAAATTGCAACTACCGAGTCTCATCGCTGAATCCAATGATGATAACTATATATCTTTCTGCTTTTATCCTTTCTTTCTCTTTCTTTTCCTTATACATTTTCTTGGGTTACTTTTATGCTTTTATATTGCTATATTGCAATAGATAATAACAACCAAAATGGCTACATACTTGTTTTCCTTTTCAACCAAATTGTTCTAAAATAAACCCTACATATATACATTAACAATCATTCAGTGTCGTTTCACTTTAATCCACCCCAAGGGATCTACTAAAAAGAACCTGGGTTACCCTTACCTTCTGGGACGGGTTGTAACATGGCTCATGCTGAGTTTTTCATCAAGCATCATGCCCAAATCCTTTTCTGCAGAGCTGCTCTTGATCATTTCTCTGCCCAACATGCAGATGGTGGAAATCTGGAAATAATCTGGAAATAACACAAGAGAATGAAGAATAGAATGGAATGGAACAGTTTTCTATTCAGTTTAGTGAGCCTAATGTAGATGGCAACTCCATACATTCTTGCTACAATATTAAGATTAAAATATTATGGTACAATAAAGTACATTCTGTCATGATACATACATTTAAAAATATAATATTTAAAAGAAGAAAATAGAAAATAAAATGAGAAAAATATATTAGGTGATGAATAACATATCTTAGTAGACACCTTGAATAGTCAGAGACAGAAAAGAAATTTGAAGAAGACTTGTAAGAAGTATTGCTTTAAGAGATTGTGGAGAAAAAAGATTCCAGGCCAATTTCGTGTATAAGATAAGATAAAGAGAGTAGGTCCTTTAATCTCAGGCCTGAGGCCCAAGGAATACACATGACGCACGCGCCTCTGGACAGTGGTTCTATGATTTTATAATAAGGTCCATACAATCCCAGATTTGTCCACCCCTGGTTTTGCCCCCCGACACACCCCTTCAGGAACTGGGTTTGGGGTCTTTGGGACCCTTTCTTCCTCATCTTCAACTTCTTCACAGCACGCACAGTTCTTGGAGTTCCTCCAAAGTTCTGGGCTTGAAGGTCTCTGTGACTGTGTGATATCTTCTGATCCAGACCTTAGGGTGTTTTTCTACACTTCTACCTTGAAAAGAAGGATAAACACGCTAATGGAATTGTAGAGGGATTGATATGGAATGGGGTAACAGAGTTGGGTATGTGTAACTACTATGTTAAGGGTAAGGGATATAATACAGCTACATTAAAATCTACACTTACTACACAACTACTTCTAAAATCTACAAAAGTTAAAAAAACCCAAAAAGCTCAGAAGCATCAGAAGACTGACATTAGAGTCTAATTTTCACACCATTTATATAATTAATGTGAATTTTACCTCCATAATTACAGAGTACATTTGTTGTTTAAGGTCATTTACCATTTGAAGAGGAAAGTATAGACCCTGAACTTCACGCCCTATTTGTGTCGTTTTTCTTTGAACTTGCAAGCAACTTAAGTCTGCAAGGTCTTTAATTTTTCGTTTGTGTGAGTGTGATGGTTTTACTCAGGTCTTCCTGGAGACCAACTTGTAACCAGGAAGGAACTAGGAAGGTGATCACGGAAGTATTCCATGCTATTCCTTTACATTAACTTGAGGTATAAATAAAGCCAGCAGGAGGGACCTCGCTCTCTTCCTTTCCAGCGAGGTTCGAGAACGGTGGGTCCCTGTCTTGGTCTGGCTTATCTGGAGCTGAGGCCTGCAGTGACTGCTGTTATCTGCCACACGTGAGGGGAGAGTGCTGGGCCGTGTCCAACCATCCTGCTTCTCATCAAGGGAAGTGGTGAGATTTTGGCTAGTTCTTCAGTTTGCTGGTTACTGGGTTTTTAGATTGTGTAGACTTGTTTGGTCTTTGTCCCCTTTTGTCCTATTTTGTCCTTTTCCCTTCTCCCTCCCCCTCTTCCCTTTTAGGGAGCTATTTAGGATTTCTGAAGTTATAGTATATAATATTCTCGTTGTATATATCTGTCTTATATGTAAAATATATATTTTTTTTTGCTATAGCTTTAGCTACTTAAGTCGTTTTTTTTCCTTCCCTCTCTGGGAAGCAGGTCCTTTTTGTCAAGTTTCGGGGACTTGGTGGGAAGCCAGCTCGAAACTTGCACAGTGAGACAGTGTATTTTTAGGTTCATAGAGAACAAAAACCAGGAATAATACTTTGCATCCAGTGCTTTGTATCTGTGCTGGGATAGAATTTATTTTCTTCACAGTAGCTAGCATGGAGCTGTGTTTTGGATTTATGCTGGAAACAGTGTTCATACTGTTTTAAAATTATAAATCCTGAAACAGAACATAAGGAATGAAAAGACTAGACTAAGAATGATCACACAATTTTTATTATGAATTCCTCACCATAACATTTGTAAGGTGCTTTAAAGACTGCATTGACATGTTTGGACACCCTAATTCCATAGGATATTTCAATACATATATGAATTTAAACACAAGAAAGGCTGCATTTATTCAATTGGTACTACATGTGAAACATAATCTTAGACATACATTAGACATGTCTAACTGTAAATCAACAAAATTTTTATCTTGTGTGCATTTCCAGCGCCTGAGGGGTTACATTCTGAGGCCCAGACAAACAAATCAAATGCAACCACTGGTGACACAAGAAAAATATTGACCAAAATAGGAATCTATTATATGTCTTATATGACCTTTTTTATTAAAATTAAAGATGAGGAATCAAAGAATTTAACCAATTTCCTGGATTTTTTTTCTCTTATTGATTAAATTGCAGTTAAAATCAGTAGCACCGTATATAGAGTACAGGAGTTAAACTCCTAAAACTAGCAACAACAGCAGGAAACTGAAATATAATTTTTCCTGCAGCTTTTGTAACTGACTATGGTTAGAAATCATAAGGGAAATGGAAAAACGAGTACATTGAAAACTGATTGCACAGATGAAGAACAGAAATATCTCCTGGTGACAAGTTAAGACACTTAATAATCCTGACAAAAAACCCCATCAAACTCATAGTCTGGTGGTAGTCCTACGTTAATGATATCAAGTACCTTAAAAAGTGAGAAAAGTAACAGAAAAAGTACAGTTTTGTTTATGTTCTGATGGTTTGAAATGAGAAAGTTAGCTCAGAAGACCATCTTAGTTCAAAAGAGCGTACAGTGTTTTTTTCACAAAATCTAAGTCTGGAACACTCCTGAGGTCCTGTGTGAGTCTAATAATATGTAAGCACATTTAAGAAATACAATCTTTTTGCCCGAGTGAGTATATTTTAAACGTAGCTGTTAAAATGACAGTAATGTATGCATGTGTAGTGTTCCGTTTATAAAACAGCATCCCAGATGATGGTGTCAATATCAAAATGGATGCAACATATCCAACAGAAGAATATGTGTCATAGAAATATCTCTCATTAACATTGACTAGTTCACACACAAAAATGATCACTAAACCTTTCTTTCTTTTATTTAAAAAAATAATTTAGCACAATATACCAAGACCAGAAAATGGACCAATGCACTGACTCAGGATTGTCTGCAGTGCTTAATTTCTAGGCCAGCATCAGGGATGATTTTGACTCAAACAGGACGCATCCTGCCAAATAATGCCTGAACCCAGTATTAAGTCATTAAAGGTTGGGGAAAATGCCCCTATAAATATAATTTACTTGAAGAAAAGCACCACATGGTTGTGAGTTGTGTCATGTCACTGACCCGCAGGGTCAGATGGAATATCTTAATCCTTATTCCTCAAAGCAGACCTTCTGAGAAAGGATTGTATTGAATTATCTAGTACTAGGGGTGCTCCAGAAAGTATGGTAAATCAGCACTTCTATACTCTTTAAAGCTAGAAATAGCTTATTCTTTTTGAGCTTAATTACCCAACCATAACAAAAGAACAGAACACCAACCTGTTCTGTGATGCTGTCTAGAGGATGCACCCACTAAGGAATTTACGCTGTCCTAGTCAGTTGCTGATAGTGTCATTTTTATGAACTCAAGACAAAGACTTGGGTGTCCCTATACTCTAATTCTTATTCACATTTCAAAGTACTGTAGCAATTTAATTCTAATTATTTGTGTCCAGTGACTAAGGGCTAGAAAATTAATTCCTGATTACCTAGTGCATTTCATCATACAAGAAATAAGCAAGTAAAATTATTAAGCAGACCATATATTTCTCCCTCTTGTCCTACAAGGCTACTTATTACATTCTTTCACACTTTGCAATTTCCTAAATTCTGGGATTATGCATTAATTTGAAGAAAAAAAAATAAATGTTATGGAACACAACCAACCACCAGCCAGTTAGAAAGGAACTAACTAATATTCTGCACCTGAATTTAGGTCCCACCACTACAATTTTTTTTATCTGTGTGTATCATTTAGTGCCTTTTCTCACTTGAAAAAAAGTAATTTTTTCCATGGGATGTAAAGATGATCAGAAAAAAAATGGTATTTTGCTCATAAATCTTTCATAACATCCTCTACAAATTTTAATATAAGCAGCAATTAAATGTCCTAATAAGCACACTACTCTGAGATTAAATGAACTGTTCCTTAATACCCATTCAAGTTTTGCAATAAATTATCCCCTAAAATTGAAAATTAATTAATTTTACTATTGTATTTCTGTTTGGCACTCCAAATTAAAAAAAAAATCAAAGTAATTATAGTTATAAAGGATAATTTCATATGCCAACAATTTTTTTATCCATTTTAAAATGCATATTATGTATAGTTTAATCTCAGAATACAGCATACAGGAAACAACTTTCAGTAAAGCTAGTGTAAAATGTCTATTGACTTTAATGAAAGTAAAGTCCGATCTACATAATTTTTTTCATATATGATTTTCATGTTTTCATATTAGGCTATGTGACAACTCATTTGAACACTCACAGTTCAGAAACTTTTGACAAGTTTTGGCAAATCAAGAAAGGAAAATTTATTCTATTTACTACCTACTGAATAGTTATCTAAGTCTTTCTAAGATGCTATCATTTCATCAATATCTTATATAGAAAGGAAGAATAAACATACTCATATATTAGTGCATAGAACTATTCAACGTGATATGTCTTTCCTTTACATCAGTCAAAATAATATCTCAAAACCTAGGCTAATTAATGAGATTTTCACTTAAATTATATAATCCTCGCAGTTTATACACATTTCAAAAGAAGACATCACTGAGAAATGCATTAGATGGATTCACTGCCCTTCATCTGAAAAACATCTTCATAATGTGCTTCCAAACTACTCAAAATTTTATGTGTTTATATCTGCAAATAATTAACAGAATAATTTTTCACCAGATTATATTTTATAATTAATGTAAAAATTATTTAAATGCATATACATGGTGACCAGAAAGCTGAAAGCCAACAAATTCAAATGACACTTTTTGGTTGCCGGAAGATATTTTTAAACATAGACTCAAAATTCTAATGACTTCATGAAGAAAATTGCTGTAGGTCAAACAAAATGGAAATTAAGTAAATGCATTTTTTTTAATAGAAATAATTTAAAAAATCTGTGAATGGTTAAGTGATCACTGCTATTAGGTAGCTTCATTCTTGGTTCCTTGCTTGACATAGAAAGACTTATGACTCCTGCTTTCTACCTCTGTTGCTTCTTTCAAGGGAGAAAGGAATAATTATGCAGTGCACAATTAATGAAGTTAAATTGAGCAGAACTATTTATTTTACAAATACTGATTTTATAAAGTGACAATTAGTAAATGCTAAATAAGACAAAGACAGTTTGATTTCAAATTACTATCTGTAAAGTATGCTTATTTATAATCAAATTTAATAGTGTCTGTAAATGTCAATTTTGCAAATTTAGCTTGGAGATAAGAGATAGTAACCAACTCCATATTAATTTACTAAGGATTAGCAAGAGGAGTGTTGAGAATACTTGAAAGGCATTTTCATGTGAAAGTACAAATACAAATCAAAAGAAATCAGATATTCAGATGCAATTCTAGTTGCAGCTAACATCCTTCACGGACTAAAAATCATCTGAATAAATAACATAAAATTATTCTTTGACCTTTTTTAATATCAGTGAGACTCAACTAATTTTTCTCTTTTTGAAAGACATTTCTAGCTAGCTATTAGAAGTCGAAATCTAGTATAGGTGTATGATGTATGTCTTAGATGCATCTAATGGAATTTGATGTAAGAATGTGATTATTAATTGTGTGAATCTTTTCCATGTCAAGACAACAACGTGATTGATAATAACAATCTCATCACTGTTGGTATTTGTTAGTTGATTGCAGTTGATACTATCACAGCACCTAGAGGTTTCATGCTGGAACAAAGCTATGCATCAGGACTCATCTTCCATACATAACAAAAAATCCAAAGAAAGTTATACTGATCAGAAGATCTAGAGTTTAGTTATTTTGTTTAATCTACAGGAATTGCTATACCCTCGATGATGTGTTAAAGTCCTCCGGAAATTAACTTAAGCTCCAGAAATGGATAGACTATTCTGGTCTTGCCATGAAAAAAAAACCCAAACAGAACACAAACCCATGGCCCCAATTGTTTTTTATTCTTTCAGATAAAAAAGTAACCTTCTTTTAAAGGTTTTGAGATTCTCTTGAAAAGATAACGGTTTTGCTGAGTGGGAGGAAAATGGATTGCTATGTTATATATATATGTTATATAGTTCCCACAAACTGAAGGGAAATACTTATAAATCCTGTCTTCTAAGAATCATAGAATGGCTTGGGTTGGAAGGGATCTTAATGATCATCTATTTCCAACCCTACTGTCATGGGCAGGGATGCTTTCCACTAGACCAGGTTGTTTGGCGCCTCATCCAGCCTAGCCTTGAGCACTTCTGGGGATGGGGCATCCACAACTTATCTGGGCCTCACCACCCTCACAGTAAAGAATTTCTTCCTAACATCTAATCCAAACCTACTCTCTTTGTGTTTGAAACCATTATCCCTTGTCCTATCACTAAATGGTCTTGTAAATAGTCTCTGTCCATCTTTCTTGAAGGCTCCCTTCAGGTATTGGAAGGCCGCAATTAGGTCACTGCAAAGCCTTCTCTTCTCCAGGCTGAACAATCCCAGTTCTCTCAGCCTTTCCTTGTAGGAGAGGTGCTTCATCCCTCTAATCGTTTTGGTGGCTGTCCTCTGGACTCGCCCCAACAGGTAGATGTTCTTCCTGTGAACCAAACTTTCTAAATTGAGATATAGACAGAATTTAAGTGCTTGTGTTCAGAACAGAAATCCAGAAAGCCATCCTTAGAGGGACCTAGAAACCTTAAAATTTACCTGATAATCAGATTTGCTGATTTACCTAATAATCTTCCCGGTTACTGAAACTAGACATTTTATCTAAAAAAATGTACCATTTAGAAATTATAGTTTGACATAAGTCCTGTTACAGTATGGTTTTCTTGTGTCATTGATAAATTGTACTCAAGGATCCAAAATCAGGCCAAAACCATGAGTTGCTTAAAAAACTGAGGTGGTGGACATGCCTACTTTAATTGTAGTAGGCTAAGGATTATTGAGCTACTTAGGAATGTGAAAATTCATAATGATTCCCATTTTGTGTCCCATTTTACCAACCTTTAAATAACTGAAAAGAGAATCAGCTCAAGTTTCTTCAATTAAAACAAACAGGTTACATTTTGTGATAGTATCATCCCGTGTCTGTTAAGAGTCTATGGTCTTCACACAAATTTTAAAAAAATAAGAAATTATTTCCTTATAAACAGTATAAACAACTCTAAAGATAGATACTTATAGTGATATGGTATTTTTTTAAAGAAAAATACTACAAAACAAACTATTTAGCTTTGTATTTGGTTGTGATAGAACAGATATAGTTATTTATTAGGTTTTAATCTAATATTTCAATATGCAAAATAAAAAAATAAAATTTGAACACTTGTAATAAACCCAATAGTATACTGTTATAAACATTCAGTAGCTGGCAAGTGATGTTGGGGAAAATATTTATATATAACCATTATTTGAAAAAATTAACAATTTTAGATGAACACTGATACTGAAAAGGGCTGTTTATGTATGAGTAGTGAATATATAGCCTTGTTATACACAGAAAAAAACCCACTAGAATGAAGTTTTATGAAATACCACAGACATTTCATGAGAAATCAACAGTCACTTAGTGAAGGCACCAAAGTAATATATCTATTTCATCTGCAAGCGTCTAAATTACATTTGAATTCTGTGGAATTCACTTTTAACCAAACCTTTTTTCAATTACTTCTTTGAATACTAAAATCAAAGAGCAGATGATTTTCATGGATTAATGAGATTGGCCTGGTTTATAATTCTTTCTCATTATATCTGTTTTGGGAACTCAATATTTGAAATTTATGCAGGAAGGAAGACTTCAAGCTCCTGTATTTTGTTACTCCCTTAGTAATTCTCAGTTTCATAATGTTTTTCTCTCAAAAGATATTTTTAGAAAGTCTTCTTTTGCAAATAAAATGTAAACTTCCAGCATATTTCAAATGCAATTTACCCTTATTTCTGCATGGATTTTTTTCTTTTCCTTCCTAATTTTATTCTTAAAAAGCAGTAGTGGCATTTTTCCCTTATTTTTTCTTTGCAGATGCTCATCTGCCCACTTAGTGAAGTCTGTGAAATTTCAGAATTTATTTTGCGAATATGAGCCTGTCTTCTTTCAAGTCAGGCCTATCCACTCACGGCCAAAGAGTTTGAAAGACTATAAATTGTACCATTACTATGCTTTGGTAGGTTTATAACCATACTATTCCTGAGACATAGAGTAGGAGAATAAATCTAGCACTTGAATATATCTCTCCTCACGCAAATTTGGCGCAAACATCAGACAAAAAAAGGACAACATATATCTTAGTTTTAGCATAGTGTTTGCATCTTTGCTGCTGTTTCAACTACTTAACAGAGTCTAATATGTGATTCTAGTAGATTCAATTTAATTATCTAAAAGCTTTGTATCTCATCCAAATGATTTGTCTCTGTCTGGTCAGTAGAAAGAAACAGAAGTTCCATTAGTGAAGGATATTCCCATTACTAATCTGTGTATGAGAAAAACCCATGTTTAATGCAAAAACACTTTATTGCTGTTAAAAAAATTACATTATGTTAGATATGCACTTTCAAACATGACATAAAGTGTTTTATTCAGTCATGTGCATATAAATGTTTAGGGTCATTTGAGATATTGTAAGATAGGAAAGACATTTACATATGACTGGCAGATGACCAGGTTTTAAAGGAGATTATGGTCTTCTGGTGGCAGCTGGAAATCAAGGAAATATAGCATCTTAGATGGCACTACATGTGTTTAGTCAAGTTATTTGAACCAAACTCATGATAATATAAACAAGAGGATAACAAGAAATATGACCATAAAAGATGTAGAATTTTAAAGATAGAAATGAGATTATGCTTCTTTTTATACAGTCATACATTTAAAAAGGACCTTTCTTGATGATTCAATAATCTTTTTTTCTAATTTAATCCTCTGTGTGTGTTATCAATTGTACTGTAATTATTTAACACCTTCTAAATTACTGTTGGGGTGATAAATAAGAGTTCATTAAAAGGCAGACAAGACAAAAATCACAAATGATAGACTGAAAAGGTTCTTTTAGGTCGTCTAATCTATCTTTTTGATAATGAAAAAATGTGTATTTTTTTTAAAATACTCACACATAGAATCATAGAATCATAGAACAGAATAGAATCATAGAATCATAGAACAGAGTTGGAAGGCACCCACAGGGATCATTGAGTCCAACTCTTGGCCCTGCACAGGACACCCCAAGAATCACAACATGTGCCTGAAAGCACTGTCCAAATGCTTCTTGAACTCTGTCAGGCTTGGTGTTGTGACCACTTCCCTGGGAGGCCTGTTTCAGTGCTCGAGCACCTTCTAGGGGAAAAACCTATTCCTGATATCTAACCTAAACATCCCCCAACTCAGCTTCACAACATTTCCTTGAATGCTGTCACTGGTCGCAAGAGTGAAGAGATCAGTACCTGTCCCTCTGCTTCCCCTGATGAGGATATTGAAGAGTGCAATGAGGTCTCCTCTCAGTCTCTTCTCCATGCTGAAAAAACCAAGTGACCACTCTTCCTCATAAGGCTTCCCCTCCAGACTCGTCACCATCCTTGTGGCCCTCCTTTGAACATTCTCTAATAGCTTAAAATCTTTTTTATATTGTGGTGTCCAAAACTGCACACAGTACTCAAGATGAGGCCTCACCAGTGCAGAGTAGAGTGGAACAATCACCTCCCTTGACCAGCTGGAGATGCTTTACCTGATGCACCCCAGACACAGTTGGGCCTCCTGGCTGCCAGGACACTGCTGACTCATATTCTACTTGCCATTGACCAGGATCCCCGAGTCCCTTTCCACAGTGCTGCTCTCCAGCCTCATTCCCTAGTCTATACACACAAGCAGGGCTGCTGTGTCCCAGGTGCAGAATTCAGCGCTTGCCCTTATTGAACTTCATATGTTGGTGTTTGCCCATCTCTCTAATTTCTCAAAGTCTCTCTGCTCTCGAGGAGTTAACAGCTTCTCCCAATTTAGTGTCATCAGCAAACTTACTATTCCTTCAAGTTCCATGTCCAAGTTGTTTACAAAGATGCTGAAGAGAACTGGGCAGAGGATGGAGTCCTGTGGAACCCCTCTAGTGACAGGTCACCAGTCTGATGTTACCCCATTCACTATAACTCTTTGTGTCTGACCTGTGAGCCAGTTGCTTACCCATTGTGTAACATGGTTATTCAACTGTGTGCTGGACATTTTGTCCAGAAGGAAACTGTGAAAGACAG
Source organism: Manacus candei (assembly GCF_025592945.1). Classification (NCBI taxonomy): domain Eukaryota; kingdom Metazoa; phylum Chordata; class Aves; order Passeriformes; family Pipridae; genus Manacus; species Manacus candei. The sequence continues at coordinate 17,600,903 of NW_026138059.1, read as the reverse complement.
TATCAGAGGCTTTGCTAAAGTCCAGAAAGATTACATCAACTGGCTATCCTAGATGGGAAACTAGGTGGGTTATCCCATCATAGAAGGAAATGAGATTCAACAAATAGGACTTTCTCTTCATGAAGCTGTACTAGTTGTGACCGATGACTGTGTTGTTCTCCAGGTGTTTCTCAATACCTCCCAGAATAATCTTTTTCATTATTTTACCATACACTGAAGTGAGGCTTAAGGCCTGTAGTTTCCAGGGTCCTCCTTCTTTCCCTTCTTGAAAACTGGGACAATATTCACCATCTTTCAGTCAACTGGGACCTCTGCAAATTCCCAAGACCACTCAAAAATCACTGAAAGAGGTTTTACAATGACATCAGCCATCTCTTTCAGGATTCTGGGATGAATCCCATCAGGCTCCATAGATTTGTTGGAGCAGCAGATGCCGCAAAATTTCAGGGTCAACTGGGAGTTGATCATTCTCACAGTCATGGTCCTCCAGTTCGGGGCATTGCGACCCCCTTGGTCCACCGTCCGTATTGAAGACAAAGGCAAAGAAAACGTTAAACACCTCTGCCTTGTCTCTGTCTCTGTTTGAGAGGTGACCATCCTCATCCTGTAAAAGGTCAATGTTATTTCTATACTGACTATTGGGCCATAAATATGTTTGAAAAAACAGTTTTATTTTCCCTCACATTTCTGGCCAGCTTCAATTCTAGTTGAGCATTGGCTACACAAATTTTCTCCTTACAGCTGCAAGTAGCATCTCTGTATTTTTCCTCTGCCACCTGATCTTGCTTCCACTGGACATATGCCTTCCTTTTTTGCCTTTTTTCCAAGGGAAGATTCCTGTTCAACCAAGCTGGTCTTCTGCCTCATTGGCTTGACATCCCACATTTAGGACTTGCCTGCTCCTGTGCCCTTAGGAGGTGATGATTAAAAAGTGACCATCACTGATGGACCCCAGGACCTGCAAAAACATTTTCTCAAGGGACCTTATAAATTCCCTGAGCAGCCTGAATCTGCTCTCTTCATGTCCAGAGCCGGGGGTATGCTGGCACTTTTCCTTCTGTCAATAGAGATTTTAAACTCTATCGCTTCGTAGTTGCTGTGGCCAAGATGGTCACCAATCTCCACTTCAGTCATGAGATCCCCTCTGGTGACAAGCATCAGATCAAGGAAGGCATCTTTCTGCTCCCCTAGGACTTTTTCTATAAAGTTGTCATTCAGGTTTTTTTGGAATCCTCTGGCCCAGATTGTACCAGCTGTGTGATGCTCTCAGTGGACTTCTGGCAAGTTGAAGTCCTCCATAAGCACAAGGGCAGTTGACTTGGAAGTGTCCCTTAGTTCCTCAAAAAATAATTCATCACCGTCGTTGTCCTGGCTGGGAGGTCTATAGCAGACTCCCACAATGACATCTGCATTATTTGTTTGCCCCTTGATTCTTACCCAGAGGCTCCCAACTGTGCCATTGCCAGCTCTGAGTTCCATATATTCTAACCCTTCTATTACATACAGTGCCACCCCTTGGCCTCTTCTGCCCTGCCTATCCCTCCTGAAGAGCCTGTAACCATCCAACATACAGTTGTAAAGTTTATAGAAAAATAATTTGAAAACAATTCCAAATTCCACCAACAGCTGCATAAGAAGGACTCCAAAGCAAATAATTTCTTGAAAGAAACTGTACCAAAATCTGACTGGAAATACATCTTTGCTTGTTTTGTTATCGAATGTTTCTATCAGTGGAAAACTGGAAATACCCTGTGTTACACTCTAGATTTAAGCTATAAACTGCTCAGAGTGGTTACATTTTTATTTAAGACTTTTTAAAAGCCTTTTGGGTCATTATAACCTCAATTTAGCATCTGGAGAAAGAGTCACACACTCTTCTCTAAGATAAATTCTTTTAATTTAGTGAGAAAAATAAGAGATTTTGGCAAAAGGTTTTACAGGAGTAAAATACAACCAAGAAAAAATATTTCACTAAACCTTAAGAAGAGAAGGTGACAGGGAAACCTTATAGCAGCCTTCCAAGTATCTAAAAGGGGCCTACAAGAAAGCTGAAAAGGGACGTTTTCCAAGAGCATGCCATGTTAAGACAAGGGAGAATGGCTTTAAACTGAGTGTGGGTTTACATTAGATATTAGGAAGAAATTCTTTACTGTGAGGGTGCTGAGGCACCGGAAGAGGTTTCTCTGAGAAATAGTCGATGTCCCATCCCTAGGAGTGTTCAAGGCCAGGTTGGATGGAACTCTGATAAACCTGATCTACTGGAAAGTGTCCCTGCCTGTGGCTGTGGAATTGGAAGTAGATGATCTGTAAGGTCTTTTTCAACCCAAGCCATTCTGTTATTCTATGACTATAAGAGAGAGAGTAAAAGAGAAAAGGAACAGAAAATAGGAGGATATTGGGAAGGAGTAATTACATTTTGCTTTGTTGTGAAATGTCTGGAATGTAAATCCCCAAGAAGCTCTTGGCAAGCACATGATCTTTGATTTTTCCATATTCATTTTAAAATAATTACATTTTCATCAAGGCTTGTAGAGAAAGAATACAGGGACAAAGCAAGGCACTGAGATACAAAAAAACCCCAGGACCTCTGCTGGGTCATGTTAAGGTCCATCCACCCTGTCACTGTTCTGCTGCAGTAGCAACCAGGAGGAGGAAACGTTAAGGGTATAATGTTTGTGTTGTAAAGGACAGAAAGCAATTATCTCTATCATGTCTCCACAACACTCCTTTGTTTGTTTTTTTTTGTTGTTGTTCTGTCCTATCATTTATCCTTTTTCTAGACCAAACAGTCCCAGATTACTTAGCCATTCCTTAATGTAAATCCATTATATGACCTTAGTCATACTTGTCAACTGTTATGAAACTTATGCGTTTTAACTCCATCCTTCCTGAGGTGGAAAAAAAACCCTACTGTACAACAGTAAGAAGTGGGAAAACTATGGATTTCTACAACAGAATAACAATGTTCTTTGTTTTGTTCTCTAACTTTTGTTTCTGTTACTACCTCAGTATTTGCTTTGCTTTTTTGATTGCTGCTAAGCAGTGACTTGACATCTTCATGAATTTTCTACCATTCTTCAAGTTCTTATTTCCGAGTGATAAAAGTAAGCACAGAGTTCCTAATTTTACACATGAAGTTAGAATTATTTCTTTTTTATTCATGTTGCTCCACCATAGTTACTTTGTGAGTCTATCACAAATAGCTAGTATTTCTGAATCAGCTATTCAGAACAGTGTTTTTTACATCAGGCATTAAAACTGTAAAAATTCTCATTAATTTAACAGCATCAGTATTTTTACCTGTATGTTTGAAACCAAAAAATATTAAAATAAGTTAAACATCACACTGAAATGTTGATAGGCAAAGGAGAACTCTAGCAGCACAGTTCAGTCTGATTTGATAGGCAGGCAGGGATAGCTGAGATGCCCTGGAGTATTCCTCCTGGCTCTGAATTACTACTCCAGAAGGTCACACATCTCTTTTCAACCTTGTGTCATGACTATTAAGATAAGTTAGAGACTAGGGGACATAGCAAATGACAATAGGTATTTTTTAGGCAGGTGAATCATACCTAAGATCAAATATGTCATCTCAACAAGAAATGATTTTTTTTACTGTCTTGTAATATATCACTCAAAATGAGAGTCAGTTTTTTTATGTGAATATATAAAGTCAATCCAGTAGAGTAAATGACCTCGCTTCTTTCCCAGAGTCTGAACACTTATCAGAACAGTTTTAAAGCTAAATTCTGTCCTATTGTAATTGAATTTATTATAACACTGAACTACTATAATTACAGTTATAATTGAATTTACTTTCTGATTGTCTGAATGTGCCTCAATAGTCCAAATAAGTTGTCATTCAACTAATCATTAAATCTATACTTTTATGACCTGTGCAACAAATGACTGGTGCCTGCCACATACCTTGTTCTCTCATCCTCCCCACTAGGTGTCAGAAGGTTACTCAGGGCCAAAGATCCCCTGAACATCAAAATATCTTTTATAAGATTTAGAAATAAATATAATAGCATTATACAGCTGTTTTCAAGTGTTATTCTGCCCGCAGCTTTGAGTGAACAGGACATACTGGAGCAGAGCCATGAGGGAAGGGATTGGGGCTGGAGCAACGGTGTCTGTCAAACCCCTGAGGAAGGAAATTATACATCAGAAGAGAATGAAAGCTTATCTGTCATGAAACCACTAATGATTCACTAGCAAACATTGTGAAGAAGAGAAAACCTGTCCTTAAACAAGCATTGTAAACAAAAATAATCAATTTTTTTAATGATGCATGATAAAATTCCTTGCAATCCCTATAAAAGATCAGTATTTCATAAATTTTAAAGAAACAAACAAACAAAATAGATTAATTCCTACCAATACAATAAACACATATTTTCACTTAGTTTTATAAATATACATAATATGCATGTCTTTAAATCCGAGACACCCTGTTAAAATGATTTTAGAGATAAGACAAAAGTCCACTTATGAATAAAAATGTCCTCATAGAGTAGAAATGCAGTATCAGTTTATCTTAAGAGCCACATTCAGGCAATCAAGGTGAAACATAACACAGAATATAATTATTCATATACACTTTTATTTTTTAAAAAACTTTGATACAAAAATACATCAGGTTGTTACATAAAGGACATACTCAATTTTAAGCATGCAAAATTCAGACTTGCTGCAAAACAAATTCTGCCTACCATGAAACCACATGACTGGTCTAATGAATTATGCTGAGTGATGGGGTCTATCTCACATGTTGAAGTTTAGCAAAATAAAGCAAAGAAAATGCTACTTGACATTAGAGCTCACAGAATTGTATTTCTTATTTTAGTCACAGAGCAAGTGAGAAGTTAGGACCTCACTCCTGGATGACATTCTATTTAACAAAGAGATGCAAAATGAAACTTTCTAAATGCTTTGTGAAGTAAAGGGGAAGCATGTAATCATGTTTTTTCAAAGAATACAAAGTAAATACGCACAGACAATAGAATTATAAACTCTGCTTTACCTATGATGGACATGTTTTCAGATGAGACATTCCTTCTGGAGGAGGTCAGAAGGCATGCTTATTTCCATAATAAACATATTTCCCACTCTAGTCACTAATATTAAAATTAATGTATCATCTACCTTGATAATTATGTGCTAGAGTAAAACAGAGGAAAACAAACAAAAATACTAATTTAATAAACAAAGATTTTATATAATCTGAGAGATCTTTACCTTCTAGACTTTGTTTACTCAAATAGCTAATCAAGTGGATCAGTGAATACCGATTAGTGAAACTCAGTGAATATCCACACCATCTCAGTTTGCCATTGTTTTTAATGAGAAGGAAGAGGAAGATCTAATCATTAATGGCCTTCAAACTCTAGAAAGCAGACAATAGATTTTTTCTGGAGTTAAAAGTAAGTCCAATGTGGTTTTTTTCCTGTGTTCACCTAGTGCCAGAAATCAGTCTCTATATCAAGAAACCACAAACTGATGAAGGATAATTTTGGCATCTGTTACTGTTAAAACTGGCATCTGATAGGTGGTCACTTTCTCTTCCATCCTCTCCTGTTCTATTCTTATAAGAAAATCAAAACGTTCTGCTTTGGGAGTTACAGTTGTCTTCAATGTTTGTAAGTTATTCATTCAGAGCAAACAAGGAGTCCCATGAGTGTGGTTCTTGCATCTGTCTGCTTCAGGTAACCCTTTGGGCTAATGTCATCTTCTACTTTCTTTCCTTTTTCTTTTCTTCTTGCTCCTGACATTGCTTTTGCATATAACAGCTGTATCTCTCCAGGGCAGGAGCACACTCAGAACAATTTTCTCATGGAGTTATCCTCTGACACCTGATTTTTGCATATTGAAATTGTCACATTCTTCAGAAGCTTTAGATGTTTGCCATGTCCTGGTGCATTTGGCAAAATAATCAATGCACAACATCCAAAACTGGTAGGAAAAAGTTGGAGAATTTTTCTTCCTTAAGCATAGTTTCATTTAAAGCAAATCTCTGACAAGCACAGGTTGAATTGTGTTGACTTTCTTACTTTATTTCAGTCATCTTAAAACGTAAAAAGAGATTTTTTTTATTTTACTTTTAACTTTTTTTTTTATTTAAATACTTTGGTAAAACTCTAACTTTATTAGGTTTTATGACTGTATATTTTAAATACAGTTTTCTGCTATACATGTAATTTAATCACATTGATGATAAACGTTTTGACACTACTTAATCACAACTTTTCTTAAAAAGCCCTCACAATTTCCTCTGAGATTTCTCATTTTTATTTAGAGTTAGTCTAAATGTCTGATGCTGTTAGTTCATTCCAGGATGGAAACATTTCATCTATGTCAATGTAAGTGCATAACTGATGCAAAAAGGTATCTTTACATGCCTTAAACTTTCCTGGGACTGTAAACCAGTTCCTGTGATCAGAAGCAGAATTGTGAGTTCTTGACATCATGTTTTATGATTTCTATTTATATAAAGAAATATCTTTATATTCTTATTGCTACCATTTAGTCATCAATGAGAAAAGATGTAAAAAATATGTATGTTCTTCTCTTTGGAGTTCATTTGATGTTAAAGGAAATGGGGTCATCACTTTCCTCAACATAGCAAATGCATGTTTAGATATTTTAATTTTGGGAAGAAATTCTGTAATTTCTAATCTAATCAGATTTTTTCCTAATATTTTATGTTTGAAAAGAGAGGTATTCATAATTTGTGTCTTTCTTACATTTAACTTCATATCTACTTTGTATCATAAAATACTTCCTAGAGAAAATTTCAGGCCTGACTTAGCTATTAAATAAGAATTTTACTATTATTTAAGTTATTATATTCCATGTTAGGGAACTACTTGGACTAAACCTACAGAAATCTCACTTTCTTTCTTTCTTTCTCTTTTTTCCTTTTTCTTTCTTTCTCTCTTTTTCTTTTTTTCTTTTTCTTTCTTTCTTTCCTTCTTTCTTTCTTTCTTTCTTTTTCTTTCTTTCTTCCTTTCTCTCTTCCCCTGTTTTTAAGTGTTTGTTGTAGATTGTATCTTCCTGAATACATTCTCATAGATTGTATTTGCCTGAATATTTCCTCATAGTCAAAACAGTAACTTGCTCTGTCCCTGTCTTTTCCCTCAAAAAAGAAAACTATAGTAGTCATAAATGATAAAAATTTAGTCAAAAGGAGGAACCTGTGGCATGATAACACTGTAAAGTGTGTCTTAATTTCATCCTTGACTGTCCACAATTTTCAAAAATACTCTAAAGTCATAACAGGAAGGAAATCTTTACAGAACACAACAGATTAAGTACTGATTTGTCTCCATTTCTAAGAGAGGAGGGGAATCTATCTACACACAAGAAACTTGGGGGTATTCTTAGGCATTGCTTGCATGATACTATGTCTTCATAATAGGAAGTTGCTGAAGATTTATTAAGAATTATTTTTGAATCTTTGAAAATCTTTCTAAGTGTGCAAAACCTTGGTTTAATACTGCCATTGATGTTCACATAAAAATTGTCATTCTAATGAATTCTTCTTCATTGTGTATAGCCCGAATCCATTGCCAAAAAAAGGCTTTGTTGTTAGAAATGTTGATTGTGCCGCAATTGATTTTGGATTACAAACCTAAATTGAATACCAATGTCTGTGAAGTCTTATTTCAAAGGTAATAAGAAATGTCTTCATATTATTTGTTCTGAGAAATTACAGTAATTAAAACTAACATTCTGGGAAATGCAGTTACAAGCAAACATCTAAGCAGAAGAAAATTTATTTGGGACAAAGTAGAAATCCTTTAAAAACTTACTAATTTAGTTGTCAGGACTTACAGGCGTTGAAAGCAAAGGGGCCAAGACCCTTCAGGTTCCACCGATTTCAGTCTCAGACAATATCTAAATTTTCATGTTTCACCTTTTACAGTGTAGAAACAAGATTCACTATTGTTGAAATAAATGAGTTTTAAATTTATTAATTATTGATGATTTTGATGAATATGATTATTATTATTATTATTATTATTATTATTAGTGTTTGTACACAGGAACTTGATTCTTTTCTTATTGCCATATAAACATTCAGCAGAAATAAGGTGGCTGCCTTGTGGAGTTTTGCAGTTTACAGCAATAAAAACTAGTAGAAGCAGATAAAGGAGTAAAAGACACAATAACTTGTGACAGACTCCAGTGTCAAGACATCAGTTGCCAAATTGTTTCTAACTTCTTAGTTTCTGGGTGGTCTGCCTAAATTCACTAAAAAATGTTAAAGAGACATTTTAAGGGAAAGAAACCAATATTAGATTATTATTTTTTATTGGAAGCTTTTAACTTCTCAAGAATGTAAAGCACTGTGGGAGACAGGAGAGAACAATTTGTATAAACCCAATATAGAGTATTGTAACCTTTGCTGATCAGATTTAGTAACTAACTTATTCACAGTAAATGAAAGATGATGGGTAGAATGCAAGTAGATTACATATTTGAAAGAAAGTGGTCATGTTTGATATGAGGGGGAAGAGGCAGTAGGTGAATGTTAAAAAAACCCATGACTGAAGCAAAGTAGGAAACTCGGGAAACCCAGAGTTTTGAACAGACAGGAGCAAGGATTACCTAAGAGGCTGAGAATTTTAGCTAGACAAAACCAGAAAAGGGTTAACAAATTTGTTTGTGGGAGAGGGCACATTAATTTTGTTAATTCATATTCATTCAAATTCATTAATAAGATGGAGATATTTGAGATGCTTTCAGTTTAAACATTCATCTCCGAGCTAATCATGCTAGGAGCATTTCATGGCCAATGGAGAGAAACAGGTATTTCCAGGTGTGACGTGTATCAATATGTATTTTAAGACAGGATGAATCCTTCTGAAAAAGTACCTACTTTTTCACACTGATTATGAAGAAAGAAGTTTATATGACAACTTATACTGTAGAGTTTTATATTATAGTGTCAAAAATAAAGCCAACTAAACCTCAATTGACAAGATAATTTTGTTGTAAAACAATTCTTTTCCAATTTGAAATGAACGTTTATGTCTCATAATGATTTTTTTTCAACAAAAGGTCCTGAAGGACTCTAGACCTTTTCAGTAGAAACTCTTACTTACTTTTGAGAATTATGCAAATATCACCCAATTGCGGTGGGTTGACCTTGGTTGGATGCCAGGTGCCCACCCAGCCACTCTATCACTCCCTTTCCCAGCTGGACAGGGGAGAGAGTAAGGCAGAAGAACAACTCATGGGTTAGGATAAGGCTGTTTTTTTTAAAGCAAAAGCAAAGCAGAAGCTTACACACACAAAAACAAAGCAAAGTGGAGGATAACATGGTTTCTTCTCTAATTCCCATCATCAATGATAGTCAGCCACTTCCGAGAAGCAGGGCTTCAGCCTTCCTTAGAAGGCAGCCACTGGAGACAATGAATGCCTGCCTTCCTGCTCCTTGCCTTAGCTTTTATATCTGAGCTGACATCATATGGTATGGAATATCCCTTTGGTCAGTTTGGGTCAGCTGGACTACTTGGATCCCCTCCCAGGATCTTGCCCTCAATTGAGGAAGGCTTTTACAGTGCTGATGCTGTGCTCAGCAGTAGCAAAAACAGCAGTGTGTTATCAACACCCTTCAGGTAGTGCTCCAAAATCTCTGCCATCTGGCCATAATTTCTTCCAGGGTTCTTGGGAAATTGGATCTTCCCATTTGGGCTCATTTTGTGATCAAAGCTACCCACTTACTCCATGTAGCACTGGTTCTGTAATGTGTTGAGGGGATATTCCCTTTGAACATCCAGTGCAGCATGGGCAAATGCGGTGCCAAGAGGAGACATGCTTCTGTCCCAACAAATTCTGATGCAGCTCGAACCCCCTCATAGGCTGCTAATATCTCCTTTTCAGTTGGCATGTAGTGGGCTTCTGATCCTCAATAACCCCAGTTCCAAAACCCTAATGGTTGATCTCGGGTTTCTTCTGGTGTTTTCTGCCAGAGACTGTGGGTGAGACCAGCTCTCCAGCTGCCATGTAGAGGATATTTCACAGAGTTGGTCCTGTTTGAACAAGCCCCATAGCTATCCATGGTCTACCTCCTGTTTGATCTGCTCAAAGGCCTGTTGTTGTTCAAAGGCCTGTTTTTGCTCAAGGCCCCACTCATAATTGTTCTTCTTCCGGGTCACTCGATAGAGGGGGCTCACAAGTTGACTGTAACCTGGAATGTGCATCTGCCAGAAACCAACAAGGCCTAGGAAAGCTTGTGTTTCCTTCTTGTTAGCCAGTGAAGACACAGACACTATTTTGTTACTACATCCATGGGCACATGACAGTATCCATCCTGCCGTTTTATTCCCAAGAACTGGGTCTCCCGTGCAGGTCCCTTTACCGAACTTTGTTTTATGGAAAGACCTGTTTTGAGAAGAATTATTTACCTCCCTTTCTCAAAAACTTCTGCTGTTTTGCCCCATACAGTGATATCATCAATATATTGCAGTTGCTCTGGAGTTCCCCCCTGTTCCAGTGCAGTCTGGATCAGTCCATAGCAGATGGCTGGGCTGTGTTTCCAGCAGTCGATTCCAGGTACACTGGACACCTCTCCAGGTGAAGGCAAACTGTGGCCTGCACTCTGTTTCCAAAGGAATGGAGAAAAACACATTGGCAATATAAATTGTGGTGTACCACAATGGTGCCTTTCACTCCAGCTCATACTGAAGTTCCAACATGTCTGACACAGTGGCACTCAGAGGCGGCGTGACTTCATTCAGGCCATGATAGTTCCCTTTCAGCCTCAACTCCCCATTTGACTTTCACACTGGCCATATGGGGCTGTTAAAGGGTGACTGAGTCCTGCAGATCATTTCTTGTTTCTCCAGTCGATGAATTAGCTCATGGATGGGAATTATAGAATCTCGATTGGTGAGATACTGCCAGACACTGTTCTGGTGGCAATTACCACTTCTGGGTCTTCAACTTTCAGCAATCCCACGATGCAAGGATCTTCTGAGAGGCCAGGCAGGGTAGATAATTGTTTGATCTCTGTAGCCATGGTAGCTATACCAAAAGTCCATCAATACCCCTTTGGATCTTTGAAGTATCCCTTCCTGATATAATCAATGTGAGGGATACAAGGGACCTCTGGGCCAGTCACAGTGGGATACTTTTCCTACTTGTCCCCTGTAAAACTCACTTCAGCCTCCAATACTGATGATTCCTGGCATCCCCCTGTCACTCCAGAGATCCAGATGGGTTCTGCACTTCTGTGCCTCAATGGCATCAGTGTGCACTGTGCACCCGTATCTACCAAAGCTCTATATCTCTGTGGATCCAATGCGCCAGAACATCGAATCCACACAGTCCAGTAGACCGGATCATCTATTTCCTCCTCCTCCTGGCCAAAGGTAGGGACCCTCTATTCCTGTTCCTGGTCAGAGTATTCACAGTGTGACCTTTGTGATGCCAGACCAGAGGTCCCGTCACCAGGATCAAAGGAATTGATCTCAGTCCTTTTATGTTTGAGAGATCATCGATTTCTTTCTTGGGTCTCTGCAGCAACTACATGGACAGCTTTCCTGAGTGATCCCTTCTTAACAGTTCTCTTCCCTCAATTCACGCACACAGACTTCCAGCTTAGAGGTGGATTCACATCCCACTTCTTCATGTCTTCCCCTGGTCACGCAGAAAGAACCAGAGTTCTCCACATGGCCTGCACTTGGGACTTCCTTTGCCTCTGACTGGGGCAGGAGAGGAGCGATCTCTTGGGCTGCCCCTGAGAGCTGAGGTGTTGGCCTGTGGGAATGAGGAAGTGCCCAGAGTTTCTTCTACATTTTGGAGGCAGGAGAACATCACCTCTGCAGTTGGTGGATCCATCTTTGGTTAACGTGCTGTTTCCCAAGGCTGTGAGAATGTGATGCAGAGGCACTTTAAATTTTAAAAGATCTAAGATCTTTCTTAATAGGATCTCATTGGACCGACTTTGATATTCATTTGCTACGTTATATTTTGGAAGGAAAAGGAATATTTTTAGATGCACAATACTAAAAACTAGCATACCTTTATTGGACTTACATTTTATTTTAGAAGATTATTACAAAATTTTTAATGTTTATTCTGTATTTTTCAAATAGTATTTGACTTCTATGTTATATAGAAAAGACATTTCATTAAACAATGGAAAGGTATTTGTTGTCTCCAGAACTAAGTGAGTATAATATCCCTGCATATAATTTGGTTCTGCAAAACTATATAGATGTAAATTTTAAATAGAAAAACATGTTTTAAGCACCCTGAAACATGGGAATAAAACACTAGAAGGGCTCCAAAACATGAAATCTCCTTCCATCTAGAAAATACCATGTTAAACTTAGATGCTTTTTTGCCCTTTTGTACGTATTTGAAGGTTGTTCCACAATGCTTTTAGGTGATTAGAACCTCCTCTAAGTATCAGGATAAAGATTTGCATTAATATCCATTCATTTTTACAAAAGTATTTTTTTTTTTTGGTCAAAGAGCTTTTGACTCTCCTTTTGCTCATAAAAAGTTCATATAATACTAGAAAATACCTTTATTGGTAAGAAGATTTTTGCTGAAGTGGACCATTATTCACTTCAAGCCAAACACTGCCACTATAAAGCACAGAAAACAGTATGTAGTAGAAAGTTAATGATTTTGTTAGTGCAAAAAGTTTTACTTTTTGAACTATGAATAAAGTTTTCTAGAAACAAGATACAAATTTTGCAGCAATAGTAGAAACTTTAATAAAAGTAGTATCTCCATAACTGAGTGCATATGCAATAAAAATACAAATTTTGCAATGAACATCATATCAGCAGCAGGGAGGAATAGAGACTAGTATTTAATAAGCAATTTGAGGAAACAATAGCAACATTTTATGGAAAGTGAGTTTTCATAATGTTGTGCTTCTTCATACACTGACAAGGTGGTGACTAATCTGTATAAGGTATATTCTTAACAAGAGGCTTACAACTGTAGGAAATAAAATAGACTGAGTATAACTAACATTTTCATGCTATTGCATCTGTGAGTTGAAAAAGCCAAACAAAAACAAACCAAATCAAACCATTCTCTCCAATATGTCACCAGATACAAATCAGAAAGTTATTTTTTAAATGTAATAAATACATTAATGAAATGTTCACGGTTATATTCAGACCAGCTAAATTCCACCTAAATTCCAGTATAAGTAGGTGGTTAACTTTAAGACAATGTTTCAGAATGGGTATTCTCAGGAAATATTTTACTCTTTATCATTTCCACTTTGACTTCAATTCATCAGTTTTAAACGTATGTTCTTGTGAATTTTTAGAAACTGGAGACGCTTAGTGCTATCAGATTCTGTCACAATTAGGAGAACAGAAGAGTGGAGTCATGTTCCAGAAAAGTCCCACTTATTACTGGGCTTATATTATGTCTAATTTAATTGGACTGTTTCAATCCCAGCACTGTCATTCATGACACTACAATGGAGATAGTTTGAAGATGTCACTTTTCATAGAAGCCTAGCAGCTGACACCCCTAATGCTGGGCAACCCTTGTCATATGGAGGTTTGAGGTCACTAGTCCTCCCTCAGGAATGTTTAAAAATGCCTTGACAAAACTGAGAGTGAGAAAGGATACAACGCGGCTTTTCAAACTGACCAAATCCAATAAGATTTATGAGTCCTGAAGGAGATGAAGAAAGTCTGATTTTGTAATCTGTTATTCTTGTATGGGAGAACAAAAACATACCTAGGTTCTAAATCCTTTTCCCACAGTAGGGAGGGAAAATGTATTCTATTGATAAAAGACTTAAGGTAAAATTCGTAAGAATCATTATAGGCAAGGCAGGCATTCAGACCTTGTAGAGGAGGGACTTTATCACGAAGTCATGTCTTCTATGGAAAACTACAATAAGAAATTTTATTTCACTCTTTATTTCAGGAACTAAGAGCAAACACAGTTTCTGTGTCTCAGCTGTGACCTCAAAGTTTTAAAGATATGTTATCTTAGTCATGTCTGACCTTTCAATATCTACTCATGATAATTTAGAGGTTATTGCATTGTACATTTTTCTGTCTTCATAATTTCTAAATTCATTATGGCCAGTGGAGCTAAAGAGCTCTGCGTTAGCTAATTTTCTAGGCCAGAGAAAACCAAAGTACGTCTGAAATGTTCTTATATTTACATCAATTTCCTTTAAGTTTTATGTTTTCCCCCTGTCTCCATACAACTTCTGAGTCTTGTCAGAAACCCAGGGTGGATTCCTGGAGCCACATTCCTGAACTTTATGTTAACCTTTAAAAATACTCTTAAAATATGAATAATACATAATATCTATCTGCCTGTTATTATGTAGTTCATCAGAATTATAAAATCTCTTTTTCAGAGCTGTTATACCCTCATAAATCCAGTGATTTTTAGATTTGGAATGCACAAGCACTGTGAAAACAAGGAACATGTATCACAGAAGTGTAGAATTTTAATTAAAACTAGGAGAAGCTGGATAATTAAGGTGCACTACGAACATCAATATTACATTTAAGTAGCCATTTGGAAACCTTTAGAACCATTGCTTCCTTGAAAAACAGCTTGTTAAGCCAGTGTGAGTTCAGATAGTTTGCTTGGAAAAATTATGTCTTAAAATGGCACTTCAGAAACTGGCAGCAATATCTGCTAATACAATTAAACACGCAGTAGAAAATTGCACAGAGGTGAATCATCTGTAAAGAAATACAGATTCAGGTAAACTTTAAAGTATTTAAAATGAATCATATTACTTTTTTTGAGGGAGCCTGTATAAAGCATTTTCTTAGTTTGAGTTGCCCCCCCCCCCAACCAGGAGCCGGGGAGTGCCTAGAGGCCTAGACGTGATTGGGTCCCAGGAGAGCTCCCCCTGAAGAACCAATCACAAGCATATTTGAAAATTCTGAATCAGATTTCTCTCTGATACTAAACTTAATGAACTCTAGAGGTAGTAGTCCTATTATCTTTAAAGCCCAGTAGATTTCAACAGTATTAAAAATATAGTTTTCATTAAGTAATTATAACAAATTGTGTCTAAAAAATAACAGCTAAAGAAGTAGAGTAATTTACCTTTGTTGATCAGAGATGTTACCAGAATAAATATACATATATGTGTGTGTTGGAAGCTGAACCTACTGCATATATATTTGTCTTTTTAAATACCATAAGTAATTTAGAAGTAATAAAAAAATACCATCATCAAATAATAAATCACATGAAGACCTTAAAATAGTTTATAAAGAAAAATATTTGGGAAATATTTTATATATATTAAAAAAAAAAAGTACATGAAACAACTTAGAAGCATAAGATAAACACCTGCATTAAAGGATGAGTCAATACACAAAATGTAATTAAAGAAGGTTTACTTAAATAGTTGAAAAAACCTGATTAAAGAATTGAAGTAAAATTTTCACTATGGTTATGGAGTATTAGCTTCTTTGTATAAGAATAACATGTTTTGAAAGTTTTTGGAGTTGTTGAATGCAGAGAAAAATTTGGAGGGTTCAAGATTATGACATTAGGACTATGATGCATAATGTCTAGAAAGCATGGTGTTATGCAGGAGGAACTGATGATGTGAAATCTATTCATTTTTACCAAATTGTCTTTAGTTCCCTGGTTAACGAAACTGGTGAGAACAGAAATAATAGATGAAGTAAGTAAAATAAAATGAAGTAAAAAATGAAAATTAAGAACTACTTTAGGACTTACAGAAAGAATTATGCAACATAGAAAATCACAACTGTGCTGTCTCATGATCTTAGTCATCAAGGGAGGGTGTGTATTGGAGGGGTCTGAGGTTCACTTGGTTTTTGGCCTGGTCATCTGGCTGCTCCTAGCCCCCGTTTGCCTCTGTTTTCCAGCGCCCTGTTCTGCCCCCAGCACAGACCTGCTCAGATTCCATTGGAGAGGTTTAACCCATCTGCAGAGGAACCTTTTGAGGAGAAGGTCGCCCTTTCCCTCCTCCATTCCTGTGTTGGCAGCGGCTTGTGTCCATTGATGAAAGGGGGGAAATCCCGGCCACAGCTAGCCACAGACAGTGTGAGTTTCGTGGGAAGAGCCCCCTTTTCCCCCTTTTCCCCTTCCCCTTCTCGATGTGGGGGGGAGATCTCCATTTTCGGCTTCTCCTGCACACCGGAGCCCCTGTGCGGCGACTGCCAGAGCCCAACAACGCCCCCTGCTGACCAACACAGAGCAAGTGTAGGCTCTGCATCTCCGGAGATCCAACAGTGCTCCCTCCTGATTGTGGTTGGAATTGCGCCAAAAGGCAGAAAGTACTGAACCGTTTCCTTTCTGAAGGGGACTTCTGAGTACAGGATTATTGTTTAGTTGTTTTTGTGTTCTTTTGTTGTTCTACCAGTACATATATCATCATCATGGCTAGGCTTCGCGAACGAAGATTTGGGAAGGGCTCTACCCACATTTGTTGCAAGCGTGTTGGTGGCTAAAAAGGCCAATACGAGATAGGCATGTCCAGTTGCAAAAGATCCGGTTGCAGAAAGACTCCTTAGGAGATATATTCTGCAAGGCACGATTCTTTCTGCATTGTCTTTTCTCCTCGAGAGTGATCCTGCGTGTGTTCTCAAAGGCATCAGCAGCGTTATAGATGGTGTGTCTCCAGACCTCCTGATTGGAGGCCAGAGTAGACCAGTTATGGTGGTCAATAGGGCCAAGGCTGAGATGTTGTTTCAGGGAGTCCTTGTATCTTTTCTTCAGGGCTCCTCTCTTGTGGCAGCCGGTGGCAAGTTCACCATAAAGCAGGATCTTAGGGAGGTGGTGGTCCTTCATCCTGGAGACGTGCCCTGCCCAACGCAGCTGTGTGCCAGTACATATATATCTTTTAATAAAAGGCTGGGTTTTTTTTGCTTTCTCCATGCTTCCTCGATTGGAGCCTCTTAATTTCAGATTTACAATTGCTTAGAGGGAGGAGCTTGGTCTTCCTCATAACTCATCCTCCTTAGCAAAACACTTCAGTCTCATTAAACTGAGGCAGTTTGACAACACATTCACTGTTCTAAATCTGCCCTTGTGCAATTTGAGGCAGTTTTATCACTTGTTACCTGGAAGAAGACACCAACTCCCACTGTGCTGCAACCTCCTTTCAGGTAATTGTAGAGAGCAATAAGGTCCCCCCTGAGTCTCCTCCTCCAGGTTAAACATCCCCAACTTCCACAGCCAATCCTGGCAGGACTTGTGCTCCAGACCCTTCACCATCTCCATTGCTGTTGTCTGGACACACTCCAGAACCTCAACATCTTTCTTGTAGTGAGAGGCCCAAAATGACTAAGTGGTGTATCAGGTCACTGACCATTTCTCCTTGGATTATGGGGGCTTCCTTCTTCTCCCTTCTTCCTTTATCCCTGTCTTCCATAGGGCTGGTACCTTGAGAACAACTGGTCTTACTATTAAAAAGTGAGGCAAACACGGCATTAAATACCTCAGCCTTTCCTTATCCTTTATTATTATGTTTCCCCCATATTCCATAAAGGATTGAGATTCTCCTTAGCTCTCCTATTGTTGTTGATGTATTTATGGAAGTTCTGTTTCGGTTTTGGCACTTCTAATTTTGTTCCTGTGTAACCTCACACCATCCTTGTAGTTCTCCTGAGTTGCCCTGCCCCTTCTTCCAAAGGCAATACACTTTCTTTTTTCCCCTGAGATCAACTCAAAGCTCTCTGTTCATCCAAGATGGTCAGCAGTTCATTATAGGGCTCATATTTACAGCTTGCTTCTGTGCCTTTACGATTTTCTTCTTGAAGAACATCCATCTTCCCTGGACTCCTTTGCCCTTGAAGACTGCTTCCCAAGGGATTCTGTCAGCCTCCTAAACAATCCAAAGTCTGCCCTCCAGAAGCTCAAGGTGTCCATTCCACTGATCCTGCTCCTTATTCCTTGTGACCTGTCTGGCCAGATGGACTCCAACCTTCACATCGCCCACAAGTCCTTCTCTGTTTGCAAACAGCAGGTCTAGTGGGATGCCTTCCCTACTTGGCGCACTCAACAGTTGTGTTAGAAAGTTATCTTCCACACAGACCAGGATCCTCCTAGGGGTTTCTCTTCTGCTGTGTTGTATTTCCAGCAGATATCTGGCAAGTTGAGTCCCTCATGAGAACAAGGACTAGTGATCACAAGACTTCTGCCATAGAATATTTTATCTAGGTCTTCATTCTGGTTGGGTGGTCTATAACAGACTCCCACTGGGACATCTGCCTTGTTGGCCTTCTCTCTGATTCTTACTCATAAAAAATCAACCCTGTCATCAACATCATTAAGCTCTAGACAACAAAAACACTCCTTAACATACAGGGCTATCTCACCACCTCTCCTTCCTTGTCTATCCCTTCTGAAAATTTTGTAGCCATTCATTACAGCACACTAGTTGTGTGTCATCCCACCTTCTATGATTGTAGTTCAAATTTTTTCTGCTGTTCAGTCAGCTCCTCCTGTCTGTTGTTCATGCTGTGTGCATTGCTGTAGATGCACTTCAGCTGGGCTAGTGACCCCACCACCTTTTGAGGGTGAAAAGACCTAATTCGTATGTGACTATTCTCAGGGCCTTCCATGGTTTCTAACACATCAATAAGCCTTCCATCTTTGCTGCTACATGGATCTACATCTCCTACCTCCTTTAAGATGGCAAACCAAAAGACTTCTCTAGCACACAACCTTCAAACACTGATGTGCTGCCCCCAGGCTTATGTCTAGCAAGCTTGGGTTTACTGCATTCCCTCCTAATGAGCCCTGCTAACTCCTGTGCAAAGACCCTTTTTTTCTCTTTGAGGCAGGGGTACCCTGTCTGTTGCCAACAGGCCTGGTGTCATGTATACTGACCCAGGATCGAAAACCACAAAGTTCTTCTGGGTCTTCCTGTTTTTTCCCTCATCATTCCCTGCAACTGGAAGGATGGAGGTGGAAAATACTTATGCTCCTGATGCCTTAGTCAAGACCCTAAATGTCAAGGCCCTGCAGCCTCTCTTGATTGCTCTCAGACTTCTTGTTGCAACTTCATCACTTCCTACCTGAAAAAACAATAATGGATAATAATCGAGGACCATACCAGGCTAGGAAGCTTTGTCTTCCCATCTTTATCCTGGGCCCCAAGAAGGCATCAGGCTTCCCTAAGAAGTGGTTCCAGTCTTCATGTCGTCTTTCTTTTCCTCTCAGAAGAGAGTGTTTTATGACAATTACCTGTCTTTATTCTTTATGGAATCGGTTTTATTGCAGAGCATGGGTCAACTTTACCTTGGTGATGCCTGAGTTAGATAAACTATTATCCTCATTATTGTTTGGTTGCCCTTGCAGAACCTGGTACTTACCACAATACCGATGTCATAACTCACAGACAATGACAGTAGACTTAGACTACTGTGTTTTGTTGATGTGTTTTGTTAAAGAATGATTTGTTATATATGCAGCAAGTGTAATTGTAGTTGTATATGTTTTAGGATGTTTTTCAGCATAAGGGAAAATTTACATCCATTAGATAGTAGTTATAGAATTAGTTTGATTTAGTGTTTGACATATTTTATATGAGTTCTAGCATCGTAGGCTGAATTGCATTAGAGATAAGTCTGGTCCTTTATTTGAACCATATCACCTCATAGGAACATCAGCAGCTGTGTAAACTGAATTACATGACACAATCTGGGAATTAAGGCAGAGTAATTACCTTGAACACTGGTAGCAGGCATCCCAAAATACAGATTAAGGTTGTAATTTTCCACTTTGTCTCCAAAAATGTTTACCAGTATCATCAGTTGTAAGTAATTAAATCTGCTAATGTATGAAGGATACTTTGAAAGCACTCTAAATTATACAAAAAAAAAAGTGGGTTTAGGATGTAAATTGTTTAGTTTTAGATTCATATCTAGCTGCATTTTAATGAAACCCTTCTACTTGGGGGAGAATATTAGATGGAGGATATTTTCCAGTGAAACCAAATAACTGCGTCATTATGGAAAAGAGCTTGAATGACCACATATCCACCTGTGGTCTGGTTAGTCTCTGATCACACAACTTTCTCAGCTTCTCATTACTGTTTTTTTAAATAGAAGAAAAATGAACTGTCTATCAGACATTAAAGAAATTCACAAAACACTAAAGGAAGAGGAGGGATTTTTCCTTCCTTCTGTCTAAATATCTGATATGAAAAGATTTTACCAGTAACATCAAGTCTAAAAACACTGTGTTTCTCCTGTGGCACAGATGCAAAGGTGTTATGCAAAACTTTAATGTTTTAATGTGCAGTCTTTTAATTATGTTCATTTTCATAAGGCACCAGATTAAAGTATACTGTCATAAGGGAATTCCTGCCACTTGAAGGTTAGAGGTAATTCAAATCAAGGAATGGAAAAATATACCATTGTTACCCAGTTACTTTAGTAACTGCAAAGTGCCCTCATTGTTCATCATGATTCTTGGAAACTCCTTCATGCAGACAGTTATGTGAATATTTACATATGGGAGGGAGCCACATACCAAATTCCACCTCCTTGATAACACAGTCAGAATAGGAGATTTAGCATAAACAAAACTAGAACTGACATAAAAAGTGCTGGACATAAAAAGTATTAAGTCCATTTGTCAACAATATTTTTCAATAGAAAAAGAGAGCATTTCGTGTTCTAATTTACAAGTTTGCTAACAACATGCTTCAATATAAAAAGTGGGTAATGGAGAATCTAAGTGTCTCTAATGAATATTCACTGAATATTTCACTGAGATAGCCTGTTGGGAAATCCTTGAAACAGAGCAATTAGTCTTTTGGGTCCTACCATCCCCTACCATTCCTATCTCTTCTATTCCCTATATTTAATGTTATTAGTTACAAATTCAACAAGGTTTGCAATAATAATATAAATATTTGAGCGATAACACAGCATTATGTATTGTACACATCTGAATCCTTTGCTCCAATTATCATGCTAATGCTGGTGAGCTGTTTTGCAAAGGTATGCAAATATTGAATCTCTTGTGTGTTTGATCTACAGTCAGTCTTTCCAACTCTCTTAGTAGCTCCCTTCAGTAATTTTCTCATTATTATCATTCAAATTCTTAGTGTCACAGTCAGTAGCTACTTGCCTCTTAGCAGTCAGCTTTACTATTTCTAAAACTGCACTTTGACCATGGAAATTCAGTTTTGTCATTTCTAATACCAAAACAATTCAAATTCAGACTCTGAGTTTCTCAAAGTAAATACCTGGATTATTAACTTGTTAAAATGGCTATATATAGTGTACATGACAAGACAAGGGAAGGCCTCAGGTGTGGCCTCTGTGAGAAAAGATGAGTTGTCCCCTTGCTGAACAGAGTCAGTTTCAGGTGACTCCAAAATGAACCCACTGATGTCTAATCCTGAGACCAGCAGTGATGCTGGTGGCATCCCAATGATAACATATTTAAGAAAGGATAAAAATACTGTGCAGCAGCTGTGAGAGAGGCATGAGAAATACATCTTAGAAACAGCCATGCAGACATCAACAGCAGTGAAGAAGAGGCGGAGGAGATGGTCCAGTTGCTGGAGCAAAGATTCCCCTGCAGCCTGTGCAGAAGTTTATGGTGAGGCAATGGAAAAGTGTGAGAAGGAAGGAGTGGCAGGAAGGAAGTGTTATGGACACATCATAACTCTCATTTCCCCATCCCCCTTGCATAATCCATATTATTATATGGTGGTAGAGAAAGCTTCTACCACCTCCCCCCCCTTGTTGGTGGGGGAGGTGGTAGAAGAGTCAGGAATGGATCAGGGACTTTGAGCCTGGGGTGAAAAGTGCAGGGAGAACATGTTTTTATTTTTATTTGGAAAAAAATTAAATTATTGTTGAATTTGTCTTGCCCATGATGATAATTGCTGAGTAAACTCCCTGTCTCTATCTCAAACAATGAGCTTTTTCATCTTATTTTCTTATCCTGTCCTGTCCTTTCATCCATCCTACTGGGAGAGAGTGAACAAGCCATTGTGTAGTGCTTAGATGCTTACCTACAGAAGGGGAGTGAGAGAGAGCGGTTTGGTGGGTGTCAGCCAACCAAGGACAAACCATCACAAGAACCTATCAGAATAAATGTCAGATGTTGCTTTCTGTTGATACTTTTAAATATTATCTAGTAACTCAGACCATGATAAAAGTCTTGGGTAAATTCAGAAATTGAAGACAAACTGCAGACTTGAAATGCCACACTGAAGTCACAGTTATTTGATAACTGACATTTTCCTGTAAGTCACCTGTTTCTTTGAGTCAAGAAAATATTTATTTGTGGAATTCTATATTTTTAAAATTATGTTGGATACCTTTTCTTGCTATTTGTTTGTCAAGTGTTTTATTTTGTATTTTTTGAAGTCATGTACAGTGATGAAAGAAAGAATTTATGAAATTCTGCTATGAATATATCTAAGAATGCAGTTCTATTTTTAAGAATAGTCTCAAATTTACTAGGTCTTCCTGAATCATTCCTTGGCAATATGGTCCTTAACCTCCAAGCAGCTTAGAAGAAAAAAAAAAAGAAAAAAATCAAATGCTGAAAAATTTTTTTATACAATAAAGAGAGATACAGTTTCAGTCAGGTGATGACTGGCACTATCTGTGTTTAAAATTCACATTTGAATTATGATGCTGTCATAGTTTGAGACCCCTAAAATCCAATTCCCGAGTCCAAACCCCCCTCTCACATCTCAGCCCCGTGTGAGATGGGTTTTCCAGACACAAACACGAGACTCAATATGGGGGGAAGGGAATTATATTACAAACACTGTACAAATAAATATTATAATACATCATATACAATCTTAACTATCTCTCCTATAATAAATCAGTATTTACAATGGATCAATTTCTTCTCCCTTCAATAAAAGTCCAGAAGGGAGAAGGAAAGATCCTTTCCACTCTCAGAGCAGCAGTCTCTCTAGGGCAGTAGTCTCCTTTCCTCCATGCAGCAGCTGTAGCTGGATCTCTTTTCGTTACACATGAGGGAGGCCTCCAAGCCCCTCTCAGCCCTTCGACTCCAAACAAGGGTCTTTCTCTTCTGCAGGTTGCGTTCACCGGGACAAAGGTCACTTCACCATGTCATATTCACAAAGTCAATAAGTCTTCATGATGGTCCCTATCCTCAGGGGATTCAAGCTCCCTTGCAGAGCTCCCGTGCTCTGTCATCAGGCTGCTAGCTTAGCAGCAGCAGCAGGGGGGCGAGGCCCTCCTCTGCATTCCTTCTGGCCATCCCAGTCCAGCTTTCCAGGGCACCTGAGCTTCTTAGCTCTTCTCTATCTCTGTGGTGCTGCATTTTAGGACTCCTCTCAAGTGGGAGTCCACCACCCCTCCTCTCTAGGAGAGGTCTCCAAGGAGTCTGGGGAGTTTGTTTCAGTTCTTACCCAAACTCTCTCTCTCTCTTCAGACAATACTGTGTCTCTCTGCTTAGCTGCGTACTCGGTTTGCTGCTTCTTCAGTTCTTATCTCTTGGCTTTCAGCCATAGCCTTCATTCACTGCTGTTTCTGTTGCTGCTTCTGCTGCTGCTTACAGTGGAGAAACATCCCCCAGCTCTTAGCTACAGATACTTAGCCCAGTCTAACACTGTTCCGAGTCCCTGTAGCCCCCAGGTGGGGCTGTGGGGGGGCCCAGCCCCCAGTGGGTCGCCAGGCCCCTTCTCCTCATGGCCTCAGAACATGGCCACTCTCCCCCAACAACTACAACATCACCTTCTTTTCCGGTCTGGTTGTTGATATATTTATATTTTGCAGGAACGCTCATTGGCTCAACCCCAAGGGTCACCACCCCCTTGGGGATTACCATTTTATAATTCCAGGGGGAAAACATTTTTCCCCCAACACAGATGCTTACTCCAAAGGTTAGCGTTACACTGGATGATACATCATTTCTATTTGTTAATAATTGTGCAACTGTGCTTCTAACTCTTAGCTTTAAATTCCCGTTTTCATTATTATCACAAATGCTACCATGCGTCAAGACCCAGAATTCTGAACATTACTGAAAATAATAACATATTTCTGCAAATATTAGGAAAAACCCACAGTTTTTATCTTGTTTAAATACTGGGTTTTTTTTAAAACAGTGCAAATAGAACAAATAACTATGAAAGTTTTTATTTATTTTTTTCATGTCTGGGTATTAAGTAGCATAAAATTACGTGAAGAATAAGAATCATTTATAGCAACAGGAAAAAGACCTTTTGACCTAGAATTTGTACTTTGTAGGAAAAGTAAAAACAAAAATAGGTTTTTTTATAAACAAGTAAATTTGAAATATAAACCACAAAATACATTGCGCTGACAATATAGTTTCCATATAACTTCACATTGATGGTACAAGCTCCACTTACATCTCTGAGGAGCATAGATTTATGAACATCCCATAGGGTAATTCCACAGCAGGAAATTGTGGAGAACTAAAGTATAAAAATCTCAGAATAAGGCAAATAATTTCAAAATCAACTTATTCCCCAAGTTGACTCCTGTTTTGTCAGATTGCTCATATATTCTCACAAGACTGAGAAGTAAATGCCAACTATTTTAATTGCATAGACTTTTTATATACCAGATATCTGCATTTGCAATATTCCTCACTTTAGCTATCATTATACTAAAAATATTTTATGTATGTTACTTCAAAATTGAGTCTCTGACCCCTTTCATTGTCTTCTAAATTGTCTCATAATTGTATAAGCATATTGACATGACTACTTCATAGTTACAATGACAATCAGCATCCAGTGGTTTTCCCTGTTTAGAGAACAACCTCACAGTCACTAAGACTCTGGTATTGTTCACTATTAATTAGAACTGTATATTATTTTGTATACTTTTCTCTACCTGTTACTTAAATTTATCCTCATTGAGAAATATCTTTTAAAATAAGTTACTTTAAAGAATATATTTAAGCTTTTCTAAGTGATTCTTAAGAAATTCATAATCTCAGGAATAAATGAATTTCATTGCTAGAGGAAATAATTGCTTTGTGTATAGGTGATTAGTGATTTAATATTTTCTATTAAAAATAAAATTGTGCATTTTAGCTAGGTTACTGGTAAAACTGAGAAGTCTACTGGTGTTTAAAATTGTTGAATCAGTGCTGCATGATGTGAATATATCTGAAGATGTAAAATTCTGTGCAAAAATCACATGATCATTAAATGACCAAATGCTCTTTCTCTTCTCAGAGCCTGCAGTGTGGTGGGCTGAACCTTGGCAGGTCCAGTAGATCTGAAAAAACATTAAGGAATTTTTTTAACATGAGAAACCACTAAAGAAAATAGTTGACTTCAGCAACAGGTTTGAGCTGATATCAAAATGAAATCCTGTGCAATTGTAAACTATTGTAAAATGAGTAGATGTTCTGACAGAAGTGAAAAATAATAAGACCCAGACTCAGCAGTATTTTTTTTCCTATGAGGAAAGACTGAGAAGTTGGGATTGTTCAGCCTGAAGAAGATGAGGCTCCATGGAGACCTTATTGTAGCCTTTCAATAATTAAAGGTGGCTTACAAAAAAGTTGGGGGCAGACGTTTTACAAAGTACCATTGCAACAGGAGAAGAGGTCATGTTTTAAAACGTTTTAGGCTAGATATACCAAAGAAATTTTTTATGATGAGGGTGATGAAACTCTGAAACAAGTTGCCCATACAGGTGGTAGATGCCCCATCCCAAGAAACATTCAAGGCCAGGTTTGATGCAGCTCTAAACAACCCAATTGAGTTGAAAATGTCCCTGCTCATTGCAGTGGAGGTTAAACTAAATAATCTTTAAAGTTCCTTTTCAACCCAAACTATTGTATTACTATGATTTTGTGTCTTACTATGACTGACTGTGAGAAAAGATTAACTCTGGCACTGTTTAAAAATTCTCTACATGTCTTCCCCTTACTGTGTTTTAACCGCAGCTGACAACGAAGTACCACACAGCCACTCACTTGTTCTCCCTTTAGATGCCCAGAGGGACGGAGAGGAGAATTGGAAATAGATACAATCCATGGGTTGATATTAGAACAGTTTAATAGTTGAAATAAATGAAAATTATATAATATCAATAACAACAACAACAGCAATTAAAAGGAGATAACAAAGAGAGAGGAATAAAACTCAAGAAAGACAAGTGATGCACAATACATTTGCTCATCACCCACAGATTGATGACCAGACCATCTTTGAGCAATGATCAGCCACCTATGGCTAACTGTCCCCCTGTTTTCATACTGAGCATGATATTCTATGGTATGGAATAGCTCTTTGACCAGCTGATTTGGCTGTTCTGGCTATGCTCCCTCAGAGCTTCTTGTGCATCCGTTCACTGGCAAAGCATTGGAAACTGCAAAGTCCTTGATTTAGAGTAAACACTACTTAGAATCAACCAAAATATATTTTTTGTCAACATTATTCTTATACTATATCCAAAACAAAGCACTGTACCAGATACTAGGAAGAAAACTCACTTTATCCCAGGTAAAATCCCACCCTATCCTGTATGTTTTTCTACCAGTGTCTGTCTACTTGAAAAGAAGATAGTAATTTGAGAAGGGAGGAAGAACACATCAGCACTGTACTTCTCCTAATACAGAAAACACCTTAAAATTTGTCATAAGCCCCTTTAACCCCCACTGTGATTGAGGAAGGATGCAATTGTCAACTTTGGGACCAAGAAAGACGTTCCCATTTCAGGGAACTATGACATCTGGAGGAATAAATATGAGAAAAAGAAGTAAGAGGAATGAATATGAAGGTGTTTTCTTGAATAAAAATTTCAACGATTTTCTTATTGAAAGTTTTTTGTATTGTTTAGATGATTAGGACTACTTGACTGAGAAAACTAAACAGATAAACAATAAATTCTTGACTTCACAAGTATAATATGTTCCTTTCTCATAATCTAAATACATGAATCCCGAGAATATTAATTGAACAAGATACTTCCAAGAATCTTGTATTTATAACTCATTATCTTTATGAAAGAAGACAAGCATTTATTTTCTCATTTTTTGCAGGTAAAAACGATGCACTAATGCTATGTGAAGTAGGTGTCGTGAGAGAAGTCTGAAGCATGCTATACTGTTCCAGTGTTGTATATTGTAAACATTGTTTTTGAAGTAACAGGTGCAGTTGGTTTATCTAAGAAATTAATTGAATAAGTTTTTCGGGGTGTGGAAATGTCATAATACTCCCACTGTATACTCCTTTTAGAAATATGTTTCCTGAAATTTATGAAGAATATTTCTTAAGCCTCCAGAAATTGTCAAGAAAACCAAAATATTATTAAGTGCAATCTCCTTTATTTAGTTTTTCTGTGATGTCATGAGTAGTTGTGGAGTTAAGCAGTAAAATTGACAACAATGTCATTATATGGAATAGTAATATCCTGTGTGCAACTGACTTGTTCTTTTAGAAGAACCCTCTGCAGTTGAAAAGTGCTGCTTCGCTTTCTTATATGAGTGATTACGTATCAGTCAGTGGAAACTCAAAGGTAACCCTTCGTCTATATATGTTTGATATCTTTTGGATCTTATGTAGAGAAAAGGGAATTTTTTTTTTAATTTAAAATGAATTCTTTTGAATCTAAAACTGTTTGTATTTCTTTATTCATTAAAAATGTCACGCTGTGTTGGTTTTTTGGGGATATGGGGGGCAAACGATGGGGTGCATTAAGATGTGTGAGCTAACAAAAAAACCCCTGTAACTCCTAGGTCTGAGTCCATCACCTTGTACCTTGTTTTGCTGTACACATCACTGACTAAGATCCAGTTGTGTTTAAAATGTCTTGGCAATTTACAATAAAACTACATTAAGACCTTCACTAGTGAAAAAACAGGTTATAATTAATTCCCTACTTTGTTGCTTTCTGCTTCCTTTCTTCATGTTTCTAGTCACTGCTACATCTAATGAGGGCTAGGGTGCTCGGGGGGACAACACTGAAATTAAAATAATAAAATTAAGGACCACCCACTTCTCTCTGAAAAAATAAAAAAGGACTTGGTATTTTTTAATTAATTGTCATTAATATTTTAATACAAATAAGTTTGAAGATCCAGGTTCCAATTTCAACTTGTGATACAGAGTGAAAGGGTAAGAAATTTCTAGAATTGCCTTGTTATTAGATGAAAATTATATCCTCTCTTCTTGTGTCCATCTCAATAAGGAGGGATAGGAGCAGGAAATCACATCTACTTTAAGGATACAAAATACTCTATTTGTTTTGTACTGTCCTGATGAAATCACATCCTGGTAGTGTGCTGTACATCTGGCACATGTAAAGAGATGATTTATTTTTAACATTAGAGGGTGAAGTGGTCCCAGCAAATAGCCAGACATCAGTGTAGAATTATATTCAGGTAAATTAACAGCTGAAAACAAAATATGAATAGAATTTCGATATCACTTTGACAAGGAGGAATATTCCCTTTGACACCAATTTCAGAAGAAACCGCAGAATTCTTGCTGCTGGTAGTAAGATTTTGCCCTGTCACGAGTGTATATCTGCAATGAGTCGTTGATGGATTGGAGCTTTTACTTGTGGCAAGTGGAAAATATGTTACGGATAATTCTCATTCTACTCTTTTTATTGCAAAGCTACATCACTGCTTGCACATAAAAATGTTCTCCTCTTAATCACTCTATTTGAGAGCTCTTGAAATATAATAGTGATGACTCCTAGCTAGCAGGTTAGATAGATGCTAATGCAAAGTGAGTCATTACAACTTAGGTATGACCTACTGCCTAACACATTCAAATAATTTGAAAGAGTGATATAAGCATGGTATACAAATCATTTTATGTCTCTAACCAGTTTGAAATAGTGCACTCTATTTTCTCAATCATATTAAGGCAAAGCATGGTCTGGCAATCCATCTCGCTGACCTTTGTCTTCTTTTGTGGATCAGGCACATGAATTCTTTTAGCTTGCAGAATTAAATATATAATCACACACACACTTCACCTATTCATCAGTGAATATCGACCATTAAAAAAAAAAAAGTGAAATTACCCATTGAACTTCCTAGGACAAAAGTCATGAATTAGTACCATCATGTCATACTTCATACTTCCAGAAATGAAATTAAATTCTGTGTCCAATCATCAGAAGATAGGTAATAATGCAGGAACACCTTACCATATTGTCCTGTCCATATCACAGCTAGAAAATGTATTGACTTGATCAAATCCAGAGAACATCTAAAAAATCACACTGTGGCAGTCTGGTGAAATATACACAGTGATATCAATATAAACCAGCAGGATCAGAACGGTATAGGGATTTTCAATCATATATTGCTATATAAATTGCATTTCTTGCTGTGTAACACCCTCTATATATCTCTTAATTAAAAAAGAAAAAAAAGATAATGAGAGAAAATATGTATTCTCACTGTATTTTTTAAAAATAACAAGTTCTATTTGAATTTTCATGTCCCTCATAATGAGATGGGAGAAAAAAAAGACAAGATAATTTACAGCATCATTGCTGACTATCATACTTCCTCATTGCTCTTTAAGTGAGCACCTTATGACTTCCTTTTACTGACATCCACACAGTTTCCTACTGATTAATAAAATTTTCCAAAATAATTTTTGAACACTTGATTAAAGAAATTAGTCAAACTTTTATATTCATAGGAACTTCTCTTTGCAAAAGAATACGTGGACAAAAGCAAAAGCCTAGGTTTAACTGGAAGTTGTTATATTTTTTGTTACTTGCCTAGCAATTGAAAAAAAGTACAAAACAATGAAAAATTTCTTTTTAATATGTTTATATTTGATTTTATAATGCAGGGACTATGACTGAAATAAGAATAAGCATGAGCAATTTAAAAAATTTTAACTTGCTTAGGAAGAGTTCATACCACTTTGATGTATTGAGCATATAAATATCCATAAAATCAATTGTTTCGTATGGTGTCTAGAAATTAGCTTTATATTGATTATGCCTAGTTATCTATTGTGTTTTTGACAACATGAAAATGGGCACAATCTTCTTTCATGGATTTACTGTCCAATAAATAATTACTATTCATTATTTATTGATTGTAAACTTCCATAATCATTTCACTTCTTTCCTCTTTATGCTATCAGTGTCAGTTCTAAACCTAGAATAATCTACTTGATCAAATTTTAAAACTGTTTATGCACACAGGAGAAATAGCATTCCACAGAGCCCTTTAAATTCATGAGACAATACAAGGTTTGTATCCCTCAACTCATTTAACCATTTTAGAACTCTACATTTAGGAGGACAATGGAATAATAACCCAAGAGAAAGTGTCCACAGTTTACATTATGGTAACTAAAGCAATGCAATTCATATGGTCAATTTTTTTTTTTTTTTCTGAAGCTGCTGGAGACAGGAGTTTGTGTGTATCACTTTTTTCACAAATATCTGAGTCAGGTGCATAGTGCAAATGATACATATCAGTGCCATACATAAAGTTTCATGAAAATAATGGGCAAATTTTGATTAAAATAGAATTGACTTTTTTAAAGCTTCCCCTCCCCCACCACCAGTTGTCTGTCATAAAGTGAAATTTCACATTTTCAAAATGAGTACATGATTTAACTATTTGGAAATATAAGCAATTTTAATTCAATTATATTTACTGTGAACTGTTTTAAACAGCACTGTCTCTATAAGTACTGATTAGAAGTATGCACTGTTCTAAAAAGAGAACTTTCCTGTAGAATGATTCTGAGCTTACAGTATCTTTGTATCTTTTAGGTGCTAGTGACACTTCTCCAAGTTGTCAAAGCTCATCAAAGCTGTAGTGCTGTCATTTATACCATACTGTATTCAGACACATTCACTGCCTTTGTTACTTTAATTCTGAACTCAGATTGCACAAATGAAAGGTAACTGAACATAAAAGCAATCAGAACTACTCAGTGAACAGATAGATTCAAAGTACTTTTCTGATTTTGTGGTTCTACCACACATATTAAAAAAAAGGTCTGATTAAACTCAAAGAAGCACTTGAATTAAAGCTGTTCACTGGAATTTGCTTTGAGTGATCACCCTACAGCTCAGTAACAATGAGTAATTCCCATAGCAACCACTACTGCCATATGTCACCAAAATCTACTCTCATACCCTTAGGACAAAGTCATACCAGACTGGAAAACAATGTTTAAAAATAACATTTTTGTAATTCTAAATTTTATCCTAGGGACAACATGGAAAAAGAAATGACCTTGCAAAGGAAAAAAGATATTTTCATACTACATTTTTCATAACATTCCCCATAGACTTTGGTTAGGAGAATAATCTTAGTATAGATTCCTGCATTTTTATATTACACCTCTTCAAGTGATGATAAATTCTGACAGTCATGGCAAAAAGCACAACACTTACTATAATGTGAAGGAACGTATGCTGAAATGTTAAATCTGTCCTTGCCATGGGCTAAACCACAACATCCATTTTAAGAAAAATTCCCCATTCAGAAAATAATGAAAAAAATGAGTTTCACATAATACATGATAATATGAAATGGCCATATTTGTTCAAGGGTGTCTGCATCCTTAGTATGTACTCATGATGTGGCAGATTCAGTAACTCGTCAAGTCTTCTTGACAGAACTGTTATGTCAAAAAACAAATTTTAAGGCGACAGTCATGTATCATCATAGAGTCATACATATTGAGTTACAAGGGACTTCAGAAGGTTGATAGTCAAACCTTCAGCTCAAAGCAAGGTCAGCTCTAATATCGGGTCATGTAAGGGAGTCTCTGAGTAGTGTACAACTAGAGTAGTAGTTTGTACAGAACTATTTATCTTGTCATACTCTCAAGATTAAGCCAGGGAAAACTAGCCAAGAGGCATCCACAGCTGCTTGATATCCTGCTGCCAAAACAAACCAAAGGGGGTCAGAGACAGCCAGCACAAAGCAAAGTAGCTCCAAACTAACAGCAACTGATAGTTTTCTAGTTTTCCTATTATTTTTATTACTGTAGTAAGAACATATGCAAATAAATTATTTTCCTCAGGCCTTTCACTTATTTGACGTGTGTTGAACAGAGTACACTCAATGTTATATAGATGCATACATATACATATGTATATACAAGTGTGAACACATGAGTTTTCCTCCCATGTAACTCTTAAAATAACTGATTTCCTAACAGTTGTCTAGGTTGCTCCATGGCTGATGGCATCGAGGACAGTTGGGAATGTGATGTCTTAAGCTGCTTCAAATGAACTAAGGGAAATGGCCGATAAGAAGATGATCTTGTGGAGGTGGGGTAATGCTTTTTCGATGCCAACTTCCCCCTTTTCATCATAAGACACACTACACAGTCACAAGGAGCAATGTCAAACAGCAGTCATGTCCCTAGACAGGGCCATGGACCACCAAGGACCCCCAAAAACCCTTCAACTCTTCGGAAACTCTCCATCAGAAGACTGTGCATGCCCCATGGTGTTACATCACACACAAAGAACACCCTCCCTGGGGAGGGATCTAGGTGTTCCCATGCTGACTTTAATGTATACAAACCAGTAAACTTTTTGTTTCTCAGGCCCCCACCCCCAACAGATCCAGATTGCAACCATTACTCTGACCACAGACATCGAAATTACAACAAAGTCTCATCACTGAATCCACAGGTGGTGATATCTTTCCTCTCCATTATCTACTTTTATCCTTTTCTTCTCTTTCTTTCTTTTCCTTATATATTTTCTTTGTGATAATTTTAGACTTTTGTAGAAAATAACCAAAATAGTCACATATCTCCTTTAGGCTGCAATTAAATAGTTTTAAGATAACTCTGCCTCATGTACATACCAGTCATTCAGCATCGTTTCACTGTGATTCACCCCAAGGGATTTATTAACAGAAACTTCATTTATCCTGCCTCAGAGGTGGGTCATTACACACCCATGTGTAACAAATCACATAATTCACGACCTAACCCTTCTGAAGACTTTGGTATGACATAGTACACAAGTATATGTCTTCATCGCTTCTTACTTGTGCAAGTTTCGAGCTGGCTTCCCACCAAGTCTCCATAACTTGACAACAGGGTCTGCTTCCCAGAGAGGGAAGAAAAAGCCAAGCAGCCAAAACTATAGCAAAAATATATATTTTACATATGAAACAGATATATACTATATAACTTATATATATACTTATAACCCCAGAAACCCTAAATAGCTTCCTAAAGGGAAGAGGGGAAGGGAGAATGGAAAAAGGACAAAATAGGATGAAAAGGGACAAAAACAAAATAGGTCTACACAATCTAAAAACCTGGTAACCAGTAAACTGAAGAACTGGCAAAATCTCACCACTTCTCTTGATAGAAGCAGGATGGCTGGACACGGCCCAGCACTCTCCCCTCACACGTGGCAGATAACAGCAGTCACTGCAGGCCTCAGCTCCAGATAAGCCAGACCGAGACAGGGACCCACCGTTCTCAAACGTCGCTGGAAAGGAAGAGAGTGAGGTCCCTCCTGCTGCCTTTATTTATACCTCAAGTTACATAAAGGAATAGCATGGAATACTTCTGTGGTTACCTTCTTAGTTCCTTCCTGGTTACAAGTTGGTCTCCAGGAAGGCCTAGAGTCAAAACTATCACATTACTCCAGCAAAATATATCTATATGAAAGAATGAAAGACAAATAGTACTAAATAGTAAAAAATAATACAAACCCACATGTGAAAGCTATAGAATGTGAGTTTAGTGGATCAAAGAGAAGACATGATAGTCTATAGTATAAAATGTATATATTGTAGATCTTACCGGTTTGATATATTTTTCAGTTACCTATGCTCCACAAATTAAATTTGGTGTACTGACTGCAACTTTTGAAATTATTTTTTTTAATATGAAAGTTGAGATAATTTGTTTAAGAAAGTAGCCATTACATTTACTTTTTATTCTCAGTGCAGGATACATATAAGTGTTAGACCTGTATTCTTTTAAATTTCTTTTAAATTGTATTTTTTTTCCTTGTTTACTTTACTGTAGCCCCTGGATACACAGTAAAGAAATGAGAACTACAACCTGTGTGCCCATACTTTTACAATAAAGAGCTCTTAAACACTGTGCTTAGTCCTGCCTTGAAATCAGTTTGTAATTGTACTCTGTTTGTAAAATTTAGTTCCTCGAAGATACATAACGGTTATGATATATAATGCATGCAAGCTTACCGTGAGCCTGAAATAAAATACTTTCAACTTAAGAAGCAGAAAAAACTCACGAACATAAAGTAGGAAACCCCGAGTTATTCTGCCTTCATCATTCTTATCATCAACTTAAAATATGCACTGTCCTGAGGTCATATTCCTCTGGCACATCCAGAATTCTGACCTTGCTTACTAAACCTTTCTATCTCTTCTCTAGGTGGACTTACAGCCAAACTAATTTTACTTTCTACAGTAAATATTGTGACTAAACTGGTCTTACTTTCCATATACATGTGCCATTTTACTTCCACTCTTCATTTCAAGTCAGTACATTTCCCATCAATGTTGGCTTCATAGCCTTCCAAATATAAGGTATATTCACAGGGAGCTGACAAACAAAATCATCACTCCAAGATTGAGTCATTCTACCTTTGTTTTCCAACTCTATAAACATTTGGAATTAAGGAACAAATACTAGTTCTCAACAAAGTTCCTTAGCAAAAGATCAGTTCTGTACACTTTGACATTTTCCAGAATGCCATCAGAGTTCCATTCATTACCTAGATCATGGATCCTAGGTGAGGGCTCATATTATCACAAACTTCAAAAAGAATTCAGAGGTTGTATGTAGGCAGATACTACAAAATCATCACAGTCTGTCTCAATTGGTAACAGGAATGATCACAGACATTTGGAAAATTCATACTTTTCTTTTTCTTATTTTTCTCCAAGTAAAAATGATAGTATATAGAGCTGAATTTACAAGAGTTCTAATAGTTACCTAGAGAAAAAGGAAAAATAACACACATATCATTGCAATGAAGAAAAATATCAGAAAACACATCTGGGGAAGTGTCCAGAATTACAGAACACCAAGAATAACAATAAAGGCCTGAATTTCCTACTGTTGGGATGAACATTTTAGTTCAAATAAAGGACTCAGTTGAAGATAGTGTTGCATCTACTGGCTATTTTCAATGGACCATTTTCAAAGATAAGAGCCTGAGAGTAAATAAACTGAGAATTTTTCACAGGTAAGCGTAAAAGCTGTAACTGTGGCTGTCTGACAAGAAAAAAAAAGGATGACAAGCAGTTATTCTTACAATAGCTTTAATCTCTGAGAGACTTCAGTTTTATTATGGAACTTTTGCCTTAAGTAAGTGTCTCCATTGTTTAAAAGAAAGGTGAAAAGACTGTGCTATTTATTTCCTTACATTTAGGTATTTATATGCCTTGTAGAAAAAGGAATCATTGCTAATAGACCAATAGATACTTAGA
The DNA here is from genome assembly GCF_025592945.1 of Manacus candei. NCBI lineage: Eukaryota > Metazoa > Chordata > Aves > Passeriformes > Pipridae > Manacus > Manacus candei. The sequence continues at coordinate 17,565,518 of NW_026138059.1, read as the reverse complement.
AAGGTTAGTCTTCCCTAGACTTTGAATATGACTCAGTAAGCAAATCATGGGTTTGGGGAGTTGTCACTGTAGGGCAAGATACCAGATTTGTAGAGTTCTGAACATGTGATCAAGTTGGAAACTAGACCTAGGAAGAGTTCTAAACCAAGTATTCGTGTCAAAAAAAGGTTAATATGGTTCTAGTAAGTCTTGAGCAAATACCTGAAGTGAACTCACTCTTTGATGGACTAAACAATTGAAAGCATAATATATTATTTTTTAAGGTTTACCTGAAAGTGTGAGGGAAAATTAATTTTTTTTATTTGAATTATCCAGCATCTGTTTAATATCCAGTAACAGAAACTGTTTGCTCTATTTGAATAATTATGTTCCCCATAAGGAACTGACTTTAGTCACTGACTAAAGTGGCATGTTTTGTGGGGTGCTTACAAATAGTTTTTTAGCCTATAAGTGCCTTCCATGACAGTATCATTTAATATGCAGTGTAGTTTTCTGAGGTGGTAATTTTGCTCTAGTATAAGTTGACAGTAAAAAGATCCTTTCATGATTACTTTTGAAATGTTATTTAAAAGGGGAATGAAAATATACAAGACCAAAATAGCAATTGTCTAAACCGTCACTAGGTATGGGAGAATAGAGAAAAGAAAAAAAAAATGATAGGTTTTTAATTTTTTTCAAAGCAAGGTGTTGGCTTTGGATTAGAATAATAAAATCTCAATTTACTATCATACTGTAAAAATAATAAAAGAAAACGATGCATTTGGCAGTTCGTTGTTTAAGAGTAAAGACAAACTTGCCCAAACCCTATTAAAGCATCAGAAAGGTATTCTGCTAGTTGGTGTTTTCCCCAGAGAAGTCTTAAACAACAAAGGGGTTCAAAGTGGTCTGGAGTCATGCTGCAGCAGATTATGGATCACCCCAAAACTAACTTGTATAAATCTACCATTTTCATTAAGCTCATATATCTATATCTATATCTATATCATCTATATCATCTATATCTGTATATCTAAGCATCATTCTAACAGCTGAAACAGGGCATTCAAGGAGTGCTGATGTTTTAAAGACAGATGAGAGGTCCCTAAATGCTGACACAATGACCAAAAGAATACAAAATATTATGAATCCTCCCTTTAGTCTTTGGGAAGAATTGCCTGAAGAGTCATATTATTTTTTAAATAAAACTAATAAAAATATATCAGTAAAAACACACAAGTATTGTCTGAAATGTATTATTATTTTTGTTTCAAATGCAATTAATGCCTATATACACCTAAAATCCTAATACAGTAAAAGAGAATAAATTTATCTGTGTATAACAACAAACACTTGTGAGTCGGTATTTCCTCTTCAATATTTACAAGTATCTTTACAAGTATTCTGTTTTCTTTAGCATCAAGGGACTAAGATAAAATTAATTCCACCAAGAACACTCTTTTCAAAATATCTTTTTTTTCAAGCTGCCAGTTGCTTTTAAAAATGCTGTTTACCAAAATGGCCAAATACTTCCATTACTGTTAATAGGAATAAGAGAAACTGGCTTATAGAAGATAGACACTTCCTTAGTGATTAGGAGCTTCCCTGACACAGTGAGATTAAAATAAAAATGAGTAAAACTTAATTCTGAGACCTAAAAAGCAGCCTGTGTTGATGGTAACTGAAGATAAGGCTCTAAAGTTGGCTATTCATTTCAAACCCCAAGCATTATGGTTTGTGTCCATTCTTGGTATTCCCTTTATTATAAAGCCAAATATATATCTTCCTTTAAAATAATTAAAATCTATTTTGTCTAAAGTAAAATGTTTATAACAAGCTATTTTTTTTCTACAAATAATGAATTTGGCAGTACAATTAACAGGTATCATGCTCTCACTTTACTATTATCTTGGGTCTAGGTTTCTAAAATAAAGTGTGTGCATTGTATTGGGAATATTTTATATGTAGTTTACCCTATCTTTGTTTTATAATATTTAAGTTTAAGTAGACAAAGACAGGCAATTGAAAGATGCAGTGTTTTGTAATTATCCATCTCAAGTCTCCAAATAAACAATGCAAGGTGTCTATTTGTGGACACCGTTATTGCAGTCATTTGGATTGTTCAGGCATCATTAGCTGTGTACAAAGAGATTTAATGCAGAATGTTAATAACTCATAAGTATAAACCAATTATTTAGTAGCCAATGAACATAACAATCAGATACTATTAGCAAAATATGAAATTTATCACTAGTGTGCCAGTATAGCACCCAGAGACCCTTCACCAGCCAGGTAGGTGTTGGTGAGAGGGAAGGGTGTTATGACCTGCCCCTAAAGGCAAGAGTAACCAAGGTTCTTTTTACTAGATCCCTTGGAGCAGATCAGAGTGAAATGACACTAAATGACTAGTGTTTATATACATATGTATATATATATATATGTGGCAAGTTTATTCTAGAACAATTTGGTTGCAAGGGAAAGGAGGTATGTGTAGCCATTTTAGTTATTGTCTGCAGAAATGTAAAAATATAAAAATATAAAGATATCACTTAAGAAAATATATAAAGAAAAGAAAGAAAGAGAAAGAAAGGATAAGAGTAGAAAGACAGTGGAGAGGAAAGATATCACCACCCATGGATCCAGCAACAAAACTTGATTGTTGCAATTTTGATGTCCGATGGCTGAAATGATGGTCACCATCTTGATCCATCAAGGGTGGGGGAAGGCCATGAAGCATAGAGTTCAATAGGTTAATATACATTCAGTTTTATGTGGTAATGCCCAGGTACTTCCCCTGGTGGGGGACTTTTACACTATCTGTTGCAACACAGTGGATCATGCGCAGTCCTCCAGTGCAAGGTCCCAGAAATGAGTCTGGAGGCACTTCAGTGGTCTTTGGTGATTTATGATGACTTCTAAGACATGACAGCTGCCTCTCAAGCCAGTGTGGTTGAGCTGGTTGCGCCCCATCAGAAGATGAAGAATACCTTCAGGCCTACATGTGAGTGTTCCAGTACTTTCCTGAGGAAGAGGGGAGTTTTATGCCTGAGTCAATTGTGTAATGGAGGGCATTGGCACAATAAAAACCATTATCCGAACTAGCAGGATCTGCTTCTTATTGGCCTCTACCCTTATCTGGCTCAAAACCCAGCTTATTGCTAAACAAAGGTTGGTTTGTCATGGTCATCCTCTAGTGGTGGGTAGTGTTGCCTTAAGAGACCGCAGAGAAAAAAGACTTCAGGCCAATTTCGTGTATAAAATAAGATAAAGAGAGTACGTCCTTTAATCTCAGGCCTGAGGCCCAGGGAATACACATGACGCATGCACCTCTAGACAGTGGTTCTATGATTTTGTAATAAGGTCCATCCAATCCTAGATTTGCTCCCTGACACGCCCCTTCAGGAATTGGGTTTGGGGTCTTTGGGACCCCTTCTTCCTTATCTTCAGCTTCTTCACAGCACACACAGTTCTTGGAATGCCTCCAAAGTTCTGGGCTTGAAGGTCTCTTCGCCTGTGTGATATCTTCTGGTCCAGACCTTAGGGTGTTTTTCTGCACTTCTACCTTGAAAAGAAGAATTGTAGAGGGATTGATATGGAATGGGGTAACAGAGTTGGGTATGTGTAACTACTATGTTAAGGGTAAGGGATATAATACAGCTACATTAAAATCTACATTCACTACACAACTACTTCTAAAATCTACAAAAGTTTAAAAACCCAAAATGTTCTGAGGCATCAGTAGCCACCCCTTTCTGCACCTGACCTGTTCTTATGCAGATCAGATGTTTCACCACTCCACACCCAAAATCTCTCTTCCTCCCCTTCTTTTGGGGAGTGCAAACCTGGCCTCAGCAAAGCACCTGCTACTTTTGCAAATGGTTGTTTGAGTCATTAACTATTAACATTTCAGTCTCTCAAAAATGGTCAGTGGTCATGGCTCTTGGGGACCTTCATCAGGGGTGTGGAGCTGTCACCTTCCTCCAGCTCCATCAACAGTGACAGCCCTGATGACTCGACACCAAGCATGGCAGATCCTGACTATCCTGAGGCCAGCCATCCTCCAACTAACCTCTCCACCTTACTTTTTAAAACATTTTATCTTTCCATGTTGATGTTTTCTTCCCTGCATCCTTGATCTAATAATGATCACAGAACAGCAGTCTTGTCATTCTGTAATTTTGACCTTTATATTGCTGTACAGGCTGTCTCATGGCTCTGTCTCTGCAGTCTGAGTCAAGGTTCCACAGCTGGAGTGTATCAAAGCTGGACTCCCCTACAAAGGCAGCTAAATCCTTTGGGGGAGAAGATAACAGCAGGGGCCACAGAGAGAGGGGTTACAGTGTTTGGCTTTAGACATCACAGCTTAAGAGGGATGTGAACAAACTGTAAAGAGACAAACAAAAGACAAGAATGATCAGAATAGATGATCTTCCAGAAAAGGTTGAAAGGGGGGTAAGGGAAGGAGGTGGAATGGAAGGGACTAACGAAAAGGGGAAAGAGGTAGCACAAGAGACTTCTAGTATGCAGACATATCCATAAAAATGGAGACAGTAGTGTGAGAAGAATTAATGAGCTAAATCAACAGATAAGGGAATTTCAATAGTTTTTGTAGAAAATTTTTCTATCACCACAAATATTTAATATTGCCCTGGGGAAAAATACTATTGGTAATCTATAAATATCTCAAAATTGTGAGACTATGGATTATTATATTAAATATTGGTTTGGACCAATTCAAGTGCATGTGTGGGAGAGAAGGGACAGGTTGAATTCCACAAAGGTAGAATGGTGCCCTGCTCCATACTCCAACCCCTTGGAGCCTCCTTGTCCAGCCCCAGAGCAGCCATCGGTAACTGTCACACTGGGAGCACTTCCCTTCACCCTGTCCCAGAGCCCAAATCCAGCCCCATCATGGCCACTGGGCCAGAAGTCCACCTGGTGGGAGTGGTCACAAGGGACCAGAGCCAATAAAACCAATGCCATGATCCGTCCACATTGTGGTGGCCCTACTGTCTGGACATGTGGAATCTGAATTGCATGGGAGTCAAGGCAGTAGCTATAATTCTCTCTTTTTAGCTCTCTTTCTTTACTTCTTCTCCTAATATGCTTTCTTGAAACTTGGGTAACTTAAAGCTGGATGGGTTGGATTTTGCTAAGTTTTATGGGTTAGCATGTGCTAAGTCAATGCTTTGTGAAATGCTTTATTTTGGTGAATGTTGCCCTTTAAACTTTTGCCAAGTTCCCTTATTTTCTAAAGTTTACCAGTAGAAGTGTATTATTCAACCTCCTGAGAAACGTGTGCAGTGTCTTCTTCTATGCACTCTCTGAAGGTTAACTGAAGGCCCTTTTAATAAATCCAGTGGGTGGATTTTTGGAGCCTTGTATATTTTTAATGAAAAATCCCTTCAATGAGCTCATACTGCAAGCCTGGGGTCTTACAAAAATGTGATAGTTGTGGTGCCTAATTAATAAGCAGTGATAACCTCTTATTTCTAGAATTTATTCAATAGGCTACAAGTTCCTAAGAAAAATCTGCCTCTTAGATGTTGATTATTGTGGTAGAAGAGCTAAATTGTCAGCCTTTAATTTGGAACTTCCATAGGTATTTCAGATACCTTGGAATCCATCCACAATACGTCTTGAACATAATTTTACGATAGCTAGTATAGAAAGTACAAAATAGCTTTGATATGTTTCTGATGGTCTATACTTCTGTATTTGGTTGGAGTTTCCTTAACAATCCAGGCTTCTTGCCCAGGTATATCACATTTCTGTAGTCTGGCCAAGAGATTGATGAAAATATGAATAACCAAGGCCAAGCTCATCATATGCCAGAATGTTCTAGCCAGATGGAAATGCTAGAAATACTCTTCTCTTTTTTTTTTTTTTCTACTACACAAGCTCACTACCAGTAAAGAAAGTAGAAGTACACATTAATTTGATCAGAAATTTCATTACTCTTTGAGAACTGGAAACTACAATTGGTCTGCAAATTCTTCAAATTGTTTACTGGTGGTAGTGGTGGGCGAAAAAATTGGGCATGAGCCAGAATCCTGGACTGCATAAAAAGAAGTGTGACTAGCAGGTTGGGGGAGGGGATTCTATGCCTCTCATCTGCTCTCATGAGACCCCACCTGGAATACCACATCCGGTTCTGGGGTCTCTATTGCTTTCTCCTTCTGTTGTTTGGTCCTCCAGGAGGACCAGGTATATTATGCTTCTTCAGTAAGACTCATTTTCAATGTTCAATTCTACCGTACATCCACAATGAAGTTCTGAAAATGAAATGGATGACTGTCGTCCTCTTTCAAAACTGAATCAACTACATGTGCCATTGATACAATTTCAGTTAATACGAGCATGAGATCAGGTTAGGTGTGTCAATCCCTTAAAGCACAATTTCAAGACTATCTCATAAGCTTATTTTCTGGTGATCATACTGTAAAATTTCAAACACTATTGTTTAAATTACGATTTTTTTTCATAATTTTATATTTTACTATATTACAGCAGCATTACAAATACATTCAAGAAAAAATAGCCCTTTCAGAGTTAAATTATAATTGAGGAGCAATGTTGAGTGTTACTTTTATGCCATACTTAACACTTAGAAAATTATCCAGCTTCTAAGCCAAAATATAAAATTGATGTCCAATTTCTTTACCTGTAGACATAATTTAAAGTTGTAAGAAAAATAATAGCTGATATATTAAAGCTTAAATTAAAAATGCTCCTGAAGCACTTGAGTAATAAAAAATTAAATCAATCCTATTTTCAACTTACATTTTCTTGACAGCTGAGTTTATGTCTTCCTCACAATAACATTTGCCTTGAGGAACACTATTGGAAGAAAAAGGAATGAGAAGCCTTACTTGCTTATGAAGAGATATAGGCACTTTCAGTTTCATGAACGGTGTTTTTTCCTGAGTGGTTGTTCTAGGAAAAAGCAGGACATTGCTGTTTAAAGTAGTATCTCATTGCTTTATTTTCTTATAGCAAGAAATCAAACAATTTTAGAAAAATAAAATATAAGTCTTTCAAGTTAATCAGTTTGAATGCATAGCATTGGCAAAGATATACCAAAACAGTATAATTAAAAAGTTATTTTAAGTAATATTTGTTTGATATTCACATACATTTACATGTATATATGTATCTTTCCAATTATGCTTTACGTATTTGAGTGTCCAGCTATGTACAGCATGAGACAATTTGTAATGTCATCATATTTGTTTTGGGATAAAATTTGACCTCATTATTAATCTGAATAATCAAGCAATATTTACACATTCAAGTATACATAACTTATGTGTCTTTACTGCTGTCACGTCCAAGATAATTACCTCAGGGTAGTATAACATGACGGCACACTGATGCAGACAACATTCATTCTGAAATATCATAAGGATCCAGTTCTCTGGGGTTTTGCCTTTAAAAATGGACTATCTCTCTGTTATATATAGCCTTATATCTAGTGCTGGAAAGATTTGCATCAAAATGCATGGTAGCTGAAGCGTTCATCTATGATGTTAGAAACTTGTCCTCATTGCACCTTTTATTCGGATTTGGCACAAGCATTTGAATTAGTGCTTACTTGTAATGTTGTAACTGCTGAGCACTTTAGTAACTATTTCTTTGGGTTTGCATTATAACAGTTCCAGTTTGTATGTTTATTCTGATAGGTATGAAGCAGTAGGACAGTCTGAAAGACTGAAAGATGTTATGAGGACATAGTACCTAGGGAAGTTTGATTATGGTTTGATATTAAAGAGTTTCTGAAACCTCTCTAAATGACTATAAGGGCTCTGGTCAGTAATCTACTACGTAAAAGAACATTATCCATTCTGTTACCTCTTATATCAGTATGAGTTATGGTGAAAGCAGTTAACATTTGAAACAAATTCAGAAAACAGTCTAGGATTATTACAAAATGTTACTAGCAAACTGTTGTTTAAATTGTCATTGCTTTTATTCTTGTTCACAGTCCGAGGTGCAAGACATCTTCATATTTACATAAGCATAAAAATTTCTATAATCCCAAAAAACTCTATCCATGTCTGCCTCAATCTGGCAGAGAATCCAGATATGGAACATATTACATGCTACACTTTATATCAAGATATGCACTAAAAACTTTGAAACAGTTACTTACCAGCTGCTAATATTTCCTGTAAGAGTGTGAGTTACATAAATTGTGTGATGTTCATGATGTTATTAATAGCTATTAAAAATACCAGTAGATATTTTATCTAAGTCAATAGTGTTCAGCTTTCCTGAGATTCCAAATCATAACCTTGAAAGCCACTAAATACATTTCTCATGTTTTGTACAGTTATAGTGTGGAGAAACTCTCAAAATACTTTTGCTTTTAAAGAAGTATGGAAGTTTGTATCCAACCCTTGTTTCCTTTAAGAAGTGGACCATGCAGACACCTCAATTCAGAAACTCCTGTGGATGCTGACATTTCTAGTCTCTCATATTTGCCTCCTGACCCCAGTCAAGTACAGTCGATGGATGAACTACAGTAGCAGGTCTGGTTGCAGGAGTTTTTCCAGTATGGGATTACACCAAGCTCTTTATGAGCTACAGGTACCTTAAGAGCCACATATTGGGCAGCTTCACCCTACAACACAATACAACAGGTTGAGCAGATTGCTTCCTCAGGTGGGGGCAGAATAAGCACATACCTGTATGTATTAGCTAAGGTGTCAGAGGTGACACAGAGTGAAAGAATAGCAAACATATATGGTTTAAATGACCTGTGAATCCAACTTCGAAGTATTATTCGATATTTTAGAGTTTGTCTAAATTAGTTTTAAAAGTTCTAGCACAAACAGTTCCTTGAATTTTAAACCTTAATTTCCCAATTCTGAATGCAGTGTTGTTCATCTTCTAGCTTTTTCTTTGTACTATCATAAAATTCTCCTTTGCTTCTCATGGGAACAGACACTTGGGAAATATAAAGGCAAATCAGATAAATATTACATCTAGGTTTTTGAAATAAGAAACAGTTTAAACATTCTGAGCTGCATAAGTAGAAATACAGTGAATCACTGCTAAAAAAAACTTTTCCTTTTTTAAAAAAAATTGTGTCTTTAAAACAGTTAATCAGATTTTATAGGCTACATTTATTTCTGCTTCATTAATGCTGTAGAGTTTAAAAAAGGACCAGTTTCGTCCCATCTGACATTACACAACTAACTGTGTAATTTGGACACTTGTCATTGTCTTACTCAGTGGCTGATGGAACATGACAGGTTCTCCCAGAAAATAATTCAGGTTTAGTTGAGCTCCTAACTTAGTCATTTTATTTGGAGATCTTAAGTCAGCTCAAACAGATCAGTACCAAAACACCATGTTTGTAACTTGAAGATCTGTGTCCATTGTGTTTGCTTTTATGTAAACTATTATGAAAGAGAATTGTGCTTGAATGGTAGTCAAATTGGTTTTCATAGTGTAATCATGGCTTTCTAGCATCTACTTTCTTCTTCATGTATTCATAGTCACAGAGAACAGTCATGATTTAACCCCAATCAACACATTAAGCCCAACGCAGCCTCTTGGTTACAAGCCCCCAGTGGTATGGTGAAGAGAATTGTAAGAGTAAAAGTAAGAAAACTCATGGGTTGAGATAAAGACAAGTTAAAAGGTAAAGCAAAAGTAAAGGAAACCAAGGAATTCATTTACTACTTCTCATTAGCAGGCAGACATTCAGCCATCTCCTGGAGAGAAGGACTTCATCACACGTAACGGTGACTTCGGAAGAGAAATGCTGTAACTCCAAATGTCCCTCCTTCCTCCTTCTTTTCTGCGGTTTTTATCATTGAGCATGATACCATATGGTACAGAATATCCCTTTGGTCAGTTGGGGGCAACTTTCCCAGGTGTGTCCCCTCCCAGTTTCTTGTGCACCTCCACCCTTCTTGCTGCCACAGGGTGGTGTGAGAAGCAGAAAATACCTTGATGTTACTTAAGCATGGCTCAGCAAAAAATAAAACATCAGTGTGTTATTAACACCGTTTTCATCACAAATCCAAAAAATAACCCCACACAAACTACTATGAAAAAATTGAACTCTATCCCACCCAAACCTAGCACAAGCAGCCATTGAATTGTTATGCTTGCCATGGAGTGGTGAGGTTTTCTATTCCAACACAGTCTTTCAATGGGCTGAGGAAAGAGTAATTCCTCACGATCAGAAATTACTTATATGAATGCTAGAGGTGTACTACTTGTTCTGCTTCAAATGGAGAAAGTGAATCTTAAGAATAGCTCACTTTTCTGTGTCAGGCTGTTATTTCTTGTCAAAACGGTTCCTCACACATTACCAGTGGCTCATGATGAGAAAAAAACTTTGTATACAGAAGTATTTGCCTAGTGTGATTAAGGTTCATTAAACTAATGGTTTCCCATGGTACTTGGTTTAGATTAGGCAGAAGGAATACTCTCAGAAATATCTATCCAGGATGATTTTAGTAATTTTTATCCTAATTTTCTCTTTTTTACTTAAGAGAAAAAAATTAACAATATATCTATATGATTGTTCATAAAACTGTTATTATATTCATTGTCTTCAAGCCCTACATTTTCCTGTCCCATTAGAAAAAGTCATGGTCGTTATGTTTCTCTCCTCCCTTAAACCACTAAGTTGCTAAAAGCAAAATAAGATAAATAGGAAATTCATCTGACAAAGGGATGGTGAATTTCTGTCTAACAAATGCTTTTCAAATCAGAAATAAAAGCAGCCTTGGAAGATAAATCTACGGAATTTGAAACAGCCATACAGAAATTGCCAAAATAATCCCCTGCATTGCCTTAAGCAAGATATAAATTAAGAAGCAATACACTATGAGTGTAATGGAGCATATACCTTTCATGCTTCCATTCATCTCATACAACCAGCTTGTACACTGCACCTCACAGGAATAATTACAAAAGAGTAAAATGTCTTAAATTATAAATATTAAGATCAAAGATAAACAGAAAACATTTTATTTTTATTTATCTTAATATCTTAGGATTTTTTGTAGTAAAAAAATTAATAGTTGCTCTCTTGTTTTCTAATTATCAACTTCCACAGGATGAAAGTCAAAAGAATGAAAAAGGCTTTGGGCAAAATCAGCAGGGGAGTTATGCATTCTGTCTGTTGAAAATAGATGTTAGCTTGCTGGTTGACATGGTAGCAGTATTCTATTCTTCCATACGGGACATAAATATTTGAAAAGACCTCAGAACTTCCAGTATTTGAAATCCCAAAGACAGGATGGGTTACAGAGTTGTTGCTTCTTTCTTTCTGTGGAAGTGAAAATGAATTAAAGATATACCCATACCCAAGATATGTTAAAATGGGCATCAAGGAATTTTTCAAATTCTACTTCAGAAGATCATTTCAACTACTACAGTCTGATCTCTTTAGTAATTGCATGAAACAACAAGCACCAAGAAGTGTCAATAACACTGCTACTGCTTCTGCAAATCTATTCCCCTCCGTAAATTCATTCTCTACTATTTATACCTAATACTTGTCACTTCCATTTAACAAATAGAATCATAGAAGAATAAATGAAAACTAATACTTAAATGACATTAGAGACATCAGCTGCAAGCAGATATTTAAATAAGGAGATGAAAGTTGATGGTTAACTGAATAACACGTTCTGCCTTTTCAACTTAATCATGGACTGAGCTGCTTAACATAAAGGGTACAGTATCATAGGGATAAATTCCCAGGATAAAATACACAAGAGGTAGTTCAGTGTGGATTTTCTTTAGAAGAAAATCAGTGTGGATTTTCTTTAGAAGTCTGTGATATTTACTGAAAGCAAATGCCTGCCAGTTTAGAAAATGGCTCAACTAGGCAAAGCCCTGAGAAACCTGGTATAATTCTATAACTGACTCCATTTAGAACTCCCTCCAAAACTCGATTATCTATGTCCCTATCCTGTAACCTTAATTACAGGTAAGATCACCTTTTGCAGATTTATTTCATAGAACCATAGAATCACAGAATCACAGAATCAGCTGGGTTGGAAGGGACCTCTGAGATCATCAAGTCCAACCCCTGATCCACTACCACTGTGGTTACTAGACCATGGCACTAAGTGCCAGATCCAGTCTCATCTTAAAAACCTCCACGGACAGAGAATCCATCACTTCCCTGGGCAGCTCATTCCAATGCCCAATTACCCTCTCTGTAAAGAATTTCTTCCTAATATCCAACCTAAACCTTCCATGGCAGAGCTTAAGACTGTGCCCTCTTGCCTTACTGATAGCTGCCTGGGAGAAGAGACCAACTCCCACCTGACTGCAACCTCCTTTCAGGTAGTTGTAGAGAGTGATGAGGTCTCCCCTGAGCCTCCTCTTCTCCAGGCTGAACAATCCCAGCTCCCTCAGCCCCTCCTCATAGGACTTGTGCTCAAGTCCCTTCTCCAGCCTCATTGGTCTTCTCTGGAGCTGCTCCAGGACCTCAATATCCTTCCTGAACTGAGGCGCCCAGAACTGGACACAGCACTCCAGGTGTGGCCTCACCAGTGCTGAGTACAGGGGAAGAATCACTGCCCTGGACCTGTTGGCCACACTGCTCCTGACACAGGCCAGGATGCCACTGGTCTTCTTGGACACATTGCTGGCTCATGTTCAGCTTCCTATCAATCCAAACTCCCAGCTCCCTTTCTACCTGGCTGCTCTCCAGCCACTCTGTGCCCAGCCTGTAGGGCTGCAGGGGGTTGTTGTGACCAAAGTGTAGGACCTGGCACTTGGCCTTGTTGAACCTCATCCCGTTGGAATCAGCCCAACTTTCCAGCCTGTCCAGGTCCCTCTGAAGAGCCCTCCTGCCTTCCAGCTGATCGACACTCCCCCACAACTTAGTGTCATCTGCAAATTTGCTGATGATGGACTCAATCCTGTCATGTAAATCATTTATAAAGATATTAAACAGAACTGGGCCCAACACTGATCCCTGGGGGACACCACTAGTGACTGGTTGCCAACTGGATGCAGCCCCGTTCACCAGCACTCTCTGGGCCTGGCCCTTCAGCCAGTTCCTGACCCAGCACAGGGTGCCCCTGTCCAAACCATGGGTTGCAGCTTTTTCAGGATTATGCTGTGGGAGACGGTGTCAAAGGCTTTGCTAAAGCCTTGATGTGGTCCAGATAGACCACATCCACAGCCTTCCCCTCATCCACCAGGCGGGTCATCTGATCATAAAAGGAGATCAGGTTGGTCTGACAGGACCTGCCCTTCCTAAACCTATGCTGGCTGGGTCTGATCCCTTGTCCATCCTGTAGGTGCTGTGCGATTGCACTTAGGATGATCTGATCCATAACCTTGCCAGGCACTGAGGTCAGGCTGATGGGCCTGTAGTTTCCCAGGTCCTCCTTGCAGCCCTTTTTGTGGATGGGCGTGACATTCGCCAACTTCCAGTCATCTGGGACCTCCTCAGTGAGCCAGGACTGTTGGTAGATGATGGAGAGCAGCTTGGTGAGCTCTTCCTCCAGCTCCCTCATCACCCTTGGGTGGATCCCATCTGGTCCCATAGACTTGTGGGGATCCAAGTGGCTCAACAGGTCACTAACTGTTTCCTTCTGGATTACAGGGGGGCTCTTCAGATTCTTATCTCTTTCTACAAGCTCCAGAAGCCAGCTGTCCTCAGGACAACCTGTCTTACTGTTGAAAACTGAGGTAAAGAAGGTGTTAAACACCTCAGCCTTTTCCTCATCTTTCACAATTATGTTCCCACACATGTCCAATAAACAATGGAGGGTTTCCTTGCCTCTCCTTTTGCTATTAATGCATCTGTAGAAGGACTTTTTGTTATCCTTCACAGGAGTGGCAAGATTAAGTTCAAGTTGTGCCTTCACCTCTCTAATTTTCTTTCTAGATGACCTAACTACATTCCTACTTCTTGAGTAGCCAGCCCTTTTTTGCATAATTGGTAGACTCTCCTTTTTACCCCAATTTCCTGCAAAATCTCCCTGTTCAGCCAGACCGGTCATCTTCCCCACTGGCTTGCCTTTTGTCAGACTGGGACAGCCTGCTCCTGTGCCTTCAAGACTTCCTTCTTGAAACATGTCCATCCCTCCTGGACCCTTTTGTTTTCAAGGGTTGTTTCTCAGAGTACATCATGAACTAGTCTTCTAAATAGGCCAAAATCTGCCCTCCAGAAGTCCAGAGTAGAGGTTTTATTGATGGTCCTCCTTGCATTCCTGAGTATTGAAAATTCCATCATTTCATGGTCACTGTTACTGAAAACTCTTATTATTTCATGGTCACTGTTTGTTTGGTTGTTGCTGAAATGGCCAGTGATTGTATGGTTGGATCCAGTATCGAACTAGATATAAATAAAAAAAAAAATTCTAGCAGAAGAGCAGGTTTCTGAGAGAGATTGTGCCACCTCCGTCCTTGAGGGTTTTAAAAACCCATCTCAACAAAACTTTGAGCAACCCGATCTGGACCTGTAGTGGACCTTGTTTTGAGCAGGAGGCTGGTTTAGTGACATCCTGAGGTCCCTTTCAACCTGAATTATTCTATGATTTTGTAGTGTTTAAGAGGTCTACTGATCAATTTTTGGGTTTCATATTGAGCTGCAAAAAATGGCTTTTTTCTCAATGCCAGTTTTTGCAGCACACGGATATCATGTAAAAGCTGTTCATTTACATGATCATTCCAGTAGGTCCACTGCAGTGTTGTAATAATTAATGCAGGATTGAGAACCTTCAGTCTGAGAAATTTTATTTCCTTTGCTTCGTGACCTAATGAAAGACAAAAAGAAGTGGGTTCCTGTAAGCTTAGTAGTAAGTAGTCAACGAATCCTAAAGCAGGCACACTTATCCTCTTTCTCTTCAGTGGATTTTGTTTTTGTTTCCTTCTTTGTCCACATAATTAAACAACTGTCCCGGTAAGGAGATAAAATAAAAATACATTGTTATAAGACAAGCATAAGAGTAATACATGGGGCAAGTAAATTATTAAATGGTGTTTTGACTTCATTAGAATTTAGAATATGGAGAATACAACTGTAGTTATAATGTTAGAAGATCCCTGTGCCCAGATAATTCTACGGAACTTCATTACTTTAAAATTTGAACATTTGCTTTCAACTATTCAACTAGTAATTTATTTCCCAATTATTTTGACTTTGAAAAAAAATACCCTGATTAGTTTAAAAGAAATCTTGTATATTTTTTAACTATATATTTCTTTATGACAGTGGATGTGATCATATAATATCTAGTTCATAGGGGCAGATACACATGTCCATATACAAATTAAATTTGGTAAAAATAAAATTTTGAATTTTGTACTCTCACTATATCTGAAAGTAGTGTCATGAAAAATTTTAGGCACTCAGGTTAATGTACATCTCCAAATGATTAGCAGTACAGATATCCAAAAAATAAAAAAATCTATTGGTTGAAAAAAATACCTAGCCAATTTTTCTCTCAAAAAAAAAAAAAAAAAGGCAGAGAAAGTTCAACTCTAAGTTAATCACTCAGAAGGTTAAGACTTTCACCTGAGATGTAGAAGACATAAAGGACTCATGTAAATTGTAGATATAATTCAGCCTGTTAGTCATAAAGTGAAAATCGATATATGCTTCAATTTTTGATGATTATGTCCCCCTATAATTTAACATTCTGTTTTTGTAAATGCACATATCTAGGTCTTGCTAAAGTTTCAGAACTCATGAAACACATAACATCTAAGTACAATGAGAATGAAAAAGTCGGTCATTTCTCCAGTTAGTTTCCATGGTTGTTCAACATCCTGTGAGGTACATACAGCTCACAAAATGCCATTCCCTTTCTGAAGCACAGCTGGAAAAAAAAAAAAATTGACATGCACTTACCTAGAATATGTTTTCACTTGCACATACTGACAGACATAATAAGCAGTAAGGAGAAGGTTCAACATCACACCCAAGCCTCTCAACTTGATACCTTGGTTGTAGTCTATACAGAGGTTAAGAATATTTTTTCCTCTTCTGTTTGAAGCTGTTTCACTGTGTAGAAAATAATTAAAATTTATAGTATCAGAAAGAGAGCAAGCATAACGGTAACTCAGTAGCCTTCTGGTTCAAAATCTCACTTGAGAAAAGAAACATGGATTCTGTTCTCTGTTGCAGAGACTATACATCTTACATGAGACAGACATTGGATAATGTATAAATAGCTCATGGAGCACCACAGACCTTTCTCTTCCCAAGTAAATACCTTAACCAGTCAACATGAGACCCATACTAACTGCTGGATTTTTCAGTGCCTTACATTGTAGCATTTCACTCTCACTATATCTGAACCTACAGTCTCATGTTTAAAAAGAAGTCTTGGCATTTTTGCTTGATATCATGCAGTGAAAAGAAGAAAAAAAATATCTAATGAGTAGGGTAACTAGGATATGAGCCGTGCTACATAGCCATCAATTACCTATAATATAAAATTTTAGAAGAGATCTCCTGTCCCCTTTTGGCACAGCAGAACACAGAGTGTTCCCTTTTAGATATTTCTACTCTGCTTACTTGAAGAAGGTTCAGTCACTTCCAGGTGAAAGTTCTAGGATGATTAATTTCCTAAAAACATGTTAAAGATTAATAATATTCACAATTTAGATTAGAAAATCTGCAAGAAATATTTTGCAATTTATTATTTATTATTTTTATGATATTATGCTGGGTTTTAATTATTTATCTTATTCTAGATGTCATTGACTACATCTGTTACTGTGTGAGACAGCATATTCATTCTCTTCTTGAGACTTTTGACATTATATTTCTGTGACTGAGCAATAAAAACCTAAAAAAGAAGTCTCAGAGGAGGTAAGCAAGTCTGATATGTCCATGAAGGGTGTGGCTGACCACAGATCTTGCAAAAAAGCTGACTTTATCTCATCACAGAGAGGACCAGAGCGTTGCATTTATTTCAGATGAACAGCTATCAACAGTTGAGTGGATCCACTGGTGTGTAAATGTTTCTCCCAAGTTCACTAAAAGTTTGAATGTTTCCCTGAGTTAGCCAGACCAGCATGGGGGTAGTGAATACGTGACTCAGCTAAACATAGGATATAAAACAAGACAACTGTCAAAAGAATTTAAAAGACAGCAATAATTTTGACCTGACTTCAACACACATTTTCCTTCCCAGCAGCTGGGGACTCCTGACAGTGAGTATATGATAAAGAAAGATAGTGGGGATCATGTTGGTATTTTGATCCAACTGTGTATTGATATTGCCTTATTTTGCTAAATTTAATTTACATTTGTACCTGTTTATGCAGTATATTTTTTATCACTCCAATAAATCAGAGATCCCATGCAATATCAACTATCATCAAATAACTGAATTTGATGTGAAATATTAGACTTTCCACATGTGAAACATATAAAAGAGCCTAGTCAGAGCGTAACAGACTCTGAAAATTTCCTAAAAGAACTTTCAAAGTCTAGTCTTCTTCCTATGAAAGATTTCTTTGTTCCATCAATAAGCGTAATTTTTAATAAATTCACAACTATGTGAAGGTATTTCTCATTCATATAATTATGTTTCTGGATATCCTAAAAGTTTATTTGCTTATTTAATTTAGCCTCTGTGTGCATCACAAGGTTGTTTACTACAGACTCTTTAATTATTTTTGTGAGTTTTTAAATTATTTTTGTAGGGTTTTTTGTCCTATTTGGTTTCTTGATAGAATATTGTGAGACAATGCATTATTATATTCCTGCGTCAGAAGCAACTTAAGTGTGTGTGGGGGGGAAGGGCTCATGGACCCCCCATGGCAGGCCCTGCAGTCTCACCAGGGGACCCCAGAGCCCTGTCAGTCAAAGGCAACCTGGGATATATTGCACCCTCTGGAACCTCTAACCCAGCCTCTGATGGGCTACAGCACCCCTCACTCAGGCCTGGAGCCCCAGCATGGCCAGTGGGCTGGAAGTCCCATCTGGGAGGAGTGGCCACAGGTGGCCAGAGCACACAAAATCAGCAACAAGGGGGCTCCATTTTGCTCTTGGGGCTTACCTCCATCATGTGAAAGATGGACTTCTGTAGGACTCTCCAGCAGTAGCTATTATCTTCTCTTAATCTCTTTATTCTCTATTTCATTACTCTTTTTCATTCTCTTAATCTCTTTTCTTAATATTTTGAGTGACTTAAAACTGGTGGGTTGGATTTTGCTAGGTTGTATTGGTAAGCATGTGCCAAGTCATAGCTTTGTGGAATGCTTTGTTTTGATTGTATGTTATCCCTTAAAACTTTTGCTAAGATCTCCTAATTTCTCCCTTATTATCAGTAAAAGTATCTCCTGAGAAAATGTGTGCATGATATTCTCTTTACACTACCTCCAGGTATTAAAGAACCAAAGGCTCTTCAAAACATTCAGTGGGTAAATTTTTGGAGTCTTGTATATTTTTTAAAAGTAATACTTCCAGTTGAACTTGTCGCTCTGGGGCTAAGGTCAGACAATAGAGACATCACACATTTTCTCCAGGTGTCTATAAACATATGTGGGGCAGAAGTGTTTCAAGCAGAACTTTTGTATTATTAGTACCATTTTTAATTCCAGTTTCTTATTCTGCACTCTGTATCCATGGAACGGGATAGAAACTACTACTACCTTGTCTAGCTTTGTGAAGGTGGAACAAAACTCTGCATATTTTCAGACCAATAGTTTGATTTCCTCACTGTGTTTTTCTTTATTAAAAGTAGAGAGGGAGAAGGTGCAAGATCAAATGCCGGTGTCAGATTTTCTCCTTCGTCTTGCACACTCTGGAACATTAGCTAATGAAACTGAACATCCTTACAACAGCAGAAGCTGATAGGTCAAGTATCGGAAGGATTGTGTCTGTAATTCAACCACTGAGAGATGATTTGGGTCCCAATATACACAAGCTCTTCTCTCTCCTTATGATACTTTCTCATTCTTCTGATTCAAAAATGTATTTCCCATTCCTCCTAATACTTAGTAGTTTCTTGATTTTTTCCATTTCCATTCTACAAGACCTCTAAATTGGTAAAATTAACATGTCGTTGCTTCTGAAATCTGTGTTATCGTGGATGTGGAAGTGAACAGTCATTAATAGCACACTAATATTCATTTCAGGATAAGGTGTTAGTCTCTTATCCTTGCTCAGAGTGACTTATGTGCAAGTAGTCTTATTGAACCAGAGCCAACTGTTCAGTGTGAAGAAAGTAGAAAAAAATCAGGATGGCATCTCACTATCACCATCGCAGCTGTTCTCACTTCATGTCCTACTTGGTAGCTGGGCTACTGAGAAAAGCAAATAGTTGTCTTATTTCTGCACTAAGTAAATGTCATAGCAACCCATTAGCACTGACAAGGTTCTTGTTTGTGAATATCAACTACTTTACCCTTTCTCTCACACCAACTCTTTTTCCATTATTTAAGCCATAGAAATCAATGTCTGTTGTTTAAAACTGCATGCAATCACAGCATTTGATTTTTCAAAAATAATAAAAGGATACAAATAACAAATTTTATTCTGATTACACAGTTCTGTTGGCTACTGTGTTTTGAAGAAGATATGCATTGCTTAGAACATGATGCTCAGTAGTTTTCTTAAGCAGATTCTGAATAGAAAATTGTTACGTCTACCCAGGACTAGTCAAATTAAATTTGATTTAAATGAAAACAGTTTGAGTGTTTCTGAGGACAGAGGGAACTACTTGTTAAATAACATCATAATTTGACTCTTTGAAATAGACACCAAATGTGTTTCAAAATCAGCAGTAAAAGCATTACTTCTGTTAACTCAGTTGAGTTTGATCAGGTTACTAGAGTAAAACTATTTAAGATTTTTTTGTTTCATTATCCATATATTGTTGCTATGAAAACTGATACAATCTTTATTTATCTAACTCCCAAAAGTATCTGGAAAGTCCTTGGTACTTTTTTAGGATCCCAAATATTTCTGTATATTAATGCTAAAACTTATTAGAAGTTGCCTTTTGTTATCTTCCTTCTCTACATTTGAAGTTACACAAGTTGAAGCTTCTCTATAAATGCTGATGTATAAATGCATCAGCAAGTCCAGGGTAGGAGGCACTAATTGTCAATGCTGTCATGCCAGACACCCATCCAAATATCCTGACACTCTCTTGCTTCATGGGCTAGTAAAGCCTTCATTGATTGCTGTAGCATAGTTGCAAAGAGTATGAAGATTTTTTCCCTGATTTTTTTCTTCAATTTTTGTAGACAGCAAGAGTTCAGGAAACAACGCACAGGCGATCAATACGATCAAACAATGTTCAATTCATTATTTAAATGAGTTAGCTTTTATATAGTCAGCTCCTTCTGTGTACATAAAGAGATTGGATAGCTCAGTCTGTGCACACGCTGCATGCCTTTAGTTCATTGGTCCCGATGCTCTGTCCACGCGTCCTGACATCATTCGAGCTGCCCAAAGTCCCTCCTGTTGATCCACCTTTAGGGGTTTTCCAGGGACTTTCCAGTTTTCTCTTTATCTTGTTTCCCACAACTTACAACTATAAACATACAGTCTTCACACAGCTTGCAAGTATAAACACACAGAATTTCACACAGCTTGCAACTATAAACTATTCTTTTAATAACCTCCAAAGTTATATCAAGTGAGGCCTACTGCTCCTCAGAGCTGGTAATATGGATTATTCACAAAGTGTCCATTGTCCTGCAAATACTCCACAAATTTTCTACAAAATTCGTTCTAAAATGAGGAAAGCAGAATCAAATGACCATCTGCCTTTGGTTGCAGAAAACCTGAGTACATTTATTTTCATCTATTTGTTTCTCCAACTAATTAATAAATAATTATATAGAAAGATGATAGCTTAACTTCCTAGTCACACAGGACACAGGTATATGCTGTTCTGCAGTTTCTGACAGATTGAATTATTGGATACAGTTAAGCTGATGGAAAAAAGCAAAGGCATGGGTTAGAAGTTCAAGATTCTTGCTGACTGCAATACCTTCTTATGGCATCATGCTAAAAGTTGATTTCAGGAACATACATTAAATTCCTTTTTGTCCAATCAAGCAAAACATGGTTAATAAATCATATAATAGGAGGTAGTACAAAATAGCTTCTTTGACTTTAGGAGGGCTGTGCTGAAATAAGCTGTACACAGTGCTACACCTTGCTGATAAATACAACATTCCAAATTATTTCTATCAATATGTAAGCTTCTCCATAAACAGAAATAAAATGCATGTTGTGGGGGAATTTCTTTTACTTTCACCTAACACAATTTAGAAATATTAATATTTGTCCTTGGTGAAAACTAGGTCCTTATTCCTATCATATAAAAATAATTACCTGCTCTTAACAGGTAGAGCAATCTGTTTTACAGTTGTCTACATATGCTTAAGTTTGTGAATTAGAAAATACACTCTTAGGGTCTCCTTTGAGGTCAAACAGCTTTAATCTTTATTTTTCTAATTCTGTCATTTTCTAACTAAGTCTCTTTTGTCATTGGTACATGCATTAAGGAAATACGTAATACAAATATGCAAAGACTGCTTATGAAAAATGGGGCTCAAATCCTCGTCTTGATGCAAAATAATGAAGAAAAATGTGTATTATCTGATCAATGATTAACAATGCACTACTTTACAAGATGACAAAGAAATTGTTTTCAGAACTCTGGAGTCATTTCAGATAAGACTGCTTTTGGAAAAAATTATATGCTTTACTTCCTCAGGCATACAAGTTAGACGGAAAGGCTGTGAGAAGATTTAGTATTCAGACTGTTTTGCTTCGTTTAATCTTTAGCATGAAAAAAAAAGTGCAGAATTTTAAATTTTGTTATTGCTGTTACACTAAATGCACTGTCCTACCAGTTAACACAATAATGACCTATATGTCAAATGATAAAAGTCTACAGGAGTCTGTAGACTTATTTTTTACATCCAAAATCTTGTTATGGTCAAAAAAGGAAAACCCCACATACACTGAGCTATAAAATTATTGTTATTCTGCTTAGAGTTTTAACAAACTAGTAGCCTAACTTATCTGGTTACCATATGAAAGCTTTATTAATAATGTGATTAAAGTTGGTTGGAGGACCAGAGGGTGATCTCTGAATAAAAGGATGAATTAGTTGAGTGGATCATCTGGCTATGTATCAGCTTCCCTGACTTAATCGGAGAGTGTGACGGTTTCCTGAGTAAGCCAGACCAGCACTGGGGAAGTGGCTCAGCCCAACACACAGTATAAAACTTGAACAACCAAGAGAATGAACTTTGAAGAGGACAACAGGTTTGACCTGGCTTTGGCCCACGTATTCCTTCCCAATGACTGGGTCACCCAGAATCATGACAATAAATATATAGAGGTCAGTAATGAGAATCAAGTCTGTATTGTGATCCAGCTATGTTTTGAAATTGCTGTATTTTGCCTGGTTTGTTATTTCAGTGAATTACTGTGTTGCTAAATCAGAATCCAAGTAAATATAATTAATATTAAAACATTAAAACCTTGTGTAGAATATCTTCTGACAGTTGGAAATGTGAATACAAAGTTGAACCTGGTTTCTGAAGGTAAGAGTCTATGACAAATAATGTTTGTTTTGGTTTTTTTTCTGTTTGAATATCCTCAGTATTATGCGGAAGGTGGCAAAGACTTTCTGTAGAAAATTATTCTCTGACATCAGAGATAGCAATTGTAGGACATGTAAGTTTTAAAAACTCAGTGTTATCTTCTAAGACTTTGAATACCAAAAGTGCAATCAGGAGCTAGGGTTTGGTTTTGATTCTTAAATTAACTTTCATGAAGACCTAATGTAGTGGTGACCATTGCAATAGCTCAAGGCATATCACCTGCTTTAAATTACATGGATGGTGAACCATAGCATAACACGTTTGCAATGTTATGGATCCAGCCATACTTGGGTCCTGGTATAACTCAAGAATTTGTGCTACAGGGGTCATGTTCTGATAAATATCTTAAACCACCTCAGCAAGACCAGAGATGAAAGAAACTTCGTCAAGAGTCACAGATGGCAGCAACTGTCATAACTAAAAAAGTATGAACCCATGGCTAATGTTTTTAATAAAAATGTTGCCCAAGCTCTGCAGCATAGAAGTTAAGAAAATGTAAAAATAGGAAAAATTGAAAGAATCATTTAAAAAAAAATTACATTTGGGCAACAGTAGGAGGAATTAACCTAGTGGAAGATGGGAAGGACATCTTCTACAGCACATGTTGTGGCATGTACCAATACTCACCACATAGGTAATCCACTTTTTATTGGCTTTTCTCCAATTTTGCTGCAACAGTAATGTTCATCAGTCCTAAACACACTCATAGTTTTATCCCATGGCAATGTTTCTTATATCCTTACAACACTCCACGGAAAGCATGCCTGCATTTGCCTTGATGTACACATCCTACAGAGAGACCATCTTGTCTTGGTGGCTTGTCCAGTGTTCTCTCCTCCTTTGACATCTGTTTGCTGTGACTGACAGTTTGGCCCTGTGGGCATTGATAAATTTCAGCTTGACCATACCATGGCTGTCAAACTGGCATAATACACTATCACACTCTGTGTATCAACATGGCAGCATTACTTACATCTTGTCACATCAGCATGCAGCTCATGTACGTTCCTATCTTATACTCAGAGCTTCGTTTTATATTTGTTTTTCACTTTTTTTAGTCACTACAAAGTAGCTTCATTGCTGAACAAATGTTGAAATTCTCAAGACATGATAACAAATCTTATGTAAAGAGGAGAGAAAGAAAAAAAATTGATGCTGAAAGAAGTACCTAAAAATAACATAAGACCCGTACAACAACATACTGTGCAAAACAATAAAAATAAGAAAATGAAAATCATATGCAATGAAATCCAGTATGCATATTCAAAATACATCACTAGAATTCAGCTTTCATTTATCATGGACACAGATTCATATTCAAAGAAAAGATTTTTTCTGAAGAATTATTTATCTAAAGGAACTTTTATAGAAGACTAAGACCTAGTTTCTCAGTAAAACTTAATACCAAAGGAAAATGAACAAAGAAGAAAATATGTTTACAGATGGTTTTAGTATATTTTTTCATTAATATGCCCTTACTGGGACTGTGCTAGTATGTGCTTCCAGGGTTAGAGATTAACACACCAAAATCCAGAGAGAATGGGGTTTTCCAAAGAACATTTCTCAATGAGCAAGTTTCCACATTATTTGTTGCATGGTTGTAAAACTGTTCTGGAAACCTCATGGTGTCATGCCTTCTTGTGTGGAAGTGCTCATTTCAGGCTATAGCTTCCTTTACAATGAGCTGGTACCCAACAGACAGTTCCTAGCAACTTTGTGTGAGCTGTAGTACTAATGGCAGAGATGCTAACATAAAAAATAATTAAAAAAAAATCCATGATGATTAATGCCTCTGCTTTGGAGTTATTAGGTCAAAGTGCAGCTGTTAGGACCTATTAAGGAGTCATGGACATACAGAAGAGTAAGCCTGTAAGGATATTGATTGCTGTTCTGCCAGATTCTAAAAGCTTATTAGTGTTAGCTAAGCAATGTCTAATGTTTCTAATATTTTCATGAGTGTATTTTTCTTTTTTTCATTGGCCTTTACTCAAAGGACTAGATTTTTCAAACAATGGTCCCAACAATTATTTTCAGTGCAGTTCCAAATAGCTGGCAGTTATTTGCTGCTGTAGCTTAGAATGTAGAAATATAAATCCTTAGCAACACCCACAATCAGCTAATTAACATGCAAATGACCTTAAGTCCACCCTCAAAAACGGATGTCAGATTAAGAATAACATGGAAAATTCACTTTGAATGTTCAGGCTTAGAAAAACACATCTTAGACTTCTATCCTCTGTTGCTTTGCTTTAGGTTAATGTAAATTAAAAAAAATAGCTTATTCTTTAGCACATTTAATATATACAATATGGAAGCACATTGTTCAGACAACTAGTCAGATATATAGCACCAGATAAAAATTATTCTCCCTGACTATGGGATGAAAACTCTATAGATTTATGTTAGAGAAAGAAGAGCTCAGCATGACACAAGAAAAGAGATCTGACCTTTTTTCTGAGAAGAATATGTATAGGCTGGTCATCTGGTTTGCAAGCAAAGTTTATCACAGACAGAAATAAATTGGAAGCTGGCTTTAATGTAAACATTTTTATATAATAGAGAGCTAATCCTTTTCATATCTGTGTATTCATAATTTTATACGATAATTGCTATAGAAACATATAACTTCCTAACTCCATGAGGTTCTTGTTAAATATACTGTTGTGCATATTTTGACAAAACTTTATGCTTTCTTCTAAAATGTCTTTTTCTTCAGTTCTCCCTCCAACAGAACAGTGATACAGCTGAACAACATGCAGTAAAAAAACATTTGACTCCTTTTTATTTCAGGCAACTTGCTAGAATATTATCAAAGCAAAAGGAAACTTTCTACAAGAGAACAGACATACATATATGTACAAGACTTCAAAAACAACTTCATTACTCTTATCTTCCTTTAGCACTAAATCTTTGTTTATGCCATGAGATCACCAAACATATTTCAAAATACAGAAGTAGGAAGAAGGTCAAACCATTTGTGGTGGTTTTGGCTGGAGTAGTTGGTTTTCTTCACAGTGGCTAGTAGGGTGCTGTGTTTTGGATTTGTGCTGAACACAGGGGGGATAATATAGAGGAGTTTTTGTTATTGCTGAGCAGTTCTCACACAGAGCCAAGGCCTTTTCTGCTTTTCGTGCTGCCATGCTGCCAATGCATCCAACTGGGGGTGCCTGGGAACTTGGGAGGAGACACAGCCAGGACAGCTGATGACAACTTTCCAAAGTAATATTCCACTCTAGGTGACATCATGCTCAGTATATAAAGCTGAGGGTAAGAAGGAAGAAGGAGGGGATTTCTGGAGTGATTGAGTTTGTTTTCCCAAGTCACCACTACGCATGGTGGGGCTCTGTTCCCCTGGAAATGGCTGAACACCTGCCTGCCCATGGGAAGCAGTGAATGAATTTGCTTGCATGCACAGCTTTTGCTTCCCTATTAAACTATCTTTATCTCAACCCACGAGTTTTCTGGCTTTCCCCCTTCTGATTCTCTCCCCCATCCCACTGATGAGGGAGTAAGGAAGCAGCTGTGTGGTGCGTGGTCACTAGCTGGGGCTAAAACATGACACCACCAAAATATTTAAAAAATTATACCTGTGGAAAAATATGTAATATGAAACTTAAGTAAACATGACATAAAATCTTTTGACCAGTACATTTTTTTAGACATGCGTAGAAATTATTTTGGTTCTTTAGAGAAGTAAAATTTATTATGAGAACAAAAAAACCAGAGGATAAGCAATTTAAAAATTTGGTTTTTAGCTCTATATAGAAGAAAGACTTCATAGGGTTTGTCTGCTCCACATGGTACTTTTGATTCTTAAATCTTTAACATAATAACTAAACAGAAAATAGAAATGAAGGAGTGGAATAATCACATATTCTCTTTTACAGCAGAAATAATGACTTGAAGACCCTGGATGTATAGTACTTTTATTCATTACAGTGAAATCAAGTATGAGGCTGCCATAATAGCAGATAAATTAAGGTTTACAGTATGCCATTTCTAGAAAGCAGCTGCAGTAAGAGCAGCTAGTAAAAGAGTATCTTCATCAAATGTGTGGCATTATCTGGAGTTTCTTGATGGATATTCAAACTCACAGAAAGAGAAAACAATAGAAAGAGACCATACAGAACCTATAATCAATGTGTCAGTGTTGCAAAGCAGTAACTATCACCTTTACAGTGTGAGAAAAAGTGGACACAAAGGCAGCTTTCATTTGTTCATAAATTCAGGAATATGTTTTGTACAACAATTATTTAAAGAACTAAAACTGGCTTCCTCTGTTATACAGCTTGAGATGGGCTGATAAAAACTAGTTATAAGAGGTAAGCATTGTACTACAGATGAGAATTACTGGATTTCAAGGTTTTCTAAGGAACATGAACTCATATGCCAGGTTATAAATGGCAATTGAAGCTCCAAAGGTAGTTTTTTTGTCATATACTTGAGAAAAGTTACCATAAATCTCAAAATACCCAAGAAACTTGAGTTCTGCAAGCTCTGCAAGGGAGTAAGTTCTGCAAGTTAATGGTAAATTCTATTTCTATCATGCTTAGCAGATTTAACAGAGAAGGAGTCCTTCTCCAGAACTGTGGCACCTTGCTGTTACTGTAACTATGAACGACTTATAACCATTAACAAATACAATTAGCACAGCTTAGTTCATGGGATGAAAAATGTTTACCTTTCAAATTCCAGCAAGACCTAACAGTCAAGACTACTCCTACTGCTACTATTTTTCTGTGCTTAATAATCTTTAAGGTTTTTTCAAAAACCATTAAGGTTTTCTACAACATTTTTTCAACAGTCTTCAGATGTGCAGAAATCACCAAGACTATCCCTGTTCTTACAGAGTACTTAAAGTACTCAATTTAGTAAAATGACAGGGAAGACTTCTTTTAGCCTGGGTAAATTTAGCACTAGATTATCAGAATTATTCAGACTTAATTTGTAGTGATTCTTGCAATTCTTCAGAATGACTATTTAATTCAGGTATATTAGTAAATATTAGGACATATTTAAAAGAATATTCAGAAGTTATAGATGTAATATGAATCCTCTGTTTTGCAAGATGTTTTCTTCACTCCTAGTTTTCTGAAATCTATATATTTAAGTATGAATTGTATAAGAAATTAATAAATAATTATTCTTATGAAGTTTCAGTTGCATCAATATTTGCACGTTAAATACATTGTAACCAATATTTTTAACACAGTTCCATAGCTTATAAAGAAATTATTACTGTAATTATTTTTATTAAGTAAAGCTGATCCTTGTTGGACTGACCATTACTCCACTAGAAGGTTATTCTCTTAAAAAAACACTGTCAAATCTCTGACAGTCTTCTGTGAATCCAGGTAGTCGAGCCACAATGGATTGTAATCCTGTCAGACCTAACAAGGCAAACAGATTCAGGTTGAATTAATGGTAGAGTTGGAGACCTCTAAGGAACATTTCAGTGTTACAGCAAGTTTTTTAGTGCCACTGACTCAGTGGGAGACACTCTCCTATGTGACTTAGTACTGAACTAATGGCCCCAGCCAGGGAATTCTGAAAGACACTATAATTAGGATGCAGTAGGCTGGAGTGCTCAGAAATAGAGAATGGAAGACAATCTAGTCAATGTGAATGCAACTGTCTTAATGCATGAAGTGGACAAAGCAACTGGAAAAAGAAACAAAATCCTGATGCTAGCAGGAAAAGAAAAGAAAATATTAGTGAAGAATATAAAAAATATGATTGGATAATAAAATATAAAAGCAATAGAAAGCCCATTTGATGTGATGAGCACAAGATCCCTTTACTGATGCATATGACGAATTTCCAAGAGCGTATAAAGGAAAAAGAGCTAGCTAAAAGAAAGAAAAAAAATTAATTCACAATCCTTTTTAGCTTATGTGTTGTTCATTATATGTTAAAAATGGCCTTCAACACAAGTAGTCCCCAGGGGTCTTTACACAGTCATAAAAGAAGGAACATTCTGTTATAAAACTTTTAATACACAATACAACAGTGAATATTTAAAAAAGAAAATAATCTAAATTGTATGGAAAAGCTAGTCTAATATTTCTAAGTACTGGGCAATCAGTAAAAAAGTAAAATATTTTCATGAAAGTTTCACGTAGCAAAAAGTTTCACCTCTCTTCTCATAAATACTATCTTGGAAAAAAGTAAAGGAAGATGAGTTCTGTATCACAAATATGTTCTTAGTTTTATCAGCCAGGCAGTATTTGTGCATCTGTAGCTATGTCTCAAAACAAATTCACTTTCCTTTTTGTAACATGATCAGCAAGCAGCTAAAGTAATTTTAAACAAAATATTATATTTTAGTTAAACTCAAGATAAAGTAAACAGTGTTCACAAAAAGTTTCTGCAGTCTGTATTAAACACACAGGCCACCTGGATATGACTCTCCCTAGACCTTGAAAAGCAATGTATTGTGGAAAATTCTGGGAAAACTGCTAAGCAGGTGCAACTATTAAGATGGAGTTGACACATTAACAGACAAAGACAAGAAATGGGGGATAAAAAAAAAAAGTGATATGATAGTCCCTGAAGGGCAGTAAGTCAGATCAGTAGATAGAGCATCTATTAATGTTTTAGTGGAAGCCTTTTACATAAGAAAAAAATTGGGGTTTTCCCCATAAATTTCTAATACTGAATTCCACTGGTCAACTTTCTAATCTCTAAGACAATAAATAAAGTTGACAGAATACTTAGCAAGGCACTGGTTACATAAATTATTAAACATTTGATGATAATGTTCAGTGAAGAGCATATGAGAAGCTAGAAGGGCATAGAATGTTTTAAGTATTAGTTCTCAATACAACTTCTCAATATGTACTGAAGTTGTAGGTAACATAATATTCTCAAAAAATTGCTATGGAACATTTTAAAAGTTTTATATAAATCCTGAAGAAGTATGTTAGAACTTTCCTAAAGACGGGAAAAAGACTAGAAACAGCCCCCTTCTCAACCAAATATTAAATAGCAAAACAATATGACAGATTATTTTTCTGATTTTCATGTTACTGGATACTTGATAGATGTGAGTCTCTTTGAGTATTATTTCCTTGATATTTCCTCAGCTCATTATAGAAAATAATGCTTCTACTTTTAAAAGTAGAAGCATAAAACTTTTCCATGTATGAATGTAGCCTCGGAATCATAAATAAACCATTATTCAGTTCAGCACAATGCATTCATAAATTGTGCATGATGTCTGCCTATTTTAGGCAAACCTAAGCATCATCTGAAGGCAGCAGCTGGCAAATGAGAAAAGGCTGTAGATGAAATGGAAAAGGATTCTGTCGTGGTTAATGTTACTTAATTTCATTCCACTGTTGACAGAGAATAAGGGAAAGAATTTAATGTTATAGCAACAAAGTGAAATTATATGGTTAGAAAAATGTTAAAAATAATTCTGTTTTAAAGGGTTTGTTTACCTTTACTTTTACATTACAGTATTTTACACCACGTTTTCAAACTCAGTTGCCCAACTAATCACATTTTCTTTGAACAATTGTATTATATCCACCAAAATTTTTCATTCATTATTTATAAAATTCAATCTATTATTCTCTATAATCCATAATATCTATAATCTATAATGTCTATAATCTATTATTCTCTATATTCGGACACTATTACTTTAAGAAGATTTTTCCCAGGACTGATCAGTGATGTTTTATTTTTCACTTTGTCAATTACAGAGAACATTTTTTCCCTTTTCTTTGAAGGTCTCTTAAGTCTGCAAATTTAATTCCAAAAATCACCCATTTTTCTCTTGTTTTCAGTCTTAACTTTTAGATTAAAACCTGAAAAAAATTATTGTAAAAATAATTCAGATTTAAATTATCAGACAGCAGCAACTCTTACGTGTGTGTGGCACACTGGTTCTTGTATGTACAGTAATTTTAGATAGGCAAGTTGCTTTAAAATCATTGAACAGAGATGTTTCCTAAACCTAGGTTCTTATGGACTCAGTTTTTATTTTATTTTTACTGATTCCAGGATATTTGCTATGAAAAATAGGCCATGTCCCTCTGTATTATAGTGATAGGTACTCTGCAGACTAGAAAGCATTGCTTATTCAGGTAGACAAAGTATTAAATACGGACTTTGTAACTGAGTATGGTGGCTTGCCAAGAGGTAAGGCTCACCAGAGCACTGTTTTTCTAACTGCTCCCTCTGGCAATTATGCAGCTTGTGGGCATGTTGGTCAGACACAGAATGATCACATAACAATCACAGAATCACAGAATTAACTAGATTGGAAAAGACCTCTGAGATCATCGAATCCAACCTTTGACCCAACACCTCCTTGTCTACTAGACAGTTCTTAACCCAGAAGAAAGTGCAAGCTGTGGGCTGGTATCTTTTCCAGGAGTATGCTATGGGAGATGGTCTGAAAGGCTTTGCTGAAGTTTAGGTATACTACATCCACAGCCACATGATCAGAAAAGCTGGACAAGAACAGCTCTACCATGAATGGGGTTCTGCAAACTTAATATTCTCTGAAAACTCACAAAATGTTTCCCACTGAGTCATGGGTGGCTGAAAGTGCCCTTGGGAAAATACCAAAGGAATAAATGTAATTTCCCCGTGCTAAAAGGTATGAAACTCCACAAGCAGTATTTCCAGTTACTTAAAAAGAACAATCTGCATCATCATAAAAGTTACTTCTCAGACTCCATGTAATACTTAACAAGACACTCACATTCTCCAGTAAAAGTCTGTGGATCATAGATGCTGGTTCTAAATATTAGTAAACATTTAAGCCATGGAAGATAGGTTACATCTCTAGCTACATTCAAATGACTGCTGCAGGTAACAGACAAAAAAACATGGAGGATTGATAAAACTGGAAGTGACTTCTGTAGGTTATAAAAAAAGCCAACTCTTCTTGCTCCATCATCCATGGCAAACATAATTCATCCATGTGCATTAGCTACTCAAGATCACTTAATTTTCCTCAAACAGTAAAGGTATTCAAGACATCCACATGCTGCTGACAAGGGATGAATGAAACACTTGTGCCATTATAAAGAGGTAGCTAAAGCCCCACAGAGAGCATGTCAAGACAGTGTTGGGTGCTGATGAATGAGCATCAACTCTATAAAACTGTATAAAATCCTTCTTCTTGTATGAAAAAAAGATTTACAGTAAGAATAGCCTTGTAATTTCCTTGTGGAGTACACTAGTGACATAATAAACTGTCTCAGAAGGAAATCTGATCACCTAGCAACTGTTCTGACCTGCAGATTTCTAAATCTCAGGATTAAGAACATATTTTCAAGGATGGTTGCAATCCACTCACATGGCTGTTCAGTCTGTCTCCATTGACTTAATTACTTTTCCTTGCCTTTCCCCAGTTTTCGTGATCACTGTTCACTTCTGTATAAACAGTGTTCATACACCTGAGCTCTGAGGAGGGTAGCTCCATGGTTTAGTGACAAGCAGTTTCCTCTCTGGCTCTGAGTCTAAAATTAATCATATATGGTTCTTCTTCACACTTACTTATGATAAAGAGTATTTATTTCAGAATTTATACAAATGTAAATCCCACCTTGTTTTGCATATGTCATTGCTCCTACTGCTTCACTAATTAAATTATAGTGTTCACATGAAAATTTAGTGCCAACATTTAAATCCCTTTCTCTCAGTAGGTTTAATTGACAGTGAAGGAACCAAAGGTTTGTTGAATTTGAGTTTAAAAATGTATACTTAGCATACCTATGGGTCTTAAGTAGGTCGATTACCTTACTACAGAGAATCCTTGAATAAGTAAAGAAGTTTATCCAGCAAATTCTGATGGAGTCTTCTACCACACTGCAAAATCTTGCCCTGCTCAGGGCAAAGATCTATTAATGGGTTTTTTTAAAGACCTTTTTTATAAAATTCATCTTTAAGAAGAATAATTTTGCCTTCTTTGTTTCATGACAGAAGTTGCTTATTAACTCTTAATTCTTTGCACTAAAACCAAATTCACAGATTGAGGCAGAACAACCAGAAACAGAGTTAGGATTAATTTCTGGATATGAACACTGTAGATTCCTGTGATGATAACTGGTAAACTGTTAGCATGTTCTGTGCTGTATTTTGGTTCTCTAGCAGTCTTCCAGCCAATGCCCAGACAGGGCCCATGATAGGACAGACATAATTCCCAAAGGCAATTTAGGTACAGTTACCTGCATTTGGTTGGGAAGAGAGCTTAGGTGTGCAAACATAAGCTAATCTGTGCCAGAGGGTCTCAGTGCATTAAACCTTTCATTAATTACAGGGGACAAAACCTGTGTGTCTAAACATTACAAGAGTTAAAAATATATATTATTAGGTATTGAAATTAATGGTTATTGATGTACAGTATTGATTACTGCTTGCAGCTTCTTCCAGGCTTGGTGACAAAGTCACATAAATATCAGCTGTATCCTACAAATCTATTAATCTGAGAATCCTTGAATTGCTGGCTGATGTCACTGCACAACCTCTCTCAATGATTTTTGAGTGGTCTTGGGAATACAGAGAAAGAGGTCCCAGATGACTGAAAACTGGTGAACGTTGTTCCAATTTTCAAGAAAGACAAGAAAGAGGACCCTGGAAACTACAGGCTTGTCAGTCTCACTTCAGTACCTGGTAAAGTTACGCAGAAGGTTATTCTGGGAGGTATTGAAAAACACCTGAAAGACAAAACTGTCATCAGTCACAACCAGCACGGCTTCCTAAGAGGAAAGTCGTACTTATCAAACCTGATTTCCTTCTATGACAAGGTAACCCACCTAGCTGATCAAGGGAAGACAATTGATGTCATCTTTTTAGATTTCAACAAAGCTCTCGATAGTGTCTCTCACAGGATCCTTCTGGGCAGCATGTCCAGCACACAGCTGGATAAACACAACATGTGGTGGGTTAGCAATTGGCTCATGGGTTGAACACAGAGGATAATAGTGAATGGGGTAACACCAGACTGGTGACCTGTCACTAGTGGGGTTCCAGAGGGCTCCATCTTAGGTCCTGTGCTCTTCAAAATGTTCATAAATTACTTGGATGCAGGACTGGAAGGGATGCAAGTTTGCAGATGACACAAAACTGGGAGGAACTGTTGACTCACTTGAAGGCAGGGATGCCCTGCAGAGAGACCTCAACAAATTAGAGGACTGGGCAATCACCAATCACATGAAGTCCCACAGGGGCAAGTGCTGGATTCTGCACCTAGGGTGGGGCAACTCTGGTTGTGTGTACAGACTGAGGAATGAGAATCTGGAAAGCAGTGCCAGGGAAAGAGACCTGGGGGTCCTGGCTGATTACAAGTTGAATATGAGTCAGCAGTGCCCTGGCAGCCAGCAGGGCCAACTGTGCCCAGGGGGGCATCAAGCAAAGCATCTCCAGCTGGTTGAGGGAGGAGATTTTCCCACTCTGCTCTGCGCTGGTGCGACCTCACCTTGAATACTGTGTTCAGTTTTGGGCATCACAATATAAGAAAGATATTAAGCTATTATAGAGCGTTTAAAGGAGGGCAATGAAGATGGCAAAAGGCCTTGAGGAGAAGGAGGAATGGCTGAGGTCACTTGGTCTGTTCAGCTTGGAGAAGAGGAGACTGAGGGAAGACCTCATTGCAGTCTATAACTGCCATACGAGGAGCAGCTGAGGTCACTTGGTCTGTTCAGAGTGGAGAAGAGGAGTCTGAGGAAAGATGTAGCTGTCTTCAGCTTCCTCATGAGGGGAAGAGGAGGGGCAGGCACTGATCTCTTTTCTGAGGTGACCAATGACATGACCCAAGCAAATGGCCTGAAATTGTGTCAAGGGAGTGTCATGGTTTGAGATAGCCCCAAAATCCAATTCCCTAGCTCCATTCCCCCCTCCCACATCTCAACCTAATGTGAGATGGGTTTTTCCAGACAAAACACACCAGACTCAAAGTGGGGGAAAGGGAATATATTACAATGACTATACAAATAAATACCACATCACATTATACACACGATCACAACTATCTCTACCACGACATATAGTATTTACAGTGGACCAGATCTCTTCTCTCCTCCAAATAAAAGTCCAGGAGGGAAAGAAGGACAGATCCCTTCCAGTCTCTGAACAGCAGCATCTTCTGAGGCAGCAGTCTGTCTTCTTCTCCACATGCAGCAGCTGATAGCTGGATTTCTGCCAGCACTCACGAGGGAGGTATTCAAGCCTCTCTCTCGGCCCCATCGCCTCCAACCGAGGGGTCTTCCGTGGGCTTCGTAACCCCAGACAAGGTCGTATCACCACGTCATATCACGAAGACACAGGGGGGTCTTCGTGACGGTCTGGTATCTCCAGGAGACTCAGCTCCTTGCAGGCCCTCTGTGCCCTGTCTCTCAGGCTGCCACCGTGGCAGCAGTGCAAGGGGGGAGCCAAGGTCAACTCCCCCCGCATTCCATCGGGCCGTCCCGGTCCAGCTCCGGGACGCTCTGAGCTTCTCAGCTCCTCTCTCTCTCCAGTGCTGCATGTCTAAAACTCTTCTCCTTAATAGGAGTCCATCTCCCTCTTTTCTCAGAGGGATCTCAAAGGAGTTTTTGGGGGCTGGTACAGTCTTACCCCCAGAACTCTGTCTCTCAGGCTGCTGGCTCTCTTTCTCCTCGGCTCTCTTTCCAGGAGTCTTCTCTGGTGCTGCATGTTGTTTCTGCTGCTCCTTCAGTTCAGGTGTTATCTATCCTGGCTCTCTGCCACCGTTTCTCTGGTCAGTGCTGGCTGCTGCTCTGCGCCCATGGAGAAAACATCTCCCGGCATAACTACAGGCACCTAGCCCAGCTTATGCTGTTCCAGGTCCCCGCAGCCCCCCAGCCAGGGGCTGGGAGGCCCCAGAGGGCCCAAAGGGCTCAGAGCCCCTTCCTCGTGGCTCACAACATGGCCACCTCTCCAACAACAACCAAACTACTACTCATCTCTTCCGGTGAGCTTGTGATATGTTTACATTTCTGCAGGAGCGTCATTGGGCAGAACTTCAAAACTTCCAGGGGTTTCCACCCCTTGGGGTCTACCACTTAATTTAGCCTCTGGGGGAAAACAAGATTCAAACCACGACAGGGAGGTTTAGATTGGTGTCCTAGTTAGGACAGCTGAGACCAGTTCATCACTGGATGGGTGTAACCCGAAACTGTGTATTCTATAGCTTTCCATGCCATTTCCCAGAAACTGTTATCAATGAACCATTTACACTATCTGCACATAGAGCCTGACTCCTCAGGCTATAAACTAGGTGCTAAGAGGCCTGCGAGATAGGAGTTGCTCTTGTCCTCACACCCATTAAGGAACCCCCCCGCCCTGAGGGAGGTACTGAGCATTCCTGCCTGAACTGGAGGATATATAATCTTGGAGTCTTGGGACCTTTTTAACCACTCATGGGATCCAGAGGAAGACTGCAGATCATTGCTCTCAACCAGACTGCAGACCACCACTCTCGACTGGACTGCAACCACCACTTTTCAACCAGACTGCAACCATCACTCTCGATTGGACTGCAACAGCACTCTCACCAACAGGTTTTCCCCTCTCCTTTCACTTTGGACTCAGGGGGACCAGTGAACACCACTCTGTTCATGCCCCAGGGTGTTGGGTGATATATTTGGGTTTTGTGGGTTAAAAGCAATTGTTTGTCTCTATAACTGTAATTATTGTATTATTTTATTAAATTGTTATTCTGACTTATAATCTCTCTTTTGAGTTGAGTTCATTTCCCCTCCTGGTTTACCTTTAAACCAGCACAGTTGGGTGTTAGAAAAAGGTTCTTCACTCAGAGGGTGGCTGGATGCTGGAATAAGCTCCTCAGGGAAGTGGTCACAACACTAAGTTTGCCAGAGTTCAAGAAGCATTTGGATGATACTCTCAGGCACATGGTGTGACTCTTGGGAACTGGTGAAGTGCTAGGAGTTGGATGCAGTGATCCTTATGGATCCCTTCCAACTCAGTATATTCTGTGATTCCGTGATTCTGTAAAAAAAAATTTTAGGATCGTTAGCTGAATTAGTAGGGCTACAGAAATAAACAAGTAGAAGAGTCATCCCAGAAGTGCTGAACTAGTCCCTGTCTTCTCTGTTCTCCTTGGACATGAACCTGTACTTGATTTTTGCAATGACTGGGGCTTTTTATAGGAGACTTTATTTTGCATTCATATACCCCATGCACTCCTTCAACAGCAAGGAATAATTTATCCCTTATAAAATGTATTAATTAATCCAATATGCTATATAATTCTTATTGTTCAACAATTACATAGAATGAGGCAAATCATCGTAACTTATGGTGGGAGTATGATGCTGTAAAGAACTAATACAAACTAATACTGACCTCACGAACTGAAAACCTGCTTTTCTTTAGGACTCTGTACCTTCAGTATTAAAACACTAACTTCACAGTAGATTTCAGCTTTTTTTTTTTTAAAGATGCTCATTCATAGACCAAGGCCTCTTAGTCAAGTTACCTGACATTTGGAATCCTACCAGAATTAGAGACTCAGATAGTAGCATCAAAACTAGACAGGTGTAATGATCAGGCACACAAGACAGAGATTGCTTACGCAGCAATTTTTTTATACAGCAAACATTTCTTTGGAAGTCCAATACATAACTTGGACTAGTTGAGGAAAGGTCTAATCTACTCAGCTGGCTTCCATGGGACTGCTACTTCACTCTAACAATCACCGTAGCAACAATACAAAAGCTGTATTTTCACAGAGATAATAACTCTTGAACCATCTATTGCATTTTCCAGATACAAGCCCATTCTTTTTATATTAGTTGTGATGGGGGGGGGTGTTCTTTTTCTTAAGCTAATATTTTTATTGCTTTCAAACTGACATGTCTCAGTATTTCCAAGCTATTTCAGCAGTGAAATGATTTGTCCATTTTTCTACGGATAAATGCTTAGGTAAGATTTAAGTTTCATAGAGCACCTAAATACTTAATTCATAAACACCTTCAATATACATATTCTGAAGATGCTCCAGTATGACTTTTATTTTTTTCTAGTTATATCAGAGATAACTGAACATCTTAGCACTTTAACTATCTATTTATGACTACTAGTTATTCCTCATTAGTCAGAATCACCATCAATCTTTCCTTTTTCTTTTTTTAAGGGATTTAGTAAAAATAAAATGATCACCTGGTCTTCTGATTCTTTTGAGGTTATTGATTAATACATGTCATTTCAGAAAAGACGTATTTTAAATATTTCATTTATTAAAAAAAAATCACTGTTTTGGGAGAAGAAACTGATAACATATTATAGATTTTGAACGCATTGGAATGGATTTGTGTTTTCTCTCTATAGTAACCATGGAAAATGTACCTGGGAGGAGAGTATTAAGAAATAAAATACAGATATTTTTGTCATACATAAAATAAGATCAGTTAATCTTTTCTTAAAGCCTTATCACTGAGAAGTCACTTCAAAGTATTTTAGGCAAAGAAATGATTAGAATGTTTTATGGAAACCTCTAGCAGTCAAAGCAAACAATCTATGACTTATAAATGATTGCTGCTGTAGTATGTTAGGAAAAGGCCTTGTTGACATGTGATCTTTTCTTTCTTTATTCAACACAAATATCTTAAATCCAACCATATTTGACATTTCAAGCATTAAACATAATACTGAATATAAATCAGGGCACTGGAGCCAAAACTTTGTCTCATGGGAACCACCTTAAAGGTAATTTTTTAACACGAAAAAATATTTCAGTCCTAAGGCAAAATCAAAACTTGAGTAGATGCCAGAAATATTATTAAGATTTAGAATATGTTAACACAGTGTTCAGACAGATATCTCTAGCAAAGTTCAATTCCTGGAAGAAGCAAAACAATGTGTTTAGTCTCTGCACAGACTAAACCAGGACCCAAACTGTGTTCGTTAACTTTATAGAGAATGTTAATAATAGTGAAGCTATGAATCCATGTTTGCTCCTAAAATTTGGATTTTCTTCTCTCATTGATTAGTTAGATCATTTCATCTGATTAAACTTAGAACAATTGCTCTTAACTCACAGTTCATTTTGAAGTTGGCTGCTTCTGTTTCAAACCTATAGTGCCAAGGACTCACCTAAGGATAAGCCACTCTGATTTTGCAATTATGTTAGGTAGTGTAATAAAAGTTATTACTTCAAAATTAATAACTTGGCTATCAGAACACAATTCTCAATTCTACCAATGCTTTCCTTAGAAAATGTATACATTTAGAGAATACAGAGGGTGAATATCACCACATGCAAGTATACTCTCAGATCTGGTGTCAGGAATCCTTGTTTGATTTAGCTGTTAAGAGATATCCTGTGATAAATAAATGTCCTCTGAACAAGCAATATGATTCACTAATATTCAGCAAGATGCTGGTATTATGGAAGCAAGCTTTATTCCTGTACTGCCTTTACCTTTACACAATATTGCATATAGCAATTTTCTAAGTCTTAGTTTTTCTTGTGCTTTTAATATGCAGCACTATTATGAAATGACAGCCTCATAGTCTTGTTGGTTTATCAAGCTGTTTATGTGCAATTCAGTTTTAACTGTATTTTCTATCATATTAAAACAAGAGTCACCAAAGACACTAAGAATGTTTTCACATTATGCTTTGTTTTAATCAGGATTCTATGAAGCTCACCAGTGTGATTATGTTTCCCTAATCAGAGGTCCAGAAACATCAAGTTGTTTTGCTCTTAGCATTTATCCTTGCCAGTTATTCCCTACAGAAATATTAATTCACAATAGATGCTTTATTAATGACCTCTTAACTTGAAAATAAAAATACAGCACTGTGCTACGAGCATTTTTATTCTATGAAAAAAACCCTGCCAAATTATGATAACAGAAATATTATGATATTATGATGCCTTTATAGAACACTCAATACATTTATTACACATATATTCCCATAATATTGTGAAATCAACAACTATATGTTTATGTCATTTATTTCTTACAAGGATTCTTCTATATTTCATATTTATTCATGCTTGGATGAACCTCTTCACCCAGCTAGTTTATTAAAATTACAGGTGAGTGAAACCATAAATTTCAACATGGCTTCATTCTGAACAGTCTATGAAGCAGTAGATTGGAAACATAAAATAAAGTGAGCAGAATCATGTCATGTTCTACTGGGAGGCATATTTTACCCTTCAGCAGCATATTAAAAACGCATGTTTTAGAAATTGAGGCAAGGCATACAGTACCTTCTTCCCATGAGATATATTTCTCTGCCTAGAGCAGAATTTTCCTCTTGGCAGTGTATTTCAGAACTGGCAAGTTCAACAGTTTAATCTCTTTAGCATTTACATTTCAGTTTCTAATTCAGAAAAAAACCAAAAAAATTCTATCCTACTGCTAAAGTTTTTGTGTTTTTTTTTCCAAATAATTTTAATGCACACGGACAAGGTTAGCTTTTTTTCCCCAAAAAATGAATTATTCAGGTTACTGGGATAGCATGGTTTCATTATGTAACTTTAACAGTGTATTAACTGTTATATAATGTGTATTAACACTGCATTATCCCTCTATTTCCTGGTCAATATTTAAAATACTTTGCAAAGATAAATCCAGGAAAGGTTGAAAAGCAATGTCAGTTGAAGAAGAGAGGTCACAGCACATTTATGTGCTATAGTTTATATTGCATCATCCCT
This sequence comes from Manacus candei, assembly GCF_025592945.1. NCBI lineage: Eukaryota > Metazoa > Chordata > Aves > Passeriformes > Pipridae > Manacus > Manacus candei. The sequence continues at coordinate 17,525,311 of NW_026138059.1, read as the reverse complement.
CCCACCCCAGTATATATTTAGCAGAATAGTACTAGAAGAATACTTCTTCTCCACTGGATATAAAGCACAAACAGTGCTCCTTTACCTAGGACCCTCCTGCAGATGTTTATCATAAGAATATGAAATTACTAATTAAAAAACACTTTTGATTATTTAGACAGTTACAATCGCTATTTACTAGCCTGCTAATGCACTTAGAATACAAGTAAGATATAAGTAGTTATGAACAACGTATTTGTAGTTCTATAATGTTGACAATAGAAGAAGGTACACATCCTATGAATTTCATAGTCCCCAGGCTAAGGATTCATGGATTTTGTTAGGGAAGAGTAGTCTTAGCTGAAGAACACACACTCTCATGCAAAGCGTACTAATAGAAAAGGGGAGTATGAGGAACAAGTGATTATCAATCTTACAACTGATTATCTAAGAAGTAGGGAAGGAGAGACAAGTTATGGGTATGGTACCCTCACTGGTTGTCAGGACAGCAGTTCTTCATGAGCAGCAGTTTATTTTCAATTAGAAAAGTGAAGAAAGAACCAAAGAGAAAGTTAAAGGCAATTTTGCAGTTCCAGGTGATGTCTTTTCTGTATTGGGTACTGTCTTATATAGCAATTGCAGAGGAGAACCTTTGAGCTCTTTTACTGTAAGTTCATTACAATCTGAAAGTATATAGAATATTAGAAGCTTTAAGAACTTTAAGGGTATGACTTACACCTAAGGTCAGAACGTTTCCGATTAGGAACAAGCTAACAAAAAAACCCCCAAAACCCCCAAATCAAATCAACCAACCCAACAAGAAAACCCCCCAAAACAAACAAACAAAAAATAAACACAAAACCAAAACCAAACCAAACCAAACCAAACAAAAAACCAAACCAATCAAACAAATGAGAAAAAAAAAGTAAAAGAAGAAAAAGTTAATCATAGGCATACAAACAGTAATAGAGAAGTCAAACACTTAAAGATGGTGGGGACTTTTGGAGACAGTATTTATTGCACTTCTGAAACATTAAAGGTCTGAAATCTTCCTAGTTTCTTTTTATTTCTCCAAAGGAAGGTAGCAATGAAGGCAGATTTTATGATTCATAGAACTGGTAATGGTCTTTCTACAAGTTTTTTGGCTTTAGATATCTACAATTGGTCTCTTCTCATGTGGCACAACAGCCTATAGTAATCCAGCTCTAGAGAATTATTTTTTTTCTTTCTGGGCCTTGCCTGGCATCACTCAAAGCTTTTCACAATGGGGGCTCAGTGTAACACAAAATCAGAGGAGCCCCTGATGAACGGGTAGCTCTGAGCCCCACCACTGTTGCCATTAGTCAGCTTATTGCAACTTTCACACTCCCTCATCTACCCTCAACTACAAGCAACTGCAAGAAAGTACAGAAAAGAACATTCCTCTGGTGAATGCTGAACTCCTTCAGGAATGGGGAAAGGGATGCTTTCTTTGCAGCTCATTTCTAATCCATGTTTACATCTTTGTTCTTATGTCATGTTTTCATGTCCATGGTGCTCAGCTAGAACTTTGTATTTCAAAATTTAGCTGGATCTGTGAATTATTCAGGAACTTAACCCAAAAGGCATTAACAATTTAAATCTGCCAAGAACTGATTTTCATATTTTCTTCTGTAAAAGGAAAACATGGGCAGAATTTATAACGGATCTGTTGCTGGATAATATTAAAAGTGTTTTCTGAAGTAAATAATTGACGTGCATATGAGATAAAAAAGATTTTTGATCTTCAGTTGAACTAAAGATGGTGAGTGAGATATAGCTACTGAAAAAGAAAAATAGACTCCAGAATATAAACAAGTACCAAGACCTGTGCCAAGAAAATTTCAGCCATTCATTTCACTTTCATTTTATTTCATTAAAAAACAGCAAAGGTATATAAATAGGTTGACTTATATTTTTTCCTATTTTTTCAAAATAACTTCTCATGAAATCATCATCTTCAGGTTTAGGTTAAGCTAAAGACAATTCCTGTTCCCATTTCTGTCAAAAAAAGAGATGATAAAAAGTTAAGCATTTAACTGCTTACTTTCTAATCTGGATCAGAAGGTGATCGTCTTGTGTTCCTATTCACATCAATACGAAAGGAAATTAGTTCTAGTTTTCTATTCCAAAAGAGAAATAAGATTTTTCAGACAGAATGAATATTGGATTTCTACCATCACATCAATATATTTTTATCCAGAATTTCTCCAACTTTTAGCATGTGTCTCAAATAGTCCAATTGATATTTACAGACCAAACCAACCAAACAAACAAAACCCCCCAACCAACCAAAAAAAAAAAAAAAACAGAGAAGAAAAATTAAAGAAGGGACCAATATATGTTGTTCAAGATAAAGGTTTCTGAGTGATGACATAAGGACACAAATGAGATGCTAAGTGGAGGAAATAGTAGCTAAAAAGATTCCAAAAAAACTAAAGAAGCAGAAACATTATAAGTAAGCCCAGATAGGAGGCTGTTAGTGAAAACAAAGATGAAGCTGTACTGTCCTAGATCTGTTTGACAAAGAGATGACTCAATAATTAAGATTATCACAGAGATTGGGTCAATATTTAAGGGAAAATAATAAAGGGAAACCATGACAGTAATGGGACTACAAAGTTATAGAAGAATAAGATATATATACATATTGAGTAAATGACGGCAACCACTGCGTAATTAAAAGAAATAATTGGAAAATATGTAACATTGTGTGTGAATGGGAATAATGCATTGTATATGAGTGCCAGTTTAATTTTGGATAATTTACTAATGCCTGAGATTGATATTGTGAAATAATTAAAAGTCTAAACATAATTATTTATCTGTGCTTGGCAAAAGTATGTAAATGGCATTTCTTCACTATAGACTTAAGATTTTATACAGTTTAGTGAAAAATATCATGGATAATTTACCACCCTACTGATTTATTATCTTTATCATTTCTTCCCTGCCCATGAAGGTTTAAAGGGGAAAATCAACTAAATAAGTGAGTGCTCGAAGAATTATTTGATTTGTACTGTACATTTGTTTCTTCTCAAAAGTCTATATTAAATATCCATTGTTTGGTTGACAACATCTCTGCTACTTTTTTTTTTTTACTCCATTATAGTAAAAAGAAATTACTAGGGGTTTTTTTAATAGATAATAAAAGATAGATTGAGTTGTTAACTTTAGATGAGTTCAAGAGCCAAATATCAGTCTGAATATGACAAAAAATATTCACCATCTACTTCTACATTGAAGAAGAAAAATTATAGACCATAAAAAATACACTGACAAGCTGGAGACAGTCACTGACTTACCTATCATTAACTAATTGATAGATTGAGAAAAATAGCACAAGGCACACAGACATAAAATGCGTGACAATACAACTTATATCTTTGACTTATTTTTCAAAACCAATTTGCTATCCCAGTGACCAATTTAAATTCAACCTAAAATGAAGACCTTATGTTTCTAAAATGTACATGAAGCACCAAACGAACTGTTAGGGTGTGTACTAAAGAAAAATTGTGACAGATTCATTTTGAATATCTGTAGATTAAACTTTTAGATCATTACATACATAGTATCAAATAATTTTCCCAATACTATAGTATCTGATATTATTAAAGAGAAACTATAATAATTACAGGTTTTATAGGAAATGAGAAATTTAAGCTTATAACTCTAGAAACAGTTCAGGTTGGACCAAAGTAAATGAGGATGCAATGACTCTGAAGAGAAAGATTATTTCTCTGAAAGAGAAAGAAGAGTGTTCTTGCACCTTCCTTAATTTATGCCCTAATTGTGACACAGAAAATAAACAGTTGGGAGCCCCAGAGATGGATGCAGCGCTCCAGGTGGGATCTCATGAGAGTGGAATAGAGGGGTAGAATCACCTCCATTAATCTGCTGGTCATGCTTCTTTTGATGCAGCCCAGGATGTGGTTTACTTTCTGGACTGCAAACACACCTTCTGGTTGGTAGTGAGCTTCTTGTATGCCAACGCTTCCAAATCTGTCTCCTCAGGGCTGCTCTAGATAATCATCCACCCAACCTGTATTTGAGCATGGGGTTGCCCCAAACCAGGCACAGGACCTTGCACTTGGCCTTGTTGAACTTCATGATGTTTGCAAAGGCCCATCTACCAAGCCTGTCCAGGTCCCTCTGGATGGCATCTATTTCTCTTCAGCTTGTCAACTGCACACACAGCTTAGTGTCATCATGAAACTTGCACTCAATCCCACTGTCCACATCACTGACAACGATGTTAAACAATGTCAGTCCCAATACTGACTCCTGAGGAACATCGCTCAGCACTGGTCTTCACTTGGACATTAAGCCATTGACCACAACACTTTGAGTGCTATCAACTAGACAATTCCTTATCCATGGAATTGTCCATCAGTCAAATTGATGTGTCTCCACATGCAGCTCCATGTGAGTTTTCTCTTTCCTCTCCTCTGTTCCAGCCTGCACCACGTGAACCACCAAATCTTGTAGTTTTTTTCTCTCCTTGTCTCTTTCTTTACTCTTTTAATCTATTTTCTTCTTTTCTTTCTTTTGTGGGTAACTTATAGCCAATGAATTGTGTTTTACTAAAGTTGGTATATTGATTGTTTGTAGTAGGTGTTTTCTGTGAACTGGTATCTGTGCTGGCTTTTAGTGAAATGCTTTTCTTGGTTGTATTTTACCCCTGTAAAATCTTTTGCCAAAATGTCTTATTTTTCTTACCAAATGAAAAGAAATTCTCTTAGAGAAAGCATAGTAGCATTTTATCCAGATGCAAACTCGAGGTCATAATGAACCAAAAGGCTTTTAAAAAGTCTTAAATGTAACTGCTTTGGTCAGCCTGTGGCTTAAAATTTGGAGTGTAACACGAGTGTGGCAGAATGCCCCAGAAAGGAACTGCAGATATGCCTTACAGTGAGTCAATGAAATGGAGTTTAATAGATAGCAAAAAGTGAGTCTTCAAAGTATGAACACTGAGACTAAGGCAGGAAGACTTTCATGAAGTAAGCATTAACATCTTTAATCGGAAAAACTTTTCTCTCAAGAAAAGAGGAGAATCAATTGCTGGCAGTTAAATTTTACTATAAGCTCTTACTTGCACTGTGCACTCAACAATTATGCTGCTACATTCGCATTTTAGACAAAATCCTGGTGTGTTTTTGAAAAAGAATTCCACTTATACTTTTTACACTTCCAAGTCAACACACCCTAGAGTCCTGCTTGAGAGAACAATTTTCCTAGCACATAAAAAAAAACTGTAAGAAACTCCCCATGAATGTAGCTTGTGAACTCTTACTACTGATTAGTATTCAGTGCAGGAACTAAGCAAGAATTGATCTAAAGGAAATTCTGAAATGTGTATCATGTGGACTCAGTGTTGGACACTGGGCCCTTAGCACTCTTTCACTTTACATATCCATTTCAACCACTTTGTGCTTTGTGGTAATAGCCTATTTATAACTTTTGACACTTTCTTCAGATGTTCTGTTTATCACTATACATATTATAAATAATGTTGTCCTTACAGGGACCCTGTTTTTATCATGTATTTACAAGGTAATCAGTGATTTCAGAATGGATGTTTTCTTCAGGAAGTATTTTCTTCCAAAACTCATGTGAATAAGCCATGTTCTTCAAATTTGTACAGTTTGATGTTTGGTTTTTTTTAAAGATGTTTTTCTTTGAACTTACCAGCTGTAATCTAAAAGTACTGTTAGCAGTACAGATTCACTTTCCATTTAAACATTCCTTCCACACTGTATGAGGAGCTGAGGAAAACCATTTTAACAAGTATGTTTAGTTTTCACTTGAATTTTTTAATCTATAAAATATAGGCCAAACTTAATTAAATCAATGGGGAATGGACATTATTTTGAGGAGTGGAAAGGCACAAAACCAAATCTCATTTCTGATATTTAGTATTGTGAGAGCTACTTGATCACATACCATTGAATCTATAACCCTTCCATCCACCATCAACCAGTTTCAGCATTTTTCATATTTTTGTGTTCTATGACTCCTTTTCTCTATGTTTCCTTCTTATAGCAGGATTTCTTTATCCTTTAGCCATCATTTTCTTTTAAAACATAGCTGGAAATGAAGCCCTTTCTTTTGGCTAGGAATTAAAAATAAATAAATGAAGGTAAATATCTAGAGGCTAAATGATCAAATTTAAGTTCTTCTTAATTTTGTACTGTTAAACCTTCTGTTTCCCCACAAAAAGTCTGAACTGTGACATTTTTTAAGGTATTCAAAGTACAAGAATACAAAATCATCCTATGAAAGCAATGTCTTTGTTCAAAAAGCAAGTTAGTACTCTATGAAAAAGTTATTATCCTGCTAAGACACTTACTTGAGACCATAATTCTTGTCGTTTTGCATTAGGACCATTTAATATGACAAACAAATTCAAGCTATACCGTTAAGAGTTAAGAAACTTGCCTCACATACAGACATGAGCTGTCAAGATGGAAGAAAATATTCCCTTTACAGATTTGACTCAATAGTTGAACTAATGACTTGAATGAGAAGGAATATTAAATTTCCAGATAGCAGAAAATGAGTACAAGCTTCAAGTACACATGAGGCAGAGTTAGACTTCAAATTGATTTTGAGAATTTGGAATAGAAATTTGTTTTAAAACCTGTCTTACTATAGAGATTTTTTTAAGTTTGCCTATATTGACTTTATTATTGTTTGCTGACTTGGTGACGTTTGCTATGTACAGTTACTACAAGAAATTAGTAAAATCTTGTTCCTAGATTCTGACTGATACATTAAAAAAAATTCATTTTAAGTGAAGTAATATTAATGTAATCTCAGTTTCTAAGTGAATGTCTAGATCACTTACTTGTTGCTTGAAGTATAAAAAAAAATCTTCAAATAAAAATGAATAATTGAAGTAATTTTATTCAACTCCACATTTAAAAATTCTCATGCATTTCAGCTACAGGAAATTTGAGCTTCCTTTAATACTTCATTAGGAAATTCTGATTAAACATTTTTGAAGGTAGTTGTACTGGCCCAAACATTTGTTTTCCCAGGTTCTTTTCAAATTGGTAATAACGAAATGTTAGGTAGAGAACACACGACAACATATTATGTTCAAAGGGGAGAAGACAACAGCAGTAGAAAGGCAATTACCATTATTATATACCTGTCATATTGGTGTTCTTTTTCTCCCATGTGATTAAGTATTTTTCCCATTGATGCTCTATTACTTTCTTATAAAAAATTTCTATGGACTGAATATAAAATCAGTATACTACAGTTTAATTAAACTGATACTTGGGTTTCTTTTCTTTTTTTTTTTTTTTCTTTGAATTGTATAGAAATAGTAATTAACATTTTAAAAAGTTTTTTATATTGTCAGAAACATTCTCAGTGTCTATTTTCTTTAAAGGCTGAAGTAATAGATAATTTGCACAACAGTAAAATTTAGTTATTAAATTATAAAAACTGTTCTGCCCAACTAGTTTTAACACATTCTCTATGAAGATGGAGCTGACATTTTCCTTCTGTTTAATAAGTGTGGGTATCAAAAAGTAGAAACACTTGAGACAAAATAGGTAACATAATCTCTAAATTCCTTACTTGCATCAAATGGGCAGTTTAATGTTGCTTTTAAACCTTAAATAACAATTTAGAATTATATATAGAGAGAGTCATCTTTCCATGATACAATGAAATACCAACAGAGTTGCATATACCATGTAATGATTACCTGAAACTTTTGAAATAAATTACCTGTTTGTAGAAAGAAATGTAATGTTTACTTCTTTAATTTTTGTCAGCAGTCAAAGATGGTGGTCAATCTTATATCAAAGTAAGTAGTTTAATTACTTAGTCCAGCATTTTAGAAGGTTAGCTGAGATTATCCCACCATTAAACTAGACAGAGGAATAAGAATGAGAAAACTTAGCCCTTTATGCCATGATCAGAGTAAGACTGAGGTGTTGGTTATAGAGAAAGAAAGATTGGCTTTTCCATCTACCCCTGATAAGTATTTCTTCTAGATCAGATGTGGTGGGTTGACCCTGGCTGGGCACCAGGTGCCCACCAAAGCTGCTCTATCACTCAGCTGGAGAGGAGGGAGAAAATATAACAAAAGAACAGGGAGACATCACTCACTTGTTGCTGTCATAGGCCAAACAGACTCAGTTCAGGAAAATCAACTGAATTTATTACCAATCAAATCAAAGTAAGATAATGAGAAATAAAACTGAATCATAAAAAACACCTTCCTGCCATGCCTCCCTTCTTCTCCAGCTCAATAACATTCCTGATTTTCCCTACCTCCTTAGCCCAGTAGTGTATGGGGACTATGAATGTGAGTTGTGGACAGTTCATCACATGTTGTCTCTGCTGCTCTTAGTTAAGGATTTGGTATTTTATTCCAGTTATAATCATTAGAAATTCTAAGTGAAATAGAATTGTCTTGAGTTCAGATTGTTACAATAGTAACTCTGCACTGAAACCTTAGCAAAACATAAGTGCATAAAACAAGTTTTTTTCAGGTGACACTTGGGCAGCTCTTTCAATGTCCATGAGGATTTTTAACTGAGGATTTCCATATGAGTTATTTATTAGTGACAGAGAATTTGTAGTTATTATAATTTAGCACACCATCACATCAAATTCTTTGTAACTTCATCAGACCAACAATTAGAGGAAGACACAAAAATTACTGACAAAAGTGGCCAGATTTGGAATATTTAAAAAAAAAAATCTGAATTCAATCACTGAAGTCCTATGCTTGTACATTATATTTCTGAGATTAAGCTAGTAGCATCAAAATTTGGTTTGATATATTTTTTTTTTTGTTGGCAGAAGAAGCTTAACAACTGCACGTTTCCCTTGTTCCACTTGTCCTCCTACACAAATAGAATTTATTTATAATAATGCACTATAAACCAGCAGCCTGAGTAAAATTAAAATAAAATAAAATCTATGACAAGAAAAGCTTTCATTACAACATAGATTCTGATCTGGTAGGGTGATCCACAGTGTGAGATTAAATGACTGGGGAAGTGTATCTTCTAAAATAGGTTTTTCTCTGAAGAAAGTATATTTAGAACATTTTTTTCTATAGCCAAAAAAAAATAAATATGTGTAGACAGTGGGGTTTCTAAGTTATCATTCCACTGATCTGGATTGGAGTCATAGTCCCATATGAGTCTCCCAGCAAGCTTCACTTTCTTCAATGAAGAAACATTGAATTACAAGAGGAACAGAGCAGCTCCTTAAAAATTTTTTGCTGCAAACAGTGTTGAAAAATCAGACTCTAACCTGAGTCAGCTGGTACTCTAATCAAAGCATTGTCAGAAAACAGGAAGGAAAAAAAGGTTTACTTTTTCCTCCTAGATTATTTCCTAGGTAAAAAACCCCAAGACTACAATTCTTGAAAGTCTGAGCTGGGATTTAGATTTACGTATTCATAATTCATTTGAACCAGAGCTGGAATATTAAAAATCCTACTTTGCATCCAGGCTTGCTTTGTTGTTTACTCTGTCATTTTGGCAAAAGGAATATGAAAAGTCTAATTTTGGTGCCTTATTACACCCACTTTTCATTTTCTTTGTTTGGATGTGATCTATATGAATTATGGACCAACAGAGAAGCAGATCTAAAAAGTTTGGAAAAATTTTGGTGAAGTTTTTTGAACTTTGTTTATTATAAGAAAACTACCTTTTAGTAATTCTGCTTCTGACAAAATAAACATTACATGAATCCTCAGGGATAAAAATAGAAATACTCTCTGGAGAAAGGGCAATCTATCTATATTTCTGCATCCATATTAAAAGAGTATCTCTCTTTGTTGTACTTAACAGCAGCTTCCAAATACTAGAAGTAGTGGTTTTACTGTAAGGTTAGGATGCAGGAATCTTTTTTACAATGATGTTTTTTGTTTGGTTTTATTTTTTAAGAACAGCAACTGTAATGCTTATTTGTGACTTGTACTCCCTGGACAAGTCTTGTGTACTCTGTTATTGACCATTCCCTCTGGGGTTTTGAATTCCTTCTGTCAGTGTTGTATCACAGATTGTCTCTAATCCAGTAAACTTGTTTTCCAAAGATTCCAGTTCTTTCACAAGAAATGACCATAGGTTCTGACAAGGACAATTTTATTGTGTGCAAGGCATGGCACTAACACATTCAGGCTCTAATGGGGAAGGAATTACTTTCCTTTTACACTCTGGTCAAAATAAGAGCATATTATTTAACATTAGACTCTTCAGTTAAGTGTTTACACTCTATCCTTACCATTTACATTACCATACTTACCAGTTAGTAAGCCTATACTTCTCCCTTTCTTTTCCTTTTTCCTCATATTTTCCAGGAGCAATTATCTCCTATCACTTTCTCAACTTAGAAGAATCTATCTCTTCAGGAGGGCTTGTAAGAGTTCTACTTTGATCAATGATTAGGCAAAATATTTCTGCAGTCATACATACTAATCCTTGCTAAAGTGAGGTCTACAATGATCTGAAGAGTATGTCTTGAGTAGGAATGAAAAAAAAAAGTTAAGGAAAGGAAAACAATGGCTTATGTTATGCAGAATAATTTTAAAATTTCTTTTAGAATTTTATCTATGCACCAGTATTTCTTATGGGAAGTGAAGGAGTGAAAGGCATAATTATTGGAAAGTTTGATTTGTTACTTAGTTGTGTTGAATCTCTATTTCCAGTCAAGCATATTGGGAAGAAAATGTCAAAAAAAAATTTAATTTTAAAATTTTTCCCTTTGCATGACAGGAAAAGGATAGAATGTATTTTTCATTTCAGATGATACTCTTTAAATGTAAATGCTTCATTAGCTGCCTAAAATAAGTTTTATTCTAATTAAGTCTTAGGCATTATTGTAAAAAAACATGACTAAGCAGAAATGTTCTTGCACAACTGCAAGAACAAACCTCTAAACAGTTAAACTGTTGTTGTACCTTTCTTTGACACTCAGTGTTCTAGAAGAACATGTGGAAATTCTGGGTGTAGGAAGTCTCTTTTAGAGTCCTAAGCTGATAAGGCTTCTAAGAGAAGTGTAAAAGAATGTTTGTCACCATTTGTTTTTATTGGATAATACTAACTCTTATATGGACAGGGAGAGAGGGGGTTTTTTTACTTACTTTCTGAATGCAACGAATTTGAAATTTAAGTAGAAAACAGGAAACAATTGAGGGAACATTCTCAAAATACATTGTGATATTACTTTGAGAAAGACTGAAGTGAAGGGGCATGCAGAATAGAGGTGGAGTAAAAGTGAAGACACTCAAAACCCAAGGAATTTCAGAGAACAAAAAAAAAAAAGATTGTAATTTTTTTTCCTTTTCATCTGCAGTCAAATATTAAAATACTTTAGTTGGTAATACTATCTAGAAGCTGTGTTTCTAGAAAAATCTTCTTGGTGGTGGCATAACATTAATAGATTTTCTTGAAAGATGTTACACTGACTGAGGGTCTTGCACTCACACTCAGGTAATTTCCATCTGTGTAGTTCCATACATGATTTCAGTGAGATATTGAAATATTAATCAGATTGAATCTTTAAAGCTTCTTCATCTTCACTGGCAATGCAGGACCAAAACTACCAATACCTTACATTAAGAATCAAGTTACAGAGGACCACTTTAATAGGTCTTATTATCAGTAAGTGAATGAAAATGCTTTGCATTCGATATAGAACAATGCTTGCTGTTTCTTTCATGTAATAAAAATATTTTTAGTAATATTGAAAGCTCTCAAGCTTACTATCAAATAAGTTTCTATTGCTAGGAATGCATTGTGTAGCACTCAGAGGGCAAGCTGTTCTTTGAACGTGAATTCTTCTTTAATACTTAACTTATATGTACAAACTAGTTTAATTTCAGCCCTTTGGTTATATAATCATGGTTTATTTTGGAAGCACATAGAACCTACAAGATTTTGATTTCTTTCTATGTCACTCAAAAGCAAACTTTTAGAAAGCCCTCATAGAGGCTTATAGTTTTTTTTTTCTCCTGTAAGATACAGCTGTTCTTTGAGTGAAAACGTGCTTTGTTGAGGTCTCTCTCAACCACATCAATTTGCATCCTTTGTTTGCTAGCCTAGTCTACTACTTCCTACTTGACTGTGGATCACCACCTCTTTCCTCTGTCAATCACCTGAGCCGGCAGTGATTTTTAAAGGTCACTTAGTCCAACCTTCATACGAGGATCTCAGACCCATGCCCAACCTGACTTTGAATGTTTCCAGGGATAGGGTATCTACCTCCTCTCTGTTCCAGTGTTCTCCACCATTACAGTAAAGGATTTCTTCCTAGTATCTAGTCTGAATCTACCTTCTTTTAGCATAAAAACATTAACCCTTGTCCTGTTGCTATACACCCTATTAAAAAGTCTGTCCTTATATTATAAGCCCTCTTTAAGCAGTAAAAGGCTGCAAAAAGGTCTCCACAGAGTCTTGTCTTCTCCAGGTTGAACAACCCCAACTGTCAACCTTTCCTCATAAGAGATATGCTCCAGCACATTGATCACTTTCATGGCCCTCTGGCCTAGCTCCAACAGGTCCATGTATTTCCCGTGTTGAGTACTCCAGAGCTGGATGCAGTACAGCTGGTGGGGTCTCATGAGGGCAGAGTAGAAGGGTGACCTGCTGGCCATGCTTCTTTTGATGCAGGCCAGAATGTAGTTGGTTTTCTGGGCTGTGAGCACACATTGTCATCTCATGTCCCGCTTGTCATCCATCAGTGCCCCCAAGTCCTTCTTGCAAGGCTGCCTTCAAACCCTTCATTGCCCAGCCCTTCCCTTGTTTCCTTTTCTCTTTGTTTAAAGCTCTTCCCACTAGATTGCCAAGCCTGTAGGCAAAAATACTCATGCCCTATTTGATCAGGTGGATTCCATCTTTACCTAGGAGTCTTTGATTCTGAGAAAGAGTCCTGTGGTCATAAAAGTCAAATACCTCAACTGATATAGAATCATAGAATTACAGAAAGTGGAGATTGGATGGGACCTTCTGGAGGTTATCTTGTCCTCCTGCTCTAGTAGTGTCACTCTGTGTGTGATCCATAGCATTATGTTTGACATTGTTTACATACTCCATTATTTCAAAGGAAAGTCCTAATCAGTAGTTCTGGTTTATTAATATATGAGCCAAGAGATGTATTGAGTGATTTTGGACAAGACCAATTATATGAGCTTTTTCTCAGTAAGGTAGAACATCCACTGTCTGTTTGTGGACATTGAATTAAAATTTTCTTCTAATTTATTTTCATATAGTTGTTTATTCCATTTCTTAAGCATCAGTTGGAGGTATGGAGAAGAGTTTTACATTGCAAATGAGTATTTTGCAAGAACAGTATTTCAGGTATTATAAAAACCACTACCTCAATAACTGATAGAAGTCTCTTTTTTTATCTGTAGCTGACCTTCAACTTGAAATATTTTTAATTAATTTATAGACACGCTGAATTTTGTTTGCTCAGGTAAAGATACATTAATTTTTCTAAAAGAGTTTCTCTTCTGAAAGAGTTTTTGAAAGAGCTTAATTATGACCTGCTGCTTGTTTCTACATATAGATGTACTTTTGAACCAGCTGGTACTAACTTTACTTCAATCTTTAGGGTACGTATCTTACCCCCTTGAAAATTGTTTGAATAAAGAAGCTGGTAATTAAAATGGAGTGGTCTTTTTATCAGTCAGGATGAAAGGATTGATTAAGGTACTCTATTTATGAAAATTTAAAACAAAAAAAGGAAGATAAATATCTTCAAAGGAATAGTAAAAAAACCAGTTCTGACAATCTCCAATTTCAAGCAAATCAAATTGTATTCTAGGGTTGGAAATAGCATGAATTTATTAAAGAGGATTTTTTTGCAAGTCTTCTCTCAATTAAATTTGAATTGTAAAATCTGCATGCACCCATGTATCTAACTTATCTTGTCAGTGGACTAGTAAAGAGGCATGAATCAGAGAGGCAAACAAGTGGGCAATGAGAGTTTTAATTAAAATGACTCTATGGGCCATTCTCATTTAGGTGTACATGTGGATAAATCACAACTTCCATTAGAGAGCACCAACAGTCTGGAACATATGGATGGGTTATCATTGGATAGTATCTAGTAGAATTCAACTCAGCTGGATGGGATAAAAAAAGCTATCTGAGAGCATATTTGCTTTGCCACAAAGGGTGCATTTAGGTGCAATAACTTATGTACAGTCTTTTGTATCAAAGCTGTTAAACAACAGTTCAGCTGAGGTGTGACCTTGGTACCTTATGCTTTCTGGTGCTTAAAATGTTTTAGATGCCATCTACAAAATGGGTAGAAGGAATTCACATCATCAGCAGTATAAGAAGAAAGCAGAACATATAATTATTGAAGAAGCCAGATGTATTTCACAAACACCAAGGTCCTCAAAGAAAACACCAGTCCAGTTTCTTGTGCGTTGTCCACCACTGTAGCTGAATTGCATCTCTGTTAAATTTCTTCAGGATATTTGAATTTAGCTAAATATCTCATCTAAACAAATTGTATAATAACAGGAATTTTGATCTGATTTTACCAATATCCTATACATTCAATTTTATTCAGTTTTAATTCAGAGTAAAAAATTGGTTTATATCAATACACAGGCAGTGACTGGGATTAATGAAGAGACAGCAAGAATTTTCAGTTAACTCCATGATATACAGATAAAATATTGTATTGGTTTTCTGTTTTGATTTGGGGGGTTTTTTTTGAAGAATAATATAGTTCAATAAAATTTTAATTTCTTTTTTATTTTATATAACTTTTTTCCTTGTCATCTCCCTTATCCATTTGTGGAGATATCGATACACACCAGTTCTTTCTGCTTTAGATAAAGAATCTTACTAGATTTAGTGCAGCTGCTTATTTGTAGTATCTTTGAGCTCTGGTTCTTTGAACAACGCAGCAAGAAAAAATCCCATTTAGTAGAGATTTTTGGCTTAAGTTTGTGTTCTACAGAAATAACTCTCTCCTCACTACTGCTTCTGTGAAGTACTTATTTGTCTTTAAAAGAGATTCTAATGCTAAAGAGAACTTTTTAAAAAGGAAAGTGTCAAAAAATGCATTTAGCTTACCTAACTTGGGCTGTGAAATAAAAGCACTGAATCAACATCCACTCAAGTCAATAAACAGTATTTGAAGTCAAATGTATACCACAGCATACCATTAAACAGTTGAGGTGTTAATGGATTCTAATTTTTCTATGTAGACCATACTAGCAATGACAGAGAATTTTTTTATGACCTCAAGAATATTACATCCATCAGAAAGGAAACAAGTACAACAACTGTAAATAATGTACATACCACAAGTTCAGACTCTCTTACCTGGAGATAGGGAAACTCAGTACCTGTCTGGTTTCATTAAAGTGTATTGTCATGGTTTGTAGAGTTGGTGGGAGAAATGAGGTAGCCTCATATTTAATTTACCTGTTGCGTGAATCTTGTATAAAGAGCTGTGCACCCTTCAGTAAAGCATTGCATTAACCTTCATGAATAAGATATGTTAATACTGATTATATCTAGGTATGTCTATTCTATCTGTAACTATCAGTATAACAGTGATGTTCTGAAATACTAACACCTCATGCTGTTTTACCCCGAACAATGCAATCAATGCAGACCTAGAAGATCTGTTTCGCTGGGTCCCACACATATTTGATTTTCCTTCCAATACTGGTTTTAAAATTTGGATTACTTCAGAATATCAAAGCCAAAAAACTTGGCTTTTTAGTCTCCACCAAGTCGACAGAATGAAAAATTTAACAAGTTTCAGGGGAAAATTGGGCTTGGTCTTGCTTGGAAGAGTGTGTGAACCAAAAGTAATGTAGTCATGACTGCCAACTATAACTAGCACACTGAGAGTAAGCATAGATTTCTGGGGATTAGTGGTCTGTAATCCAGATATCTGAAAGGCCTTGCATTCTCTAAGAGCTTGTAGTCTTGAATCATCCCCTAAAGTTGAGGTATAATCATTCACATTCAAAGACCAAGCATCAGTATCTTTCTTTTTGACATTGATGCAGATTCTTCAGTCTCCTTCAAAAAAACTGCAGACGTTTTGTAAAATACTATAGGGCACAGTTATCCTCAGTGTACCCATTATGACTGCTCTCTTTAGAAAAAGAGAAAAATTACAACAAAGAGAGTAAGAACATGGTTAAAGCAATTGAATTTGACTAGAGGTAAGAGCATTCACTTAGGAAGGAAGAGTTGTGAGTGTCTGTTATTGCTCCAGGCATTGTAGTTTAATTTTACATGACAAACTTCAGGAATAAAATTCATAAATATTTCGGCCCGCCCTCATAAAGGGTTGCCTTAGATATAAAGGTTAAACATAAAATCATAGATTTTTTTCTCTCATATCTGATAGATCTCAATTCTTTGTTTGCACAGCAGCTGGAGTTTTTATTATGTCACATTCTCTCCCTGAAATCTTGTGATTAAGATGATGTCTATAATGATACAACTTCGAACTTCCACAAGAAAAAGGAATCCTATTCCCAGGCATTGGATCTCATCAGAGTTATATCCTTTGTTGGGTGGAAAAAAAACCAAAAACAAACCAAAAGCAAACCAAAAAACCCCCACCCACTTCCTTTTGATCCAAATTAATGTTTTGCAGAAATGTGGCAGATGCAACGTGTGTAGTATCTAGACTTGAAAACATGATCATAACATACAGCAAAAATTAAGTTCAGAAATATCTAAAATATGAATTTAAAAAAGGTCTTGCTATGAACAAGAGTTGAGCAATTTTTACAGAGACACTCTTTTTGTTTCCATAAATGGACTTTTAGCTACCTCTAAAGTAAAAAAACCCCAATAACCAACAACTAAAGCAGATAATCAAAAAGCATCCACAAAAAGCATTATTTGTCTCATTTGTCTTCAGAAATCTGTTGTGGAGATTCATATAGCTGAATTAATCAGACTTGTATGTAGACTCCTTTTATATTCAGTAGAAGGAAATAAACAGATTTAAAGCACTATTCATTCCATCCTCAGGTACGTATCTAACATAGTTCATGCAATTTTCAATCTACAAGCACCTTTACTTCTCAGTTCTCAATCCAGTAGGACCTGTTCTTTTCTTGACTATAAAAGGAACTTAGGGACAATACTTCAGTGCCTTATTGGAGATATATTTGCATTTACTTAAAGTGCTTTCACAGGAATTTGAAATGTTATGTTTCTCACTTGAGTGACCTACTCCAACCCCAGTTCACTTGCCATAACTACGTTTCTGTGTGTGTGTAAGTTCTTCCCACACACCTGTTTTGCCTATCCAGATCTGCATAGAGATAGCAGTCTGTAAAGGAAGGAATAGCCAAGTCTGTAGTTTAATACTCAAATGACAAAGCAATACATAGCTAATTTTAATAAGAGAAAAGATGTTGACACTAAGTTCTATCAGACATATTGATTTTTTTAATTAGCTATTTTACAAAGGTATTTGGTAGGTCAGGTACAGATTATTGATTTAATAGCAAATTTTAAAAATAATTAACAAAGTGATTCTCTGAATTAAGGACATAAAAATATTACTTACGAGGGCTACTTTAAAATATTAATGGGCATGTGCATTTCCCAAAGCATTACTAACACTGTAATATGCACTGTTCAATACAGAAAAATTCACCAAATAATACATAAGAAATAATTGGAAGTGCAGAAACTGCATTATTTTGTAACAGGTTGACGATCAAAAATTCAAACTCTCTTCCTAAATTTGAAATATACTTAGCTTATATAAAGTGTTTTGCTGAAGGGCGAGAGAACGAAGCGTGGACCACTCATTATCTTAACAATAGGTACTAAAAATAAGAAATTCTGAAAGTGAAATAGCACAAACACAAGTTGCAGTTGTCATGGTCATTTCTGATTACTCGCTTCTTTAAGTTTTCTCTATGAACACCCATGATCCCAGAAAAAAAATAATTCTCAGATGACATTAACCTCTGGAAATGAAATAATTGCTTGACACAGGAGATCACTGGAGTAGATCTCCCTTACTGGATCTCACCTTATGGTGAGGAGCAGATGTACCAGTGGGACAGGAGCAGAAGTAAACGGTGAATTCAGTGTAAGATTCAGAGCATGAGGAAAGTATGACCAGCAGTCATTTTTTGGCTTGCTTTTATGCCATTATTAATTCAGGATATTATTTATTATAGGGGTAACTTTTCTTCCTTCTTATCATTCCTAACATCTGTGTTTCCCTCAGCATCAATATGTGCTGACATATAATTGAGATGTCATTAGCTTTGTGGTGAATGAGAGAGTAACTAAAGCCAGAAAATCTATGTTGCTATTTTATCAGAGCAATTGCAGCTGCTGGGAGATTCACAAACATATGTAGAAATTTTACAATGGCAGAAGAAACTTGTATAACTCTTCTGAATATTTTTTCAGTCTAGCAGACTTTTATTTATCAAAGGTAAGCAAAGATGGTCAGAAATGTTTCCTTGGTAACTTTTTGGGGAGATTCTAAGTCAATATGGTGTCAAGAACTCATGTGGGTTAAGATGCAGATTTTTTGGGGCTTGTTGTTGCTCTCCAGAAAGTAATCACGCAACAGAACAATGTAACAATTATTAAAAAACTTAGCAGTGTGCACAATGTTAATGATAAACCCTACAACACCATGCCTTAACTTTCTCACATGACAATTCCCACCAAAATGCAGTTTATAACATCAAGTAATCTGATCACCAAGATTGAAGGAACCTGCTTCTCGATATAAGGAAGTCTCCAAACGCCCATTTTAGTATTTCTATGTGCAGACACTTCTACAGACTGAAGATACCAGACAATTGCCTGTACTACTAACCACTCTCATCTAACAGCACTGTAGAGTTTCACTTCTGATTTATGATATAAGAAACCACTTTGAACTCATCATAAATAATCCTGTTAGTGCAGCCAATTATATGTAATTTAATGGATGAATGTCTTAACCTTTATTTTATAATAAATTTTCATATGCATTTTTTGTATAGTAGACTAATAAACCAGCAGAACTGGTTTAACTAGTCTAGAACTGGTGGTTCTGCTTTATGCCGGAGTGCCTTGCAGCAGTTCCAGGTTAAGTGTCACTGATTTAAATCAACGTGATATTTATTTATCATGCTGTTTCTTGGCTTTCCTCACAGCAATCATAAACATTCACTTAACACTCTATTACTGGTCAAGTTTTCAGCTATGATTGCCTAACAGAAAAAAACCCCACAGTAACATGAAGAAGACCTAGAATATTTACATTGTCTGTAATAGAGAGAATTATTCTGTGCAGTACAGTATTAGAACTTAAACTGTGAACCCAAATGTTGTCACTCCCTAAATTTAAATTTTCTTTTTCTTTTAATGTGGTATGTGTGTCCCTGATATAACTTATTCTGTATTGACAATGAGAAAACCAAATCAAATATCTGCATAATAAAATTATTTAAATTATTGTTCTATAATAGTCAGGTACCGGATATTTCAATTGCTTAAAATAACCCGATAGGATGCAAAAAACAAGATTCTATCTGTTTACACAGTCTTCTAATTATGCCTTATGATTCTTTGAAGTAAATCTTTTTTTAGGAAGGTGAAGGGAGGATTTTTGTTTGTATTTTTAGCAGCAAAATTGATATAGTGTATGTAGACAAAAGGTAAGATGAAGAAACTAGAATGGAGAATGTTCAAGGTACAAGTACAGGATTTGGCTCTGAAACCATCTCTTCAGGACGGGGGTTGGACTGCATCTAGACAAGGTTTCCATTCCCCATCTGTAACTCAAGACATTTTAAAATAAATCAGTGAAGGCAATTCCAAAAAAAACAGTATTTCAAGTGTTAAGGACATTTTTCACAGGTTATTAAAATGATACTTTCTTATTTTCTATGATTCTTGATAGATTTTCCACTTCGTGGGTAAAAAATAACAGCGCATGAATTATTCTTTGTAGGCTCATTTCCCAAATATTGTTGATTATAAAAAAACTATTTAATTAAATAATTAAAAACCTAATTAAAATTTCTTTGAAGAGCAGTGTTTAATTTGATTTTTCTTATAAACAATACATTCTGCTAGAGAAAACTCAAGTTAAATTAGACTTTTAGATGGGCAGCACAGATGCCCAGTGTTAAATGCTAGCCCAATTAAGAAAATAGTACACTTCTTTTTATTCCACTACTTCAAGGTTCAAAGTATTTTCTAAAATTAATAGAGGCTATAAAGATAGAAAAATGTGGATGACATCTAAATGTAGATATATAACTAAGATGCTTAAGCTAGTAAAACTCCCATAATGTACATCTTCTCTTCTTTGAGTCGTAGGGCAGACATGGATCACAATCAATATTTCTTATGAAAGCATTTAAACACTAAGTTGTTATTATCATTAGAACTATTAATAACATGGTTTTTATAAAAACACATACACTTATTAAAAAACACACTTATATATTCACACATACTTCATTCACACAGAAATTCCCTCATAGTTGTCTGTCCAGGTCTCAGATTGGACTCCATTTCCCACAGTAGGCTCAAGAACAAAGTCACTGGCGTACCAGTGTCTTCTAAACAGGTGTTTGTAAAGTCCACCAGAAGTCTGTTTCATCATTCATATTTATAACCCTACAGTCTTCATCTGCATTCAAGCTGTCCCTGACCTCTTAGATGCAGACTAAGTTGCAGAACCATGCAGCCACTGTGTGGAAGAAGCCTTGTGGTCTCCCAAAACTATCCATTCCTGCAGAATTGGCAGCTTTTCTGAGCTGATAAAACCTATGGAAACTTTCAGACATTGCTTTCTCAGCACATAGGTTTCCTCCCGTTAGTCTTCTGGGCATTGTCAAGAACTTATCTCTCCAAAGCAATGGAAAAGCTGTAGTAGCCACTTACACAAAAGCACATAAGAGATATTTATGACTATCAAAGACAGTGGATAGAGGAAGGGACACACAGAGAAATCGCATTCCCCTGAAATTCTACCATGCAGTCACAGAGAACTTATTAACTTTGTTATATAAATGCATCATTCTTATAAGGAATCAGAACCACTCTTATTCCTAACTGAGATGCCTCAATCAAAAACAAATTACATGAGGTCTAATCTGCCTGAGATCGAAACTTTGTTTTTTCTCTATCTCAAATCGTGACCAAGGTTTAAAATTTGAGTTATAACATCAAGGAAGCAAAGAAAAAGATTTTTAACTAGCTTTTGATAAAAATATATTAAAGATCACGAGCATAGTCAAAACAATACTTTGACATTTCCTAAACTTCTCTTATCTTTGTATTCCACATTTTTCTTAATATATTTTTCTTAATATATTATTCTTATTATAATGCACATTAGCAATAAAACTGAAACTGTTATCGTACAATTTGAGCAAAAATGCAGCTAAAGTTAGTTTATTATATCTGTTAGGCACAGAAAAACAAGCAAATGTGAAACATTAAGAAGGACTGTTTTTGAAATTACAAAATCACTTTTTGGTAGCATCCTAAATTTGAAAAGAATGTTCCAGCTACAGTGAGACTTTTTATACAAGGACAGCAGAAGTTATTGACACTAAGTCATTATTCCCTACAAGCAAAAAGTATTTTACTGGTGATGCCTTATATACGTAAATATATATATATATGTATATGTATATACATATTTATATACACCTTTCTTTACCAGAAACCTTGGGAATATTTATGACTGATAAACGTTGAAAAGTGATCAGAGAATCTTCCATGTTTAAACCTGTTACACCATCATCAAACATTTTGAAAAAATTCTCTTTGATTAATGCAGAGAACATCCAGGGTGTTTTGAAACCATTTAATATTAAGGCCCTCATAAAGTATTAGAAGTCAGATTTTTAGAAAGAACCATCTCCTATAAGTAATTTGTCCATGGCAAAGATTTTGTTATATTCTTATATACTTAGGAGGTATCTGATATGACTCAGAATTTGAGATAGATAAGATGGATACAAAAAAATTGTCCAAGTTTCAGTGGTTTTACACTTCTAACCTCCTAGGATACTTCACCAAAAAGACAGTCAGCCAAAGCTCCAAATGAAATGTAGTATTTTAAGTATTTGGCTGACTTAAAGCAGAAAGAAATAATTTAGTTGAACTTATTGCATTATTCTCCTTTGTAGACCTAGGCACGTGCTTAAATATATTACTGAATTGAAGGTAAGGTGAATATCTGGTTCACTCAGACCAATCAGTCATTTAGCAGCCTTGAAAGGAATATGCCACAGATCCAGAGACTGATCGATACACACTAGACTGAGTGGCTGGAGTCAGGGCCAGAAGATGAAGTTACTGAACAATAACTAATTAATCAGCAGTGTTCCACTGGGGACTAAAATGCTAATTGAAGCAGAACTAATACAAGTTTAAGATAAAATAACCCTGGAGTTAGATCAACCACTGAGACAAAATCACTTTAAATAGGATCTGTCTCTCATCTACCTAGGAAAGCTTCTTGTTATTAATTATTTATTGAACAATCTCTCCCCTTAGAAGTTATGTGTCCAACCACCAAGGAGGATAACATAACTTCTATAGAGCTAACATCTGCTCATTCAGAATTCAAAGCACTTCATCAAATACTTATATCAACAGCATCGTGATGAAAAGGAGTGTTGGAAGGGCACAAAGGGAATTTGAGGAGCTTCTTCAGCATACAAGGATAGAGGGAATTCTGAGCAGTTTAACATGTTGTGTTATGCTCTGTTCTGTTGTGCTTACAATGGACATATTACAAATATATACTACAGCAATCAGTGTATTACATACAGCTCTACGAATCTGATTTTAATATTTCTCTTTAAGTTTTTATTTTTAAAACATTCATTTGTTGAAAGGTGATGTGATAATCTCTTCTGAAAACTATAGCATACCACATAAGAAATGTTTTGTCTAACATTCATTGTCAAGAGATTTAAGCTGAGTAGAACTGTCTGGGATTCTCAGTCTTCTTACTCAAATATATTGGAAAAAATGACATGGAAAACAAATTGTGACATTTCTCAAAACACAATCGTATGAAGGGGATAAAGAGAAAAAAAAAGTTTTACTGATGAGTTTTCATACCCTGCCCATTCAGTTGTCAAATTGAATACATCCAGAGAGTAACTTAAGAATCAAAAAGAACATTCGCTAATAAATAATAAAATATATAGGAAGCCAGTGAGGATGCAGGAAATGTTTCCAGATCCTGGTACATGAAAGACAATGACAAGCTAAGTACTAATTTAAGAAATTGCAGTCAATCTGCTAATGAAGTAAAAAACAAAACAAACTCCCAACCTTAGATGTGATTCTTTTTTTAAATTGACTCTACAAAATATTCTCAAAAATTGGAAAATTCAATCTATTTTATCCTATGTTGAACATAACAAAAGACATTATCTTATTGCAAATGACCTAATTAATACCTATTGTGGATATCTTTGAAATTTACAGTCATTTTGTTGCAATTAGAATTTAGATCTGAAACCAATATAAAAAATCATTTTGCTAGGGTCTGCTTTAATCATATTGTCCTGGAGAAGGTATATGGAATCAGATATGCTGCACAATTAAATTAAAGTAAAAATAGAAATTGCCTGCTGACAAATATCCTCTTCAGTAAGTAAAAGTTCTTAAAAAAGAATCAACAAAAAATATGAGAAATATTGCAGTTTATTCTCTCTTTATCAACCTCTATCAAACTCCAATGCCAGCTGGACATATCTGTTCTAATTTTGAACCTAAATTTATGTTCAGCTTCTTTCTTTGCATGTATAAGCTTTTGTTATTAGAACATACCTTTCAGATGACTTCAGGAGAAGCACTTAATTACACTTTGCTCAGATGATTGAGAAAGATACGTCTGGGTCTCTGATCAGCTACAATCACAGGAAAATCAGAATACGTTTGGAAACACAAAGATTTACAGGCAGTCTCGGAACAAAATTATGCTTCTTTCAATTGTATTAGGATGCAATATGCTCCATATCCTAATGGCAGAATTTTGGGGTACTAAGGAAAAAAAATTTGGGTTATAGCACAGCATACACCTGCAAGTGATATGAAATCCAGGGGTGGAATAAAGGTAGACTAAAGAAATACCACTTAAAGCCCAGATATAAGCAGATCTAAGGCTTCATTATTACAAAAAATGTGATCCTTATCCCTTTCTCTCTTCTGCCTAATGTATTCTTCTCCTGCTTTCAGCACCATTGGACATTAAAAAGAGTAGAATACATTAATGTGTAACTATAATGGGAAGTCTTGTTCTCACACAGACTGCAAAATGAGAAAATATTAATACTATTTTGGAACACAAGAGGTTGATACTAGAAATATATAAAAAAATAATTCAGTCATTATTATTAGAGAAAACAAAAAGTGACTACTACTACTATAAGTAGATGTTAAAGACAATTGAATATTTAGATGCATTTTTTCTGTGCAGGTATTAAGGCCAAGGTGTGTTGGATTTTTTCCCCTCATTCACAAATATGACATTCACTAAAACCCCAGTTGCTTGCTGTATATTTGGTAAGTGGACAATTTAGCTTTCAAGTGTTACAATGCAGCAGAATTCATCCATCAAAAGAACAAAATAAATGTAGAGTACAATGAAGATAATCCAAAATCTGGCTAGAAGTGATAATTAGTTGTGACTGATATAGTGGAAAAAGAAGATATAGCAGTAGCAAGGAATCAGGGGGCAAGGCAAAAGGTTATGGTAGCAATGTACATGTAGATTCAACAGGATAGTGTTTTTAACAAATGAGGATCACATTTATAATTAGAAATATATTCCCTTTTGTCTTCAAAAGCGTGGGAGTGAAACATGAATGGTGGCTTACAAAAAGATGATTCAGACTATTGGAAATACAGCCTAGAACAATGATTCCTTTCTGCTGTAATGAAGTCTTTATTGCATTCAAATGAAGTGCCTACACATAAACATCTGTGATTCTGGATTGTAATAACCAAAAGGTAACACAGCAATTGCAAGAAATATAAGGTTTTGAATAAAGGGGAAAACATTATAGTGTTTCATGTGTAAATCTTCCATTAGTGCTTCATCTATGTATCTTCCATTTTCCATAAAACAGTAGACAGCCAGTCTATAGTGTGTATGAGAAAGAAATATCCAGAGAAGAAAAGCATCATAGAATTGTTTAGGTTGGAAAAGACCTTTAAGACTGACTCTAATCACTAACCCAGCACTACCAAGTCCACTGCTAAACCATGTTGCTGTGGTTCACATCTACACATCTTTTAAATATCCCTAGTGATGGTGACTCAACCACTTTCCTGGGAATCCTGTTCCACTGCTTTAAGAAAATAAGAGGAAGAGACAAGCATTTCACAGGATAGCTATATGTGCTATATACTGTCATTCTAGGCCATTATATACTTTCCTAACTAAAAATGATACTTCGAGGCTAATTGAGAGAAGGGCTTAAATGTACATGATACCAAAATGCTCAGAAGTGCTTGAATATGCAGTGACTTTCCAGTTTCTTGCTGTAGTTGCTTTATTGTTTTAGCCACCTAAGTTTCTGACAGTCCTGAATCTCCTTTTGCAGTTTTGTTGAGGTGATTCTAGTCTCACCAGTAGTGCTATGTGGTTCAATAGTCTTTCTAAAAATTAGTACGAGAATGAAAACTGTATGTCTGTGCTTTCCCCTCTTTCTATCTTTTGTTATAAAGGAGGTGGATCCAGTCTTCCACCCACCCTTACACTATTAAAAGCCTTTGTTCAAGGTACCTCTAACAGATATTTCACTTTCAGTACACTGTCTACAGCCTGTCTTCTAAGACCATGCCTTGACTGAGTCTCATACAAAGTCAGTTGAGGACAGGGCCACATACTTGATTACATTTTTATTCATTTGTCGAATTCTCTTCAATTAAAACCTATGTGGGACATTAAAAACTTAAGCTTGTATACTCATTTTATGTGACTTACAGTTGAGATGTCTTACAGCTGAGTGAAGGAAGAAATCTCCAGCTGGCCTAGATTTAGATGCTAGGGAATGAAAAAGGGTGGAACATATGCCCTATCTTCTCCTTTTAATTTTCTGCTCTTTGACTGAGGCAGCCAGCAGGGTTGTGAAATCCTATTTTATATACCTATACCTACCTATCTCCTTGATGGCAACTTGTCACTAGTTTTCAACCATTAACTACACTGGCAAGAAGAACAGTTAAAAACTAGGAGTATTTAAGCAAACTGTAGCCCACTGGTACCTTCCGCTTTATATAGGGTGATTATAATTGGAAGGAAATCTTTAATACTGTACTGTGTATGTCAAATATTTTGTTTCTATTTCCGATCATCTTGCAAAAGACACAAAAAAATCTTTTCCAAAGAGCTTCAAAAATAATTAGTGGATGCAGAAAATGCAGATAATATGAACTAAAGGCTACAGGTTTTGTATTTCGTAAATATAAAAATCTAGTTTTGTGTCTATCACGGGAACAGTGAATCTAAGAGAGATTTTAATAAGGAAAGGGCAGTAATAGAAAAGCATTATACTTTTCACCTGGGTCTTTTTCTGAATTCTCATCTCTGTAATGTTTTTCTTAAAAATCTTAAACCTTTCACAACCCCAGCACTGACTTTCTTCACTTTTGCTTCCAAACTATTTACGCCTTTCTGTGAGGGCTCAGAAATACTATGCTGCCAATCTATTTAATAATAAATAACCAACTGAACTCAAAATTCAAATATTGAAAAATTTTAATCATTTCCAAACCAGCAACAGAAGATGAATATGATTTGTAAATTACTTTAGAAAAACAAATCCAACAATATTGAAATTGGCTGTCAGCACGTCTCAAATTAGTTATTATAAATTATTCACTTCCTAATCCAAAGCAACAGCATCCCCATATCCAATTTATGAACAACACCTGAGTCTTGTTCAGGGTCCAGTGTTAGTCATCTCTGCTAAGGACTGAATTAGGGTGTGTTATATGTTTTTTCCTTCAAAAATAAGAAATAATGAGGCACTGGTGGAGGATATATGGCTAAATTTGCTGCTGCAGCAGAAAATAGAGCAATGATGCTGCTTATATATCTGCAGATTTTGATCCTGTAGATAAAAGTTCATTTTCTTTCCAACAGCCTCTAAGAAGACTAGAAGGAAAATAATGAGTGATATTTATAATGACCTCTTCCACTATTCCCTCTGAATTAAGTTTCTCCTAGTCTTCCATCTTACAGAGGTCAGATCATATTAATCTTATTGTCATGCATAATGCTACTAACATCAGAAGTGAATTAAATCAATACAGAGTTGTACCATCTCAGAATACTAGTGAAAGTTTTGCCAAATAAAATTTAGCTTATGATACCTCTTATCTTATATAATATATATTTATATTAATTGTTAAGCATAGTAGATTTTCTATTAGAAAAATGTATCTCTAAAATATAACACTAGATATCAAAAAAGTACAGATTGTGTCTTCTATTTATTTTTGGTTTTATTTATTTTTACTCCAAATGCTTTCCTTCTCCAATTTAACTGTATCAAGCTATTTCATGTGGTATTTAAACCACAAAACATTCAAAAAGATATTTTCTTAAAAAAAAAAGCAGATATCCATTATTGCATTTTCTTTTTGGAACATCTTTCCAGACCATCCTCTAAAGTAGTTAACTTGATTGCCATAAATAGTCCTCATTTAAAGATCATATTGCATGATAAAAATCAAATAATTCTATCTTACTTTTACTGGAAAAATCACTGGAACAAATTAGTTTAAGACTTTAGACTTATGCAATTTTTTAATTTTCCTTCCAGACACATGGAAAAATTTTGGATACAAAATACGTTCTTTAGATCTTTATACAGATGTCTATATATGCATATAGGTATGGATATTCATGTATGCATACACGTTCTTATCAACATTAAATTTTATCTTTCTCTGACGTAAATTGCAATTTTGCCTAAATAAATTAAGCAGCAAGTTCATTTCCCTAATGCCACTCAACATGTAGAAGAGACATGCAAGTCCTGAGCCATGAAGATCTACAATGTGAGTTTGAGAGGGTTTTATTGTTCCAGTTAGTGTTTCTCATCTTGCAAGGGTTCTCAGATAAAGTGCTTAATTGTGCAGAGACCATAGGAGGACAATTGTACAGAATTTTAGAATGAGTAATTAATCCAGTAAAGCATTAGATATTCTGTCAATGGTAGTTATCTGTTGAACTGCCTTGTTACTGTATTTTTTTTTCTGGAATGTCAATTTTATGTCAATGTATGTGGGTCAAAACAGTATGGGAAAACTTTCATTTCTTAATGAAATGTAAGAAATCGGGCTGTACTTACTTAGAAAGGGGTAACATTATTATATATATTAAAAAAAAATACCTACAATAATGCCTTCTAGTAGTGTTTTAGAGGTACTTACTACTAAAAGTTGAAATAACTGAAAAAGAACAAAAATTCAACTCATGAGTCAGTTTTAATTGTCATTTTATCTGCTTTATATCACCCGTGTGAAAGAGATAGGGATACAGGTGTTATATTTCTGAAAAGGATTAAATCACACTGACACAAAGGGGTTTCTAAACATATATGTCATGGTGGTAGATGGAAACCCTTTGCACAAAAAAACTTATGCTCCAAGAATACCAGCTTCATTTTGCACATTGCATCTTAATACTTCTAAGGCAAGACTTGTCTCATACATTCTTGCAGATCCACAAGTAGATCACATGATCCAGAACAAGTGGACTTTGTTTTTCAAGCTTCATTAAAAGTATTTTCAATTTGCCTTCAATATAATACACACCAAGAATGAAAAAAAAAAAATCCAAACAGGACATGGTGAGATATGTATACCATACCTACTCTTACAAGTTAGGAACATAACAGAATTAATTTTTTTCAAAATATAAGGGAGAAGCCTGAATTATATGGAAAAAAACAACTCCTGCATATCTAATCTAAGATACTTTCTAAAGAATGGTAAAATAGTGCACAGACACATGTTAACTCACATCTTAACAGACATAAGCTTGTTTCAGTCTTAATGATCACTTAAATATGTTTTCCACCTCTGTGAAAGAGTGTCTGCAAGGCTGATGATATGTGATGTGTCATACCTGTCTGTACATCTAATACCACGTTCTAGCCTTATAAAATCATAATATTTCACAATTTCACAACAAAATTATTTCCATTCTACCTAATCATAATTTTGTGGCAAGATACTGCAGTTAAAAATCCAATTTTTTTCTAATAATAGATTCTCTTGCTATTGAATGAACTAGCACAATTTTTACAGATATCTTATACACCACAGACTGAGAGAAACTATAAAAGGTAGTGACAGTACACTAAAGGATAAAATAATATTTACAATAGGTTGCAGGGGAGGAATTAGTCCTCAGATTTAGGACTAATAGCCAGCATTTTAAAACAACTAGGATTCCAAGATAGTAATAAAGGTATAAAATATACTTTTTCCTTCATCCTGACTCCTATGTTCCCACTCTTGCTAGTAGAATTTCCTTTTATTTTAGTTGTGAAATCCACTTCGACTGATCATATGTATGTTAAGTTCTTGCAAACTGGAACGATGGCTATAAAATCCAAGTTCTTCAAGGAATCCTTGTGACGCCTTTTTCTACTGCATTATACCTTTGTGCCATGCCAAAAGAAATTGTTAACCAAAACAAATATACTCCTGCATGTGCACACATGCTCACACTCTGCAGCAGAACAACTATGTTAATGAGCTCATTCTGACAAAGTCACCTTACTTCAAGTTTAAAGTTTAATTAAAGTGCTCCTAATGTAAAGGTCCTTCATAACTTTTACATTACGCTATTCCAACATTGTTATGCCAACAAAGCCATATTTGACTGTTCACTTGCTCATTCCTGTTTTCATCAGCTATAATCATCATAACATATTCTAAAAGTACTTCCCTTTTTCATGAAATAACTTTCCTAAACTGGTCTCTGAAGCTGCTTCATGCCTCTGTGTCAACCCCACTGATTCATAAGGTCAAGAAATACTTGCAATACTAATAACATCGAGATAACAAGTGTCAGTATAAATATTTATATGTGATTTACTTTTGCTTTTCTTTGTCTTACATAGCCGATCATTTTTATTACAGCTTTTGGATTGGGCAGGAATCTGATACTATTTTTACAAATATATGTAAATATATTTTACAAATATACATGAGCAAGATAATATTTTAATTCTCTAAATTTAAGTCAAAATAATAAAGCAAATAAGAAATTATATGCCTTAAATATAAGTGGACATAAATACAAAATATCATCATTATTCATCTAGCAAAATTAGCACATCTACATTTTGATTATGATCACAATTCTTGTTTTTTTGTTGTAGCTCTTATTGTGATCATAGGAGGAATCTCATACTTACGTTCTCAATTTTATATTTATTGTCATGTTTACAATACCAATTTTTTGCCTCTGAACTCTTGAAAATATACTGTCATCTTCATCAGAAATCCATTATGGAAGGATACTCTAGACACTCAAGTTCTGTTTAATTTTATTTTTATTTTAGAGAGGAGAAAACATGACTTGTTCCTGTTTATTAATTTCTCTGTGCATTGAAGATATTTTAATGTACTAGTCTATGAAGACTAAAATGAGAAATAAGAATTCCAAGAGATATTTACTACATTGGGAAAAGGAAGTCGAATTAAAAGTACAAAAGAGTTCTCTATGAAAGAATGGACTCCTCTGAGGACGAGTGTCTGCATCAGAAAGGATTCTGAGGTCTCTCCAGGCATCATGATTAGGATTCCCAAGATTTGCATGCTGACTGTATTTCCCTGTTGAAAACATTATCTACAAAAAATCTTTTATTATTTGTTTCTTTTCTTAGGCAATCCTCTCATGCCACTTTTTGCTTTCATAAACTGCTCGGTTTTACTTCATAATCTTCTTAGTGTTCTTGATATTTTATGTCATTTAATGTTAGTTTTATCCCCTCCTGATAGCTTCTATTACTTTCTTAGTTACCCAAATGAGTCTCTTGCCCTTTCTTTCATTATTATTTCTGAGTAGTGATACTTAACTTAGTTCAGAAATATTTGGATTTACTTCCTGTTATACTCCAGATTTTAAGCCATAAGCTGCCCAGAGTGGTTACATTTTATTTAAGAATTTTTAAAAGCCTTTTGGTTCATTATAATCTCGAATTCACATTAGGAGAAAGTCACACACTCTTCTTTAAGAGAAATTCTTTTAATTTAGTGAGAAAAATAAGGTATTTTGGCAAAAGGTTTTACAGGAGTAAAATACAACCAAGAAAAAATATATCACTAAAACATTCAGCACAAAGACCCATTCCACAGAATCAATATACCAGCTTTAGTAAAACCCAATTCATTAGTTTTAAGTTACCCACAAGGGAAGGAAAAGATTAAAGGAGGAAAACAGGCTAAAAGGGTAAAGAAAGAGAGAAGAAGAAGGAGAGAGAGGAAAGGAAAAATGGTTACCGACAAGATTCGATGATTCACATGGTGCAGGCAGCAGGAGAAAAGAGAGAGAGGGAGGACTCATATGGAGTCTCCTGTATTTATACAGTTTGGTTTTCCCTCCCAGGCAGGATATCCCATCAGTGCCTTCCAGGTCAGAGTGAGTTGTGCTGTGGCCAGTCACAGGCTCCAGGGGCATGGTGTGGGTGGGCTACCAGGCAGGTCTGCCTGTGGATATGGATACAGCATTAGTAGGAGGGTTACAGACTGCTCCATCAACTGAAGAGGCCTCCTTATTTTACAGACCTAATATCTAACATAATATCCTATAATTCACACCATTAAAGCACTTTTACTCATTTCTCAAGATAGAAGATATTATGCGGAGTGACGGGAAGTTATCTCTACTCTGATTTCTCTTTGTTTCTATTTTCTGTCAGAAAATGAGCATAGCCTGTATAATTATGACCAGGAAAAAAAAAAGTTGTCTCGTTTCCTAAAAAATTTATGTCACTCCTTTATAAAACATTAATATATTGTTCCTAACTTCACCAAATTAAGGATACTGAACTGTAAAATTGTGACTTTTTTCTGTTTAAAAACAAGATATTTGCTGGTATTTGATCCTTTTTTTCAGTGTTAATCAATGCAGTCTAATTTCTAAATGAGCCTCTGTTCTTGAATCTGCCACCATCTTCTTCTGTGACCTTAGTCTAGTTTAATCAGCTTCCTGATTGTCAATGTACTTGATTTTACTACTAGATTTCTGGTTTAAATTAATTCCATGTTAGTTGTGACGGAAAGTCATTACCATCTGATAGATGTTCTGTGTTACTGTTCGTGAAGAATGAGTTATGGGACTTCATCTATTCACAGTAGCTGAAAGTGAACAGGTGTTTACTTTCAAGACATTGCATGATGTGAAGAGCATCAAAACAGAGTTCTCCCTCCCTCTATTGAAGCAATCCAGCTGTTATTTGATAGCAATTTTTTCAGAGTGACTATGTCCATGACTCTCACTGTAAGTGACCTAAAAGTAATTGTAAAATACATTGCATTAGTCTGAAAACTTAATAGGTTTGAGTAAAAAATTTTGTTTGGATTACTAGGTCTGACAGAACTTCTGATGAAAGGACATAGAATGAAATGTTAATACTTGCTTAAGAAAACCATACTTACAAGACTGTTTCAAGTGGTTTGATCAGAATCGAATTTTTTCATTTGCTGATAAATTGTTATTACAGTAAAAATGTATGGAGTAAAGAAAATTTAAGTTTCTTGGGTTTAATATCCTGCAAAATGTGCTTATTTTATTCTATGTCATGTTATGAATGTGAGTTCCCTACATTAGCCTACTTTTCTCCAGGTTGTTACTATTGAAACCAGCCAGTGGTCATCTTCCTCTGTAACCTGTCTGGTTTTGGGCAAACACCCTTCAGACATTTTTGTGTATTCAATGTGCAGACCTAAAATTTAAACTCATTCTTTTCAGCTGTTGTCATCCAGGTTATTTGTCATGGGTGGGCCATGCAGACACCCCCAATAGAATCATAGAATGCTTTGTGTTGAAAGGGACCTAAAGATCATCTAATTCCAAACTTTTTCCATGGCCAGGGACACATTCCACTAGATCAGGTTGCTCAAAGCCCCATCCAACCTGGCCTCAAACACTTCCAAGGATGGGACATCAACTTCTCTGGGTAACCTGTTCCAATACCTCACTACCCTCACAATAAAGAATTTTTTTCCTAATTTTTTCCTAATTTCTTATCTAAATTACTACTTTGAAACTTAAGTAATTTCAAAACAAGATAGGTAGCTATAAGTGTTTATTCTTAATTACTTAGCACCCTTTGGAAAGGAAAAATGCATTGAAGCTGTACCCGTGCGTGGAATGTAACAACTCTTCATCTTCTCTTTCTGTACCTTCTTAAAAGTTTGAATACATCCATTTCAACACTTCTGTTAGCAATCTACCTTATCATTTCTCTCTGTTCCCAGTAGGATGAAATCTCTGAACAAACACACACACAGAGCTTTAATTCCATCTGGGCTTTTTTCTGTACTGTACATTTGCAATTAAAGAAAATATTAAAGAAAATATTTAAAGAGAAAAAGAAACAGGAATGCTTAAAGAGTTGAGAGAAACCAGTCCCCAAGCTGAAAAAGGTGGATCCAGTTATGCAAACAGGTGCAAGAAAAAAATAATTAATAAACAGATTATGTTCAAAAATTTATATTGTCATCTCCTTGAAAAAATAAAACTTATAGCAATATTTTGATAATAACTGAAAGAAAGTTTATAAGTAGTAAGAAATAAGCTTTTCACATTATTCTAGTGACACTTCATATTTAATTAGGCATGAAAAGAAAGTATGGTTATGAATGATAACACAATATAATTTGGTTTTACCGCTCTATTAAGAAGATGTTCTTTACAGAAAAGCTAAATAAAAAAATAAGTCATGTTTGGTAAATTAAATTTTTGTACAGAGTAATGCATTATATTAAAATCCTTTGCAATTTTAGTCATTCAAAACCCAGCTGTGCCTCTGTAATAAAACCAAATAATAAAATGGAAGACAGAGCCACTTTTTAAAATATATGCTATTGTATTTGTTATATGTATTGTATTTGTTATATGTTTGGTATACTGGGATACTGCATACCACAAAAAGCCACATAATACTTTAAAAGAAAAAAAAAACAACCAACAAAACAACTAAAAAATAAGGCAGAAAATCAAAAACTGGGATTAGTCTATTTCTCTCTCAACTGTTCTGTTCAGTCAAGTTCCTTCTACCAGTGTTATAAGGAACATGAACACTTAATTGAGGAGAACTATTTTACTTAGCCTCTAAAACTTTGGGGAAATTTGGTGCCTCAGCAAGAGACACTAGCATATACACAGAAGGAGTCACTTTACTTCTCTTGGAACATTCTTCCTTATAGTTCAAGTGCTTCATTTATTAGCATAAATTGTATCATCCCCATTTTACAGAATAAGTAGGCCCTAAGTAATATATTAACGGCAAAAATATATTATTTGGGTGTATAGTTTGTTGGGTATAAGGTACGTTTTTTGGCCAGATTTCTCCAAGTATGGCAGTGTATTATAGGATTTCTTATATTAAAGCAAAGTTTTCACTGAATTTAAGAGGATTTATGACTGCACTAAGAATCAATTATTCACCATGCAAGGACTCTGGTTGAGAAAACTGAAAGGAGGAATGCCAATCACTCTTGTGAAAACTTTCTGTGAAACGTCTTGGGTTTTTATCACAGAGAGGCTGAGGAGAAAAAGCAAATTAATTCACAGTAGTGTGACATTTTTCTACAAGGAAATACTGATTCACTAGCATGTAAATATTTTAGCAAGAGGTATTTCAGAAGCCATATCTACTTACCAGGTCATCTTTTTAATTTCGAATTATCTTTCTCCTTAATAAGTGATGCCAGTATTTCCTCTACACAGAAAAAGATATGATACAGAATGAACAGAGTATTAAACCAAATATTTCAAGATGTGTAAGGTAAGGAATTGGAGGAGTGCCTTTACCATTTACACAGCCTTTGTGAGACAATTTCTGGAATATCTCAACCATGCTAAAAAGAAATAATTCTAGTCCGTAAGAGTGAAGGTTAGGACTAAGATTATCATTTTAGCAAGGGAAAAGGAAATCTGGCATAATTTACTGAAAGAGCTCGCTCAGTGCCCCTCTGTCACTTAATACTGATATGAACTTTCTTAAGCTGTTCTCAAGTAGCCCTCTAAAACTAGCAATCAAAAAAGTTCTACCAAAACTACTTTAATGTGGAAGCTTTCTAGATGTGCATAAAGAATAAGCCTCTTGATTTCAAGTTCAGAAAAGTGGAGTCAGTGTTGTATTCCAGTCACATATGTTATTCATGATCCTTAGAACAGACTTTGGTTAAAAAAAAAAAAAAAGATTGTAAATTTTTCCTATTATGGTGGGGAAAAAAAGTGGTTTTTTCCCCCTGGAGTTAAAAAAATGGTAACCCCCCAAGGGGGTGGTGTCTCTCTTGGTGTTGACCTGATCAGTGCTCCTGCAAAATTTAAACATATCACACCAGACCGGAAAAGAAGGATGATGAGGTAGTTGGAGAAGAAGTGGCCATGTTTTAGGCCACGAGGGGAGAAGGAGCAGGAGCTCTGCTGAGGGACCACGGCCCCCCAGCCCCCCACTATGCAGCTTTCTATTATATGGCCTTAGAATCTTGGCTTCCACTATACATATTGCATAAAAGTACTTATTAGGAAGATTACACCTTTCCTCTGTTTGCCATTGATTAAGCACATTTTCTCTGATGGAGCTTTCCAACCAACCTATGCTCTCTCTTTCCCCTTCTTACCCCTCCATTCCCCTGCATCATGAACCCATTCTTGTCTAACTTTCTTCTTACCTAACTTCAAACCTTCTTTACAATCTTTATTTCTTTTTATGACTTATGACTTAATTTACCTTTTTATGACTTTCAACTGACTTCTTTTCTTACATGGAGACCCATGATTAAGAACATACAAGAAGTAAACCTTGAGGTCATCCTGTAACTTTCAGCACCTAGAAACATATTTGACAGCATCTCAAGCTTTTTAGAAATTGTTACAGTGGTTTGAGCACAATTTTGTCCTGAGAAAATATCACTGTCACTCCTCACATTAGTGATTGATGACATGAAGGAACACACAGTGATCTCCCACTCTGATAAAATGTACAGACATAGTCTGATTTGTGAGAAGTTTGATAATGACTGGTCAAAATAAAATCTTTGTCAGGTCAGTTACAAAATCTAGAATTCCTTTTAGCAAATAAAAATTACATTGTTCAAAACTGACTGTCACTCTTTGAGTGACACAATTCACTCATAAGAGAGAAGTAGCAATATATTTATTGATATAAACCAAGTTTGATAGTCTAACCAAGTTTGATAAGAAATGAGACAGTGATTTAACAAGATTCAGTGCCAAGGTGCACTTGATTATTTGCTGCATAGAGGACAGTTTCAGACAAAATTACCAGAGAGACCCTCCTGTTAGGACATAAAGTTCAGAGAGGACCCCTTTTTGTTCTAAACTCCTTATCAGAGGGAGTTCAGATGCAGCTGGATCCAAACTTAGTCAAAGACTTGACCAACGATTTATATCTAAAGGATTATATGTGAACAATCAATTCTTTATACATTTAGCTAAGATTTTTAGTATGCTATTAATCACTTACCAAGAATCTATTGCAGCAAGGAATGTCTGATGAACATAGTAATGTTTTGGCCATGGCTGGACAATGCTTGCGTGACATCAAGGCCTTCTCTGTTTTTCACTCTGCTTCCCCAGTAAATAGACTAGGGTTACACAAGTAACCGTTGAGTTACTTTAACATTGCAGATATGAAAGTAAAATTTTAAACTTATAAGTCTGAGGTAAAAGAATTGTAATGCAGGTATGCTGATACATAGAATCTGTCTTTTCTTTAAAAATGTAATGACCTTGTTTGCTGATTCAAAAGGAAAATAAAGATTTCTTTTTTCCTTAGGACTTCTCTCTACAACTATTTTTACTCATAAGAAAATAGAAAATCAAACTGTAGTAATACTACAATTGTTGTTACACGGTATGTTCTTATGTGAATTTGAAGCCGCAAAGAAATGGATGTGAGAATTATAACTGTATTGTAAAAATAATACCTACTGTAAGAATTTATCCTGATCTTTAAAATAAATCTTGTGATAATAAGGCAAAAAAATGTTAAAAATGAATAAATAATGCCAATACAATAAAATGCAAAGTACCTGTCTAAGGAGATGTATTTTTAGGGTTCACAAGCTAATATTTTTGGGACATCATGACATATTGATTTTTGCCATGCTAAATTCAGATAAGCAAAATTAATAATCTTGATTTTTGCAAAATTAAAACTCGGCCTCATTACTTGTTTTCAATTGCAATAAAACTGTGACTTTCTGTGACAATTACATTTGTATTGGTCACAAAGAAACTCAGCAAAGGTAAAAATGGTTAATTGTATCCTATAAAAAGTATGATATAGCCCTATTTTTGAGAAATAGTTTCTTTTAGATAATGTTATTTTTCATTTAAAGACAAAACAAAACACAACCATTTGAATAATGTTTTGCTTGTCATTCAGCTCTGCTTCTCTATATAAAACCCCAGTTACGTGATTTCTGGAAACTTTGCTATGAAACCCCAGTTATACTGTCTCTTGTCACGTTTGTGAGCTACATTCAGCTGCATGCAGAACTCCCTTGCAAGTCAGTGAGAGTTTTGCACAAAATTTAAAGATGAAATGCAGTTCAAAGGTCACTTTTCTTTAAAGAACAGTATCTTACTAGGAGAGCTTAACAAAATGAACAGGGCTTTCAAGCTGATGAAGCTTGAGGCAGGATTCCATAGGCTCTAATAATCAATATTTCTGACTGTGTGTTGTATTTTTCTATTTTCAGCAGTAGAGTCTGAACCGAGCACATTGAACCACAGATTCTTTCAATGTCCTGAAAGGTAGAAATAAACACCATTTACATGTCATCTTTTATGACACCAACAGTCTTTGCTTTTATTTTACCATGCCAGCTTCCCCACTCCTGGTATAATGACACAATTAGGAATCTTTATTTACATATATAACCTTTTCCTAATGAAGTAAAAATGTAGGAGTTAAAATATTTTCTATCTTTCAAACAAAATACTAGAAGATGTAGTCATTGATTGACCAAAAATAATGTATTTTAAAGTATGATGCCACAAAAAAACTCAGAAAAAGATACTTTTATTGTCATGCTGTGATTTATGGTAAGATGTCTTATGACCATAAAAAGCAAGTAATCACAATCCACAGCTATAACTATGAAAATTCTATGGTCAGATAGATGGACTGAGGGATTGTTATAAACAGGTATTAAATCTTGTACTATATGAAAGAGATCTCCTTTCATTGATGAAATATTCAGCAAACTTTCATCCTGCAAGGTGCCAATCACCTGCTGAGAGCAGGCCTTTACTTTCAGATATACTCTCACTGAAGCTAACAGAAAACCTTTTTAAAGGTTTGGACATTCCTTCAAGGCATAACTTTCTGCTAAAGGATAAATAGGTATGATACCTTTTGCACATACCTAATTTATCTGGTGGTTCTGACACCTTACTATGTATTGTCTCTGAGTTACATCTCTGTGAGCTACAATGAGAAATAAAATAGAAATGAGCCTGGAGAGAATGCATAAAACATGCCAAATTTTTTTTGGTGCCATAGAATGCAAGTTATAACACATTATAGAATTTCCATAAAGAAATTGCTCAATATATTAAATTTTAAAAAAAATTTAGTGTATTTTCCTTTAAAGTAGCTTACTCTGTTCTTAAAGTTGCTAAAGTATCCTTTAGGAGCCCTCTATGCTATTAACTCAAGGAAAATGCTCCAGAAACTTCCATGTTTCAAAACTCTGAATCAATGTAGTACAACATATGTGGGTGTTCTTCAACAGCAGAATTTGGAGATGAAAGTAAGTCCTCTTTCCCTTATCATTCCTCATTGTCTTTATCATCTGTCATTAGAGCATCAAGTCCTTTACCACAGAAGCTAAAAGAGAGACAAAGAAAGAAAGAGAGAGAGAACGAGAGAGAGAAAGGAAAGGGAGGGAAGTAAGGAGGGAAGGAAGGAAACAAGAAAGGAAGGAAGAAGGAAGGAAGAAAGAAAGGAAGGACAAAAAGAAGGAAGGAAGGAAGAAGGAAGGAAGGAAGAAGGAAGGAAGAAAGAAAGGAAGGACAAAAAGAAGGAAGGAAGAGAGAAAGAGACAAAGGAAGAAAGAAAGAAAGGAAGAAAGAAAGAAAGGAAGAAAAAGAAAAGAAAGAAAGAAAGTAAAAGAAAAGAACAATAGAAAGAAAGTAAAAGAAAAGAAAGAAAGTAAAAGAAAAGAAAGAAAGAAAAAGAAAAAGAAAAGAAATAAAAAGAAAAAGAAAAGGAAGAAAGTAAAAGAAAAGAAAGATAGAAAGAAAGAAAGAAAGAAGAAAAGAAAGAAAGGGATCTAGTAACAAGAACCTCACCTTGCCTTCAGGAGAAGGCAAAATGCAT
Source organism: Manacus candei (assembly GCF_025592945.1). NCBI lineage: Eukaryota > Metazoa > Chordata > Aves > Passeriformes > Pipridae > Manacus > Manacus candei. Next base: position 17,485,719 of record NW_026138059.1, on the reverse strand, counting down.
TCAAATTCATCCCTTAGAAAAATCATATCCTACATGCAGATCATAAGCTAACAAATCTCTTCATATTCATATATTAGTTGTGAAGACTTTGTAGCTTTATATTCATTGTAATGCAATATTAAATTATGTTCTGTAACCAGGACATATATGTGCCTGTCGTGGGTTGGCCCCAGCTGGTAGCTAAGCTTCCATCCACTCGCTGTTTATGCCATTCCCATGGGATGAGGGAGAGACTGAAGGGCAAAAGTGGAATAAGGACAGTTTAGCAGGTGAAGCAAAGATATATATGCAAGCAAAGATAAATAAGGAATTCAATCACTGCTTGACATCAACAGGAGGATGCTCAGCCTCTTCCAGGAAAGCAGGACCTATGTGTAAAGTGGCTTGGTAAGACATTCAGTGTAACCATGAAAACACCGCCTTTCTCTGCCTTTCCATGAGCTCTTATAGATGAGCACAATGTCATATGATACAGAACATCCCTTTGACCTTGTTGAATTGGTTCCAGCTGTACTTCCTCCCAAAATCTTGCCTGCTTGCTGAGGGAGGCGAGGGGGAGGTATCCCAGCCAGGAGCAAGGCAGTGGAGGGGACACTGGGGAAACCTCAGCCCTGGGCATCCCACATCCCTGGGGGACAGCCTGAGGCTAGGCTCAGTTTGCACCAAAGAGTGAGCCCATCTCAGCAGGGCCCATAGCCAGGCAGGGCAGGGCTCTGGGGACCTGGAGACCAGCCCTGCTGCAGCATCACAGGGTCCATCAGCATCAGCTGATGCCCCCATGGACTGACGTGGGGTTCTGGGCTGTGGGCAGTGTGCAGGGGCTCAACAGGGATACTGTGTCCTAGCAGTGCTCTCAAGGCCCTGAGAAAAGTTGTCTCTGCAGGTAATTTCACTCTTTCACTAATTATTTCAATCACAATCTCAAGAACATAATTTTTTCTTTTTTTAACAAGATGTGTTGCCTTGTGTCAAAGCCACCTTTTTTTTGTCATGGAGTTGCCATGAAGGAAATTTTTATTCTAAATTTGAAATCACTGTCATAATTCTGGTCTGTAAATATATATGTTATTATGTAAAATATATTCTCTATATTCTGCTTTACCTACATGTTTCATGTCACATAATACGTGTGTGTATGTGTGTGTATGTGTGTGTGTGTGTGTGTGTGTGTGTGTGTTGATGTGTGTATATATGTGTATGTGTACATGTGTATGTGTGTGTGTATGTGGGTTGATGCTGGTTGGCTGCCAGATCCCCTCTCAGCCACTGTCTCATTCTCCTCCTCACCAGGGCACAGGGGAAAATGAGATGGAAAAGCTCATGAGTTGACATAAAGAAAGGGAGAACCCTTGCCAGTTACTGCCATGGGCAAAGCAGATTTGACCTGAGGTCTTCCCACATGCTTGAGGGAAATCTCTGCTCTGGTACCTGGAGCACTACCTCCCATACTTCTTCTTTCACCTTGTTGTTGCCTGTATTTTTTCTTGTTCTTTTTGAGTCTGTCATTCCCCCCTCAACCTCATCTGGCGTTTTTTGCCCATCTTTTTTATTATGTTTTCCTCAAGCCACCACCCCCTTTACTGTGGGCTCAGCTGTGCCCTATAGTGGATGGGTTGGATTTGGCTTGAACCCTCTGTGTCCAGCATTGGGCAGGCCCAGACCCTCCTGCCAGCAGCTTGCTACACCCTCTACACTCTCTGGAGTTTTATTTAGCTTTCCATCAAAGACATTTTAAATTTAGATTGTAAGGATTTTGTTTGAAAGAAAATTTAACCAAATAGTTTCTACTGAATTTCAGAATTGAAAGAGGTTGAAAGAGAAAAAAAGAATGTTCATTGCCTTTGCTGGATACCATCATTATGCTTGTGATTCTCATATTCATCACTCTTTTTGCTTCAGTGTCTCAGAAGGCATCACAAAATACAAAGGAAAATCAGCCTAGCTCATAGCTGTAGTATGCACATACAGAATACCTGATAGAAGGTTAAATAACAGAGGAGAAGGAACTGAAACTATCGGCCAACACAAAAGAATTTAAAAACAGATGAAATGCCACAGAAGCAAGTTCAATAAATTATCAACAAAAATGAATACATATTTTTCCACCTAGAATATCTTTTACCTCTCTAAATTGAAAAAGCTTTTTTTGTCTTTCACTGTATTCTGCCTCTTTATCTTTCTAAGCCTGAAGACAATATAACATTGTTTCTATCCTCTTATGTTATATAGGAGCTTTACAGTTCCCAAACACTGGATAGCATCCTACTGCTTGTAAGTCAGTAAGAATGTTATTCTCATTCACAAAATCTATCTTGTAACCATCTAGGTGCCTAATGCTTAGTCATTCCATATAATATATTTTTCCATAGTTCTTTCTTTTCTGTATATTTTCTTCTCTACACAACTGTGATATCAATACTAATAAATGCAGTTGTGCTGTAGGCTGCCTTGCGCATATGTGTGAAAACTGCAAACTTATGAAACTTTCAGTCTTCCACAATGCATTCTATGATGGATTTAGTAGCAAATCAAAGAACCAAACTTGTTATTTCTGGGCCTAAATTTTGTGATAAAGGCCTTTGAATTGTTTTCAGTTTGATGAATTCTGAACTTCATAACAAACTCATTTATTGAAAGCTTGATCAATATATGAGGCAATTTTAAATCTCCATCAATATGTGCAACAGCAGGAAGTAAAATATATAGGAGAGAGAAAAACACATTTTTTGATCCCATTTTCCACTCAGATTAGACTGAAAAAACACCATAATCTAGAAATTATTGTTTTGCTGTTATTCAAAATAATTTTATAAATACTCCTCTAAGAAGTTCTTATGGAGAAAAAACCCCAATTCAGATCTGGAAAAACCAGACATGATGGAAGAGAGAGAGAAAGAGGATATATTCCTCTCCAAAACAAAATAGAGTTCCTTCTAAACTAAATATACTAAGATGATAAAAAAATTACTAATAAAAGAAACAGTTTAAAAGCATGTATTGGTATTGCCAAACCAGAGGAGATTATTTACTCCAAAAGTAATTTTTCTTATGGCTATACTACCAATTCTAAGAAATTATTGGAAAATGTACGAAGAGATTTTTAATATAAAAGATAGTATAAACAGGCCAATAGATAACTTATTTTCATAGTTTTTATATCATATTAACACTCAGCTGTTAGCAGCTAGAAGAGGAAAACTACAGGTGTTCAATTGTATGTATCAGTTTATATATGGTAGAAGAAAATATTCCTCTACTTTCTGGCATTGTGAGTCAGAAAGGAAAAGCAAAGATGCATTGTCATTCACTTCTGCAAACACACACGCACATGAAAGAGGCAACCCATGTAGTTCAATAAAGTGGCCTAGAGACAGCTAATTTTAGCAGTCCATAACAATTTGCATAAATTGGAATCACAGATGCAAGATATTTAGTTTCCTCCAGAACTGTGTGGCTGTGTCAAATTTCAAATACAATGATACATATTATCACATAACTCACAACAAAAATTGTGAATTATTGTGTTGTTGTAAATTAACACTTGAGAATAAAATCTTTACAAGTACCAGATGCAGCCAACAGAGAAAACAAACGCAGTCATATTTAGGTTGATCATTAGGTTTAGATTTGTCCATAAAAATACTGTGATCTGTTGCTAATAAGAGTTCACATCTGTGTTTCTGATTTTACTCTGTAATATATACAAACAAAAAGAATGCTTTCTGCTTTCCAGTTCTGTTTGTTATAATGAATGGTACTCTGACTTCATAATAAAAAACACCATGAAATTTTCAGCAATGCATTGAACATAATACATGTAAGAAAATATGGAAAAAAAATAGAAAGCTATTCTACAATAGCACTGGAATACTAATCACTTTTACAGAATAGCTTTTTACTCTGCCAAGCACTGACCACTGTAAGTGGGAATAATTTTCTGTGAATATCATGTGATAGTAAAGAAAGGAGGTGATACAGGACTCTAAGAGATGTGGAACCCATATATCTTGTTTCTTGTAAATTGACTATTTAATAATGGAAATTCTTAACTGAGAGGTGCTGCTTTATAAAACCACTTTGATTTATTGTTGTATTGCTGTAAAAAAAAGAGTAGATATGACATTGGCTGAATAGGTAGTAGACAGATTTATATCTGAAATGTCAGTTTTAGTCCATAGATTCATGATTATACTTTCTTACAGTCTAAAGAGTCCTCACAGTCCTTATGCAGTGTCTGTGTGTATTTGTTATTTCGTAGCAAAGTTTGACAGTGGAGGGTGCTGCAGACGTTGCTTCTGTGAGAAGACACTGGAAACTGATTGTCCCTCTGCAGCTCATGGAGGTCCACCATGGAGCCGGTAGCCTCCTGCAGCCCAGGGAGGACCTCATGCTGGAGCAGAGGAATGTGCCCAAAGGAAATTTTGACCTTGGGAAGAGCCTTCACTGGAGCAGGCTTCTGGCAGAACCTGTGGCACTATGGAGAGGAGCCCATGTTGGAGCAGTTCATGAGGAACTTCAGCCTGTGGGAGGGACCAACACTGAAGAAGTTAATGAACAACTGTATCCCATGGGTGAGACCCCATAATTTAGCAGAGGAAGAGTGTGAGGTGGAAGGAGTCACAGAGATAATATATTATGAACTGACCACAAGACCCCTTCCTCATCTACCTGTGCCACTCAGAAAGGAGTAGGTAGAGAATTCAGAAGTAGAGTTGAGCATAGGATGAGGGGAGGGGTGGGAGGAAGATGTTTTTAATATTTGTTTTTATTTCTCCATTATCCCACTTGAATTAATTGAAAATAAATTAAATTAATTTCCCTAAGTTGAGTCATATTTTCCTATGACAGTAACTGGTATGTGTTCTTTGTCCTTATCTTGATGCACAAGCTTTTCATTGCATTTTTTCCCCCTCTCCTGTTGAGAAGGGACAGTGATAGAGTGGCTTGGTGGGCACCTGGGGGCCAGTAAAGTCAACCCACCACAACACAATAACTGAAAAGTTTTGGTTTTATTATTAGTCCTACATTCTGCCTCTTTTTTATACTTCTTATTAAGATTTTTTATAAGAAGAAATTAATTAATAAAATGTTTACTCACAAGCTAATTCGCTCAGCTAAGGTGAAAATAGAACTATGGGTCTCAATTATTGTAAAAGAATATTGTGAATGTAAAAACAGATAGATCATAGTGCAATCTTCAGTTTGGCTAAAAAGTGAGATAATAAAGGCTAAGAAACTGAATAATATAAGTGTACTATTCTTTTTTTCTCTCTTGCATTTGTAGTTCTCATTTCTTTAACCTAATTTGTGAGAACTACAGAATGGATGTTCTTTTAAGCATCGTTTTGCTTATGGATCACAAATAACACAGAACTATGTTTTCAAGAGTTTAGAATCTACGAACTAGGTATAATTTAATAATTATTCTTAGAATTACCATTTAGGTAACAGAGATGCAAATTATGTACAAAATTGCCCAGCACTTAGAGATCTCATTTTGTCATTTTGTCCATGTTCTACATCCCCTTCCAATAATACGGAGAGGCAATAGCAGTTTTTTAAACCCAACTGATTTTCGCATCCACAGAATCTCTGGTTTTTGCCTTATACTTGTCCCTGAAAATAAAGCAGATATGTTTGGAACCAATAAAGTATTGTTTCTAAAGATTTGCAGTGGTTATATCTGTTGCCTTAGGAACTGATCTGAAAAGCAGAGGACCACAATCATGTGGAGAGCCCAAGGCAAACAATTCTGGCTCCCCTTGAAATAACATTAAAACACTGAAGGAGTTAAGGCAGCAACAGTGGACAACATATTTTAAATAAGACCTTAGGTGCAGAGCTGCTGGCTAGGAATAAATCAAGAAGTTCTCAAGGCAAGGACTATTCTGTGTTAAAGTGTTTATTCTATGTTTAAAGGATTCAGGGATCACTAAAAAAAATAATATGTCTTTAGAACTCATCAAAATTATTATGCTATAAACCAATGATAAATTCTGGTATACTAGGTATTAAAAAAACCTACAAAAAGGACATAGAAAGCTGGAATAGCATGAATTAAACCTAGCCACAGTATTCAGCACAAAACAGTTATGGGTTCTTTTTCCTAGTCCCAATACATTTCTCATGTCAAAGACTTAAATTTGCTATCTTTCTGTCTCTGTTCTGTGAGATTTTATTTCCATTACTAGCAGATTCTATACAGCCCAATAATGGTCTTAGTAACATTGTGTTGGACACCTCATAAAAAACACCACCTAAATACCTCAACTCATTTGTTTCCTCACAGTCAGAACATGAATCTGTACGTGGTACATCCCTTTTCAAACTTACTGCTTTTCCTTGGCATATCACTTAAAAACCAATCCATTTCACTTAATTTTAGCCATTCCTAAATGACAGGTATCTGTCTTGCAATGGTTGTCTGTGATCTTTCTTTCCAGAGACATCTGTCTCTCCACACTAATTATGATGAGATCCTGGATGGCTAGTTTAGATTAGATGTCTACATTTTGAAAGTTGAAGCCAGAGGGATTATCTTCCCTGTTGCTACAATAAGGGTGATATATGTAGCAGCATTACCGTAGTGATTTACCAGTGCATAAAAAAACCCCAACAACTTTGCCTACCTTTGTACCCCAGATGTAATTACACAAAAAGTTGGTATCAAATCTGACCAAGTATATTCCAGATTTCAGATGAATTTATGACTAAGGGCCATACTTGTGTCAGTCACATTCTTTCACCTTCTTGTTGTCTTTAGTTGTAAGAGATATTTCTTGCAGATATCACAGAATCATAAAAAAGTTTGGGCTGGAAGCGACATCTGCAAACCATCTGGTCCAAACTTTGTTTGAAAGCAAAGCCTTGGATTAGATGTCAAACCAATTCTGGAATATTTCCAGGAAGAAAGATTTTCCCAGTTCTCTGAGTGACCTAATCCAATGTTTGGTTGTTTTTATGATAAATAATTTCTTCCTGTGTTCAGACAGAATTTTACCTGACTTAGCTTGTGTCTATTTCCTCTTACCCTCCCACCACGTATCCTTGTCAAGAAGGAATCTCCACTTCCTCTCTAATTGTTTTTAGGTATTGGAAGAGTCCCTCTGAGAGGGTGCATTTAATCCCATCATCCCAACCATTTATAAAGAGACTGAATGCTGATAGACACAGTATCAACCTCTGAGCAACTCCACTCATAAACAGGTGATCATCTGGCATATTAACTACCAGCCTTTGAGCCTGGCAATTTAGGTTGTCTTCCATCTATTCTGTGGCCTTCTTGTCCAATCCATATCTTGACCAGCTTGTCAACAAGAACACTGGGGGAGAATATGTCAAATGCTTTCATGCAATCAAGATACACAACATCCACACCCCTGCCTTCATCCACTGAGCATCACAGAAGATTGGGGTTTGCCAAGCACAATTTACCTCTGGTAAACCTGTGTTGCTTTTCCTCATCACTTCTAACTGTTTGCTTTGTCTTTCATGTGTTGAGAAATGAGAACCTATTCCTTAATTTTCCCAATGACTGATGTAAGGCCAACTGACATGCAGTTTTCTGGATCTTCCTTTTTGCCTTTTGTATAGATGGATGTATTATTTTCTCTTTCACAATCATTCAGGACTCTCCTTGGACTCTCTGACCCTTTCAGAGATGACAGAGAATGAATTTGCAAGGATGTCAGACAACTCTCTTAGCACTCTGACATGTATCCTGTCAGGCCCCACAGGTGTATATATGTCCAATTTGTTCAGATATTCTCTTGATCATTCTTTGCTCTTTGCTTCATTATTGCCTCTTGGCAAAGAGACTTTGGAGCTGACCTTACCTATGAAGGCTGAGGCAAAGACAACATTAAGTATCTCAGCTTTTTTATTCTATTTGTGAGTAATTGTCTAGTCCCATTCAGAAATTTACTTACATATTCATTGCATGTCTGTCTACTTTCTATTCACATAGGGACAGAACACTTTTTTACATATCTCTTACCAATTTGAGCTCCAGCTGAGATTTTGACCTCCTAGTGTCTCCTTTAAATGCTCCAGCATTACTTCTATATACCTCTTTTAGAGCCTGTCCATTCCATTCTCACATGTTTATTTCTTTATACTTTGTTTCGGTGGGGCATTCAGTTGTTTTCGTTTTAGGTTTTGGGTTTGGTTTGTTTTTTTCTGGTTGATTTGAGTTCGCTTCTTTTTGTTGTTGTTTGCTTGTTTGATTTGGTTTTTAAATTCTTTTACTAGCTGTAACCAGGGTTTTTTTTATATTATGCTTGTTTCTTTTCTGGCTGAGTGGGTGGATTGATCCTTTAAGAAAGCTGTTTCTGAAAATCTCCCAGTATTCCTTAGCTCATTTGCCCTTCAAGACAGACTCCCAGGGACCACTTCCTGAACAAGTTCAAATCTGTCATTCTGAAATCCAGCTGTTTAATCCACTTGTTTTCCTTGGGGTCTTTAAGATCTTAAAACCCTGTAATCTGATGGTCAGTGCAACCAAGACTGCCATTAATGGTCATGTTCTGAAACAACTCTTTATATGTAAGTTCGGAAGAGCACCACCTGGTTGACATATTCAACAACTAAGTAAGGAAGTTGTCCTTGATATATTTCAGAGATCTCCTTGATTGCTTATGTGCTGCTGTGTCGTTTTCTGACCAAATTGCAGTATAACTGAAGTCCTTCATGGAAACCAGAGTGTGCAGACCTAAGGCTTCTTTGAATTGTTTGAGGAAGGTTTTGCCTGTCATTTCTTCCTCACTGTGTGGTTTGTAGCAGACCACTACCATAAGGGACCCCTTGATGGTGATTCCTCTGATTTCGACCTAGGGCATGCAACAAACCTGTCCAATTTTTCATAGTCAACCTCTATGTCCTTACATTGGTCTTTTACACAGCGAATGAGACTTTCTTCTCTTCTATCCTCTGTCCTTTCCAAGTAGCTTGAAGAAAATTATGGGTCTAATTTAGTCTAAGCACCTAACTTTCAGGCAGGTACTTTTAGCTGAAAAGAATCACGTTCTCTTTCCAGTTTGTAAAGTAATGGTGGTGACTCTGATCCAATTTCTGAAAAGTCTTTGAATATGTTTAGCTGCTTTCAGCTATGCAGTGCAATAGAGGAGTTAGCCTGCAGATGTATTTGGACCTTAGATACTGGTATATTTTATCAATAGGAAGCTGACAAAGTATGTTGCTGTGTTATAGTTACTTCGATTTTATCTACCTGTTCCTTAACAGATTGCTCAAGAACATGTAACAAAGAGGTACAGATAATGACTATGTCTGTGCGTCATTATATGTGGAAAGGTATCATACCTCTTCAGTGAATAGATGTCCAGTTTTACCACTGTCTCATTTATGGATTGTCTTATACAATATTCTTATTTTAGTTTAGGTTAATTAAAAAGTTTTGTTGCCAACACTCTGATTTTGGTTTTTAAGCTGAATATATGACAGTGATAGAAGCTGATAAGAGAAAACAAACAAAGCAGAAAAACCTACCTAGCCTTTTTCTTGCAAATTGAAGAGTTTGGTCTTGGAAATTACTAAGTGGCAACAAACACAATCTTTTCTATAGACTTGGTTGATTTAAAACTTTTCTTAAAACATACTCTAATACCTTTTTCTATGCTAGTGAAAAATAAAGTTATATATGTATAAAAAAAGAACAAAAATAAACCCACCATTTTTTGTAACAGCTATCATTTAAGTAGACCTTTTGACAGTACGGAAGCTTCTTTATATTTCCCGTGTTTCTTCAAATATGACTTGACTCAAGGTATTATCCTCCCGTGCTTGATAATAATTTGAAATCATGCTAATCTCTGACATAGTAGGTTTTTGATAGCTCTGTAAAACCATAGTATCATTGCTTCAGGTAAAATGACAGGTGTAATCACCTCTACAATTCATGTTTAATACCTGAGTGACAGAGAGGAACCATATCATATCCTTGATCTGAAATTCTCAACTGTGCTATATCATCCTACCCCTAGAAAATACTTGTGAAAATTGCTAAACCTAGTCCAAATTTAATAGTGCTAGGAAGGATTTCTATCAGTGTAAAAACCGATGCAATCCAAAGGCATAACTCTTAAAGCCAAATACATATTTGACAAGATTTTAACACTCATAAGACTCTTTTTAAACTTTCTTCTGCATCTCAACATCCAAGAGATATTTCTGTTACTCCCATTTCACCTCTCGAGAATATTGAGAGCAAAGGAGAAGTACAAAATATCTTCATACTCTAGTTCTTATGATCTGTTTACCTTTAGAAGACTATCTGTAAACACTAACCCTAAGGAAAGCTGTATTTTTTTTGTTGTTTGCTGGCTTTTTTTAAAAAACTCTTAGTTGTTGTGAAAAGAGAGCCATCCTTTAACAATGCTATTGAAATTAGATGCACAAACATACTTACACTATCTAAATTTTATATTTGCAATGAATGCATGAGATATTTAAGGAAGGACAAAATATTGGACGTGTCTGAAGGACACATAGACACATTTTCTGTACAAACAGAAAAAACTTCTATATAGGGACACACAGACAGTCCTGTGTTCTGACCAGATTCTAAAACTGTTAGGCATGACTTGGGTCTGCATCAGCTTGCAGACCTGTGCCTGGAAAAACTAAGCTCTCAAACCATATGAGTTTACATATCATCGGACACATTTTGGTTTCTTTTATTAGAGAATGATCAGGTCTATTAGGCACTTAGACACACCCTAATCTTTTGAAACAACTCCATACTACTACTATCTTAAGAAAGAAATGCAACAAGTATAATTTCTGTGTCTGTGCAAATGTTCTGTCACTTACTCCACAGCAGTTAAGCTTGATCTGAAATTACACAATTTCTACAATGATGATGTCGTAGGTGCCAAGGAATATGGAAATGGCATGACCAAGAGAATTACTTTAGGTAGAGAGTGGTATTATCTGTCAGAAGAACATCATTGTGTGTTCTTGGAAGAATATTCATGGTAAGTATAAGTACCTGATTGTCTTATTATTGTGTGTTATTGACACCAGGATATATAGTTCAACAGACCTTTTATGTGACCTATTTTAAGGCCCTGAGTAATCAAATGTAGCTGTAAGATTTGAGTAGTGGGCATTGATTTGAATGTAGGAAGAAAATAACAACAAAACTCCCTCCAGAAATACCCAAACAAAAGAAAAATAACCTAAGAAATATTTACTTTCATATAATTAGAACATGAAATTGTGATTGTTTTACTTTCAAACCACACAAAACATTTCCAAATAATCTTGTAAGAGAAGGTGACCAACTGAACAAGTTTTAAAAATAATTGTAGGTAAGACGGTTAAATGAAGAAGAAAATTGTTATATTCCAGTCAAGGGCTATTATAAAATTTAGCCTACTCTATTAGATTTCCCATTAAAAAGTAGTGAAGCTTGTACATATGATTAAATATATGCATATTACTTTTTGATCATTACTACTACCTGTCTATAGAATAAAGGCACTTCTTGACTACAGGTTTCAGGACAAAATGAAACCAGGATAATAAGAAAGAGAAGTATGAGTTAATATGGAAATGGAAACAATAACACATGCCTTCACTCAACTATGGGTGCATCAGGATTTATATTTAAAACAGAGATTTACTTTTTAGGAAAATACAGAGAGGTTTGTTTTTTTTTTTTTTCATGTACTCATTCCAGGTAAGACTTTAGAATTGTCTTCTTACTTTTCTGTTAAATGCATTTTTATACTCAGTTAAGTTTAGTTTACTCTTGTTTAAAGAGAATAAACCCTTGAATTTGAAAACCAGTTTAAGATGTTTGTAAGACAACCAAAATAGCAATAAGTTTTGGTTATAAGATGGAATTATGAATAATAATTTTTATGTCTTTTATACAGACTTAATGCTAAATCCCATTCATGATAATTTGTCTGATCGGGTTTGGGTTTTCTTAATTCATTCTATGGCAATGGTATTGAATCTTGTTAATAACAGTGATGATAGTTTTTCTTGGTTTTATTTTCTTCTGTCCAAAATATAAGTTTATGAAATAAATATTTGTAAGCAAAAGCATGCTATGATTATGTGCCAGACTTGGTTAGAACTCCTACCTGTATTACTATTTAATGCAAATCCACTAAGGACAGATCAATATAATAACAATTACTTTCTTTGATATGTTATTTGTCAATGGTAACAGCAGAAAGGAGCTTAATGATTCCCATTAGAGACAAATGTATTTTGCATTCCTATGCTTTGTAGACCTAAGATGGTTGATTTTACAAAGGAAGAAACATTAACTATTGACTACAAATAGCAGCAAATACAGGGTAAAACAAAGTGCTTTGATCATAAAAATAGGGGCAGAAATTAGACTTAATAGATGAAGATTCTTATTATTGTCTTCTATTTTTTCTATCTTCTTCGCCATGCAAATTGTTTTGTAAGACAGAATTTTGTAATTACCATAACAAAATACACACTGGGTCACAGAACTTGCCTTGATGGTCTGGTGAGACATTGTGTTAGTAAGAACAAAGTATATTACAGAAATATATAACAAAAAAAGTATATAACTTCTATGTTTCTTAGTGTACTGGACTTGTTGGGGAGGAAGCATGCCTATTCTACTCTAGAAAATAGATTAATCCAATAAAACAGCAGCCAAGGATGTTACATTTATAGATAACACATTAGGAAACACATCTTACATCTCTGACAATCAGCTAATATTTTTGAGACTATGTCCAGAAACAAAGAGAGTTGGTAACATTCTCTAGTTCAAAATGCACAAAAATTGAGATTATCACTGACATTTAGAAAGTTTACTGAATCAATTGAAAAGTTTTAACCCTAGTGTACTTGTTTTCTATTTCCAGATAAAGGTCAGGTTCTAAATTTTGTTAGCATTATTAAAAATAAGAAACAAACATCCTATAATAAATATTCGTTAAAATTACTTTAAATTGTTTGGCCTCCAAATATTTTTCTTTATTTCATGCAAAAAAAAATTTTATCCTTTCTTGTCTTTTCCACTTTTGTCACTGTATGAAAGGAGAAAGTAATTTATCAGAAAAACAGTAAATTAAGTATTTCATAAAAAGGATGGGAAGAAGTGAAATAGAACTTTTATATCTTTACTGAAATAAAACACTAATTTCCTTAGTTTTATGAAATGAAATATATTCTCTGTTTTTACTTTAGCAACAGATGAGATTAAAGTCATCACAGATAAGGACTATGGTATGGGATCATCTCTCTGTCATCCAGATTACTAAGAGTTCAAATAGTCAATTCCTTTGTTCTCAATAAGGATCACTTTGAAAGTTTTTCAGAGGTCTCTTTTCTGTCATCTTTACTTATGGTCCTATTCACATCAACAATATTTTCCTAGTAGTTTCCAACAATTTACTAGTTTTTCCTGTACCTTATTGTTTCTCCTTTCTTATCCTGTCGAGTGCCAAATTCTGTAGCATAGTCTTACTCCCTTATTCATGATGCCACCACTCACATGCTCTGTGGTTTACTGAAATATAGGCAAACACCTGTAATGTGCATTGATTCCATTTCTCTTACTCATGTATGTTCTATGTGCCTGGATTACTGAGTAGCTGATAAGGAGAGAGATGAATGACCTCAATATCTTCTTAGAAGATATTCTTATGTGCACATAATATTCCTCACTATCTTCAGGAGATATATTCCTTACTACAAAACAAGTAATGATGTCTTTTTAACCCTGCTGCTTGATGTTCCCAAGGGACAGATTAAAATATCTTCAGATTATATTGAAATTTAATGACCATCGCCAGACAATTCCCTGAAATATTTTTTATGGGTACTGGTCATAAACATCCCTGTAAACACTTAATCAGTGTATAAACCACTTAATTGAGAAGGAGAGGAAACATTGGACTATGGAAATCAGTAATAAACTGACAGAATATTTACCAAAAATTTTAATAAAAGTAATATTTCTACAGTATCTTATGTCTGAGCCTCTCCAATGCTTATTGTAGGCATGCAGGTGAAAAATATCCTTATTCTCCTAGTTCACGATATCCTTGTAATTCACAATATCCTTATGTTTGCCAATTTTAAAGACTAATTATTTCTGCCCAGATCAAGTATTGCATAGGATTGCTAGCTGTCTAAGTATAAACTGATTTGCTTCTCTTTTCTGCACTGAGATATGCAGAAAACTTGAGCATGTGTGGAAAAAGTACAAACTAGTCTATGGGTTTAAAATTATTTCTTATAGACACATCTTAGCCCCCTGAAAAACAAAATGCTCATCTTAAAAAGAAATGCCAGTGTATTATTGCAATTTTCTACAGGTATAACACAATATTCCATTTTGTCTAAAATTATCAAACTATAGCCAAAGCATGAAGAAAGGGAAAACAGAAGAACAGAAAAGAAGGAATTTTATTCTACTCATATACGTCTAAATGCAACGTAAATTATAAAATTATTTTGCTGTCTCCAGCCCAGAAAAAATTACTAAATGAAAGAAAACTAAGAAAAAATACCCCCAGCAGTATTTACTAGGAAAATTTAGGAGGCTTTTATGACAAATCACAAGAAGAAAAAATGAAGCCTTTAAAGAAGATTACTATGCAGTTTAAAAGGAATTAAAGAACAAAATGTTGGAAGAAACTGGTGGTTGCTACTGTAAGCAGGAATGGATGATGGAAATACTGTCAGCAGTTTAAAACTAATTTCCCTCAGACATAATTAGGAATTTAGTTATAGAAGCTAAAAACATTTTAGGTTAATGCCAAATACTATTGAGCTAAGATAAACATTGTGTAAAAAAAAAAGACGAGAGAAAACCACAAACGCTTTAAAACGTTGGGTTTGCAGGGCATCTCAGTGGCACTTTGCAAGCTCTTACTTTAGGTTCCTTATTATGGACTTATGTTTATAAACACTGAAGAAGTTGGGAAAAGTCCTCAAATGCAACCACAGTTTTAGTAAAGAAGGCAATATTTAAATAGTGTGATAAATATTATAAAATTATGATACTAAAGAGGAAAATCAGTAGACGCTTGGAGGTTTGTATTCTCAGATCTAAGAAATCTATGTAGAATACTGTTAATTCATGAATGAACCAAAAAATATTTAAAAAATTGAAAGTAATAAATTTTAAAATGTAAACACTGCTGTCAATTTTTCTACTTTGTTGATAACTCAGTGCATATTTCCTTACCATTTCTATAAGTTTACAGCTCCAGTGGGGGTGATGACTTCATTTGAGCATGACAGTGGCCTTCCTAAGCACAAAAATCAGTCAGATTCCCAGCAGCCAGTGGGGAAAAAGATGCTTTCTTTTAGCAACACAAAATAGTGGCTGCTGATCTAAAGGGTTAAATTCATGTCCACTATGGATTTCGGGCAGAAGAAGGTAGGTATTTCCACCAAAGGCAGACCACCCCTTTTGTCAGAGGAAGGTGGTCTCACCAGAGCCCAGTATTACTCAGAGAACTTAGATAAGATGTAGGATAACTTCACTACCTTGCACTCTCCAGTGTAAGGAAGAATCTTTAAGTGACTCCTGCAGAAGTTGATCCATTCCATAAAATTAATTCATTGCCACCTGGAAACAAAATCAGAATATGAATTTACCTCATGAAACGAGACATAAGGTGGAAGGACACAGCACTGCCAAACAGTGTGACCATTGTGTCTTCAGGACCATTTCTTTCATTTTGCAGATCTGTCACTAACGCAGGTGCAACAAGTGTAGACAATTGATTGCTAGCACTTATTTCTGTGCTTCTGTGCTATTTACTGGTGTAGACACAATGTGAAAAGAGAATTATTCCTTCTCACAGTAGAACCAGTAAAAGAAGCTAAGAAAAATCCAGCAGAGAATATCTCAGTTCTGAAGACCAGGATACATCCTATTGCTATTCACTATTTTCAATCAAGCAAAAAGAAAGATTTAAAGCAGAGTTCCCACATTTAGATATGGTTTTGGGGCAGGAACACCTTCCTCTGACATCTGTTTAGAAGTTAGGAAAGAAAACAAGCAACATCTCTACTGAAGGTATGTGAGGCAGAAAGGGAACTAAACACTCGGTTCAGCTATAAAACCTGTTACAATTTCTGCATATACTCAAAAGCAGAAATTGATGTGTTCTCTTTACTGTAGAGAACTTAGGAAACCCTAGGGCTAGAAATGAGTTTTGAGGATTCAGACAGCTAAATTGTGGTTGCATGGTCTTGTGTTAATTAAAGTTCTAATTTACAATGTTACCAAATGATGAATACTCTCAGAAACCTTCTTTGACAACAGTTACCTCTGTAGACCTAGAAGTCACCTTTTAAAGCTTCTTTTTGGTCTAAAAGTGTTTGTACTCAAATGATACATACTATTTTTTAAATTAGATTTTTAAAAAATAATGAAGATTAAAAAGCAGAATCATCTTAGCTTGTCTTGCTACCAGGGAACATTTTTTAATCAAGGATACAATATTTTTAGAAGCAAACTTTAGTGTCAGGTCATGACTGTAGTAGAGCTTGGCCTATAAATAAGTCAAGAAAATTGTAAATTGACTTTAAGATCTGAAATTGTGTATTATTAACCCAAAATAGTTGTATTATGGCAAAAAGAACATGGCTCAATACATCTATGTAGGTGTTACCAGTTAGGGAGTATAACCTTCAATTCAAATTGCTTCAAATTAAGGTTTTTCAATGGGACAACTTAATGCTATTCAGTAGCAGAAGCATAACTTCCTTTTCTATCTGAAAATATGAGAGATTTGAAGAAAAAATACATCCTTCTTTAATATCTTAATTTCTTTGACCAAAACTATAAATGGAGACATCAGATATCAGGAAGCGATATTCCTACTGTGATTTTACTTTTAAGAGAAAATAAGTTAGATCTTAAAATTAGTAGGATTACAAACACTAATGAAGTATCCTTGTTGAAATTTGCAGAAATAGAAAAAGGCCAGTGATATTCTCATTTGTTTTCCACGAAATTCTGTTATAGTAAGTGGATTGATATTGAATAAGACCTTGTAGAATTAAGCTCATTGATTCAGAACTAAAGGTCTAAATGACAGCATTCTTCCTGTGTGGTAGATTACTTCACATTCTTTCTACAGTTCATCAGTGGAACAAATTATTGTATTTTTAATAACAGAATTAAAATACATAAATTATATACACTTGAGGTAAAGAAATGCTGGCAAAAGAAAGTGAAATACTTCACAAGTATAAAAGAAATTATTTTACTATTTACCAAACTGTAATCTAAACACTAATGCTCAATAATAAGAATGGCAGTACAATCATTGCCCATGAGAAGGAAACAATTAGATACACTTTTTGATTATGACTATTGTAAAAAGTATTCTTATTCTAAAAAATTTTAACTCTAAGTGGCAACCATTGTGTCAGCATCTGAAAATATTCATATCTCCTTTCAAATTTGAATCCCATTTTTTTTTAGTTAAACAACTATACTCTTCTCCCTTTTTATTTTAAGCACATCATGTGGTAATTGTTTCTTCTGAATCAAAGCAGAAGTATCAACCTCCTCTCCTGATCCACTACGTTGAACAGTTTTGTAGTTAAAGCATTCATTCTTGATATGAAACAAGGAATTGCAATTGCCTTTCCAGTCAGATGGGGCTAAAATTCCCAGACATCACATCTTGTAGTGTACCTGAGCAATCCACTTGATTTGATGGGGTTTTTACTGTATGCAACTCACAGTACACAGCCTGTAGAATAAGTGTTTATACATCAGCCTCATTCAGGTGCTCTCATCCCAGATTAGACAGACATTCATATTTGCACTTCTACTGTTTCATCAAATGTGTAGTTTCTTTTTTTTGCCAATTAAAATAGCTTCAAGAGCAAGTCTACTATATTCACAAACTTTTCAATCTAGCATATCAACTTCTACCTAAAGTATTTATTTGAAAGTGAGGAAATAAGACTTTAAGTCTTCCCCAGACAGGATTTAAACCCGGTTCATCCATTTCCTAAATCATTTAATCTTCAGCAGTAAAGTAAGCACTACAGGTTTCCTTAGCTGACACCTTTCTTCATTTTTTAAGACTTGCCAACTAATTTGTCTTCTATCATTTGACATCCTCTTAAAAATGTAATGATGCATTCTCCTTCAGTAAAAAAATGCCTTGATTCCAAAACACTGTTACACTTTCAATACTGCTAATAATAGGAGACTTCGATCATAAACAAAAGCTAAACTTTATCTATTTGGGGGAGTTACTTAAGGGAAATGAGACATCTTAAATATTTAGACATTTCTTCTGATAACTTTTGAGGAATGGGGTAAAAATTTAAAAGTTTCACTTCAGGTTCCTAGATTGTTTTTAGAGCTGATACTTCAAATTTTCAGTGCTTACCATTCAGTGAAAACTCAAGATTATCATTATCTTGCAGGGTTTCTTTTGGAATCAAATCTTGTCAAATCAAATTTTAATTATGTGTCAGTTGAGAACAGTCTAGCAAGTGGTTCCTCATTAACTAATGTTTTAGTCTGTAGCAGAGCTCCACTGAAGTAAATGGGGACCCACTTAGCAGAAGAGACTGCTTTTACTGGTTAATATGCAAGTTTAGGGACTTTATATGACAATTCAAGTTCAAATGAGACCATTACCATTAAGTCATGAGACCAAAAGAATAGCTGATTTATTTACATTTAAGCCAGAAACAATGATGAAACTTAGCCTTAAGAAATTATTTTGGATAAACTGGGTAGGATTCAGACTGCAATATAATCCCTAAAAGCCAGAGACATACCACTCTGAGGGAAGAAAATTACATTAAGGACCAGCTAGCAAGATTGCACAGAAAGGTGTATATATGAAGGAGATTAAGAACCAAGATCTGGGGACTTAAGAAGACTTTCTCAAATGGAAATGTCATGGACATCTGGTGAGAGGTCATTGCAGTATTCCCAGCTGTGATTATTCATTCAGCAGTATCTTATTTTTGATATCAAACTCAAAATTACATTTTCTTCAATTGACAATAGGAATATTACATTAGAGAAAAGCAATACAAGATTGTTTTTAACATAAAGAATTAAGGAAACAACATTACCACTTCTAAATTGTTGTATCAAAAGCAGAAACATCAAAGCACATACATTATTCTGAATAGCTGACTACAGAATGATTGATGCAAAACATTTAGAAGGTTGTAATTTTCACAGTAATATAGTACTTCATTTCAGTAAGTGAAGTTCAAATTGAATTAGAAACAAGCAGCAAATGAGAAAAAAGAGGTGACCTGATCTATCCTTTAATTTAAACAGTGGCCTGTGGATATATTTTTTTTCCTGATTTCTATATGATTACTGACTTTTGTAATGATTTTTTAATACTTCCCTGTATCTGGCTGTACAGGGAAGAGAACCCCCAAATTTAAATCTCGACCACCATCCTAAGAGATATTTAAACCTCTTTGCATGAGTGGGCATCATAAGATTTAGAACATGCACTGGAGTGTGACAAATCTCTCTCTCTACCTCTACAGAAGTCATTTTATTTTGTATATGGTATTTAAAGTCATTGTCAAAAGTATCAAAAGGATGATTCACAGGTTCAGTCATTTACCTTCTATGACATCAGATGGTTAACTGAGTGTCTGCATATTTATTTAAAGTAAATAGTATCAATAAAACAGATTAAGAGTATCCCTATATAGCAATTTTGTGGTTTATACATTCTCCTGGGAGGAAGAAAATCCAAGTTTGATTTTCAAACAAACAGAGAAAGAAATTGTACTCAAATCTTTCAGTTACAGATAGCATTCCAATATTTGAGTTCATGAGTAGACATATTTTATATGAAAAGAACAGCAGGACCAAAAGATTTGCCAGATATATATCTGTCTCTTCTACAACCCTATTTGGACTGTGGAAGAACTGATCTCTATTCTGACTTGTACCAAGCCCTAAGCTTGATGTTTTCATAGTTGTACTATAAATTAAAATTTTACTCAGAATGGCAATAGTGAAACAAGGGTTTTATTTACCCATGTTAATTACTTACATTTATCTAATTTTAATTTCATCTATTAGTTTGGAATTTCTTTGTTGGTTTTGGTGGTGGCGATGGTTTTAATTGTTCTCCCTTCACCCCTCTTCCCTCTCCAAATTTTATTAAGTGTTTTTGCTGTTCTTTCCAGCATGGCCTTGAACATATTTTTTAAAATAAGTTTTAAAATAAGACCTGACCGTTTACTTCCTTTTCCAGACCATTCATAAATACAGTAAACAGAAAAAGTCCCTACACGGAATCCTGCCGAACCATTGATATTTTCCCTTTTTGGCAGAACTGAATTATTGTTCAAAACATTTTTAAAGCTTTCTACTTGTCCTGCTGAATAAGAAAAAGGTATATATGTGTCTTCATTTTTACTTGCAGAACTTCTCAATATCAAACAATGCATAGTAGAGAATGAGAGAACATTCATTTCATGTAAATCACGACACAAGAAACCAAACAAATTGTGTTTTATCAAGTTTACAAAAATCCATGCTATTATAGTTTTATTACAATAAACCCAATCTTACTGTAGAGTAATTAGATGAGATCTGTATAAAACCGCCATCTAACTGTATTAATCAAACTTGAAACAAATCAGCTATATTTCTCACTAAATGTTGCTGCCTTTCTATTTTTCCACTATGAAGAATGATATTAATTTTCCAGCTAATTAGAATGCATCATAATTCTGAAGTCTAGCATCAAATTTTACTTTCTCTCTACAAATTGTAATTAAACAAGCAACTCAGAACAGATTACAGCTTTATGCTGAATAACATTAAAAAGGGGTCGAAATAAATTCTCACGGAATGTGCTTACCAAAGATTTCTAAATGCCTTAAGCCACAATAAATCAGGAAAAACATCAAATATTTTCATCTCAGAAGTGTTCAATTAATGAGGAAAATATATTTTAAAAATAACATATTCAATGTTTGACAGAAAAAAATACTAACGTCTTTTTGAATAATTTC
The DNA here is from genome assembly GCF_025592945.1 of Manacus candei. Taxonomy (NCBI): domain Eukaryota; kingdom Metazoa; phylum Chordata; class Aves; order Passeriformes; family Pipridae; genus Manacus; species Manacus candei. The sequence goes on along the minus strand of NW_026138059.1, from coordinate 17,464,704 downwards.
ATTGACCTCCATTCGAATGCAATTCAGGACATTTAGCAGATGCATTATTTGCTTAAACTCTATAGAACTTCCTCAAATGTAAGGATGTTTTCATGGTGAATATGCTAACACCACTGAAGTAAGAATGTGCTGTTCTGCATTGTGCACACTATTATTTTTGTAGAATAAGTTCTACAGGGATCTGTTTTGCCCCAGCAGTACCCCACCAATAGAAGAATATGAAAGGATATGAAATGGAAAATAACAATTGATATTTTATAAAATTTGAATTTATTTGCTTTTTTTAACAGTTTAAAGTATAAAGAAAAATGCTATTGCTTAAAATATATCAAAAATAAGAATAAGGAAAAGTATCTGTCTCAGGATTTCTTTACATTATAAAAATAAACTGCTATATTCCATAGTCACAATTTGTTGTGATTTTGATAAGGGCCAGTATTGCTGTGGGCACTGAGCAGAATAGATGCTAATTAATATTTATATACATATAATTTGAAGGAAATATATCAGACTTCTAACAATAAATGCTGTAATCTGTCTAAATTCTGTAACTCTTGAAATAGCAGGATGGAAAAGATGATACAAGAGAAAAACTGAATGCCTTTTTATCTTACCCACAGATAACTGACGATGAAATTGTGATTAGAAAAGTTAGACATTAGGGACTTAAAGTTTAGTAGCCAAAGGTTTTAAAATGTGATTTTTTTTCACATTTACATTCAATATAGACCTTTATATTCCTCTTTTTTACATAAAAGGGTAAGTTAAGGGCAATGAGTTCAATGATTTTGCTTTAATCTATGTCTTTCATTTTACCCAAAGGGATATTTAAACTTTGTTTTAAAATATATATTAAAACAGCCCCCACAAGCACTACTATGAGTAGGTGTTTGCCAGAATATACATAAATCTCAAGAAACTGGGTCTGCAATAGTTCAGGCATAACATTTTGCTGTAGTCTGAAAATGTCTGGGCAAGATCTAAATGTAAATGTTTGACATAAATAGAGTGAACTAATATACTCAGTGCTTTTGTCTTCTGAAGGGTATGTGCTTGTGTGTACATCATACTCAGATACACAGTTTAAGAGATGCTTGTATTAGACCTTAGAGAGGTCTAATACCAGACAATTTACTCTTTTGATTATTTTTTTCTTTATAGATGGGTGTAAATTTAAATAGACTTTCCCCCCTCTCTTAAGGTTTATCACACAGTGGATTACCCACCAATGTTGTGGAAAAACTCCTTTTGACTGTGGAAGCAACATTACTGAATCTTGTTTAATGTAGCACTTACGCTGTTTCCACTTTAGTCTGGGACTTCCAATCCAGCAGGACTAATTTTCCCATATTTCTTTACATCAGTACTAATAAGACAATGAATACTGACTGGTATTGCTACTACAATGACCTCGATGACACAAAAATAATTAGCTTTGTATAGTATTGCAATTTTTGTGGCACTTCCTCTTTCTTGTTGCCAAAGGGAAATTTTCACTGTGCCCATAGAGCTGCAAGTCGTAGTTACTAGGTCTTACATCAAATGTTTTTTGGAGCTGGATACTTTCTGTGCTGGGAATTCTCTTTTTTCTTTGGAAATCTTGATCAAATGTTAAGTTTGGGAGATATATGTAATACATATCATCAACTCTACTGAGAATTGAAATAGAAAAATATTATTTTCTGAGGTTCTTTTTCAATGTAGATCTTAGAGATACCAAGTTTTGTCTATTCCATAGTAACTGTTCTTTTAATTTGATAATTATATTTTAAAAACCATGAAGAAAGAGTTAAAGGTTGGGAGAAGAGGATTACGGGCTTTGCCTCCTCCTCCAATATTTTTATCCATTTTCCAAGTCATGTTCTTTGACTACATTTACCTTCTGTCCAGAAGAAACTTAAAATACACTTATTGCTCATTTTGCTGCAATCTGGAGTACTTATCTTAAAGTTGTTATATGCTATTAAAATCTCTGTTTCACCTTATCATATATTTTGAATTTATTTTCATTTTAGTAGAAGTAAATGCATTAAATTAACAGGAATGCTGTTGATATTGAAAGCCTTCCACTGTCTTTTGAGTCTTCTGCCCTATGTTCCACAATTTATCATGACATAAGGCTTTGGTTGTTTAGTCATTGAGAAGACTGACAATAAATTTCATCACATATATCTACATATATATATTTATAATATGGTTAACACTGACCATTAAAGAAAAGATTAAGATGCTCATTGGACATGATAGATTCTGTGCTTGACATTTGTCATACAAATGGCCAAGAACACTTTTTCAACTCCACTTATGGCAATCAAAAATTCCAATTTACAGTCCACTTCATATTATCTTCAGAAGAACCACACTGAGTTTTATGAAATTATATTTGTCTTACTAATATAGTAATTATTGTGGCAATATAATTGAATCTGTTCAAAATCTCTTATGTCAAGAAAGGGATTTCCAGTGGGTGATTTGATAATAAAGATTAAAGAATTATCATTTACAGAAAAGTGTTCGGCTCACTAGTTACAAGTTTAGGTTAAAAAAGTTAAAGGACCTTGACTTAAAAAAACTATTAAATGACTATTTTTACAGGTGATCTATGGGTTTTTTTAAGTTTTTTTGGGGGGGGGTTATTTTTTAATTTGAATTCTTAGACAATATGGAAGTCTTGTTCTGGAATGACCTGTTCTTTCTATTTTACAGAGGGTTGTCAACAAAACTGGCAGCAATGTTTGTTTCTAGCAAGAGGAACCTCACTTCATGACCCAATAACATCCTATCTGCATTTCTCTAAACATTGTTTAGACACAAAGAAAGAAAAAATAATGTTTTGATAACAGTATAAACCAATACAATTATATAGACTAGAAGAGACTACTAGTGCTTATCTGGTACAATTCCACACTGAGAGAAGGATCAGTTTAGGTCAGACTGCTTGGAACTCTGTCCGGCTGTGTTTTGAAGCAAGCAGCTAAAGGTTTATCTAAAAGATTTTCATTCTGGTGTATATTCCTAATTTAAAAGTTACAATTATATCTTTAAGACTTAGTCTTTGCCCAGTTTTTCTCTCTTACAAAATTCTTATTTTCTTTATAGCTTGAACCTGTCAACAGACTTCAATTAACTTCACATCTTCAACTGAATTTCATGGCAATCTATGAAATTAATTTTTCACAGTACCATGAGCCTATCTGTTCCTTATTTCATACTCAGTAATTAATATCTGAGAAAGGAGATATATAAGAAGAGAACTATGAAGCCAGCAGAAATTAATATCCTGTATCTATTGCTTTTAGATTAAAAGCAGATTCCCCTAGAATTGATACAGTTTCTCTGCACAAAGCAAATGTCACATAACAAACACTGGTATTTATACCCATATTGAAGCCACACTATTCACAAAGATATTTTTCCAGAACTAATCTCAGCCTCTAGCCTTGTAGTGTAGGTGTATCATCAGGCTATCCTTCCCATCCTGCAACTTGCACAGACCTTTTTTTCCCTAACATCAGACCCTGTATTCAAGTGAATAAAAGGCAGAGCTGATTAGGGTAGGGATTTTGTTACACTCAGTATCCAGTTATGGGCAAAAGGGAGCACACCAGATATACAAGGATAACAGATGTTTATTGATCCTATTAACATTTTCATATTTGAAGAGTCCTAATTGTCTAGCACAGGGAAAACCTTGGAAACAAAATGGGATGAACTGTTGCACAAAACAGCTGCTGCGTCCTGAGACCTTTGCCAAGGGAGTGAGGTATCTGTGCTGGGTTTTCCCCCTGTCTAGGGCCCATTCATCCCTATGTTTGCATTTCCTTGTCAAAATTACCTTCATTCTCCCCAGCTGCCAGCTGCAGCCTGGCCATGGCCTCCATTTCCACCATCCCCATGTGCACAAAGGGCTATGGTTTGCAGTCGGTATCTGTGTCCAGGGATGTCACACCCTCCCCAGTGGAGCCACTCCCAGAGCTGAAGCTGCAGCAGAGGAGGCAGCAGTTGCTGGCACTGACACAGGCTTTCAACCAGTAACACCAAGCTCAGGGCTGTTGAGGCCAAGCTCCCAGGACACTGACTCAGAACACAGCCATGACATCCCCCTGATAAAGGCAGACATCATATTTACAGATATACATATTTACAGACTCCACCATCTGTGCTGCCTATCAGGACTCATTGCAAGTGAAGAGGCAGATTTCTTCTGGCTGCCTGTTTCATAGGGAGACAGCAGTCCAGGGATCACAGTGTTGACTGTAAGATGAGGGGACTGAATATTAATTACTTCAGCATTCATCTTTCATCAACCTCCACTCTTCCCTTCACCTTGCTGTATTCTTTAAGAAGGAGACAGGTTGTAAGAAGTCAGTAAGAAAGCATTAAGAAGGTTTTACCATGTCCCCACAGAATACACTTTGAAGGAGTCAGCTAGCAAGGGCTTAGGGGAAAAGGAACATTGAAGCATATATCTCCCCTTCAGACAACGATCCTTAGTGGTTAAGGAATTTTTTTTACATTTATATCCACAAGGTTTTTGTTCAGCAACAAAGTTTGTTCTGCTTTGTTCCACACAGTTACTTACATACATGCAGCAGAGTTTATAAAATGTTATCTGTATTGCTTGGTAGTGTTTTACCCTCCTTGGAAGGATCTAGGTGACAATGCATTGAGAAGGCACAACAAGTATTCTGCTGAGGAACATCAAGACTTCTCTGCACCTTTTATATGGCATGCACTTCACAGTGAACTGGTAGGTGTATCAATATAAATATTAAAACCTTATGCAGCACATTAAAAGGCAGAAGACAGAGGACACTGGATGTATTGGAATAAGGAATGAGAGGAGCAATTAGAGACAATGGTAAAACAGAAGAGGAGTTAAATTAATTTTTTGCATCTGTCTTTACTTTCACCACACAGGATAATCATTCTTCCAAGGGCACTTTTCATGGGAAATTATACTGTGGCCTTAACAAAGTGATAGCTTCCAAGGAGGAAGTTATAGAGCAACTTAAAAAACTTAAGCAGAGTAAATCACTTATGAAATTGTTATTTCAGAACATAATAATTTTATTTTTGGCATTATCGCTTACCTTGGACAGGGAAAATTCCAAACCAACAGGTTTGTTGGTTTGTTTGTTTGTTTGTTTGTTTGTTTTTGGGTAGATAAATTGTGGAATGGTCTTAAGTTGAACTGTCAAGAGAAGAGGTTTTAGGAAAAATTACTATGCCAAACACTGAATCAGTAGGAACACATGATATTCATCCAGGTCTAGCAGAGAAACTTGCTTATGAAATTGCTGAAAGATTGACTATGGTTTTTTAACTTTCTGGCTAAATTAGTCTCAGTGCAAAAAGAATGTAAACTGAGAACTTAAACTGACACCAGTTTTTAGAAAGACCTCTAGCAATGATTCTAGGAAGTGCAGATGAATGAATCTCACTCTACTACAAGGCAAGATAATAGATGCTATAATAAAGAATAGTATCAGTAGATGCATGAATAAACATGATCTAATGAGAAGATCCATACAGCTTTTGTGAAGGAAAGTCATGCTTCACAAATCTATTAGTAGTCTTGTAGAAGTAAATGATAATATGGATCGATAAATATTTAATAATTAAAAGTAAAAAAGAAAGAAAAATAACCTCATTAAGGAGGATTAACAACATAAACGGTTATTGAATAGATTCTTAGTTGGTTAAGAGGAATATAGAGGGTTGAATAGAAAAAATGGTTGCACAGTGGTGAAAAGTTATCACTCATAAATGATTTGAAAATTATGTAGAAAATGTAAAGTTTGCAACTGGTACAAAACTGTTCAGTGTAGAAAAACTAGAGGTAGCTATGAAGAAATGTAGAATGATTCCATGACAACTGAGTAACTAGGTAATGACATGTTTGGTGACAATTGGAGTTAGCATAAAGTCATTTATATGAGGAAAAAATACTTGATGAAATGAAAATGTGTTCAGTGTCTTAGTAACACGACATGTATTCCTCTGTCTATTATGGATAGGTCTCTCGGGGTCAAAATTTGCAAGAAGACCAGAAAGCAATTAGAATTTCAGAAAATACTACAAAATAATAGGAACTACATCTTAGTGTGTCATTATATCACCGAGCAGTTTGATGCTGTGATAGTCCACCTCTTTTGTATGTGGTATAGTGTATGTTACTGCTATGGTCTCACCAACCCATCATAGTTACAACCTTTTAGAAAGGGTGTAATAGAAATAGAAATGGTAAGGAGCAAAACACAGGATTGTGAAAAATAAATTGTTCTTATGAGACAAAATAAGCTGTAACCTAGTAAATACAGTTGGGGGATGCCCTGGCTCTGTGCTGACTCAGGAGTGCAGGAGATCCATTTGTCCTTGACCAGAGCTGGGTGTCACTGATTTAACCCCTGTGCTGTGGCCAGTGTCTGTTGCCTCCCTGATCCAGCTTCAGTTCTGAGGGTGGCCTGCTGGTGAGAGTGTGACACTCCCAACCTGTCACTGCCTGACAAACCACAGCCCTTTGTGTTGGTCAAGAGTCTGTTAAAGATGAAGGCTGGAAGTAGGTCACTGCACATACCAGGAGAAAGGTTTCTACTCCTTCTCAGAATTTGATAAGTAGGACTGGTACTTTCCACAACAGGTATGAGGCTCTGCAGCTAGAAGGCCAGACAAGTGATGAGATGGGCAAAGATCCTTCTGGGGTAGTGTGGCCTCCTAAAACAACACCACGTGTACCCCGCATCAAGATGTCCTTTGTCAACAGGAAGAGTAATTGTAATAGGAGACTCCCTTCTAAGTGGAATAGAGGGTCCAATATGCAGACTGGACCCAACTCATAGGGGAGTCTTATGTCTTCCAGGGGCTCTGGTAAGGGATATTACTGGAAAACTCTCCAGTCTAATAAGGCCCTCTGATTACTATCTGCTATTGGTCTCTGGCAGTGACGAAAGAACAAAGAGAAGTCTGAGGGCATCCAAGACAGACTTCAGGGCTCTGGGATGATTGGTAGAGGGATCTGGAGCACAGGTAGTAATTTCCTCGATCCTTCCAATAACAAGGAATAATATTGGTAGAAATAGGCAGATCCATCAGGTCAACGAGTGGCTTATCAAACCTGATTTCTTTGATGACAAGGTAACCCACCTAGCTGATCAAGGGAAACCAGTTGATGTAATCCTTTTGGATTTCAGTAAAGCTCACGATACTGTCTCTCACAGGATTCTTCTGGACAAAATGTCCAGCACACAGCTGGAAAAACACATCCTGTGGTGGGTGGGTGAGCATTTGGCTCATGGGTTGAGCACAGAGGGTAATAGCGAATGGAGTAACATCAGAGTGGTGACCTGTCACTAGTGGGGTTCTACAGGGCTCCATCTTAGGCCCTGTGCTCTTCAACATCTTCATAAATGACTTGGATGAAGGACTGGAAGGGATACTAAGCAAGTTTGCAGACAACACAAAACTTGCAGGAGCTGTTGACTCCCGGAGGCCTTGCAGAGAGACCTCAACAAATCAGAGGACTGGGCAATCACCAACCATAGGAAGTTCAACAAGGGAAAGTGTCGGATTCTACACCTGGGATGGAGCAATCCTGGATGTACATACAGACTGGGGAATGAGATGCTGAAAAGCAGTGCCAGGAAAAGGGACCTTGGGGTCCTGGTCCCAGACTGAGTCAGCAGTGCCCTGGTAGCCAGGAGGGCCAACTCTGTCCTGGGGGGCATCAGGCTTAGCATCAGGCTCCAGCTGGTCAAAGGAGGTGATTGTCCTGCTCTGCTCTGCACTAGTGTGGCCTCACCTTGAATATTGTGTGCAGTTTTGGTCACCGCAATATAAAAAAGACACCAAGTGTCCAAAGGAGGGCAACAAAGATGGTGAAGGACATTCAGGGGAAGTCATATGAGGAGCAACTGTGGTCACTTGGTCTGTTCAGCCTGGAGGGGACCGAGGGGAGACCTCATCACAGTCTACAACTTCCTCATGAAGGGAAGAGGAGGGGCAGGCACTGAGGTGACCAGTGACAGGACCTGAGGGAATGGCCTGAAGTTGGTTCAAGGGAGGTTTATGTTGGATATTAGAAAAAAGTTCTTCACCGAGAGGGTGGGGCACTGGAACAGGCTCCCCAAGGAAGTATTCACAGTACCAAGCCTGACAGAGTTCAAGAAGTGTTTGCGTGATACTCTCAGGTACATGGTGTGACTCTGGGATGGTCTTGTGCAGGGTTAAGAGTTGGACTCAATAATCCTTGTGGGTCCCTTCCAATTCAGCATATCCTGTATTCTGTGGGCCTGGTAGCTGACTGGGAGGCACTGCCAGACTTCATCTGGGAGGAGGAAGGGGGTTCCCTTGGTCTCCTTGTCAAGACGTGATAGGTTGACCTTGGCTGCATGCAAGCAACCCCTACCAGAGACTCATTCGCTCACCCACCCTCCTCAGCGGGACCATTTGGAAGGATAAAATGGAAAAGCTTCTGGACCAAGATAAAGACATGGAGATCACTCACTAATTACCATTACAGACAATAGACTCAGCTTGTGAAAAATTAATATAATTTGTGGCCTATTAACAGTATGTGTATCATACATCTCATTCTTCAGAAGCTAATACTGAGTTACATCTAAATATTTGGGTAGGTTTTTTCATTCAGAGAAGGAAAAAACTATTTTCATTTGGATGCAGATTCAGTGTTTAGTCAGTGATTCAGCTTCTATGCCAGAAAGTGAGATGGTTCCAGTCTTGCACAGAAAAACACATTATTTTTTAATGAAATATTTTTTTTTATCCAAATATATATGGAAATCATGTTTTGTCTAGTACAAAGGAGCATGCAGCATCAGTCCTGTGAATTATATATGTTAGGTTCCAATAGAAAAAAAGGAAATATAAATCACTGCTAACTTATAGAAATAGAAGTACTGTCAGGTTTTTAAGGATGACAATTATATTTGCTGTCTTATTAACATATCTGCTAACATTTGACAGTTACAAAGAGTTAGATTTGGGGAGAAAATGAGATGATATAAATGCCCCTGTCTTAGTTGCATGATACACATTCCAGACCTCTATCCAATTAACATTCATAATTAAATAGAATTTTTTTCCTATTTAAAGATAATTTTTAAGAATGAAAAATGTACAGTGTATTGCCCACTGTCATATTTCATAGAATCATATTTGTGTGAGTAGATGTAAAACCAGGTGGTACACTTTATATCTGGGCTTGAGATTTGCTTCTGATTGCATATACCATGTCATAGGCTCCTATCTATACGTGTAGATGAATTGTCTTACTGCCCCCTATATATGTTATATACTCCCTAGCTGGGATTTAGCTGACCTCTGTAAGGTAGATCTCTAAGACAGTTTGAATGAATAATATCATAGGGGTACCTATTTTTTTGTAAAGAGCACACAGAAATACTTGCTCTTTGGAGATACCTACTCTAGACATCAAAGGTATGATGCTATGAAAGAATGTATGAATCCTGTCACATGTACCATAATTCCTTCACAGGGCTGTGTTGCTAGAAAGGGATGGACTCTCATCTAATTTTAAAAGCCAACAGATATGGTTTTTATCCCTCAGTGAGCACTGGTAAGCTTCCTTACACTTTTCTATTTAGGTATTTTTATTTGTGGGGAGTTTTTTGTGTTGTTTTTCTTTCTTATTTTTTTTTTAACAACATTCAAATGTTACTGAAAAGGATGGCTAAATTCCATTTGTTGCCTGTTTATTAACTGAGAAAATAAAACTTTAAATTAGGAAGCAAGAGGGATACACACCTGGACTTATGCCTATACATTTGCCATATGTGTCTGTATAATGAGCTAAGTGGTTATTTGTTATAGCCACTCTACTGAGGTTCAGTCTACACGTCAGGTTCATTTAACCTGGAAAAGAGATGGTTTTACATAACATTAAGAAGACAGAGCCAGGTTCTGACAGGAACATGACAGACAATGGGCATAAATTAAAAAGAGAGAAGTCCAGATTGGCTATGAAGAAAAGCTTTTCCCCTATGGTGACAGCAGAGCACTAGAGCAGGTTGCACTTATAAGCTGTGCAGTCTCCATCCCTGGTTTTCAAGACCCAACATCAAAGCCTTGAGAAATCTGATATGACCTCATAGCTGACCTTGCTTTGAGCAGAAGGTTGAAGTAGAGACTTTCTGCGGTCCCATCCAACCCATGATCCAACCCTATGACTATACTTAAAGGTAATATTAATTTTTCTGTATTTGTTTGTTTAGCTTTATGTCTTGATCCAAAAACTTCCAGACCAAATGCCTAAAGATAATTTTGCTTCTACAAGCCCTTTTTTATTTCCCTACATGTTTTCACTTGTTTACCAAGATTATATACAGATATGTATGTGTTTACCTTAACTGTGGTTGTTAACAAGCTGCTTCTGATGACAAATTTTGCTAGTAAATGGGAAAACAATTTGTCTATCCCATCTGGAAATGATGTTGGAACACAAACAGTAGAAAGTTGTTGGAAGATGAGTGATATTAAAAGTAAATGATACAGCTGTTCTGAATTCTTATATCACTTTCAAGTACAAAATGTGTAGGTAAAAAAAAGTTGTAGTATTTTTTTTAAATGTTTCTCATGTGAGAGATTTAGAGATACTTTTCCGATCAATTCAGTATGATTATTTATTCTGACCTATGATTTACTATGTTGTTCTGTAAAATTATTTTCCTTTATTTCCTTTGTGAAAGCAAAGGAAAACATAATGTTGTCCGGCTATTTTTTGTGTTGTTATTGTTTTAGATTACTGCTCACCTAGAATCGTCAATAAAAGAAAAATTTCTGAGTTTTCCAATTAACAGATCTTGCAATTCATACGAATGCATTGATTGAGCAGATATGCTAGAACTCTCAAAGAGAAATCTAAAAAGTCATATTTTTCAATGGGTAATTCCAGTCGTGCCACCTGTTCTTGCCCTCAAAAATCAATACTGCTATATGAATCTCTTGATGAAATAACATAAGAAGATACTAGAATAGAGCCCAGACATTTGAAGCTACAATCTATATTTCATAATGCTATTTTTAGTTTGAATTTTTGTTTAATTTTAACTTACTCTTTAACATTGTGTAAATTAATCTAAACAGCTCTCTAAATAGGTTTTCCCAAATATTTATTTTATACACACACATAAATACTTGGTGCTCTATTGATTCATTTATCTACTATATCTTTTGTATTGAAGAGCTACAAACCAGTGCCTACCATTTTCACTATTCTTTTTTCTGAATGCTACATACTTTATATTTTATAGTCCTTTATTAAATCTGTTACATTTTTCAAAAGCTCCAAAGAGTGTGTCTGAGATATGAGAACTGAAAGTAATGTTATAACTCTGTAGTATTGAGATGACTTGTCTGCTTCTTGATAATTCCTTCATAAAAGCACAAAAAGCTTTCGGTCCATCATCTCCAAAGAAAAATTGGTTTAGAAATTGTACAGAACACGGGAAACAGAAAGCTTAATTTTTTATTATTTCCCTCATTTTATAAAGGCATTTCTATAGGCTCAAAGTAAATGTAAAAGACTTCAAAAATCAATAAAGTAATATTTTCTCTTTAGTATTCCCTTCTTTGAAATGTTCAGAAGTGCAGCAGACTAGAGAATACAGTCAAAAGTCCCCAACCTGTAAAGCTTACAGCTTAATGCTACAGTTTTACGAGGAATTCATGAAAAAGTGCATTTTTTTCTATGGATTTATTAACACACATTTTTTTATACTGTAAATTGAATAACCTGCTTCTTTAAACAAGAATTTTTGTGTTACATAGAAGTAAACTGAACAGGTCAATATTGTAGTCCTCTTACCCAATCCAATAAACACTACAGAAATTATCCTTAGCTAATGGTGATCTATACCTAAAAGAGATCTGTCCCATAGTGTCAGCTGTCATGCTGCAAATCCTGGTTAAAGATACTAAGGGAATACAAACTGACCCAGGTAAAAGGGAGTGAAGAGATTTTTTTTCTCTCCTTCAGTTTGAAGGCCGAGAGATTTCATTCATTAAATTTGCATCAATACATTTCCTGTAGATTGACTATCGTTTGCAAATTAAGGGATCATTGATGAAAGTATCAGGGAGAGTAACGCTTTTTGAAACAGACTTTTAAATTAAGTAACACCTAAAAATATATAAATGGAAATGTTCCGTATTTCCGTATTTTCTTCTCTCATACTATTCTTTTCTTTCTGTTGCATTGTGTATCACAATGCAACAGATGTTTTGCATAATTTTTCTACAAAGAATAAATACATGAAAAAATGAAACAACAAAACTGAGCTTTTCTACATTTTTCCCCAGTAGGCATTCTAATTGCTTTCATGAGGCACTAATTAAAAATTAGCCTTTTTTTCCAGCATCAGATACTTGGTTTTTGTTGATATTCTTAGTACAGTAATGGATATCTGTGCTCTTCTAAGCCCCCCTTCAGCTGACATTTAAAGTAGAGGCAATTCCTATTTATGTCAACTACCATTGCCAGCCGTGTGGGAATAAATGAGACACTTGTTATTAGGCAGAATGAGTGTGCTACTGCTAATAATTGTGAGCTGCATTGCAGAAGACTGTTAGCTTCTTCTCAGTAAATGCAGAGAGTGATTTCTTATCAGCATTGAACATAGTAGCACAGGAAAAAGATATAATGAAAAGTAGCTGCACTGAGCCTTAACTACTGGAGACATATGAGTCCACTGGCTTTTGGGATATCAGTAGAGTAGTCACTAAGACATTCATGGTGTTTGAATATATACCTTATTTCAGGCATTGAGATTAATGAATTATAGAGATTATCTGTTTAGTCATCATCATAAATGATACAGTATAAAAACCTAAAATAGATATAGTTAGAAACCCTAGGATATTGATGGCATAAAGATTCTTTTACTTAATTAGAAAATCAGAATGGGGTTATTAAATTTCATTGTTTCCTTACATAGTTCAGGCAACTAAAAATGAAGCCATCAGTTGACTTCTAAGAAAGGAGTGGTCTTTTCTTTACAAAGTAAGAAAAAAATTTCATTTTTTTTCTTTTTTTCTATATATTTGTGTCTATACATCATATTCAATAACAATATAGAGATAACTAGCACTCTCTTTTGCAACAGTACTGTAAAGCCTGCTTCATAAAACACAGTAACCATCATTAGGCTGAATGCCAATGACCTGTGTTTAATGGGGACGATCCCACAGATCTTACACAGATCTCCTCATTGGTGCCATGAGGAGCACAGAAGGAGAAGCATACATCCTGTCCTAACTGTCCGAGCTGGTCAAAGCTGACTGAAGTACATTTTGTACCGATAGTCTTTTTTTGGGGTCTTTAACAATTAGGTCACATGAAGAAGGTCTTATGGTTTCTCCACAACCTCTGTTTCTGGCTGTGTGAGCCCGGATCTGTGCACAATAGTTAGGGGATAGTGCAGCCTTCTCCAGGTTTCCATTATCTCCTGTGGGTTCAGTCCTCCAGGAAATGAAACCTGGAAATAAATTTATATAAAACCCTTCCCTAGCAACATCATGGAAATATGGCAGATGTTATTAAAATCAAGCTAACATTTTTTCTTACCCGTCTTTAACTAGAGATAGAGAACACAATGAACAAGAGCAAACAAATTGACACTAGATAATTATCAGATTAATTCAACTGATGAAAGTTACAGTTTTTCATGTTATTTTTATACTCAGGTAGATTTGAAGATCAATGTACCAACAGTTAGTGATTCATTGAATGATGGAAACTTTGGCAAGAAGCAAGACTAGGAGAAAATGAAATTACAGTTCGTAAGTATTAGAGGTACTAATTTTATCTTGTAGAAGGGAGGCAGATTAATATTACTATTCAGGTAAGAAGAGAGTTCATCTCTCTTTTTAATTTCACATTTTATAACAAAACAGTGCAGTGCCAATTTTTTAAGCAAATATGACTTTGCTATTAGGAGGCCCCTGGCTGTGCACTGATTCTGCAGTGCAGGGGCTCAGCCTCTCTATGGTCTGAACTGGGGGTTGCTACTGTTGCTTCCTCTGCTCCAGCTTCATCTCCGGAGAGAGCAGAGGGGTGACACCCCTCCCCACCACAGTCACTGCTAACAAACCATAGCCCCGTGTGTCTGGGGCTGGGGGTATTGGGGAGTGTCACATCTGAGCAAATCAGGACCTGCAAGGGATTTTTTTATTTGGTTTGGTTTTGGTGTAACATTTTTAACTTTCATATTCTTGAGACTTTTGTGCAGCAATTTTGAATGTTAATGTCACTAAGTGGACCTTCAAAATTAATTTACTCTACTTTAATGAAAATACTAAAACATGAATTGGACTAACAAAAATTTCTTAGCTTCTCTTTTGCATATAGCAAGTTTCTGAGTGTGATTAATTTTTACCATTATTACGTTATTAGTATCATTCTAGCTATTGTCTACACATGTTTAGAGAAAATAAGAAACTCTAGAGTAGAAGAATGGTTAAAATTCTTTATAATACCAATGTTCCCCAGACGTAGTGCATTAGCAGGAGATTAATGTTGGAGTGAAAATTATCCATCATTTATCTAATATAGTATTTATTTGTGGTCAGATCAAATATTTAATCCATCGTGGGTTTCATATTTATATTTTATATATAAATGAAATTTTTCTTTTCTTTCTGCCTGAGGATTTTATCACTTTTCTTTTTTCCCTTTCAGAATTTAGTCAAACAAAAAGCAATTGCAAGCAGTAGTATCTGCAAATATATTGTCTACTATAGGCAGGAGGTCTGTAGCAATGGAGCATTACCTGTATTAATAAGAGTTAACACAAACTACTGATTCTCATTGTTATATAACATCAGCAGTTCTCAATGAATCATAACAAATGTATTTAGCTTCCTATGATAACCATAATGACAAGGATCATGATGATTTTGCTACTTTTTTAGTGGAGAACCACTGACTTTCCCAGTAACAAAGTAGGGAGTTAATGTAAGGAAGTCCTTGCTTACTTCTCAACTTAATAGGCAATAAAATAACTTCATGAAGATCAAGAGATCAAAAAAGTAACATTAAGATATAGGGCTTAGTAAAATTTGAGTTATGTTTTACTGAATTACTTTGAATTTTGTTGAATTATGTATTATTTTCACATTCTTTTGTATACGTGACAATACACATGCAAATTTACAAGATAAGGTTATTTTAATAAGTTATATGGCTCAACCCCCAAAATTTATGGATTTTTACTGAGGAAGTTGTTAGATGAAACTATAACCTTCTTTGTTACCTCAAAAACCTGAGGGTGTTTTATTTTGCTAATGAGTTAATTTCAACATAACTTTCAACTTTCAACTTTTGTTGATTCAAAACTTAAAATGTAAGTAAAGTAGCAGTTGTCTGCATCTAGAAACTAGTCTAAAAATAATTTTAAATTGTTATAAATCGTTTACTGAAATACTAAACAGGAAGTTCCTTCCACTTTTTTTTTCTTCAGGTTGAGTCTCTATTGGACCTGTTCCCTGATTCTTTTGAATAATGCTATAAACTATTCTTTTAGTGAAATTCTTTTTTCCATTAGAGGCACTGTTACAACAAAATATTGCTTGTAAAAGTGGAGAAACAAATTTAAAAAATAATGTAGGTCTGCCTTAAAATAGATATAGACTATCTTTCATTAACATACGGTAGCCTGGATCTCTTGAGGCAGCTCTTTTACATGCTATAGTATATCTTATAGAGGATGAAAAAGTATACTCAACAAAACATATTTAAAAATATGCTTTAGTTTTAACTTTCAACAAAAGAGAGGAAGCAACCTCACTGATATAAATAGACACTACTCGGAATTTGTAAACAACTCACTGTGCAAACACATCAGAATCTGTCCAGGTTCTTAGTTGTCATGTTCATATTGAATGCAAGTTTCAGTTCAAATTGAAGTTTTTCAAAGGAAATGGTCATTTATTCCCTAAATTATAGTAAATTGCATAGCGCTCAATTCTGAGATGAAGGAGTGTGGTGTATACTGCTACTGGAAATGAAACAAACATCTGTTTAATGAGGATTTTTCTTGAAGCTCTTGTTCCTGGATCCTCAAAGTAAATGGGAAAATCGGGCTACTTTCCAGTTGTTTGTGTCTGTTTTGAAGATACTGAACTTCTGGGGATTAATGGGTAAGGCATGATAGCATAGATAAAAAGTATATTTAAAAAAAAATGGGGAAAATATATTACTTGTTTTGAGGTTTATAAGATTTAGATTCAGCTCCCACATTAAGCATTTTACTTGAAAATTATTCACCTATTCAGAATTAATATACTTTAATAGAAGATAATAGTTAGCAAATTACCAGCTACACTACCATAAATTAGATCCAGTATATACAAAAACAACAAGGTAATTACTGGTTTTGTTTTAAAACATCATAAGCAATTGAAAACTTTCTCCCTGGGTTATATAATCCTAGTTTGGCTGTTAATCAACACCCGATGTCCCTCAACTACACCATTTCCTACCTTAAAGCCAGAATAAAGAGTACTAATGAAATTGAACTTTACAAAAAGACCTCCACACTCTGTGGTGCAAAGGTGGATCTAGGAAATCATCCATCAGCCTCCTGTCTCTGACATGTTTGTAAGCAGATCAGAGACATTGCTGTCTTCTGCTTGGCTGGGGGGACAAATGGCCAATGCTATCTCTTCTGCATGTCCTAATGGTCCTTCTAACAGTCTTTTCCACTGGACTGTTTTTCTTCCGGGTGCAAACATTTTAGAAATATCCAGTGAAAGTCACATACACACAAGTGTTGTCATATATGTACAATTATTTTGCCTGTTTTCTATCCCTACTGTGGAAAAGCTGTAGCGGTTAACCAATGCATGTCAGCTGTTCCTGTTCCTTTAATTTGGAGAGCAACTGTTCAATTCCAGTAAACTTACTTTTAGCAGGTTATAACTTTTTTTGGGGAGTATTCCATTTTTTATAGACAGGTTCCTTGGCTGAGTAACATCAGTGGTTTTGTGAGGATGTAGTATAATTGTTGGTGTTTGATTGCTTTTTATTTTTTCTTTTATTTTTTTTTTTGCCTAAAATACAGATGCAAAGTTGATGCAACTAGTGCAAACTGATGTGTGACTTTCTTTAAAGAAACATCGGTGTCCAGTAGAGTTTTCATTTACCTTGACACAGGCCCCAGAGGGACACTTAAGATTTCAAAAGTGTTTGAATGCTTGCTCTTGACATAACTATTTTCCTTTTAATATTGAGAGTCCGATACCACTCGGTTTGACGGGAATATATGTGGGTCAGAAACCTCACCTTTAATGATTAAATTTGAGCTCTCAAATAGTTTTGAAAATATTTTAGAGTTATTAAAATTGCTTTAATATTCATGCTCCTTCAAAGGCACAGAGGAATAATTCATGCTCTCACAGCAGAGACATCAGATTCCTTTTATAACTTCAAGGAATATAGTGGCAGGAGTTATTTTCTACACAAAGATATCTGACTTAATGATGAGTGACTCATATCCATTGCAAAATAACATAATAAATGTTTATAGGAGTTAATGTTACTTTGACCTACTGCATGTAGTCACAGACATTCCACTGATTAAATTTCTAAATAAAACAAAACAAAAATCCCAAATGTTACCAGTTTGGGGGGTTTTCTTTCTTTTGGATCAGATGTTATGTAACACTCTAGGATTTAAAAAGATATATGTTTGTTGATTATTAGTTCCATTAGAGATATTATATGCAGTGTACTTACTGAAAGAGTATTACTATGATTATGTTGTTACTGAGACTCTTTTTTAATGGAATGGTATCACTCCTTACATGGCTGTTCAGGGAAAAAAAAAGAAAATGGCAAACAAAAAAATAGTAAAATAATATTTTCTACCCTTTTTCTGTTCTACATTCCTATTTCCCTTTTGTTCAATGTTTTTCTCAAAGATTATAATGAAAATACTTTAAAAAAAGCCAATCAAATATAAAAATATCATTAAAAATATGTTTGTTTTCATTTCTGCTTGCTGACTTTCTCTTAAGTTTTTTTCCTTTTCCTCTTGAATCTTAAATCCATTCAACATATCTTCTGGAAAAGCATTCAGAATTGATCATCCAGGTTTATTCAATATCTTTCATGTTTACAACTTTAATTAAGAAAAAGCACAATTTACACAAATATTTTCCATGAAAATTATGTATAAATAATATATGAAATCATATAGTTACCATTTGAGTGACAAAACTGAGAAAGTATAGTGCCCAGAATAGGAAACTCTACACACAAAATGCAGTGAGGTAATTTTTCAAAGATTGTAAATAAACACAATTATCAAAAGTATTTAATTCTCTTTTATGATTTTCCTCTTGCTATTTACATGGGGTTGGGTTTTTTGTGTATAACACATTATAATAAACCAAAGTACAAACCAACTAGTAGTGTAGACTAACCAAGCTTTTACCACTTGAATAAAAATAGTGTTGCTGATACAGTGAGAAAATTGGAATTATTTCAGCGTAGAACTTTCACCTGTACATTTAAAAGGCACAGGGTTTGCACAGGAAGCATTTCCAGCAGGATCCTCTAACAGTAATATATCCTTACAATAACAGGCTATTATTTGATAACCTCCCTCCATGGAAAAAACCCCAGACTTCACAATGTGCTGGGAATATCATCCTATATCATTCTGATTGATTGACCTTTTTCCTCCTTGATGAGTTCAAAAGTTTGATAACGTTAATTATTTAAAACTCTGACATCCTTTACTGTTATATTAAATGTACAGAATAAATGACAGTGGAAATAATTGGAAAATCTGAGGCTCAGAAAGGTTAAGTGACTTTACTGAGTTCACAGTGTGGATTTTTTTGACCTCTTGACTTGAAGAGCCATATTTAGTTCCTTCTCCAGCTTAATCCAATTAGTAGTTTGATCGTCAGTTCAGCCCAAAGAACAGTTCTTTTCAACCATCTGCTTTTATCACATAGTAGTTGAACTGGCCTTATACGCTCTGTGGGAGAAGGACACGAGGTTAGGTGCATGTTTCCTTTTGCAGTGCCCAGAACTTAAGGCAATCATAGTGCCTCCCTGCAGAATAATGAAGGGGGCTGGTGCACTTGCATTTTACTGTGCCTATCCTGGGCAAGTGCCTCAGCTTCTGTATGATCTTTAGAAAGAGTCCTGAATACTTGAATAATTTTTCTCTCCCACTTCAGCAGCTGTAGTTATGGACATTAAAATAAACTGCTTTGTGTTGGCCCTAAAATAAATGTGCTGTAGCAGTTGGCAGATCTTTTCTTTAAATATACCATCATGAGAGCTTGTCAAAATATGGTGCTTCAATCAATAATGCATTAAATCCAACAATAAAGTGAGTAGTTTTAGGCATGCATTTACTCCACATGATTGGGCATATTGCCTACTGAGTAGTAGGGTTTTTTGCATTTTCCAAACACTGTCAAGAGATTACAATCAGGCTGATAAAGGGAAAATTGCTGTTAGTGAGGACCACTGTACTGGGTTTTTTTGCACTATTCTTTTCAGCTTATTTTCAAGTTATATCTCTGTCTCTAGTGCAGGGTTTATGAAAAATACTTCATCAGTAACTAAGTTTTTCTTTCTGACTGATGATAGTGTAAAATTGGAGTAGCATAAGGAGGAAGAAAAAAAATGTACAAAAGCATGAAGCTGAGCTCACCTAGGAGAAAACCTCTGCCTTTGAAGATGAACCTAACCATTTAAAGAAAGCATTAAATGTCTGTATGAAAATACAGCCAGATTAAAATAATATGCAGAAAGAGTCAGATGTATCCAAAGCATAGTAAAATCCTAAAATCATAGAATGGTTTTGGTTGGAAGGGACCCTTAAAAATTGTCTAGTCCAACCTCCTTCCTGTGGACAGGAACGTCATTAATCTTTATTAAATCACTTTTAATAAATATTGGCAGTTTACATTTCACAATGCAAAGGAGGAATTTTCAAGTCTAAGAGGGGAAAAAACAGGACATACTCAAAATGTAGTATTTCTGGCCAAGGATTCAATAACAACTGGAAACTGCCTAACCATCACTGGAAGAAAGCAACTGCTGTGAGCAACTGCAGTCAGTTGCTAGATGGCTAATGCAGCTGCAGCACAGGAGGGCAGCAGTTAGGATGTGCTTTTGTACAGCAAAATTGCATTGTAAGATTGGTATTACCCAATGCTTTTAATTTAGTGAAAAATTAGTAATTTTGTGAGTTTGATGTCTGTCTGTGGTCACTTGGACTTGCTGAAGTTAGTCTTAATAACAGATACACAACTGAATGATCATTAGTAGCATCACTTAGACTGCTTAATAAATGATTTCGTTTATCTTATTTTTTCCTGGGCAAAAGTAGCTTTTAATGGCATAGTGTAAAGAAAGTCAAATACTTGAGGGATTTTTTTTGTTGTTTAATAAGCATGAACTATGACATAGAGGAGATGAAAACATAGTAAAATAACATGACAAGCAATTAACAATTAATGTCAGTGAAAGTCAGTATTGTTTTGTCATTGCATGAAATGCACCAGATTTTCCCATTTTCTTTATGTCACATGGCACTCCAAATGATTTGGTACCCTGCTAGCATGACTTTAGGACATTTTCAATATAGGGGAATGGCTTAAAATATAAACACTGGATGAGATATCCATTTCTCTGCAGTTAGATCTTTGTGATGACTTAAGGACATAGCAGATTTCTCCTGAAATTTGGAAATAGCTGTCTGCTTGCTGGCTGTTAAG
Source organism: Manacus candei (assembly GCF_025592945.1). Lineage (NCBI taxonomy): Eukaryota > Metazoa > Chordata > Aves > Passeriformes > Pipridae > Manacus > Manacus candei. Next base: position 17,443,923 of record NW_026138059.1, on the reverse strand, counting down.
GCCATTACAAACCAGCTTAAATAAAGTGTACTATGAGTATTAAAATTTAGTCTGCAACAAACAAGACTGAGAGAAGAAACTTCTCACACTCATACCACAAATGCCCAAATGATTTTTCACTGTTTCAGGAAAGCTTCTTGTTTGTCAAAAGCAACATTACTATTGAAACATATGGAAGTATTACATGCTCTGCCTCACTGAAGCAAGATTCAACAGTGCTAGTAATTCACTGTATTCTAACTACAACTTTGACTCCTTCCATAAATAAATTAATAGAACTATCTCTTTATGAGAAGCAATATTTTGCACTATGCTTAATTCCAAAGGCTGAAGGAAGAAATCTTTTTGTAAAACCCTTTTCCACAGGTGTTTCAAAATTAGATAGTATTTAAAAATTTACTATCCTAATTAATGAGGAAAAATTCAATAGATTTGTTTTAGAATTAGTCTGGCCTCTTCCATCACATCGTATATGAACTATCTGATGCTGAAAAGCTTCTAACATTTCAAGTTAGGGTAAAACTTAAAAATTGAAGCTGGCATATTTGTTAGGCTTAAATATTAGGGAAATGACCTTTATTGATGACCTTTATGCTGAAAGAGAATACATGTTAGACATGGTTTAAAGGTAATAGTACATAATCAGTGCTCAGAATCACACATATAAACATTAAGACCTGACCAAGTTAATAATCAAGTTCATTCATTTTCATGGCTAGGCTTCGTGAACGAAGATTTGGGAAGGGCACTACCCACGTTTGTTACAATAATAATAATCAAGTACATTGGTTGAAATTTGCTCTTCATCTTGCAGTGTTAAATTTTTTCGTATCTTAGCTTTTAAAAGTCAAATATAGCTCGAAGTTTACAACTGGTATTAGGCAGATTTGTAGTGACTTTCAAATAATAATCATAAAAGAAAATTAATAAGTGAGTTTTTCTTCTGTTGAAATAAGTATTTTTATCACTGCCACTACACTGCAGTTTGTACAAAGCACTGAAAAGGTGACAGATTTTTTGCATTCATTCAGCAATATATAAGGAACTTTTTTTTTTTATTAGGTTCATTTTGATGAATTTTACCTTTCTAGGAAAAGTCACCAACATTAAAGAATCATTCCTGTTATGTGTTTTGTAACAGCGCGCTGACTGTATAGTACAAGCCTGGCATGAACGTTACTGTTAGAAAATATATGTCTCAACAATAATGAGCTTTATTGCTGTCAAAGGCAGGCACTTTAAATAAATTCGAACATACAATTGCATGTGTTTGTGAATGCCTGCTTTCATTCATCAATCAGTGTCAAATAATATCTACATACAAAGTCTCTCCATACAGCAAACGCACAATGAAAATAACCAAACCTCAAAAAGAAATTGTGACACAACTTTGTTATAGTAGAGTAATTTGCAAAATAAACTTGTTATTTGGAATAGATGTTGAAAATGAAGTCCCAGGAAAGTCAGCAACTAATTTCTGAGGATTTGCTTCCATCTAAAGTTATTTGTAGCTAGAAAGTTTAGATTTTCCTCATCATATAATGGCATCTGGATTAATGGAAACTATTGTGTAATGACTGGACTTCTTAAATTTTAAGAGAAATGTATGGTATTAGATATGTTAGTGAGTATATTTGTGTATATTATTATCAAGGTCCAATTTTGAATAGATTTCTTTTTCAGGGGTGTGGAGGTTTTATTTTTTTTTATTTTTGTTTGTTTTATTTTCCCTTGCTAAATCTGGAGAATTCTTCAGATTAATCATGTTACTTTCTCAGTATCTAATATAACTGGATTTTTTTCACCACATTACACACAAGCTTTGTTAGTGTCTTTGTTACAGGTACTGATAAACTACATTTGAAGTTCAATAAAACTAAATCAACAACAACAAAAAAATAAATACAGCCTTTAAATATTACCAGAATACATAGATGTAACTGGGAAATGTAGAGTTTTATGGGAACTTAATTTGATTTAAGAAATTTTAAATTGCCATTCAACATATGATCTTCAGAACTTCATTCTTATTGTTTGAAGGCTTTATTAGACTATTTTTGCAGTCTGCATAGTTTCTATTCCTGTCAAATCAGTACAGAGGTGACTGTATAAAATTAAATTAATGATATATTTCATTCTTGGTCTAGTAATGGTACATGGTTTGCTTCTATCAATGTCTCTTTAAGAGGTAAATTTCTAGGCTGTGAGTCTTCTCCACATGTAAAATTAATCAAACTAGGTAAAAGTAAATACAGTTCAATAGCAGTATTCAGTTATTTACACTGTAGATTGCATTCACTGGAGGAAGAAACATACATATTTAGTAGATGCCCTTAGGTAAAAAAGTTCATCTGAAACCTGGCAGGTTTTAAAGTTTCAGGTATAAGAGTATTTACCACTGCATAAATTATAATGCATTTGTTGCATACCCATAACTTTCATGACTGTGATAGTCCAAGATGAAAGCATGCTTCTGATGTATATTTTCCTCACTATTAATCTCCCAGAATATATTTTTTTATTCTAAGCAATATTATACTTGCAGCTATTATTTATGATAGACTCCAGCTTCCATGAGATTATTTTACTGCTACTTACCCTATCCTTATTTTGCAAAAAATTTAGTGCTGCTATGTGTAGAATTTCTAAACTTAAGTTACTCTTAATTCACATCTATTCTCTCTCTGCATGAAAATAATAAAGTTTTCTAAACTAACAAAACCATTAATATGCTAGATTATGTGATTTCTGCTACTCAGAGTTGCTAATTTAAGTACATCTTTTTAATATCTAAGAGCACATTAATGATCAGTCTTTGAATTCTTATAAGTTTTTCAATTTAAACAAAATGCAGTGTGTGTATGTGTTTAAGAACACGAAGGCAGGCACAGCTTTTTCTTTTGAGACTGTTGTCCCATACACTATACATATCCGATTCTGTTTCTTGTCCCTTCATCATAGCATGCTGCTGAGAAAGATACTGAATGCTCACTTCAAAAAGCATCTTTTCTTTTTTTTTTTTTCGCGTGTATCTGTGTTCATTTGTGGAATACCTTTTCTAGAAGCAATTAAACATTTTCGTCCTAGGTCACTTGGTGTATCTTCTGATGAGGAAAGTACCTTCAGGCAAATGGCACACAAACTCTGAGATGCAAATCTCCCCTTGAGCCCCATGCCTTGTCTTTGACATCAGCAGACAGGGTTTGTGCACAAGACCTCTGAGAGCTGTCTGCGACCTTGGAAAAACCAGCACACTCCTCTCACACACATCTTCTTTTTTAACTTTCATCAAACACAAAATGTCAAGTCCTCTCTCTCATTCTGCACTTGTCAATAACCTAACACAGAAAACCTAAAAAGGTAACAACAAATGTAGTAGAAGGAAATGAATGAGGAGTATGCAAAGAGTGGGCTGGAGTGATGGAGTGTGGTGATTTGAAAGGGAGGGAATGATAGAAAAGACACAAACTCTGAGATCACATTTACTACTGCTTTTAGAGATCTATTTTCTTCCTAAAAATGAAGTGAGGTGCCATGATTTTGCACAAATTGTTTTCTGTTAATTTACATACATGTCAGAGTGATTTTCTGAACATAACATCTCTGTTACCACACTCATGCTCTCTCAAAAAGAAGTTACATTGGGTTGAAAATAACATTAATTTTTATGCCTCTACTGCTGGTGCACAACATCGTCCCTGGGTGCACCAGTGAACAAAAGGTACACTGGCATGTCACTATAAAGCTGCCTGAAATAAGGGGACACAAAAGTGCAGGACACAGTCTGTGCCCATCCTTCCACTACTGGTGGATACACGGAGGCTTCCATGACATACTAGAGCAAAATCTCAAGCATTTGCAAGTAGAAATGCGTTCTGTCCCTTCAAGGAATGATGTCAAGAGTCATGCCAGAGGAAGAAAGCCCAGGTTTTATTATTTGCTATATAGTAGAGCAAAAGTTGCTCAAAAACCACTAAGCAGTTCTTTAAAATCCTTGAGTGCACTAATAGTATCATCAAAACCAGTGGGACTACTAATACGTGATAGGTGGTCTAAACATTTACTAGAATTTAAGTAAAAATCAATTCTGGTTTTAAAGGAGACAAAGGTTAGTCTTCATGGTTGTTGTTATGGTTAGGTAGTTTTTCATCACCAAAACTTATTTTGCAAAATAATTGTAATGACTTGTAATACCTATGATTTTCGTTGCATGTGAAAAATTGTGTATGAAACACAACTGTCATTGTGCTCAGTAATTGATAGTCTAATTATATCTTTATTAGAGAAGTAAGAAAATGAAGGTCTACTTTTTTATTAATTAAACAAAAATACGACCTGAGAAGGATACACTATCAGTCTTGTTAAGATGCTCCAATGGAACTTAAACTTATAAGTTGCTTTTATTAGGTTTCTACAAACTTTGAAAAACTGAACATTTTGAAAACAAAAATGTGTCTCAGAGGTGGAGAAAGCGTAAGAATAGGAAAGAAATAGGAAGTGTGAGACTAATGAAAAAGAACAGAATTAAGAAATTAAGAAGATAGCAAAATCCCAGGTTATTTGCTTCAAACATAACATTGAAACTTAAATGCTTTAACTTCTGTCCATTCTTTATTTATTCCTATGTATTTTGTCTAAGAAATTCCTGTGGACTGCTTTGTAAGAGCCAAAGACAATTATAAGTGAGTCTAATTACTAATAAAGAGAAAAAAACCACATTTTGTAAGCGACATAGTACTAAATAAAATTTAATTAAAGTTTTCCTATATAACTTGATAAAATTATGCTGGTGAATAATTTTTATTATCATATATGAGTACACCTTGGAGATTTAGGCCCTGGCAACTAAAAAGACAACATTGTGCATGTATCACGGAATATTTTAAAAAGTATTGAAACAACAATAATATTTTCTTTATTTGTACTGGATCTCACTCACATTAGTAGTAAGGGTTTGCACTACTGTTATAGTTTGTATCTTTTTATTAGTACATAGCTATTTGTAGGTGTTTTTTACCATTCTTAGGGATCCTTAAACATGTGAATTATTGCATTTCTAAGTACAGAAAGAAGCTTATTTAAAGCTGTTCCAAACATTTTTTGTTTCTTTCTTTCTAGAACTCACTGAAATTATACCACTCCAGACTGCTCATCTATTGTATCTGATTAGCATGTCACACCATGTGTAAACTTTATACTCCTCTTTTCTTTTTCTTCACTAAGTTCAGCCCTGGATTGTCCCAGTATGTTTTTAAGTTCATACATGATATACCTGTTTCTAAAGCTTCATCTGTGTTTAGATGTTGTTCCCCACCCACCCTACCAAATGTTGGGTACTGTACATACAATTCTGTAGCTGTTGAGTATTCACTTGTTATGTTTTTATGTCCTACTGAAATTACCTCCTTCAATATTTAAACTATATGGAATCAAGAATAAAAATACTTATTCGAGGACCAAAGGTGCTCCAAGGGATCAAAGGCTTTTCTAAGCATGAACCTACATCTGTATCTTCACTAATAAACTCACCTTCTTACAGTCAGCAGATAAATGATGTAATAAAAATAAATAAATAAAAATAAATCTCCAGGTTTTCTTCTAAGTGATATTTTTCACTGTTGATTGGTTATTAGATTTGTGCATTCAGTAATCACTCTGGGCATGAGGTAAATAAGTTTGATGATGCAGTGACCAACTTCTGTAGTTATTAAAATCGTAACCATTTGCAGATCCATTTCAGACTTCCTCTATTCGTAGCTATCATAATAATAAGGTACAGCTAAAGGTATAGCTCTGAATAATTCAGGATGCAACTTTCTAATGGTTTCTGCATTCCCCTCTTTTTATTTCTTCTCTGCATCATTGCAATACCGCCGTATATTTTCTCCTTTTCCCATTATCTCTCTTCTTTCCTATGATTACTTTCATTACTGTTGGTCTCCCTCACTACCTCAGACTATTAAAAAATGTGGGCACATTTTAATATATTTTTATGTTCAGTGTGGTTTTACATACTCAATACAAAATTTATCATGCAAAACAATATATAGACATAACAAATTTTGTGCAGTGTCAAAAGCTCATGCTGTATAAGAGTTGTTAAGCTTTTGACTATCCTTTGTTAACTGTCTTTTCCTAGTTCTAAATTGAAGAATATTTAATTTATTTCTGTACTATTCCTCCTAAATGTATTGTTTTTCTCACAGAGTCATGATGATGTACAGATACTTGAGATGTTTCTGTGTTAAAAGCATATAATAACCTCTACTTAATAAGCCTTAGGAATAATAAACCTGTAACAGAAGGGGTATATTACAAGATTAATTAAAGGCTAACAAATAGGTCATTGAAATAACAACAAGCAACAGTAAGTTTAGCTGGACACTAAACAAGCAAAGGAGTACAAAAATCCTTCAGCAGAAAAAAAATCTAACTCAAAATAACTGTTGAAGTATTGTAGAATCTCAGACGTTCCACAGAAGTTTCACTATCAGTTTACAGTTACATTTGGTGTATTAAAAATGTAATTATTTGCATTTTAAAATTTGTGTTACTCAAACTTACTTTTCATCCATATTCTTGTAATCTTCAGTTACTTAGAGACATTTATGACATGGAAATAAAGTCTACTTTTGATTACATATCCTGGTTTACTTCTTTTAGATTTTACCCTTGCAGATATTCAATCAATTTCTCTAGCTCTCTTAGAACTTTATCAAGACTTCAGGTCTGAGAAATTGAAACATCCAAACTAGAACTGATAGAATTGCATAGCGAGATATAACTGCCTTCAAAACATATCAGCACAACCTTTCCCATAGTAATTTATTCTCTACTGGAAATAAACAAGCAAAGAAAGGAATGTTTCTCATCGAGTTCCCAAAGTTTTCACTGATAACATTGTAGGAGTAAAATAGTATGAAAATATCATCATGTTATGATAAACATGCTTTTATAGATGACAATTCTGACAGAAAATAACACCATTCTTCATTATTCTTAGAGCCCTAGCCCACACCAGAACTGAATGTGAAGAGATGTACACAAATGTTTAGTATTACAGTGTAAAAACAATCTCTAAGCAGCTAGTCTTTCAACCGAATAAACACACAGCTTTACTAAACTATTAAGTTAATGCACAAACAAATGAGGATGCCATTTTTGTTGTTTATTTTAGTCCTTTGCAAGACTTAAATTATTGCCAAAGAGACAGAAAGATGGTACAAGAAAGCTATGACTATTCCTATACATTCCAAATACATCTTCAGTTGGATTCTCATACTTCATTGATTCTTTTGTCTTTAATGATCATTGCCAATCTGTGCAATGGACAAGCAGAAGACTAACATTGATGAGCAGTCTGTACTTCTTTCAAGTAGATTTTATAGCAGCATATAAATATTTGATATGCAGATCACAAACCTCACATCTTCTATTGATGTAATTAACAAGAACAATTGTACTACATTCATGACTGTTTTCAAGGAAATGGTTTGCAGGAAAAATAAGCTACCATCTCCCATACTCTGAACACACAGCATAAGAAATTTATCTGTCATTTTTTAGACTTGCTCCTTTTAGTGTCCACAGTTTTAGAGCTAACTTATGCTAAGCTTAAAACTGAGGGAAACAAAGACTCAGTTCTAGCTGACTGTAAAATACAGCTAGTTTAAATAGATTTTTAAGATGTCTGACCTGTTGTTTCACTGTACCACTCTTGCCTGTAGAAGCTCTTCTTGCTTGGCCAGGCAAAGGCCTTTTACCCTAGCATAGCCAAGGATTTTGTTGTGCTAGAAAGCTGCACTACATTTCTAGTGAAACTTGTTTCAGGTAACCTTTTTCCACTGAAAACAAAATAAAGCAGATAGATCAAACTATTTCAAGAGAAAGAATATACTCCATCTCAGTTCTGAGACACCAGATGGCACATTTAACCATTTCAAATCTATGCAGGGATTGAAGCTGGGCTTACAAACGCAGTGTAAGCATTGATGTAATTTTTCACACTGACTACAGAACTTACATTCTGAGGCAGAAGAAATATGCCACTTCTCATCCCAGAGGCTGACAGATCAAAAAAGCGTGAAGATGCCACTACTGTGCTCTATTGCAAAGGATAGATGTGGCCTCAAAATTCATCCAAGTACCTAAGAAATGGTTAACGTTACAACAAGACTCACTAACCTGTATAGTGTGATTACTGTTAAACAACTTAAAAAATTGACTAACCTTAATGAGCTCATGAGTGAATGAGGGGAAGGTTGTGGATGTGGTCTATCTGGACTTCAGCAAAGACTGACACCGTCTCCCACAGCATACTCCTGAAAAAGCTGGCAGCCCATGGCTTGGACAGGGGCACTCCCTTCTGGGTTAAGAACTGGCTGGAGGGCTGGGCCCAGAGAGCGCTGGTGAACGGTGCTGCATCCAGTTGGCAGCCAGTCACTAGTGGTGTCCCCCAGGGATCAGTGTTGGGCCCAGTTCTGTTTAATATCTTTCTTGATGACCTGGATGCAGGGATTGAGTGCAAATTTGCAGAGGACACCAAATTGTGGGGGAGTGTTGATCAGCTGGAAGGTAGGAGGGTTCTGCAGAGGGACCTGGACAGGCTGGATAGATGGGACGAATCCAATGGTCATGAGATGCAACAAGGCCAAGTGCCGGATCCTGCACTTTGACCACAACAACCCCCTGCAGCCCTACAGGCTGGGGTCAGAGTGGCTGGAGAGTAGCCAGGTAGAAAGGGACCTGGGAGTTTGGATTGACAAACTGTAACAGGAAGAGTGTGGCCAGCAGGACCAAGGAAGTGATTCTTCCCCTGTACTCTGCACTAGTGAGGCTACACCTTGAGTATTGTGTCCAGCTCTGGGCCCCTCAGTTCAGGAAGGATATTGAGGTGCTGGAGCAGCTCCAGAGAAGACCAATGAGGCTGGTGAAGGGACTCAAGCAGAAATCCTGTGAGGAAAGGCTGAGGGAGTTGGGGTTGTTCAGCCTGGAGAAGAGGAGGCTCAAGGGAGACCTCATCACTCTACAGCTCCCTGAAAGGAGGTTGTAACCAGGTGGGTGTCAATCTCTTCTCCCAGGCAACCAGCAGTAGGACAAGAGGGCATGGTCTTAAGCTCTGCCAGGGGAAGTTTAGGTTGGATATTAGGAAGAAATTTTTTACAGAGAGAGCAATCTGACATTGGAATGGGCTGCCCAGGGAGGTGGTGGATTCACCATCCCTGGAGGTTTTTAAGATGAGACTGGATGTGGCATTTAGTGCCATGATCTAGTAACCACGGCGGTGTTGGATCAAGGGTTGGACTTGATGTTCTTGAGGTCTTTTCCAACCTGGTTGATTCTATGATTCAATGGTTCTGTGAATCAGGCCTGTAATGGTAGAGGGCTAACGGTACTCTCAAAATAATTGCAGAAATGTGGCACAGTTTTGCTAGTGAAAGGTAAATATGAAAAAGCTTCAGTCTGTATTTTTGTTATTATTATGATTTTTCTAGGTGAGAGAGTTCATAGCCAAAATAAAGGCCTGTAAATTATGAATACATTAACCAGGACATAACTGAACAGAAGCATAGTAAAGCAGCATAAAGTAGTGTAAACAGTAACAGTGTATAAGCATTCTGTTAAACTGTTATGGTATAGCTAAAGACAATGTATGAACATTTTGCATAAGTATATGATCTGTGTGAGCACCAAAGGGGCAATGAAAGTCATGCACATAGTACGGATTCAATCAATAAAAGTTAGTAAAAGGATGAGATAAGCAAAAGAAGAGACTACAAATAGGCAAGGCATTCTGCATACACCCTGTATTCAAATACATAAGAAAGATTTATATAAAAAAATACATATTCCATTAAAAAATGGTGAAAGCATTATCAGGGGCAGATAAAACCCCCTCATAGACCCCTTTGTGAGGGGCAAAACAGTACAGTAACATAGGTATAAGCCAGGAGAATCAGAGAAGAAAGACAAGCTCACTTCAGTTCTGACATCTTTAAACAATGAGCTCCCTAGACCAATCTCCTGGACCTCAGCAACTAAGAGTCACCAAGGACTGTAGATATCAATGATAACTAAATAGCTTCAGCTCCACAGTACTGTAAGCTTAGAACTTACTTATGATACAAGTGCTAAAGACAAAGTTTTGAAAATAATCATTATTATGCAAAAATAAACCAGTAGCATAATGTGTTAATTATTAATTTTAGTAAAATACATTATTTTTTAATGCTTGAAAATTCTCATCACAGTTGTGTCTAGATACTGGACATACTTATCTACTCATTCATATATGCATAAAAGCTTGTAGAGCTGGGACAGTACTTACTGCTTCACCAAACAAAATCTATGCTATGTGCTAGTAGTATCATTTACACTTCTGTCCTATTTATCAAACCTTACAAATTCATAAAAATACAAGGGGAGGGACAGACAGTGGAAGTTATAATGAATTTTATTCTGATACATTTCCAAGTGCTTGTTCAAGGTAATGAAGTATTACTAAAAATGATAATGAGAACAAAACACTTAGAAACAGAAAGACTAACACTGCATATTTCAATAGTTTCTACTTTACCTTCCCATGAGAATTACCTTTGTTTGTAACTTGAAGCTCTTACAGTTTCATTGCAAAATCAGATTTAATCACTAGTCTTTTAATTGCTCTACTACAACTATTAAAAGTTTGGTTTTTCTTCAGGTGTTCAACATCAAAGAATATACTTAACAATTATGACTAGTTAGGTTGCTATTTTTCTTCATTTCGCAGTAACAATTAAATGTTCCTTACATATGTTAAGATCTATTTAAATACTACATTTGTTAAGGATGCCGTGTGCTATCAGCACAAACACGATTCACAGAGCATTGATGAAAAAGTACTTCTATTTAACACAGAGCTAAATACACTGTCAAATCACTGTAAGTTTTGCCACAGAATTACATGTACTTTCTTTACTGAACTACTGAGTAGCAACCTAAGCTAAGCTTTTTAACAAAGGTTGAAAATAAATGTAACTTGTCAGGATTTTACAGAAAAAAATACACATCTTCTTATGAGTGCTGCAGTTGTAATGGAAGACGTTACTCCTGACAGCAATTGATGACTGCCACTTACCTGGAGTTTGCTACTCCCACAGGAAAGCCAACAGAGAAATCCTTTGAGAATTCCTAACCAATTAAAATGTAATCTCAAATAATTTTATTTTAGAGTAGTCCTAACATATGAGATGACTGTTCTTGTCTCCAAAGTGGTGATGCGAATATATTCTCATTCTTTCAGTATTTTCTAGCAACTGTGTTTTGACTTTAATTTAGTCTTCCCAAAGTTGTCCTTGTTTTTCCTCATTATTACTAAAACCAAAAAAGATAATTGCACAACGTGAACTTACTACTTTTACTGTAGCTGCAAGAGAAAGTATTATTAATAGAGATTTTGTTAGTGCACAGACTGTACCTTTTGAATGCAATTAAACTACTATCCTGCTCCTCTGTATTTCATAAAGATAGAAGCACTTAATTCTTTTCTCTCTTAGACAAAGTTTTAGAAAGATTGGGTTAATTACCTTGTTTGCTGACTGGAAAAAAAAGGGGGGGATTTTAGCTTTAGATTCAGAAGATGGAAAAATTACTTTTCTGAGAACTTTGCTAAAAGGTAGATGGTCATAAAACCATAATTTCTGTTTCATATTCCTATGACTGGAATTTAAACATACAGACTGGCTTTATAGTTATAGACAGAACTAAGCAAGGTTGTGATGTGATCCTTTTCACCCTGAACAGATGTACAAAAGAGATCAGATAAACTGCATCCTAAAAGTGCAAATATCTTTTTAAAATAAGGGAAATCTTGAGTGAGTAGAACAGCTGTAGATATCTATATTAAGTTTCTGCTTTTCTGACATTATATTTTCAGTTGGAAATCTATCATATGGGTCAGTATGAATTTCTAAAAGACAATTTTTTCCTTTATAAACTTCCATATAAATATCTGAACTATGAAACAGACATTTTAAAAATCACCTATTTCTCATTAAATCATCTATAGATTTTTTTCATGCTGATTTAAATTAATTTTCCTTTCAACTGAGATTAATTTGATTTTTTTAAAGTATGTCTCTATTTTTTGCTTATAAATAATAACTACCAATAATGAACTAAATATCAATATTAGATAAAGAAAAGAAAATGGATGTATTTTAGGTGGATAATAAAAAAATACTGCTCAATTGAATATTTCCAAGCTATTACCATAAATATATTTTTAAATGATTAAACATTTGTAAATTGAAATGGATAAAAATGCTGTAAAGATTACAGATTCAATCATTTAAAAGTTAAGATGCATTAGATGCATCCTAGTGCATACATTAAACACATAAAGTCATTAAAAGTCAGCAAGTACTCAGCGACAGCAGTAACAGCAGCGGTGACTATCGTAAGTTCTGGGTCAAAACACTTGAACGAGTTAGACAACAGATTCCTGAAGTCAGGGCAAGACAAGAAAGACTGGAGAGACCTGGCAGGACCCAGTAGCTTTTGCTGAGAGAGGCTAACATGGCAAGGGCATTGCCAGACCAACCACAGGAGATTTAAAGGGCTTTAGGGAGATTCAGTACCCTCGGGTGAGTCCCATCCAGTGCCATAGACTTGTAGTCTGGACTTCTATTCTAGTCAGAGTAGCCGGGACCAGTTCATCACTGTGTTGGTGTAACCCAAACCGTATATTCTACATCCTCTATATCATTTCCCAGGAACTGTTAACAACAGACCATTTGCACACCTGACCCCTCAGGCTATAAGCTGGCTGTTAAGAAGCCTGTGAAATAGGAGGATGTTCCTATCCTCACACCAACAACTCAGGTGTGATAACTCCTCTCTGGGGAATCATTAGCACCTCCACACCCAGCCTGAGGGGTCATGTTTGCTAATGGGCCACCAAGGATTCCGAAAATATCTCACGACTCACAATCACCCATTGTGGAACTCCCCGCCCTGGGGGAGGTACTGGGCATTCCCACGGGAACCTGAGTGTATATAATCCTGGGGTCTTTGGACTTCTGGGCCCCACTCATGGGATCCAGAGGAGGACCAGAACCTCAACTGGACTGCAATCACCACTCTTGACCAGACTGTGACCAGCACTCTCACCAACAGGTTTTCCTTTCCTTTTACTTTGGACTCAGGGGGAACCACGTGGTGTTCAGCATTCTGTTCCTGCCCCAGGGTGCTGGGTTATACATCTGGGTTTTGTGGGTTAAAACTAACTGTTTGTCAGTATAATTGCACTTATTGTATTATTGTTATTAAATTGTAACTCTGATTTATAGTCTCTTTTGAGTTGGGTTCATTTCTCCTGCAGGTTTACCTTTAAACCAGCACAACTTCAGTAAAGCCTTTGATAATGGCAGCCCATGGCTTGGGTGGATGCACTCTTCGCTGGGATAAAGGGCTTGCATGGCCAAGCCTAGAGGTGGTGGTGAATGAAGTCACATCCAGTTGGTGACCAGACAGTAGTGGGGTTCCCCAACGCTCATTATTGAGGCCAATCCTGTTTATATTGTTATTGATGATCTGGACAAGGGGATTGAGTGCACCCTAAGTCAGTTTGCAGATGACAGCAAGCTGGAGGAATGTTGATCTTGTGAAGTGTAGGAAGGATCTGGACAGGCTGGGTCAATGGGGTGAGGCAAACCGGACAAGGTTCAATATGGCAAAGTGCTGGGTCCTGCACTTGGATCACAACAGCCCCATGCAACACTACAGACTGGGAGAGGACTGGCTGGGAAGAAGTCCAGTTGAAAAGGACCTGTGGATGCTGGTCAACATCCCGCTAAACATGACCCAGCAGTGTGCCCAGGTGGCCAAGAAGACCATTGGCATCCTGGCCTGTATCAGCATTAGTGTGACCAGCAGGACTAGGGACATGTTTGTCCCTCTGTACTTGGCACTGGTGAGGAGGACAATGAAGCTGTGGAAGGGGTCTAGAGGGTAAGTCCTATGAGGAGAGGCTGAGGGAGCCAGAGTTGTTTAGCCTGGAGAAAAGGAGGATCAAGGGACACCTTATTGCTCTCTACAAGTACCTGAAAGGAGGTTGTAGCCAGATGGGAGTCAGCCTCTTCTCCCAGGCAACTAGAGGCAGGAAAAGAGGACACAGTCTTAAGCTACACTAGGAGAGGTTCAAGTTGAACATCAGGAAGACTTTCTTCACAGAAAGGGTTGTTAACCATGGAGGAGGACTGACCTGGAGGGGGTGGAGTCACCATCCCTAGAAGTGTTCAAGTTATGACTGGACGTGGCACTTAGTGCCATGGCCTCATTGACAAGACGGTGTTTGGTCAGAAGTTGGACTCAATGATCTTGGTGGTCTTTTCCAATCTTAATGTTGATTCTATGAGTTTTACAAATTATCCAAAAAAGGATATTATATTTTTGGGTTGTATTTGGAGTTTCATGATTTTACTTATTATTTAAAAACAGTGTTATTTTTATGAATTTGTGGAAACTGTGCCAGTGAAAAAGAGATATATTATCTGAGGTGGCATATTACAAAGCAAAGCGATCATTTACTACCTAATAAGTAACCATAGTGTTCTCTATTGTACAAATTGTATTATAATTTTTGAAGTAAAATACTGTTCTCAGTAGCAGCCATTCAAATCCAGTGTGGCTCCAGGTTTGTGTTTTTAGCATTTTATAGAAACAGCTTGCATTTATTCGCATACCAAAGGAAGGATTTCAGAATGCACCCTAGAGCTTTATTAAATTTGCCTAGTGGAATATTATTCCAGAGCTCTTTTATTAAAGAGCACACATTGCAGTATCGTAGGAAAGAGCTGGAACAATAACAGTTACCAGAATTCTTCAATGTTTATTAAAAAAGCAAAAAGACTCAACATTCAAAATTAATGTAGGAAATTATTTTACTGCTGAGATTACTTCCTGAAAACAGTTTGGAAACTCAGTATCTAGGTTTGTTTTGCTGGTAGTGTTTTGCTGGGGTTTTTTTTGTTTGTTTGTTTGTTTGCTTGTTTAGGACTTTTTGTTGGTTGTTTTGGGGGTTTTGGTTTGTTTTTCTGTTTCTTTTCTTTTGTATTGGTAATGGATATTAAGAGTCTAAATTCTGTTCACGTTTTGCAGGTATCTACATCAGTTCTGTATATCTGAAATGTGAAAATATTTTTCTCAGCATTCATTGTAATTACAAGAAATAAGAGGATATGCTAAAAAAAAGGTGCAAAAGCAGTTCTATTAATACAGATACATAAATACAGGAATATTTATCAAGTGTTAGCCTTATCAAGTGTTAACCTTATGGTCAGTCTTAGAAAGGACTTTAAGTACCTCCTCCTTAAGGAAGATAAGTCCTCTTTATTGTCTATCCTTCCCCACAAGGAACTCAAGTCCCACATTGCCTCAGTGTTGCTTTTTATCTATCCTATACTTTTAGTAGAGCTAAATTTCAAGGAGGAATTTACAGTTCAAGAATTAGAAGAACAATAAAAATTACTCATTCTCAAAGGCCCTCTCTGAAATATTAACCTTCTGAAAGTAGACTTCCCTAGTTATCTTTAAGTAGGTAATGGCTCTTGTTTTTAAGATATATGACCAGCGTTCAAAATGTCCCCGGGCAAATTTTAATTTCATAGATCTCCTTAGAGGTGTGAGACCTAGAAACTAGAAGTCTGAGACTTTTATTCCCATCCAAATTTACATTGCTTTTTCTCTTGGCAATAATTAGTTTTGCTTAGTTGCAAACTGCAATGAAAGGAATATGATGGATACAGATGCTCAACCATATTAGGTATCTTGGGTAACTTGTGGGCATACTATCTATACTTAACTTCCAAAGAGGGAATTATTTTTATGAAATTGTCACATGATCTTCTCACCAAAAAAAAAAAAATCTTAAATTTGACTATCAGTATAGTGGATTTAAACAGGACTAAAATTATTGATACACTGCTTGAAGTTCAACTGTCCTAATTTAAGATTATACAACATCTGAATTACAAAATAACAAAGATATCTTAAGTACTCATAATGCCTTTTGCTTTAGACATTTTCAGGAACAACAAATGTTAAAAACATTTCTACTTCCAGACAGAACGATGTGAGTGGTACAGTCTAAAGCTACTTGAATTCTGATTCTCTTCCAATACTTATGTACATATATAGCTGCAATATTTCCTTTTTCTTCTTCCAAAATGAAATCAAGAGTCTGCTCACAGCTAGCAAGAAATGATGGATAGCGTCAATGAGTATTATTCCTTGAGAAGTTCGATGCTCAAACTTCTGCATTAAGATCAATTGGTTTTTTGTTATTAATACTGTAAATTGGATATCATGTTCAACTTCAGGAAATAATTTAATTTTTATTCTCCACAGAAACATTTGACCTACAGACCACTGATTATTCTGGATTTATTAAAATAGCTGCTAGTGACAAGGAGAGTGACAATACTTGAGATGTTACTTTTAGCTCATTTCTGCAAAAAAAGTTATAGTCAAACTCACTGTCACTTCCAGTCTATTCTTATATTCATCTTCTAGCTGTCATTTCCACGCTTGTTGAGCATCCCTGCAACACAATACTTTGCTCACAGCCACAAAGGGCCAAATATCCCCCTTCTGTACAGAACAAGATCCTTGGTGACAGTTGTACTCATGTAAGGAATGAAGTTTAGTTCACTGTTTCTTTTATTCAACAGTGCCATCAAAGAAAGTTGCTTGTTTTGTTGTTGGGTACCAAACCTTATCATATACTCCACTACAATTCCTTTTTTTCATCATCTGACAGAAATGTCAGAAATATTGTTTGTAATATGAAATATTAAATTTGAAATATTATATGTATATATAAAAGTACTGAGTTATTTGTGCCTTCATAAAATGTAAGAGTATTTTTCAAAAATTCTTAACGGACTTTTCAAAATTTTACTGCATTGGGAGCCATACAGGCTAAGTCACAGTCACGTAAAAAGTCAGTGATCAAGTTGTCAGTGTTGGTAAAAATGTTAAAACACACCAGTGTAAAAGTAAATCATAATGGAATGTATATTTTAAAAAAGGTGAAATCACTGCAAACAGAAAATTATTTTCTTAAATCAAAATCACTGGAAAGATATGATTTATTATAATATCATATACTTGGGAACAGTCTTCTATATGAAACCAGATAAAATAAAAAGACAGAGGACTGAAAAAAGCATATGCAATAGAAATTGATATGCCTATACTCTGTTAACTATTGTGTCAAGTTAAGACTAAGCACTAAAACTTCTTTTTTTTTTTTCTTCTTTCTTTTTTTTTTTTTGTTTGGGGAAACTGCTGTTCTGCCATAAAATACCATTCAATACCATTTGGATTAAGTTTCCCCTCTTTCTTAGCTGGCAAACTGGTAATATCATATGTAAATTTGTAAAACAACCCAGAATATACCTCTATGATAATACACATGTTGTAATGAAAAGTACTGTAGTGGGTTGACCCTGGCTGGATGTCTGGCACCCACCAAAGCTGCTCTATTACTCCCCTTCACAAGTGGAGAGGGGAGAGAAAATATAATGAAAAGTTCATGAGTTGAGATAAGGATTGGGAGAGATCACAAACCAAATACTCTCATGGGCAAGACAGACTCAACTTGGACATATGAACTGAATTTATTACTAACAAAATCAGAGCAGGATAATGAGAAGTAAAAACAAATCCTAAAAACACATTCCCTTCTTCTCAGATCTACCTCCTCCCCCTACAGTGGTGCAGGGAGACAGGGAATGGGGGTTATGGTCAGTTCATCACAGGTTATTCCTGCTCCTTCTCAGGGAGAAGAGTCCTTCACCTCATCTAGCGTGGGGTCCCTCCCACAGGAGACAGACCTTCACGAATTTCTCTAATGTGAGTCCATCCCACAGGCAACAGTTCTTCACAAACTGCTCCAACGTGGGTCCCCCACAGGCTCACAAGTCCTACCAGGAAACCTGCTCCAGTGTGGGCTTTGCTCTCCATGGGTCTGCAGGACCCTGCTCCAGTATGGGTTACCTGCAGGTTCACAACCCTCTTTCAGCCATGCACCTGATCTGGCTTGGGTCTCCTCCATGGGTTGCAGGTGGATCTCTGCTCCACCATGGTTCTCTATGGAGTGCAGGTTCTTCAGCACAGCTGCAGGGGAATCACTGGCACCTGGAACACCTCCTTATCCTCCTTCTACACTGACCTTGGTGTCTGCATAGCTGTTCCTCTCACATATTCTCACTTTGCTCTTCTCTGGCCACAATTGCATCTACCCAATAATTTTTTTTGTCCTTTAATATCACAGAGGTGTTACTATCATTCCTAATGGGCTCAGTCTTGGTCCATCCCGGAGCTGGCTGGTGTTGGCTTTGACAGACAAGGAGGAAGCTTCTACAAGCTTCTTACAGAATTCACTCCTGTATCCCTCTGCACTACCAAAACCTGGTCATGCAAACCCAATATAAGTATTATAAAAGTATTCTTTAGTAATTATATTCCAGTAGTACAAAGGAAGTGGAGAGGAAGATTGTTCCTCTTTAAGAAACATTTCATATGTTTAAAAAATGAATTGTCTTACATTTTAGAAAAAAAACAGAAATACAATGAAGACTTTCTCTTGGGAACCTATAACAGTAAAGCAGTCTATAAAATATTCTACTCTTTGCCAGAACTAGAATAAGGGGAAGAAATTAGGCAGCCTTAGATATCTACAGAACAGTCCAATTACTCTGCTGGATTTGTTGTAAACTGAAAAGAATCAAAAGCAGATCCAATACCATTATCAACTATAACTATGAAGGAAAAAAAAAACAAACCAAGATAAACAATTCCTTTAAAAAATATTTATAGCTGAAGATTAAATTTTGGATTCAATATCCACAGTTCTGGTTTTGTATTTTTTTCAAGGAATATAAATTAATGACTAAGTTTTATATGATAAACTAACATAAATTTAGAATATAAAATATTGACAAGTGTTTTCCCTATTATTTGGGATCATATTTTTCTCACATTTTCAAACTTCATAATTGAAGGTGTGAGACATCTTAAGCAGTTCAAAGAAATCCCAGAAAACTTCAAAAAGCTTTGAATACTCCAACTAATTACTTAAAGGCCAATTGTCTTGAATAAATAGGTCCACATCTCTGTAAATCTGCATGCTTAGATCTAGTATACCTGTACAGCTGAAAGTCATATACAGCAGTTGTTCATCTCACTAAAGCTTAATTATTTTTTCTTCCTTCCTTGGGAATTATTTCTGTTCATCCCTATTGATAAAGATGTTCCAAATATCCTATTCTTAGAGTTTCTCTTTGGCTCTTATTGATTTGGATGCAGGCCTTCTTTTTTCATTATACTGAGATAATTTTGGTTGCCTCAGTTATTCACTATAGCTCGCAAGAGAGAATTTTCATGAAGTATTTTAAGATTTGGAATGAAGTGAAGCACCATCTATAGGAGTTTATTTTTCTACACTGATTTTGTTCAGAACCTTAGGTATACAAGTTCTTAACTTTGTACATTGTTTATGCACCCAAAATTAGATAGGATGAATATGGATCCCTGTATTCCTTTTCACTGTCTTGCCTATCTTGCATAACTTAACTATTTCAATTGTTTGGCTGGAAATGATAAAATAAATGATAATTCTTCAGTGATTTGGTTTTTTTCGGATTTGATTCTTATCCCATCTTTTCCTATTTCATCTAATACAGCATTAAAATTTTTACTCAATGTGAAAGACTGTGCTTCCCTTTCTCTCAAAGACAACTGTTTTCTGCCTTCTCCAGCTATGCTCTAGATTTTATTTGTTTTGTTTTCTTGAAATAAATGTTTATAGAACCTCTTTCTTTTTTTTTTTTTTTTGTTTCTTTTGTTCAATATTTGGTTGGTTGTTTTGGTTTTTAAAAAAATCAAAATCCAGATATTTAATAAATGTCATAGGCACTTAAATATTTTTGAATGAGTGACACAGTAGTCCCTTACTTTGGTAAACTTGCTGGTTTTGCTTAAGTTGAATAGATCCTTGACTAGAATCCTGACCAAAACCAAAGCTTTCTTATATTACTATGGTGCGTTGATCTTGGCTGGGTGCCTGGTGCCCACCAAAAGCACTCTATCACACCCCTTCTCAGCTGGTTAGTGAAGAGAAAATATAACAGAAGGCTCATGGGTCAAGATAAGGAGATGGAGATATCACTGTCATGGGAAAAACAGACTTGACTGGGGAAATGAATTGAATTATTGCCGATAGAAAATTGGGATAATGAGAAACAAAACCAAATCTTAAAAACACCTTTCTCCTTCCCTCCCTTCTTCTTGGACTTAACATTACTCTCAATTTTCTCTACCTCCAACCCCCATGTGGTGCAGGGGAACAGAGAATGAGAGTTGCAGTCAGTTCATCACACATTGTCTCTGCTGCTCCTTCTTCCTCAGAGGAAAGACTCCTCACACTCTTCCCCTGCTCTAGCATGAGGTCTCTCCCATGGAAGACAGTCATCCACAAACTTCTCCAATGTGAGTCCTTCTGTCCTAGTTAGAACAACTGGGACCAGTTCATCACTGGATGGGTGTAACCCAAAACTGTGTATTCTATAACCCTCCATACCATTTCCCAGAAACTGTTATCAATAGAGCATTTACACCCTCTGCTCAGAGCAGCCTGACTCCTCAGGCTATAAACTGGGTGTTAAGAGGCCTGTGAGATAGGAGAGTGCTCTTGTCCTCACACCCATTGTGGAACTCCCTGCCCTGAGGGAAGTACTGGGCATTCCTGCCTGAACTGGAGGATATATAATCTTGGAGCCTTGGAACTTTTTTAACCACTTGTGGGATCCAGAGGAAGACTGCAGACCACCACTCTCGACTGGACTGCAACCACCACTTTTCAACCAGACTGCAACCACCACTCTTGACCAGATTGCAACAGCACTCTCACCAACAGGTTTTCCCCTCTCCTTTTACTTTGGACTCAGGGGGCCCAGCGAATACCACTCTGTTCATGCCCCAGGGTGCTGGGTTATACATTTAGGTTTTGTGGGTTAAAACCAATTGTTTGTCTGTATAATCGTACTTATTTTATTATTTTATTAAATTGTTATTTTGACTCATAATCTCTCTTTTGAGTTGGGTTCATTTCCCCTGCCAGTTTATCTTTAAACCAGCACACCTTCCCACAGGCAGCAGTTAATGAACTGCTCCAGCGTGAGTCCCTTCCATGGGCTCTCCCTCTTCAGAAACAGACTGCTCCAGCATGGGTTCCCTGTGCAGTCACAAGTGCTACCAGCAAACCCGCTCCAGTATAGGCTCCTCTCTCCCCAGGGCCACAGGTCCTACCAGGAGCATGTTCCAACACAGGCATCTCATGGAGTCACAGCATACTGCAAGGCACACTGTCAGCTTCTTACAGATGCCACCGCATAGTCCCCACTTCTACCAAAACCTGACCATGCAATCTCAGTACAATTAGGTTGTCTGCACAGATAACCCAAAATATATACACTTCCAAGTAGCAAAACCACACATCAGGTGGTTCATTTGATGTCATCTGGCAGGTGACTCTCATCCAGGGTAGAAAAGTGCAATTTTAGACCCAGAAAAGCACAAGATATCCTTCCATTTAGATTTATTTCCTTCTAATCCAACAGATCAAGAATAACAGTAAGAACTGATGATCTAATTTCTTATTCTATACATTTCTGTTAGGGTGTAAGTAAATAGCAAAACAAAATTAATGTAAGAAAAATTACTTTTATTGCTCTAAACATTTTGAATTATAACATTTAGACGGGTTTTTTAAAAGTAAATACTGTTCATTGTGAAGTTTGTTTTATTGTTCTTTAAAGTTCCCATTATAAGCAAAAAGTTTATGGTAGGGAAACTTCCCTTCAGCCCAGCTTAAATATAGCATTTCCCCATTTTGTTTCCCCATTAAGTTTGGCTAGATTTTTCCCTATTTCTCTCTATAGCACTGTCTCCTTTATGCCTTGAGGTTATCACTCTAAAGCTCTTCAAACCATTTCTCAGCAAGTTTACTGTTTGGAAAGACCTAGGCTTTCATTCCTGGGATGGAGGCTTTATGTCATAAAGGAAATAAAACTGTTTGATAGCACCTGTTCTATCTATTTTATATCTGAAATAAACTCTAGCTCAGTGCTGAAGCATTTCAAAAACATCTGAAAGTTACTGTTGCATAGGCCTGACTTGTGCTTAGGCTGTATTACCATTGTGTAGGAAAGATATCTAAGTATTTGCAAATTGGGCCAAATCCTCAAAGGCATAGAGCAAAAGGAAAATGTAATTTCCTAACAATTTTCTATGGAGAAATAAAGACTCTTTCATATCTAGATGGGATAGAATGATTTAAAAAAATTACTGGAACATAAAAACACCTAGCAAAAAATAAGTATTTAACCATTAATCTCTGTGCCAATGGAAGTTGGTTTTTTTTTTGCTGTAGCTCATAAAGTTACATTTTTTTTATTTTATCATAATGTGCATAATATATAAATATAAACACATGTTTCAAACAAGTCACCAATACTAAGAGTTTTCACTGGCAGAAGTGTAACAATCTGATAACAAAATGTGAACCATGACATACAGAATATGTCAATACATCTTCTAGATTGGTTTTGGTTTCCCCCCCTAGGCCTCCAGTCTGTCTTAAATACAGTTAGGTAAAATTCTGTTCTTCCATGTAGGTTTCTGTATGGCTTGCATAGAATGACAGAGGACTGGAACGTAACCTAGTCAGCCTTCTGAATCTCAGGCAGTATTAGCTCTAGCTGTGAACTTCCCAAGAGATGTTTACTTAACCTTTGTTTAAAAGCATCCACAGTCTACTCATATTAAACTTAATAAAAACAAGTTCCAGTGTTTCATTATTGTTACCATCAGGAAGCTATTTTTAGACTGTAACCTGAGTCTGCCTTGCTCTGTTTGAAACCCATTTAATATGGACATAACATTTTATTCCCTTGCCCCTAGCAGAAGCCTTTGATGAACTGGGAGAGCATCAACATTTCTCTACTCGGTCTTACATTTTATAAATTAAACAAGTTCTTTTCTAACCCACTCTCATACATTTTGTTTCTATACAACTGCTAATTTAAATAACTCTCAATTTGATCCATGAACTGAGCTCTTTCGGGGAATGCAGTGTCCAGATCTGGATGCAGTTCCTCAGTATAGACCCCAGGAATGTAGGGTAGAACAGAAGACTCCCTTTCCATACCTTGTAGATAGTCGGGTCTACAAAATTATCTACCAACACGTTGATGGTTTTTCTTTTGTGGTAGAATAAAAGTTTGATTTATGTGGAGCTGGATTATTTCCTTATATTAAATTCTATGAAACTGCTACTTGCCCTTATCCTGCATTTATGTAGATGACTATTCTCAAGTGTAAAATGAGTAATTTTAGTAGTTTGGAGTAATGAGATATTCTAAAAATCTTGTGACATCATAATTCAGAAATATCAAGCATAAATATATGTGAAAAGTAGAATTCTGGTTGCAGAATTAAGTTGATCATACAAACAGTAATTGTCCATATCAGAATTTAAAACAATCTGCAATTCACATGATTAATTTCTCCATTTAGACATCCAGAGTTTATTTTTTTATGATAAAACAAATTTATCTTTCAGATATTCAATCCAGATCACTGCCCTGTTATTGGAAACTCAAAAAAAAAATAAAATAAAAAGAACAAAAAAGGAAAATCCATATAGACAACGTTGTCTCTTTAAGAAATATTAGAAAAAATTTCCACTGGCTCAGCCTCAAATCTCTGCCAAGCATGCATACAAGAAAAGTGAGTTTTCAGTATTTCCTCAATAAAGACTTTAAAAAACAGCTTAATTTAGCATTTTATATTTTAATATGGTGAGATTTTTAAATCACATACTAATATTTAAAAGCAAGTGTTTATTATCATTCCTGAAAACTTGGTGCAAATAGCATAAACTTCCTCTTTTTTTAAAGATCAGAACTTATTACCAGTGTAAATCAACAGCATTGCATCTAGAAGACAAGAGATTTTTTTCAAGGTTATTTCTTAGAGTTACTGCCTTAACAGCAAGAGTTAGTAAATAAAGTAATCCTAGCATTAATCTGGAGGATCAAAGTCACAATTATGCAACTAATCACAGTTGATTGTATACTAGTCTCCCAGCTAAGCATTGTATTGGTTTATCTCTGGGTGACAAAGACA
Source organism: Manacus candei (assembly GCF_025592945.1). Taxonomy (NCBI): domain Eukaryota; kingdom Metazoa; phylum Chordata; class Aves; order Passeriformes; family Pipridae; genus Manacus; species Manacus candei. Next base: position 17,419,692 of record NW_026138059.1, on the reverse strand, counting down.
TAGGTAGAATTATTTCTCTCTTGGTTACATCATCTGCTGATTTGATTCCAGTTTTGATAAGATACAACATTCTTCTAATCAGAACATTTTTGTGATCAGATGAAATAGATTTAATCCAGATGCAAAGGTAACAAAAAATAGTAAAAAGAAAAATAAATCATAACAAGGAAACAAGATTTCTGTGTGCAACAATCAGAACTGTTTTGTTTAATTCTGCTTACATGGCCATCAAGAAAAGCATGCCACAAATCAAAGGCACTGCACATTAATCAAGGTAATAGTTCTATTTATTAGAAGAATTTGCATTTATTCTGTGCAAAAAACAAGTAAAACCAGATCAGATTTAATAATTGCTATCATACTAATTTTGGAATTGATATCCGACAAGTGACTGTGATGAGAAAAATATGTAGGTGGAAACTGGACCTGAAAGAGAGATTCGCAATAACAACTTAACCTTGATTTCCTCCTCTAATATGTTTCATTTCTGACTTAAATTAGGAGAGATCTATTTTGAAAATGGAAAATGAGAATATTTAATTTTTGGGGTTATAAACTTCCACTAAGAATCAATAATGCTGCCTGTATTTTCCTATTAACTTTCATTTCCTAACTTCCTTTTCTGCTGTTTGAGAACTATGGTATTTTCTTCTGTCAGAGGTGATCTGACAGATATGACTTATACTGAGAACCCAGTTATGCTGAATACCTTTTCTAAAAAACATTAGTGATTTATTTTGTATTGTAATACAGCGTGTTCTTTCAGAATAAATATCTGCTCCTAGTAGATATTAGTTTATAATTCATTTAATATTGGTTGAATATATTTTAATCTTTAGATATACCTTTATAAATATTTTTCTTACTATAAAGTATAAAATATTCATCAATTACTTACTGTATAAGAGTAATGAGGTTCTTTGTGCTGTTATTCCATGCTTTAAGAGAAGTTAAGTTATCTATGAAATTTGATTAGAATATCAGTATGCTTCAGCATTAAAAACCAGGTAGTCCTCTGCTATACTTTACTTTTTTCAAAAATTTTGATTTGTAATCCACTAAAGTAAAATTTAAGACAATTTTTGTAAGACTTCCTTAATAGGGTTGAAAATGAATGTACTAATGACAGTATTAAAGACTTAATGTCCAGCAAGTATACTGATCAAAAGCATGCTGCATTAATTGAATTCTCTGTTTGGCTCTTAGCTACTTTTAAAGGGTTCATCAATGGGGGCTGTTTTTCTCAACCATCATGACAGTTGAATAATATTCTGACCTTGTAAGTTCTGTTAGTGTCATGAGAATGCTGTAAAATACATCTCAGGAAATGATACCACAAACTGATTCTGATGTTCAGTATGAATTCATGCAGAATTTTTAGGAAACTTGTATCAGTAAATTGAAAGATCTCTAACCTTAAGATCTGTGGGAAAAAACCCCATATCTCCTAGAACTAACACTAGAATTTATTTGAAGTGGCAGGTACACTTGCAATGTCTAGTGTTTTATGGATGGTGGGAATGTAAATGCTTATCTTATAAAACAATGAAATAAAATGTAATTTACAATATTTCTTATATACATATAAAATAGTCAAATTTTCAAGGGATTCATGCTTTAAATTTGCTGTGTAGAAGAAAAGAGGTAGAAGATTTTCTTTGACTTTTCTATTTTCCAAATGAAATTCATCAATAAATTATGTTTTATATTGTATTTTAAAAGAAAGGCTTATGCTAAAGTGCCTGTTATTTGTTTCTCCCCAGGAAATATTTGTCCTATGTTGATCACAAAGGTTTAGATCCAGATTATCAACTGATGCAAATAGACTCACTAACTTGAAATCAACAAAGGCAGCATACAACTAAGACAGCTGTGCTAGTGACAGCAATGACTATGAGAACAAAAGAGATTCATATAAAACAGCTGCTTCATAAGCAATGTGAATGGAGAAACATGATGGTCCATATATGCAGCTATCAAGATTAAATGATGGAGTGACAGTTTCAGGTGGAGAAGTACATATGAAAGTTTATCTTAAGAAAAGTTTTAAGTGATAACTGATTAACATTTATGACTACTGTAACTTAACAAAAGAAGACATTCAGGAATATATGAGTACAAGGGCACTCATGGAAGGTAGAACACTGCACTGTTAGTGAGATAAAGGGCTTTGGAAAACAAAAAGCTAAAATGGGATTGAGAGACCAGGAATGTCTTTAATTTCTGGGTATACTGCTGTATTACCATTTTGATTCTTATTCTAATCATTTTGGGTAAAAGATTATGTATTTGCCAAGTGTCCTGTTTAATATTATTTCAGTCTTGTCAGTGTACTGTCTTATTTCCAGTAATTGTACTATTTATTACAGTTCAGTTGGTTCACAGCTGACAACATAAAAAAATATCCTCCAGTGATTGGTCTACTGAACAGTGCCCAATGCTTCCTTTACTGCCTATATCAGTCATGAATAGAGAAACACTGAGATGTGTTGACATCACTGCTTAGGCTTTTGGATATACTAGAAAGTAAACAGAAACATTCATTTTAATTTTAAACCCCATTAGGAATTTGAGAGTAAAACAAAACTGATGCCTGCAGAATACAAGTGGAGATTTCTTAATGGAGCAGCAGGCATTTATTTTGTGGTTTCTAAAGGAAACTTCCAGAATAGATAATAAAAGCACTTTAAAAAAAAAGAAATCATTTTCCCAACAAACCATGAATTTCAAAGATACTTATTTTTGATTGATTATGCAGTATAGGAAAGGAGAGAAAAGAATGTATTCTTTAATCAGTTATTGTAAGGTATCGCTGATTGTTAACAGATACTGTTATGTCACACTCTGATGATTTTTATACACAGAAATAATACTGATAAGGCAAATCTATCTGTGACCAAAACCTTGTTTCTGTTGAAAACGGTGATAGTTTTGCTATTTAATGAAAATAGAACATGTTTCTACATCTTATGGTATTCACCTATGCTGGCCATATGCCAGCTGTAAAATGTTCAGGTCCAGCTATTTGGGTAATACAATTCTCAGAATAACAGAGCTAAGATCAACAAAGTCAAAGAAAGTGGAAGGAAACACAGAAGATGCAATAAAAATAAAATAGTGGATGTGAACAGATTCTGCTGTGCCTTATGTATCAGGGCCTTTTTTTTAGAACTGAATTTTTAAGACTTCTACAGCATCAGGCAGTTCCTTGATTATAGATATTGATAATGCCCAACATTGATAAAATTCTTGTTTTTGTGTCTCAGGTTCTGATAATGACTTTGCACACTCCACTTTGCGCTAAGAGTTTTTCTAGACATTTCTTTTGTCATCTAACATGGTTATAGCATTATCCCTGCACCTTATAGTATTTTGTGTGGGTTTTTTTTTCTCTTACACCGTGTTTTCAATCCATGTTAATTGATTAATTTTTGAATTTGACAAGACAGGCCATGTTTGGAACAAGCTGCTTCTGTATTTCTCATTTTGTCATTTTTGTTTATGTTGCTTTTATTTCTTCTTTTCACCTTCTGTTTATTTTTACTAAAACAAAATCCCTCATGATTCCTTGTTATACATAGATCACCATTGAGAAATATTTCCTGTTTTCCTCTACTCCTCCTAAGCTTCTGAAACTGCTCACTTTTCAGCTCCCAATGTTGTAGAGATTACCTTAAGTAAAAATAATCACACAGATTTCAGATCTTCACATATATTACAATATCTTCATATATACTGCAAACCTATATTCCATCTACTACTCGTGTTTTCAGATATATAAGTGATTCTGACTATAGTTCAAAATAATTTGACAAGGGGGAATGACTTCAAACTGAAAGAGAGTAGATTTAGGTTGGATTTAGATTAGGTATTAGGAAGAAATTCTTTACTGTGAGGGTGGTGAGACACTGGAACAGGTTTCCCAGAGAAGTTGTGGATGTCCCATCCCTGGAAGTGTCCAAGGCCAGGTTGGATGGAGATCTGAGCAACCTGGTCTAGTGAAAGGTGCCCCTGCCCATGGCAGGTGGGTTGGAAACAGATGATCATAAAGGTACCTTCCAACGGAACCATTCTGTGATTCTCTGGTACACACAGCTTGAACTGTCCCTATTGCTGTACCACTCAATTTTTTCCTGGAATCAGATGTTTAAGACAGTTCTGCAGGAAACCTAGGGCAGAGAAAATTCTTTAACAGCGGGGAATGAGATCATGGAAAAATATGATATGCCATGATATATGTTGAATTCTTTTTCATTTAAAATTGTTCTACATTTTAGTCTGTTCTTTTAGATATTTGTTCTCCTTTGAGGAATAGGACTGAGAGATCAGAAATGGAGTGCTTGAAAGAGGACTGTGATTGACTTTTTCTTTTATGACATAAAGACCGTCATAGTCTTTATGTTAGGCTATTAGCTATGTAAAGGGAAAAAGAAAGCAGAATTATTTCTTTAAATAAGTGACTAAATATATAATATTAATATAAAAGATATAATGGATAGGAAAAAAAACCTAGAGCAATACTTCAAGAAACTCTTTCTCTGTAAGATGGCAGTAGGGAGGAAGAGTTTCCTTTTCAAAGAGTATATTTAGAAAAATGAAGCATTTTTCAGCAAACATTATCTTATAGGTCATGTATTGACACAGTTGATTTAAAAGTAGGTAAAGATTAAACTATTTTTACTTATCAAAGAACTTGCATATTTCTTATGACTTAATTCCCATTTCATGAAAACTGAATTAGTCAGTGTGTGTGTGACAGCCTAGATGCTGCACAAGCACTGCTCAGCAATTTCTAAAGCACCAGTGTGTTGTCAAGATCATCTCAGCCACAAATAAAAAGTACAGAATTGTGTGGGCTACAGGCAAAGTCAACCCTATCCCAACCAGTTCCGATACAAGGAAAAATGTACATATTTATGAATTCATGTTTGATTTGGCAGATTCATCCTGCTTAGAGACAATTTAAAGTACTGGGAATAATACATATGTGAAAGGTGGGCTAAGTAAGCATAAGGCTCCTGAAAACATGTTAAATTCAATGATCAGAAGGTAAAATAGCAATAGCTTTTCTACAGGAAATATTTCAACCTAGAATTTCCTACTGTCTTTGCACTAAAAAAAAAATAATAATTTAACAATGATTTTTTAACAATGTATATCACAGGAATGCAGAATGGGTAAGATTGGAAGGGACCGCACTGGGTCATCTGGTCCAACCTCCCTGTTCAAGTAGGGTTATCCTAGAGCATATGGCACAGGATTGTGTCCAGGTGGTTCTTGAATATCTCCAGTGAAGGAGATCTCCATAACCCCACTGGGCAACATGTTCCAGTGTGTGGTAACCAGCACTGTAAAGAAGTTCTTTCTCATGTTCAGATGGAACTTCCTCTGCATCAGTTTCTGCCCATTGCCTCTTGTCTTTTTGCTTGGCACCACCAAGAAGAACCTGACTTCATCTTCTTGACACCCTCCCTTCAGGTACTTAAAGATATTGATGAGGTTTCCTCTCAGACCTCTCTTCTCAAGACTGAACAGGACCAACTCTCTCAGCCTTTCCTTGTAAGAGATTTATTTACCCCAGTCCCCTAATCATCTTTGCTGCCCTCCACTGGACCTGTTCCAGGAGCTGCATGTCTCTCTTGTGCTGAAGAGCCCTCCTAGAGCAGAGATATAATTTCTCCCCATATTTCAAGAATTGTTTTATTTTGAGATCTTAAAATATTATTTTTTTTCTTTTAATCAGATGTAAATTATTACAAAGGCCTGTCCAGGGCTCAAAGCACCCTGACACCATCATACAATAAATGCAATTAGATTCTTAGCAAATTAAAACTGATTTCACAAGAATGAGTTTAATAAATCAATCAGATATCAATGCTCTCTATTGATTAGGAACCAAACCAGTATCATTTCACAGAGACCCTGTCACACAGATCTGTATTTTAGTATGCTCAGGAAATTATTCTATTTGGTCTCCTTGTTTTCTGAGTCTGTGAAAAGAACCTGTCCCTTATACTATACCCCTTTCATCTCTTCAGCACTGGTGATTTATCATCATCTTAAGATACTCCATGCTACACAGCAAACGTGGTTTCATTACAGATTTAAGTTAAATAATAATTTTATCCATTTTAGAAGACAGCACCATGATTTGTGATCCTACATGTGACATAGTGAGAAACTCATCAAGTGAATTCCATTTATGCATGCTTTCATTAAAAAAAAAAAAGCCACCCAAAACCCCAAACTGACTTTCTTTCCTTCTTTCCACTTATATGCAGTCTTTTCAATTAGAAAGGCCCTCTCCAGGGATCCTTGTTAAGGTTGTTAATTATTGTCAATGGAAAGAGATTACTTCCAAAGTCTGAAACTGTGCACAAAAGGGAAAACAAAGATCACTTTAATTAATTTCTTCTCTCACATCTCTGGGGGGAAATAACCATAATCTCTCCTTTGGTCATGCCCATATATCCCAGCATTACTCTACACATGAAGAGATCCACTTCATTGACATTGTAGGAGATATAGAACAAGAAAGCGGCGTCCAAGGAAAGGAAATGAGAGAGAACTTTATTGAAATATTGTGAAAGAACTAGCAGAGCTGTACTGTGCTGTAGTACAGACTTTCTAGAGCCTTTCCAGAATTACGTAAGGACCCTAGGATAAACTACTACATGTTGATGTAAAGTACCTAATTTATATGAACTGTCTTACCTGAGTCCACAGGTTTCAGTACCATCTCCTAACTCCTAAAATCAGCCTGATCTATTGTTTCGGTTTAACCTCAGTCAGCAGTCAAGCCCCAAGTAGCTGGTTGCACACTCCCCCACCGGTAAGGTCAGGGAGAGAATTGGAAGGGTAAAAGGTACAAAACTCATGGATTGAGATAAAGGCAGTTTAATAGGGAAAACAAAAGCTGCACACACAAGCAATGCAAAACAAGGAATAATTGACTGCTTCCCATGTCCAGGCAGGTGCTCACCCATCTCCAGGAGAGCAGGGCCCCATCATGTGCAATGTTTACTTGGAAGACAAACACCATCACTCCACACATCTCCCCCTTTCTTCTTCTTCCCCCCACTTTATATACCGAGCATGATGTCATATGGCATGGAATATCCCTCTGGTAAGTTTGGGTCACTTGTCCCAGCTGTATCTCCTTCTAACCTCCCATATACCCCCAATTTCCTTAGCAACATGGAAGTACAAAAAGCAGAAAAGGCCTTGGCTCTGTGTAAGCACTGCTCAGTGATAACAAAAACATCTCTGTATTATCAGCCCTGTGTTCAGCATAAATCTAAAACACAGCCCCATACCAGGCACTGCGAAGAAAAATATTTCTACCACAGCCAGAAGCAGCACGTCCATTAACAATGAATCTCTGCAAACAAAAGTAGCAAGTTGGAAAACAGAAAGAGAGAGAGCGCGCTTATTTTTTCAGAGGAGAGTGTGAGGAGCTTCACACTTCCTATATAACTCTTGAAACTTACTTAGTATTTACCTCCTTCAGCCATTGTTTCAGATATTTAAAGCATTTTGAGTTGAAGCTTTTGATGACTTTTACAAAAGAGAATGATTACATAAAACGATTCAGTCAATTAAAAAAAAAAGGATTTATGGGTAATCAGCAAATACCTGAGCACAATTTTGTGTAGTTTGACAGTACCCCCCAACCTTATAAATTAATAAGGATGAAAGAGGGAGAGACTAGTGATGAGAGAATATCAGCTGAGATGTTCTTGGGATTTGTTTTCCATTTTATAAATTTGCTTTGTAGTTTCTATTTTAGCATTTCACTTCCAGAGGCATTTTATTTCTACAGCTTCTCTGAGTTCTCTGTAAAGGTTTCCAATATGGGAACTTCCTCGGTTTCTTCCACATTAACAGAGAGATAAAGAATATAATTAACACTGTATTATCTTTTTTGACTATTCTTTATTTTACCCTGAATGTCTTAATGCCCCACAGACTTCCCAGCAGAACATTTCTGACATATTTGAATAACATTTTTATATTTATGTGTTTGGTGTACAATAATATGGATATTAGCAGAAATGAATAGGCTAACATAAGGGAGAAGGGAGGTAGCTAGGATTAAAATTAGTAAATTCTTATTAAATGCAAGTATCTCTTCTTATTAGGATTTTTCACTTTTGTAGCTTTAACACCTCAAGAGAGATTAGGGATTTCTCCAGTGTATCAAGATATGTTTTCCAGTTAACTAAATCTTTTGAATATTCTGTGTGGTAAACTTCACCTTTACAGTTTGCGAGTGTTGAAGAGATGTGGGAGGGTATAGACAATTTATTTTACTTTTTTATTAGTTAGGTACTCTTAAAAAACCATTGTACAAGTCCCAAATGTTTGACTTGATGGGAGAACTTATATTTATGCTTTTAAATTATATTTAAGCTTATTCTTCTGCCACCTCTGTGGATTTTCAATATTAATTTCCAGATACTATTGTATTTTTAAAAATTCTTAGGTGTATAAATATGGGACAGTCCTTATTCTAACTGAGAATTTTTTCCAGAAAATTCACACTGCATAAAGAATGTTGCTGAGAATGCCTTGGGGAAACTATTTCTACCTCATCACCATGACAATATTCCTTATCCCTGAGTGGGTTACTGTGAAGGGGAGAATTTCTACTCACAGATTTAATAAGGTAAGGGATTTTTAGAAGACTTTCTTCCCACTCAAACTGATTTTGAATTTTGAAAATTTCCATATTATGAAGGTGACCTCTTATAACCATATTCCAATGCCAGAGGCTCCCTCAAAAACTGGCTAGTTTATTATACAGAGAGCTTTCAGGCCAGGAAAGGTTTATTCTTTGAAGAGCTGGAAATCACTGGAAAAATACTGTTTGAACTCCTTCAGTATTTAGCAGGGTGTACTATTCTTGTAGAGACCTTGCAAAAAACTGTTGTTGAGGCTCTACCTTCATATTTTAAAACAAGTAGCTATTAAAAGAAAAGTTGCTTGAGACTTGCATATTTAGTTTAGATTCAGATCATCTCAGACCCTTGGGAAATCAAGATTATCTATCTCAGCTCTCATTATAAATTATAGTGCCACAAAAGTTTAATTAATTAAACATTAAAAGTTTTTTTTAATTGAATCCACAATGTGTTTTTGAATACAAATTTTATGTAATGATTATGGATTTGGATCAATGCTCTCTCAAACTATCATCTTATCGTAGTAAAAATTATTGTGTTCCATTTCCATTGACTGTCCTTTTACTTGATAAAATAGTCCAAGAATTTGCCTACATTTATTATATCAATATGTATACTTCTGTACCTTATATATGTATTTAAAGGAATTTATATTCTAAATTCATATATTTTCTTTGGAAACCGATTTACAATAATCTCAGAATTTAAATATTTGAACTCTTTATTTTTATTTTTCTTAACCTTTGTGTGGTTTCTTATCTAAAATGAAGTAGTCTGAATACATTTTTGTCCTTTAAGGGTATTTTTCCATTATTTTTGGTACCAATTCTATTTTTAAAGTATAATTTTTTTCTCTCCTTTTTATTTCATTGCTATCCAGCCTCAGATCACTCAGCATTCTAGATTCAAGGGTGGTTACAGACTAACTGTTCCCAAGAAGAGTTCTTAATGAAGGTATATTTGCTCTTACAAGGCAATGTGCAGTGTCTCCTGACTGTTTTAGAAGCAGTCACTAACTTCTTAAGTCAGAAAAAAAAATCATCCTACAAAAATTTTTTAGATTTTGAATTTATTTGTTTTCGTAAATAAAATTAAGAAGTCTTGTAATTTAGATTGATTATAAAAGGATCAGAAGGCTAACAGTCAATGCCTGTATTAAGGGGGTAACTATTTTCAGTGTAGTTTTAGGCAACTAGGTTTGATACTGGCCATCCATTCCCTAGGTAAGTCTCACTAACATCAGTTGCAGAGGTTTATTCCCTCATTTTTAGCTACAAATGATTTTACCTGTCTACCATGAACAATTGCATGTTTCCATGAAATTCTGTAGCATGATTGTAGGAAATTAGGTGTTTCTTCAATTGTCAGCTGTAGCTGAAGAAGCAAAGATCAAATGCAGTGCAGCATCAGAGAAATTACCCACCACTGAATGGTAGTTTTGGTTAACAGCTCTGAGCTGATGGGGAACATATTTAATGTTTAAATGTAAACTCATGCAGGCATAGATCAGGCCAGGCCTGATGGGTGCTGTCTGACTGAGTCCTGCTGTATCCTAGGACAAAACAAAATTTTTACTTGTGTTGCTTCATTTTTTCCAAAATTATGTTCCAAGATTTTTATTTGGTCTGTATTAGCTTTGAATTCTGTGGGTAAACAAAAAGTCAGACTCATCTTGGAGAAACAGTAATTTCTGTCTCTAAGCATGCTTCTCCAAGCTGTCTTTCAGCTGTTGCTTCTCAATGTGAGAATCAAAGCCTCCAAACCAGGTTCAGAAGTAAAGCTTCATTCCTTTGCTGACGAAGTGTGTGACAGAATTTGGTGCATTTGCAACTATTTGGTGTTTGTTTTAACAGTTCTACAGTCTACAGTTACCTGAACTTTGGTGAATTGACTCAAAGAACCACGATCAAATATAATTGTCATCTGGCTACTGTATGCCTGACCATTAACATCTTTCTGAACAGGACACTTCTTCAACATTCTGATCAGATCCACTCTTTCATATCTAAAATAAATTTCATTTGCACATGATTTTTGTGTGTCTTCCGGTTCAGTATTTCACAGTTATTTGTTCTATTGAATTTGCTTCACCTCTTGTGAAAAGAAAAATTTACATAAAAATCATAGTTGCTGTTGTACTGCCTAAATAATGCATGTCTTTGGAGTAATAACCTAAGCAATAACATTTTTTTTTAATAACTAGAAACTAAACTACTATTCTATGTAAAAAACTGTGGAAAAACATTTACACAAAATCTCTCTCTGGGTCTTACCATCTGCACTTTTGTTTAGGTAAGGAAAATATGATAAAATACCCAGCTTTTCTTCAGAGATGCAAAGTGAAACTAAAAGTATTAAAGCTAAATTGAATGAATGAACAAATGAGTAATATATTAATATTTTCTTAGAAATAATTGCTATAAAGTTGACCTTATATCATCATTATCACTATGATGCTACCTTTCTGTTAAACAATATAAATTTGATTAAAATATTTTTATGAAATAAGCGAAACAGAACTTGCATTTTCTAGGATAGAAAATAATAACACTTTAAATATTCAGAAAATATAAATTAATATGAATAAATGGATCAATATTCCAGTTATTTGGATCAAACCTTTTTTTTTATGTTAGTATGGGGATCTTAAATGCATAAAATTTCTTTTGTTCTTGGCTACATACGATTATGCCTCTCTAGAAAGATTTTGTCAAATGCCTGATCAAAGCTAACTTTTATGTATAGTTTCTTAGTTTAAATCTCTCTTATGCTTCTACTACTTTTCTTGTACTTTGTTGGACATTACTTACAAATTTGAAAAATATTCATTTACTTTTACAATTGCTTCAAAGTTTATCTTTTTTTCTTTTTTCCTTTACTAGCAAGTAGACTTTCAGCTAGAACTATGACAAATTTTGGACTTAAATACATCCAAAATTAACATAAATTCAATTTATATTGAACAAGTGATAAATTTTCTGAATTTGTTCCTAGTTCTATATATTGGCTCAGGAACAGAAGATATCATCTTTCCAGCAGGAAAGATGCAAATATTTGAATTATCCAAACTGAAGTAATACTTGCTGAGAAGATATCATCACACAAGTGAAAGGTAATTTCTCATGAGGTCTTTAATACCATGATACTAGACCAGCTAATCTACACTATCTGTAAAAAAAGCCAAAAACAGCAACAAAAAAAAATCCCCAACACAAAACCAAAACAAACAACCCTTCCCTCCCAACAACTTATCTTTTTTCCTGGATACAGTACTTGCTACTGCTTTCTTCGATTGGTTCAAATAAAACATAAATAAATTATTCCTGTTTGTGGCAGTGTTTGTAAAACTGTTCTACTGATTTAAGAGACATAGACTGAGATTAACATTCTCATTTTTCCTTAAGTATATATATATAAACATACAGAGATATATCAATATTTACACACAAATGACTTTATTTTCTTGGCCTTGCTCCTCCTTGGCACTATGCGCAGATAAAATGCTTGTACCTGTGGTGGGTAAGCCTTGGCTAACACCGAGAGAGAGAGAGAAGGGAGAGAAAACAGAACAAGAATGAGAAAGTTTCTGGATTGACGTGAAGACAGGGAGCAAAGACAGGAGACAAGTACCAATCACCATGGTGGACAAAACAGATTCAGCTTTGTGAAACGATCTTCATTTATTGTTAAGTAATATGAATGTTCAATTATTGTTCTCCCTTTTTCCCAGGCTCCTCATCACCCCAAGTACCACTTGTTCCCCCCTTTATATCACTGCAAGTAACACTCAGTTACCTCCATGAGGCAACCACTAGGCATTGTGCTTAGGAGGCAGCAGTTTCCTTCTGCATCTCTATTCTCCCTTTCTCTGCTCCATCACTTTCCACCACTGAGTTACTGTTGTTTCTCTTCTGCCTTTCCTCACTTTGTTGTTCCCACTGTTACTTTTCACTCTTTTTGCTCCTCCCTCCACCCCCAGTATCTCCCCGTGGCATTTTCTGTCCTTTCTTGTTCATGCACTTGCTGAGGGGCCCCCCCTCGGCTGTGGGCTTAACCGTGCCCTGCCACGGGTGGGTCGGAGCAGGACTGTGTCCTGCATGGGGCAGCCCTGGCCTCCCCTCACAGACCCCCCTGCAGCCCCTGCACCTCGTGCAGCTCCAGAAAGAGAGCTGTAATTACGTCTGTACTAAGCTGTCCAACATTATGAAGGGAAATTTCCCATACAGGCACGTGTGAATGATATCTCTGATCATAACTCTTACCCCTTTTGACTCCATTTGCTCTGAGGGACCTGCCACAAGACTACATTGCATTACACTGAAATTAGACCAAACAAAGAACACAGAGTACACCTGGCTCTTAACCTTTCCAAACTTCGTGGCCCACGTACCTTTGCTCTGGTTCTGATAAAACTATGTGTGACCAGAAGTTGATTTAGCTTAAAAGTTATAAAAATTACTGTGTATATGGGATATGGTTTTTTCTTTATATTCCCTAGTCCTGTGCCTGTTTGCCTTCCATGGTTTTTTCTTTATATTCCCTAGTCCTGTGCCTGTTTGCCTTCCACCAGTTCTTGTTTAATAATTATATTTTGTTTAAAGACTAGATTAAATCAATTATTTTCTGTACTAAATGACAAAACAAGGGCTTTGTGTAGTTGCATCACAATTTAGGTGACAAGACACATTTTCTCTAAAGACAGTACCCCAGAGTAATATATGTGAAGGAGTTGATACATTTTTAATGCATCTTCCGCTCAGCTGCCAAACTTGTGCAGATTATGAATGAAATAAAACTAACATAACCGGAATTCCAAGTTAGGAATACAGGCTCAGCAGTTAGACTCATCAAACAGAAACAGATTTGATAGGTATACCTTTGAAGACAAGCCAATATGAAGCACCACGTAGTGTTTTCACAGGTCCCTGTCTGATTACAATCACACCCTTAATAATTTCTATTCCTTATCGATGTACTGTGCTCCTGATTTATGCATTAAGTCTGGAAACAGCACAATAAATATATGCTTGGTCTGTGTTATTTTTTTTTACTTCTTACTGAATATTGGCACCAGGAATACAAATACCACTGTATATATTTCCCTGATGAGTGTGCTGTGGCCCTCCTTCCTGTCCTCATTGACTTTTTATAACCATCAATTCCCATAACTATAGGAGAATGAAGCCTTTTGAGAGACACCAACGTTTTGCTTTAGACCTTGGTTTAAAGAAAGGCACAAATCTTCTTATTTCTTCTTCTTGAGAACAGAGGCTTTTAAGTGCTGCCATAGTGCCACGGGATTCATACTCAGAATTCCTTTGAATTGCAGTTTCATGTCTTAGCATGTACCTCACACATAGCTCTCCTTTGTTAAGATGGGGAGTTGTAACAGCCTATGGATCAAATGAAAGCAGTTTTTTATGGATGAAAAGTCTTGGAGTCAAACTCAGATGTGATTTAGGCAAAGAGAAACTTGTGTGTCCTAAGCAGAGCAGAAGTTCAATTGCTTAGAAGATTCATCATTTTTACCTCATAAGTAATCAATGAAGCTACATGTTAGGAAGCACTGAAGTTCCACCAGACAGACAAAAGGATAAATAAACTGGGAAAGGACAATTCAAAAAGTACCATCTGAGGTCAAATTCAGTCACGCTTTCTACTGCACACAACAGTAAGCCAAGAATATTCACACCATGCTGATATTTTATTGTCTTTGAGCTAAATTTTCTACTTACCATCAGATGAAAGGGTTTTTCTTATCCGTGTTTTCTTTGTACTTTTTTTTCAGTAACAACATCTACTAAACTTAGTTGTAAGCAGTCAACCGATGTAGGAATGACTTTAGGAATGAGTGCCTAGTTTGACTGATTTTAGTAAGACCTGCATGATCAACTCCATATGAAAAGTCTTGAAGGCAGCAGTGAAGAAAAAGATTTTATAGCCATTCTGATTATCAATAAAAAATAAAGAAAAGAAAAAAAGTTCATGAAAATACAGTTAATATGAAAGTTGCTCCACATTTACAAAGTAAAAGTATGACTTCGGGGGAAAAAACAGTTTTCTGAATCATATTAGCAACCTGGTGAATGTCCCAATCCCTGTTTTTGTAATTTTAAGAGTAGAAAAGACAATCAAATTAAACCATTCTCTGTCGGGTGATTGAAACACAAATTTGCATGTGTTACCAATACTAATTCTAACTACACTGCGTCATTTATTTTTCATTACAATTAAGAAAAAAGAAAAGGGAGAGGGGGGTGTTATTATGACTCTTCTACCTTAGCTTAGATTTGTTTAGTTTATCTATTATTCAGATCTGTGTTACTGTCTCAGCTTTTCTGATATGACTTTTGAAAGCTTTTTCTTGAATATTTTGTTTCTATGGCTATTCAGGGATATATAGAAAGAGGAGGTAAACAATATATTGCACATACACATGATTTCAAAGATGAAATGAAACAACATTTGAAAACAATTGCTTTCTGAAGAGCCAGTTAACAAGCAAAGCTTTTCTAGGTTGGGTTATTTTTTTTTTTTAATTTCTATTTTAAAAAATATTCTAAGCATTTAAAGATGTTCCTTATAAACTGAGAATTATTTTTACTCAGATACAGTGCTTCTAAAAACAGAATGTTGCTGATAATATATTTTAATACAGAAAATTCAAACAAATTTCTATTTGTAGTTTAAGAATTATTCCCATCTGAGCAACAGAACAAAATCCCTGCTTTCTACCTGTCTCACTACATTAACATTCATAAACTTAGATTCCCCTATATGAAATACAACTAATAATGCAATAGTAAAAAATCAACCAGTGTATCCTTTCATCATCACAAATTACCTTGATCTGATAGATTTCTACAGAGAAGACAGACTTTTATAATATATTCAGTACTTTATTAAAATACAACTGAATCTGCCTTGACATATATACGTATATATGATTTTTGATTTACTAACCCTTTATATCACAGAACTGTTTAGTCAAGGACAGTGAATGCATAGAAAATTTACCTCTTATTCCAAAATAGCTTCACCACTTGCTCAACAATTTACTTTTTAATGTACCCCATAGCTCTGTCTTCTTATATTACTTCCGTGTTCAGGAAAATTTAAAGACCTTGAGACGAGGTAACAGCCTTCACGTAAATAAAAAGCAATTGAAAAGAGGAAGGCAATTAACTGTTCTTTATTCCATTGGCCCAAAAGTAATGGGTTTAATTTGCAAGGAGGGATATATAAGTTAGATGTAAAAAAAGGTAAAGTTCTACCTATTGGTGAGGGTAATTAAGCTTTGTAATACATTGTCTAGGGAGCTTTTAGAATCCATATAATTGGCATATTTTTAAAAACAGGTAGAGTAAATGAGTTAGGAATACCTTGGCTATGGCTGATTTTGTCCTAGGGGAGATAATTTGATTTTATGATACCTCGAATTCCTTTCCAGATCTATTTTATGTGGTTTTTAACACTGAAAATAGTGAGATAGTCATATCCACTTTCCTAGAACAATAGTGGAAAACAATTGGAAAGGATTGATGTACAGTAGGACATAGAGCAGTATCAATTACAGTGTCTGGTCTTCAGTTTCGTACATACGGGCATGGATTTCTGAACGGCCTCATCCTTCTCATTAACTTGTTATTACCCTGCTGTGTGACAGAGCCATGTGGCTGTGGGGCTGAGACAGTGTCAGTAATGACCACAGAAAAGCCTTTTAGCTGTTTTTTTGTAATTTATGGGAGTTTTAGCAAAAAATAATAACCAGAAAGTTCTAGGGTTTTTTTTCCATCTTCTGTTAATTGTGCCAACCATGCCATTGTTTAGTCTCCCTGAGAAGCAAAAGGGGTTTTGGTTGGTGCTCGGTTTTGATTTTTTTTCAGACCAAGAAGATATATTTGTTAATAAGGCAAAGTTTCTAATATTGCATCCTAAATGCTATAAATCCTGGACAGTTTGAGAGTTCCTCGTTACTTAAGCTGGAACTGCAGCAACTTTGACAACATTTATGTCTATGTAATGCTCTCTTTAGTGAGTTATACTACCGTAAATCTTCCTACTCTACACATTCCCGATTTTATCAGGGAATTCCAACTTGAAGCAGTAAATGTGGTTTCAAAATACTCCAAAATTAACTAAAAAGAGCATTTCAGAAGCAAAGGTGCCACAAACGGCTAGCCGATATATCAAAATAAAGCCCATTGTAGGTTTTTGTTGTCATTATAGTAGCCTATACATAGGAAAACTTAGTCTTGCTAACAATATTTCTGGAAGTAATGTTTCATAAATGACTATAAATAATAACCCTAACAATCAAAGCTTTTGGTTATAGTCATCTGAATCTTCACCAAATCACTCAAGGATGCTTTTAAATGTTGTGTATTATTTAATTAAGCATGATTATAGAACTATTAAAAACATATTTTTTGTCTCATACTTTCAGTGGACTAACATATGTGTAGCACAAAACTGAGAACTATCCTTCCACATTGTTTTAATAATGAAATTTACATTTGTAAGAGACTATCAGCTCCAATGGAATATTTTTCAGTCTACATATACTTTGAATTCTTTCAGTAAAACTTCCAAATACTCTCAAATGAAAACTGGACAAATCATTGACTATACATAATATCAATAACAAAAATAATTAGATGCTTTTGAAAATGTTGTCTGTGATATTTCTGGGATTCTGAAAAAAGTATTTATTTGAGTAGGCATGCACTTATAGTTTTCTTACAGTTCATTCCATGTGAAATAACTTCCCCTCAGAAAAAAACTATGGTCAAGATGTTTTGTAACAAAACAGTACTTTTGTAACAAAAAAAATGGAAGAATATTTGTGCCCTTCTTTGTATTCACTGGGAGTTGAAGATCCTACATATTTAGAACTTCTGCATATTTTTTTAAATAAAGAGAACAAGTTGTTGAAAGGACTCTTTTTAATAGACATCTAATCCTACATCTAAATCAACACATCTGTTACTGAGTAGTACTCATATTGATTTGGTTGCACCTTTAGTGATCTGGACTGAAGTATTTAAAGTTATTCAAATTTATTTTCATAAAGTATGCCATACAAACATGTAGGCTTCTTGGTGGCAGTAGGGCAAATCATGAGAAAGGTGAGTTATTTGGTTTTGCTTTAAGATATAAAGAGGTAATGCTTGTATTATACTTGTTGCCTTGGAGTTATTTTGTTTTTTTAATTTTTGTAGATTTTAGAAGTAGTTGTATTTATTATGTCCCTCACCCTTTAGCACAATAGTTACACATACTCAACTCTATCAACTCCCCCTAAATTCCAGTAGTATATTTAGTCTACCTTTTTCAAGGTAGGCCTTCATTCTGCTTAAGGATATATGCACCCTGGCCTGGACAACAAAATATCACCCAGGCAAAGCAACCTTCAAACCCAGAACTTTGGAAAGCCTCCAAGAACTGTACGTGCTCCAAGGAAGATGAAGATGAGGAAGAAGGGATCCCAAAACTCCCCCAGACTCAATTCCTGAGGGGTGGGTCAGGGGGTAGAATGGGGCAAAGGTCGAGGGGTGGACTAACAGAAATAGGATGGACACCATTATAAAAAATGTAACACCTGAGTAAGGGGGCACGCACATGGTTTGTATTCCCAGAGCCTGAGAGGCTTCATTAAAACCTTCCCTTATCTTACCTATTACTTAATTTGCCCAGGAGTTTTTTTCTTCTTGCGTCTTTTAGGCAACATATTTCTCATCTTTACTGTGATATGCATTTCTCTGAGATATACTTTGATTAAAGACCCCTCTTTTACTATCCCATAGGCACAGGAAAAATCTGTTGTTGGGGTTATAGTTTGCCTTTTTTCCTCAGAAAGGGGATGGTTGTTGGATGGTTCATTGAACAGCTGATGGATCCAGAAGTAGGCAAAATCCCTACTTCTCCTATGCAGAAAGCAGTGTTTCTTAACATGTTCTCAGGATTTCAAGCCCCAGCTGTGCTCCTCGGAAGAGCCACAGAACTCATCCATCCATTTCTTGCAGGCTGCTGGAGCAACCAGTCAACTAGCCAGCTTTGGTACTTTGCTTCTCAGCCCATGACAGCAGCCACCCCAACCCAGCAGAGAGGGGTTCAAATACTGCTGCAAGCAAATGGATGAAGAGCAGGGCAGCTGCCCATACAAGAAGCTCACTGAGAGAGTAGAGAGTAGAAGGGGTGGGTGTAATAAAATTAAAAGACACTATTTGCCACAATCTAATATTTGTTGTCACCATAAATGCTCTTTATTGTAAAATTCCTTTTGTACCAGGTAAGACTGGGAGAATGGCCTAGGGTCTCTATGAGGTAACATTAACATTTTTGTTTCCACAGGAAGATCTTTTCCCTTTGTTTTGCCACATTTACAGTGACAAGAAAAATCAACAGCTTTGCCAAGTAGATTTTTTTTCTCTGTATACCATGGTTATGAATTTTTCGAATGTCTAACAAATGCTTCAGTAAATCACCCAAATCTTTAGCATGCTAATGTTTACAATGCTGTCCTAACAATTCATTACTGTACTGGTGCCTCTGATACAGCAATCCCCTGGAGGAGCTTCCTGACCTTCTGTCACTCTATCATTTTCTCTTTGTAAAAAGAGTTATTTGAAAAGTCAGTCCAGTATTCAGCTTTGTAGCTGGTAGCATTCTCACCATGCCCAAGCGTTTCCAGGTTGTTTTGCTGAGAAATACATTAATTGATTTCTTAACTTCTGTTATGCAGTTCAACAGCATGCCATAAGGTAATATTCATAATTCACTCTAAGGTGTGTTGAGCAAGTTATTACATATACCACTCTATTTTAAGATTCATCCTAGAATGCATCTCTTCTGATATTACCATGCATGGTGTGAATAACAGAATCAGAAGTTAAAATTTAAATGAATCAAACAAATAAAATAGAAAATGTATTAAACTATTAATGACCTTACTCTCAAGTTAAGAAAAGCAATTTTCCTAAATGTTTAAACTAAATGAACTTAATTCTTACTCATTTATCTGGAATACAGATGAAAAGAAAATAATGTAAATGATAAACTTTTCCCACTTTTAAAAAACCCATACCTGTAATTATCTTTATAGAGAGTTTTAAATGATGAAAAAGGTTATTTCCCATCAAGAGAAATTCATCTACTCATATTTTCAAGCTTACATTTTATCAGGTACATACAACACATTTTAAAATAGTCAGGACTTAAGAAAAAAGGGAACAAAGGAAGAAAAAGAAAAATCACTGAAGGAAATTATATAATTTGAATATGCAATAAAAACAGATATAGGGTCAAATGTACAGAACATATTCCAGTTATATTTGAGTGCTTCTTTGTTCTTTCAAAGAAGTGCTACTTAATTCTATCATGTTTAGATAACTGTTTATACTCTACTCTGCTATTTCTGCTTACTCGGAATGCTTTAAAACTTCACGGTGAAAATTCCTAGGTTTTCAAAATTGCAGCTGGTGTAGCTTGGCATAAACTTATTGAAATTTGTAAGCTGTACTTCTCTAACCTCATAAACTGGCTCTTGGACCCAGATCCACACTGGAGTCACTCCTGCCCCATTTTGGCTAGGCTACATGTACAAAACCTTCTAAGTAAATTATACATTTTATGTGAAAGCAAGGAGTTCCTCCAAGTGGAAAAAGGTAGGTAGCATAACCACACAGCAACAAAATGATACAAAACTTTCTGCTTTACTTTGAAAAAGTTCGTCAGAAGTGAAATTAACCCTTCCATTGCATTTCCCTTGGAAAGTCTTTAATTCCACCTTGATGGAAGAATATCCTTTTAAAAGAGGAGATTACATCAAACCCATTTAATTAATGGGAACACTTGGTTTATGTTTTATGGAAGAAATAAAAAAGCTGCATCCATTATTTATGCTTGGCGTGTTTTTCCTTAATTGATAAATAGTTTCCAAAGTAATTTATTCTTTATGCATTATGACTTTATAGATTAGGTCTATCTTTTTACATTGTTTTGACTGACAGCTTTACAGATTTACTCGCATCCATATAAGAAAATTATTAAATTTTCACAAACTTGAATTTCAGTTCACCACTGAAGCTGATGGCAAACAATTTTGTATATTCATATTTGGAAGTACAATTGCTTGTACACATACAGATAGTCTATTTTTTCTGATGTTGTCTTTTTGCACAGTATAGGTGAATTAAGATACTGCAGAAGGAAAATAAATAAGAAACTAAGAGGACCTGGAATTCTTTACCATTTTCCAAGAATGCACTATGCTGTGACACTAAATTATTGAGTAATGCTTTGCATTTTACTAAATCAGGTCTGTTTGTCAGTAACAGCAGCTGTAATAATAACAGTAATGACAATATTCTTAATAGCAGTTTTACTAAAATGGAATTTTTACTAAAAAACTTGAAGAAATGTACCTCAGGGGTCAAACACTGAGGACAAAATTCCGTTTTCTAGCATCACATTTCTTGAGTATGTGGTGAAAGGAGTGGAGTAAACTACATGATCTTATCAAACAGGTTAAATTGGCCACGTGCTATATGCTGCAGGCATTCTGTCTGCAGAATGTTGATGCAAAGAATGGCTTCAGGAGTATCACACAAATGTGTTCAGGAAAACCACTATTAAATGGAAGCAGCAAAAGCATCCCCTGCACAGGCTTCAGAGTATAAAAAGGGAAAAAAAACCCAGAAGCTGTGTACCAGTTAACAACTATTTAAAACCATTTCTGTGAAAATATTTCCTAATGACTCTTTGTTAAAGATTAGTTTTAATTAAGATAAAATTGAAATGAACTTAGAGGTTGCTTCAAGCTTGATACTACAGTTCTGAGAGATACTCCAAAATGAACTCGAAAACTGATTCAAACACAGGATGAGTCAGAAGGTTTTAAGTAAGCCAACACCCTTTTACATCAAAAAGTACAAAATTGTGCCTCATTTGGAAGACATAAAAATAGTCCCAGAACTATTTTGCTGCTAAGACCTCTCCTTCCTTGTCCACCTCCCTACCCCCTGCTGCCAGAATATGAGGAGCTTCAAACTTGTATTTGGTTTGGGTGGAGAGGGTTTTTTTGACTGGGAGTGAGGGTGTGGTTGGAGGGCATGGGGGAGCTATAGAGCCAGCTTTGGAGGAAAGTGCTAGAAACTTCCACCTTGTTCACCAGGCTAATGCCAGCAGACTCCAAAACAGACCTACCACTGCCCATTGGCAATGGTTACAGCACCTATAGGATAATATATTTAAAAAGGGGGAAAAAATTTACTAAGCGGAGGCAGTTGTAGCCAAGAGAGGAGTGAGAATCTATGAGACAAACAACTCTGCAGACCCACGGCCAATGGAGAAGGAGTGGGTGGAGGTGCTCCAGGCACTGGAGCAGAGATTCCTCTGCAGCCCATGGCAAAGACCACGGTAAGGCAGGCTGACTCCTTGATACCCATGTAGGTCCACAGTTGAGCACGTGGATGCCGAAAAAAGGCTGTAGTCCTGTGGGAAGCTGGAGTTGGAGTAGGTTCCTGTTCAGACCTGTGTACCCATGGAGACAGGAGCCCACACAGATGCAGTTTTGCTGTCAGAATTTGTGACCCTGATGGGGTCCGACGGTGGAAAAGTCTGTTCCTGAAAGACTGTCTCCCATGAGAGGATGCCATGCTGGAGGAAGGTAAGAGCATGAGGAGCATCTTCCCTGAGGAGGAAGAAGCAGCAGAAACAATGAATGATGAACTGACCACATCGGAAAACTGCATAAGAATTTATCCTTGTTTAATTTTAGAAGTCCTGGAATTTATCATGTAGTTGGCATTAAGTCCTGTCAGTGTCCTTTTAGGCATCCAGTAAGCAGCAATCCATATGTTTCAGAGGAGATTAAGCCCTTACTCTAGTTCAAAATAAGCAGAAAGCTGAATGCCAGTCTCTGGAATGAGAAAGAAGTGAGCATCTTTGTTAGCTTCTAGCTGCTCTAGCATGTAAGCACTCTTATTTTCTATAAGTAAAGTTGTGCAGGCAGTATATTTATCATACCATGAAACAGGGATATTGTTGAGATATTGAAAAGTTATGCAGAGGAAGAAAATGGTCAGCCCTATGCAGCTCTAAATTAGTGAAAGGACTGCTGAAGAACAGTTTAATGCATTCTACTTAAAGTTGTTTAAGATACTTGTGTTCCTTTAGCACTCCTCTGCATAAATATAATAATAAAATCATTAAAAATGTGCATCATATAATGCTTAATATCCAGAGAGTACCAAGTTGCATTCTGAATTCATAGGCAAAGCCCTTACTGTGTCTTACAGAGATCATTTCACACATCCTTGAAACGAAGACACTTTAGATAAAACTCAGCAACTGTTTAACAACACACAGCAAACCTCACATAACGTTTTACTAGAAGAAAAAGAAATGTGGTGTCCAAATAAAATGCAGGGGGATTTACTGGCACAGTGTAATTACTTGTGTTGGAATTTGTCCAGGACACTGGGGTTAATGCTCCTGTTATGGAAAATCCCACTAGCTATTTAATGTCTTCAAATTGTAGAGGCTGGAGCATGATCTGGTGTCTGATATGGAGAAGGTGATGAGAATCTTTGAAAGGTCTTTGTGTTTGAGTCTGCTTTCACTCTAGTTTGAGGGTAGCATAGCATTTACTGTGCTGTGTAGTTACCAATGATCTATACTAGCAAGGAAAAAGAAGGTCTTTGGAAAGCTTTGTGATTCACTGAAGGCTGTTTTTTTCTTGGTATTAGGCATACATAATATTGAAATTATAGGCTATTAAAGGTCATGTTGGTATATGATGCAAAATCATTAGGGAGATCAGGAAGCAAGCAAACCATTCAGGGCTGTATTTCTAATACAGTCACAGCCCTGTATTATTCTGATTTGAAGTGATAGCTCTGTAAATAGGATGTCTTAAGATACAATCCTAAAATCTCATTAGGGAAGAACCACAATATATGCTGGAAAGAAGAGCTGGGAAACAACATACGAAAAATATTAATCTGCAGTGAGAACCTTTCCTCTACCTATGAGAGAATTTACAAATACTTAGGTCCAGGCAAAAAACCCCCTCTCTCTGCTGTTTCTGCTTTAGCAGTGAATATAATCAGAAAACTAATACACTAATATAAAGTATTTGAGAATATTAATCTGCTTTAAATGTTGAAAATGGATTGTATGTTAATATTGTGTCTGGAATATAATTTTTTTATAAAAAGGCAGCTTCCACTAAATGGAGAAGCTGACAGTTCAGAAGCTTATATGCCAGTAAACAGGTATGTTTTACCAGGTGTTGAACAGAAGTAGCTATAACATTTCCATGTGTATATTGTGAGTGTGCACAGTTTTTTCTGGGATTCAAAAGATTAGTCATTTATTTCATAAGGCGTTTGAATGTCACAATACATTTTAACTCTTCTGTTATTGTTAAAACAGACAGATATTTTGACTTCAAAAATCAATTCTTATTAAATGTTTTATATAAATCTTTCAGTGTTCTTTAAAAAATATTTTTAAAAAATTAGTTTCTCCTCTACTTTACAGTCTATGCAGTTATAAACACATACAAGTCAGAATGTAAAAGAAAAACCTGGCATGTAGATTTTATTTTAAATTATTCTTATCTAGCTCATCATTGCCTCTATCTTAGCTTTTTCAAGGCAGCTAATATAATTGTGTTGTTCTGAATTCCACTACTTGGAAAGTAAAAAATAGAAGCCCACTCCCTATTTTTCATCAAGGATAAATTGCTGGAACTGCCTTCTCTTTTCTAGTGACTAAAGAAAGAGCCAGACACTTAGCTTATGAGAGATTAAATATTCCAAAAATTTGGATGTCATGATCTCTGCATTGCAACAAACAAGTGCCCTGGGAATTAAAATGTGTCCTTGAAAATCTGCCTCAAATCTCATTGAATGGTAATGATATTTATACTTCTAGAAAATGTGTTTTCAAATTTATACTCTTAACAGTACAGAAATGCATTTAACATACACTTAAAATACAGCATGACCTCGCTTTTGAAAATGGCAAATATACTCCAGATTCACTCTCATTCTTCTCAAAGTTTTACCTTGTGTTCTTTGCTACAGGGTGAACAAAAATAGCTCTAGAACTTCAGCTGGGAGGCTAAGTTTTAAACATTATGTGCAGCTTTATAACCTGAGACTCATTTCCTCCCTTGGTTACTGATGAGGAAGACAAGAGACAGAACTCACAAGTCTTGGCTGCAATTTCATGCTGTTGTTTTCCTTGATATTTTCTTTCATGGCATTAGAATCAATTATACATCATTGTTCTTTTCTGACAAGCATTTCTTCTTATAGAAGTCAATCACTTTGAACAAATAAGTTATAATATGATTTCACAATAGTTATCAAACTATTATTACTAGTAGTTCTGAATGTAAAAGACTACTTGCAGCTTCCTGATTAGAACATTTTTTTTAAATTAAAGCCCTGCAGTTTGGCACAAGATTTTTTAATGATCCCTCAATCAAAACGATACTACAGAAAAAGACTTCACTGTTGATTGGAAAAGAAGTCCAATGACTTGTTTTTTTCCTTGTTCTAAAGAATGAAAAGTAACTAGTTGCTATCAAAACCTCTGGAAAAAGTCTTACTATATTCAGTGGTATGTTGGAAGAAAAATAGTGCAGTGATTAAAAAATTGAGAATAAGTTTAACAAATGCTGAAGGCTTCATTTACTACAGATTTTTGAAAACTAAGAGAAATGTTTAGTCTCTGGCCTGTGTTTTTCTTTCTAAGAAAAAAAATTGTAAAGTGTATTTATAATGAATAGTTCTATTTTAATATCAAAGGTCTTTCTGGGAACCTGTCTTATGTACAGTTTATGAATTATGTGTAATACTGAGAACTCATTAATTCTGTCAGTCTAAACAGAAATTTCACTCCTAGTTCTGTATTTTCCACTTTAAATTGAAATCCCACCACTCTATAATGCAGGAATTAGTGTAGCAAAGTTCTCGATCTTTAATAGTTCCTTATCCCAAGTGAAGTCCTATTTTAATAAAAAAAGGACTTCCTGGGGTTTTTCCCTTTTTATTGCCCTGACTCCCCAAAACTGGGTAACAGAAAGTGGCATTTTTCTCTGTTTACCTAGCATGTTTGCTTACTATGTTTTCTTAGTGTTTCTCCCAAGTTGATGAAAAGCTCTTGTCAGAGCATGTTATACTCAACCCCTCACAATACGTTTGGTGAGGTGATGGGCAACACAGGTGGCCAAAGTCTGTGGTATCCTTCTGTTCAATCCTTCCTACTTGTTTTCCTCCTGTGGTGAGTTGACCCTGGCTGGAGACTGGGTGCCTACCAAAGCTACTCTATCACTCCCCTCTGCAGCTGGAAATGGAGGGAAGAATAAAAGAAAGCAATCATGAGTTGAGATAACAGGGAAGGATCACTCACCAGTTACCATAATGGACAAAACAGACTTGACTTCGGGAAAATTAATTCAATTTGTTACAAATCAATTCAAAGTAATAAAACTAAATCTTAAAACACTTTCCCTCCACCCCTTCTTCTTTCTGGGTTCAACTTCACTCCAAAATTCTCTACTTCCTTCCTCCACAGAACTGCAGGGGGATGAGGAATAGAGGTTTTTGTCAGTTTATCACACATTTTCTCTGTCACTCCTCACAATCATTCCCTTCACACTTCAACATGGTGCCTTCTGTGGGCTGCAGATGGATATCTGGTCCACTGTGGCTGCAGGGGGTCAGCCTACCTCACCATGGTCTGCATCATGGGCTTCAGGGGAATTTTGGCTCTGGTGCCTGGAGCATATATTGACACTCCTTCTTCACAGGCCTTGGTGTCTGCAGAATCATTGATTTCACAGATTCTCTCTCACTGCTTTTGTGCCACAGGGTTTTTTTTCCCCATCTTAAATACATTAGTTTGGAAATGCTACCACCATCTCCTATGGGCTCAGTGTTGGCCAGCAGTGGGCTCATCTTGGAGCCAGCTAGCATTGGCTCTGCTGGACATGGGGGAAACTTCTAGCAGTTTCTCACAGAAGCCACTCCTGTGGACTCCCCCCACTACCAAAACCTTGCCACTAAAAGCCCATACACCTCTACAGTTCCTTACTTTCTACTGCTGCTCTGTACTGGTGTGGGTTACTTTATGGGCTGCAGTCCCCTCAGGGGTGTCCCTGCTCTGACATGAGTCATCCATGACTACAGTCCATCAGGGCTGTTCCTGTTGCAGTGTAGGTCACCCATGATTACAGTCCTCTCAGAAGAATTTGCCCTCATGGCATGGAGCTCCTTCCAAGATTGTGTATCCAGCTGTGTGCCCAACAATGTCCTTTCCAACATATCTCCTCTGCTTCTTCCTTCATTTTCTCTAAATGTGAACTCTCTTCGCAGTTCTCCTCTTGCGTCCTCTTTTGTGCTTCTGCCCAAGTCTCCCTTCACACTTCTTTTTTGTGTCTCCTCAATTCTTTAATTTTGTTTCTTCTTATGTTCCAACACATCTCCTCAGGTGAGTTCACACCTCCTGCTCCTGGCACCCTATCTAAATTATGTCTGAGGAGTGATGCTGTGTGTTCTCCTCACCTGCTGCAGCTGTAGGACACCACAGGGTGTTTTCAACCACTGTGAGCCAAGAGCTCATTATCTCCTCCCAAACAGGTGTTAGTCTGAGGGGCAAGTGCAGAGAGAGATCATGGTCTCTTTTCTGAGATGGGCTAACAGGCAGAAAAGTGACAGGAAGGAACACTGCTCCTGTCCATTCAAAATTTAGGAAGCATAGGAATACAGATATGTAAAATGTTGAGATCCAAATGCAGCAATGTATGAGAGCAGCACAGCCTGAGATTTGCCAGAGCTGCATGACATCTTCCAATTATTATTGCTTATGAGAAAAAACAGATACAGATAAACAGACAGTAGTTGATTTAATTTTATGAAAGGAAGAGTATGAAAATAGATGACATTAAGATCATAAATCACATTATATAGCAGATACACATAAAGAAGTTTTACACACTGTGTAATGAAAACCATTTGTTAAAGCATGAAATATATTTTACAGAGAAACTGTAACACATATAATTTAAAATGCATGCTAAAATGCATCTCATTATAATAAAACAGATGCACCAAGTGGACAATTCTCAGATAAAATATGCTCTTAGACTCAATGTATGTTATATTAATATTTAACAGAAATATACCACTTTCTATATTTTTCTTATAAAAACTGGCAATACTAGAAATCTGGCAATTCATTAAATTTCATTGCTCAGGCTTAGCCTTCTTGCATCTATCATCACCTCAGTCATGGGGCAGCAGGACTCATTTTGTTACCACTATTAGTGCAGAGCTCTGTTTGGTCCTGACTTGTTAACAATAATACACTATTATTTCTTATGCTGCATGTCATCTATAAGATGCATTACAAGTTCTGTTGGAAGATAGTTTGCATTTTGGAGTAAAACAGTTTAATAGTTATGTGGAAATATAAATTAGTAAGGAAGATACATAAAGTGAAATACGGCAAAGTGACAGCCCTATTGTTGTTTAGTTTCTACAGGGGAAAAAAAAGGAATTTAGATTTCCTATGTTTATTACATGCAAATGTGCCTTTGAAACAGAGGTTTCACATATGTTATTTTCTCAACTGCGTCTCAAAATTGTCTGAGAAACTGTTATTTGGCCTGAAGCAAAGCCCTGCAGAGACTATGTTAACAAAGAAGTAGTTGGTCATGGCCAAGAGCTCAATCTCATGCCCCTGTTTATTAACTAGTATTGATGTAGCAACAGACTTTGTGGCCAAATCCCTGTTATGATAATCTACTTCATCATTTTGCCTAATGCCTGCCTTTAGATCACAAGCAATTAATCTGTTATTCACTATTTTTGCTAGTAGTCTAATTACATATTTCTTACAAAAGCACTGAGACCTGTAAAATATTGTCAAGTAAATTGCAATACAGACCACTGAGGGACACTACTTGGCAGTGATTTCCATCAAGACTCTGAGCCATTGACCACTACCCTGTAGATGTGACCATCCAACTAATTTCTTATCCATGTGACAGTCTACCTGTTGAATCCATCTCTCCAATTCATAGAGAAGAATGTTGTGGGTGACCATGTCAAAGGCTTTAGAGCTCTTCCCGTGTCCACTGATGCAGTCACTCCATGGTAGAAGGCCACTAGATTGGCTAGGTAGGGCTTGATCTTGACCAATACCTGGCTCTAGAATTATTGTTTTATCTTTTTAAATGTGTTTAGTTCCAAGTTTATTTTTTGTCTGCATTCATTCTGCATATTTTATGTCTTGCTGTTGCTCATATATTCTGTACTGAAAAGTCCTCTCTCTGATGCATTCTTCTCTTTATGTGTTTTTAAATAGGTTATAATTCTTTCATCTTCTCTCCTAAATGCCCAGGCAGACTGTGGATGAAATGCAGCTCTAAACTTGGACATTTGCACCTAGCTATCTGTAATATAGGTACCTCTGTGTAAATTTAGTAGGTGTCTAAGCTTTCATTACAGTCCATGGAGATCTAATCAACACAGTCAAAGGCTTCCAGTGAAATCTTGATGTATATGTGTCTGTTTTAGAATAAGCTAAACATCTCTCTGTGTGCATCAATTATATTGATCAAAGCCCCAGACCAGTCGCACAATTTTAAGTATTTAATGCCAGTTTAGACACTTCAGAGCATCTGAGATATCCATGCTGGGATGGCAAATGTGACACAGTACATGTAGGAGAGACGTGACCATCTAGAGTGATACCTAGACAGCAAGACACATAGGTAGTTTAGTCAAGCCTAAGATACTGAATATAAAGTAAGTTTAATTATTTAGTCCACCTGTAGACATCTACATTACAGACAGCTCAATGTACATGTCTGTATCCAATGTAACTTGACTTGTATGGGCTAAATCCAAAGTTTTATGAAACTGTGTCTCAATTCTTGCATTACTTTTGAAAATCATTCCCAAACTGAAGCAATTTTTAAAGTAAATATCTGCTGTGAAATTCCAACAGATATCTTATTAATGCTGAGTACACATGTAACATCTTCTTGTTCTTGCTTAACAATCCTTTGTTCATACTTCTATGGATGTCTTTAATTCTTTATTGTTGATGCATCACACTTTTTGTGATTGGCCTTCCACAATGATCTTCTAAATTCTTTTCCAGAATTATGTCTTTTGACTGTTCATTTGACTATATTGAAATGAAAAGCAGTTGCAGAAGGTCAACTTGATTTTTTTTTACCCAAAGTGTCATGACACTCTTCTTCACATACTAAAAGCAAGAATCTTCAATAAATGTTTGGAGTCTAATGAACTTTCTGCTTCCAAGAGCTTTACCAGCTGGGATAATCTGTGAAAGGAATTGCTCTAGCACATGGCATTTGACAAGCTCTTAATACTTTTAGAAAATTTCTTCAAAACATGTTTACCACTAGGGATTTTTGCATCAAAAATGAACCTACAATAAGACTAAGAACATCACAGATTCAAAGGAAGCAGAGATAGAGGTTTTGTTAGATAGGGTTAAATAGGTGTATATATTCTAATGGTAGTTTAATTCCTCTAGAAAACCTTTCTACCACACAAGAACATGCTAACAGATTTTTCTTTTTTGAGCTTAACGGTAAACCTCCCTGTTTCAGTAGACTTCAATAGAGGGGCAAGTTATTTATATGAGGAAAAAGACAGTCAATACAATACATCTGTAAAGCACCTTGTAAGAATGGAGGGTAACTTAAAAATCAATGAATTTTCCTGCTTCCAATGAATAGAAATGTTCCTTTTTCATTGGTGCCTTTGTAGAACTCCTGCAATGTTATAAATGTAACATGAAAAAAACCTTTCTACTAATTAGTCTTCACCTTTTGTTGCAACTACTATGTGTCTTAAGTACTGCAGTCTAGAAAGACCTTAAGACTTTTACCCACCTTGATGATTGGAGATGTATGTCCCTACTAGAAAATGAAATAGATATTTCAGCTATCATTAGTGATCTTTAATCTGAGTTGAGCAAAACTCGATTGCTTCAGTTTTGCTGTTTGTGAATTAAAAATACTGCAACAGACAAAAAAGAAAGGAAACTAATGTGTTGCAGCCTACAACTGCAGAGCAAATGTTTGCTTTTCAGACAAGACAAATGAAACACACGTCAGTAAAGATGGGATACTTCTGGTCATTTGCTAGACTTTGAGAACTAGAATTCTCTCTGAGTGTCCTAAATTATTTTTCAATAATATTTCAAAGAAAAGACTATATTCCACTATCATTACATTTTTGAAAACAAAAATTTTTCAAAAAGTTATAGAGTACTTAAATGGCGGGTTCATTACATTTTAGCCTTTAACTTCAGAGGTTGTAGATCACTGCTTTTTAGACAGTGCCGGCAAGGTTTTATGTAGCGCATAATCTCATTTAAATTCTACAGTAAAGAGCTAATTGAGACTTAAGTGATGTGTCAT
Source organism: Manacus candei (assembly GCF_025592945.1). Classification (NCBI taxonomy): domain Eukaryota; kingdom Metazoa; phylum Chordata; class Aves; order Passeriformes; family Pipridae; genus Manacus; species Manacus candei. The sequence continues at coordinate 17,388,528 of NW_026138059.1, read as the reverse complement.
CCCTGTGCAGGCCATCTGCACAGGCTGAATTGCATTCAGAGTCAGCCTGTGAGAAACTGCAGAGCACCAGGTTGCTGGTTGTTGGAAAAATAAGTTACAAATTTATCTCCATCTCAAATAATGTGGTAAAATGAATTACAGGCAGTTATAAAATAGTCCAGACTTCTGTATTTCTATATTGGTCGATCAGCTTCAGATTAGAACCTGTTCTCACTATCTCCAAAGAAGTTCTCATTTGGGTGTTTTTGTTCTTACAATTCATAGCACTGTAAACAACCCAGCAACTGAAGCAGAGTCCTTATCTGCTGTTTTGTATACATAGAAACATATAAAATAATGTTTCTTGAGGTTTTCAATACCTTAGGTAAAGAACCCTCATTCTACCAACCTTTCCCACTCCCCAGATCTATCTCTCTAAAACTACCGTAGTCAAAGTGAGACTGACAATGGCATAGAAGCAAAGAAAGAAAGGGGAAGCCAAATAATAAAACACTGTAAAATTAGAGTCAGATTAACTAAATTTTCAGGTAATGTAGGACCATAATAATTTCTGGACAACAAAATTATTACAATCTCTTTTCAAATCCATGGAAGCCTTCATCTGATACATACATACCTTATATTTATAATTTTTTCTTCTGTCCATCCAAAGACATCTAATTTATGTCTTCAGTACATAGGCATTCAGTGGAGTCTACACTTTGGACAGTAAATTATATCTCTGATGTCAGTCTCTTTCTCTTCTTCCACTTCCTAACTATGCTGGAATGCATAAAAAGAAGAAAAATAGCTTGTGTGTGGCTTCTTATCTTGACTTGGCATATTGCAGTAAGTGGCTTGCTCTGGTGATCACAGTCGTGACTAACTGTGCAAGTATTGCTGGAAACAGACTAATTAACAGACTGAGCAATAAAATAGTAAATATATATAGAGAGAAACCTTTTCTAAAAGAGGATGTACATGAAAATTTGGCCAACGGCACTGTACTTTTTGTTTAGATACATGTAGATGTACATATAGAAAGCGGAGGAAGAACATGGTCAAATAAACAAGCAACAAAGCATGATAACTGTGGAGTTGCACTGACTGATAACAGACTATGAGTGTGTGAACAAATGTTTGCAGCATCTATTTTTTTTTAATAATAATAATATTTGGCTGAAGACATTACACCTTTCTTCACTCCATAAAAAGGTAATTTCCTTTAGCTTACATGGGCAGTGAATCAATCATTTTAAATAGCAGCTCTGAAAACACTTTCATCAACAAAATGTATACACAAATAGGGTTCAAATGAGTTTCTGATAGTTGGAAGGAATTAAAAACTTAAATATATTTCTCTACTAAAATAAAGCAACTTTCTTACCAAAAAATAAAACTTCCCTCTCTTAAATCCAGTTGATAATAGGCTAACACATAATCTGGAGAACATCATCCATGGAGGAGAACGACAGTCTGAGGCCTTGAATTTAGAATTCTCCTGAGGTTTGACAACAACACTATCAAATAAATGTTTAGGGACTGCAGAACAAAATACTTCTTTTCTCGTGTTTCATTTCTCTTGATCCTGAGATGAAAGTTTTTTCTTCTTTTATGAAATATTTAATCAAGAACTCAAATTTCTATAAAAAAACTCCACCACAGTCCTGAGGAAACATTTTCAAAACATCCAGTTCTTTTTCCTAGACAAAATTTTTTCTCTGGTAAAATGCATAGAAGAACTTCCCAAGGTTTTGAGGTCTTGAGGTTTAATAGCATTTATAGAGGAATACCCCTGTGAGTTGTTCCTTATTTTTTCACATACACCCACAGGAAAAATGCCAATAATTTTTGCTGCCATCAAATACTCAGCTGATTCTTAAAAAAAAAAAAAATGGAGAATGAAAGCAATCATTACAACCAGGTCATTTATACTCAGTCCTTTCACAATGGTTAAATCCAGACATGAGGATGATGAAGAAATGGCTCCAGAAAATATGCACAAGAATCATGGTGTGACTAAGCTTGCATATTTAGATTTTTCTGTCATAACCATTTTTGGCTTCATCTGTCACTAAATCCACAACAACTTTTAAAGTTATGTTTAGTTATGTATTCCTGTTCCCTACTGAATATTAATAAACCACAACAAATATAATACTTCAGGAGTTTGGGTTTTTTTGGTTTGGTTTGGTTTGGTTTGGTTTTGGTTTTGTTTTTTTCTGATAGACTTTGTAAGTTCAGCTGAAATCAGAGCTCCCTTTTTCAGGAGTTGTATGTGCATATGTAAGAAAAAACAGGCAGAATCACAGAATTACTGAATCACAGAATATGATGAGCAGAAAGGGACCAACAAGGATCATTGAGTCCAACCCCTGGCCCTGCACAGGACCATCCCCAAGTGTCACACCATGTGCCTGAGAGTATGGTACAAACACTTCTTGAACTCTGTCACGCTTGGTGCTGTGACCACTTCCCTGGGGAGCCTGTTCCAGTGCTCAACCACTCCCTGGGTGAAGAGTCTTTTTGTAATATCAAAAGAGAGAGGAAGTAGCTTCCGCTAGCTACAAGAGACTTTGGAAAATACTTCCAGTCTCTTAACATTTAGTTATATTGATGTCTCAAATCCATGCTATAGTACTAGTTCACTTAAAATTCAGATGAAAGGATCATCAAGCAGACCTTTGTATGCTCTGAATTTGCAGAGATGTATTCTAGAGAGAGAAATAAAAGATTTAGCTTATATTCTCTGCTTGTTGCATAGATGCATTTACTATTAATATTAATGGGGCCAATGTGGTTATATAAAGAGACTCTTCATTTACAACATCCGATATGAAAACAGAAAAAATATGAAGTATTGGAAGAGGGATTGAAGTCAAAATAAAAGATATATTAGCCTCATATTGTTCCCACTGCATTTAAAAATATTAAGACTAATCAGACAAGAATTAAAACAGCAACATGAGAGAACATCTCATGAATCTGAACTTTCAAAATTACAGACCAAGTTTTTATAAGTGCTTTTTTTATAGCAGAAATTAAAGTATAGACAGAAGTAATATGTCAGGAATAATTTTAAATAATATATTTTGTACAACTGGTTACATGAGAAAGCACATATAAAAGTTCTTATTAGTTTATTTTTTGTAATGTTCTACTATCATATTTGAAGGTAACTTAATTAAAAACAAACAAACAACCCCCCCAAAAAACCCGAAACTAAACCAAAAAAACCCAACCAAACAACAACAACAACAACAAAAAAGAAAAAAAAAACCCCAGAGTCTGAGTCTGATATTGTTGTCTACAATGACCAAATATCTCTTTATAAATAAATATCCTTAAGACCAAATACTCTCACTTCTGGATTAAAAGCTGAATTAAAAACTGTAACTATTTATGTCAGTGCACAAGCTACATATTTGCTTTTTTGAGCATTAAATAAACCTGAATTTTATGATACTTTATTATATTTCATCATTCTTTGCATGTAGCCTAATACCATTGGCCGGAATAATGGTTCCAAGTGACAAAACTAAAAAAGAGAAAATGAGGCAGAAATATACATGTCCTTCCAAAACAGTGGACTACTCTTTAAGAGTGAATCATTAATGGTGGTCACTCAAGTCTCCTCGCAGTTAGAACAGGATCCAGAGGCTTGATTTGAAAAGAGAGAATAATCTCCTAGATATCAAGGTCACTCTTTTTTAGTGCTATATATATATGAAGTATTTTATTATATTTTTACTCTCACACTTTCAAGCTGTTGTTCAAACATATATTCTTGAAGTTGTATTACTAATATATTACTTGATGAATGTTAATGGTCACATTTCACAATTTATTCTATTTTACGTCTGTCTTCCATCCAATGTAAATATAACATTTGCAATATTTCTTTTTCTCTGTTTAATGTCACAAATTAACTAGATGCAAACTCATAAGTTAACTACCAAATTTTTTTTTTCTTGATACGAAAACCTGAACAGACAAAATATAGCTTTAACCAGAGGAAGTTCTATTACATGTACTTTACACTGTAGAACTAGAAAAAGTGCAAAGCAATAAAGAAACCAGTTAGAAAATAGCATTTGCTCTTCTGTTTTGAAATGACTGTGCCTGAACGCATAATCATCTGAATTCATTCCAAGTGAAACTGAGCTTAGATGAAAGATGGTGACAAATGACAGTAAATTTTAAGTTCAGCCAAGTTCAGTTGAGCAGTCAGAAAGATGCATTCATTCTGTTGTGAACCACTTGCCCACTGGCATTGGATAAGGTGCAAAATCACATCTGAATAACACTACCCAACTCCAGAGAAGACTTCTCATCTCTTCTCTGTGCTAAGAGTGTAGAGATGTCACCCAGAATAAGATGGGTTTATTCATCACCTGGAACATATCAACACCTTTTCTTTCTCAAAAAGAAAGAGGAGCAGTTCCTAAAATTGCTACATGACAAGGGAATTCTCCTAAATTAAAAGAGATTTGAAGACACCATTCTCAAGTCTCTTGAACATGTTAAAGTAAATATTTGACCACCACAACTGTCCTTTACAGATAGGTACAGCACATTCTACAGTGTTAGGTAACTGTGATGGAAAAGTGTAAAAGGAAACATTATTTTTTCTGTTGGTATCACACCATAATATAAAACTGTTAAGTTATCACTAAGCAACAGAACAAATGATGATTATGTGACTATTTCATACTAAGTACAAGTTTTCAGCCAGAGTTTTGTCTGAAACTAGTCCAAATTTCAGTAAAAATTCTGGGAGCTGGGATAGCAGAAATCAACTTTGAGAGAGCCGTTCCATATTGTGGAACTGAATTCCTGGCTACTGAATGAGAGGAGACATAATTGTCTGCTTGTTGCATTTTGTATGAGATACATTCTAAGTATACTCATCAGACAGGATCTTGTAGGTAGGATAAGTAGGCAAACTTTCATTTTGTGAACTGTGTTGGACCTTGGGTGTAATAAGGGCACAAACTGGTGACTGGTGTTTCTGATATAGGTAGTTTTGACTTTTGACTGGAGAAATAGAACAGACATAGAGAACAAAAACATAAGTCTTCAGGGTTAAATTGGTGACATTCACATTTTTAGGTGTGCCTTTTATGCTCAGTGCTACACCCTAAAAACATTCTGTCAGGATAAAAGCTAGATATGCATCATCCCTCTGTGCAACTTTGTTTCCTTGGAATGGAGGAAATCATGGTGTGGTTGGAATGATTTCCTGTTCTGGAGAATGAGAGTGCCTGAGATTCAGTATCCTGCAGTTCAAACCTGGCATATAACACACTCAGAAATCTAGGCCTAGGTTCTTTTTATTCTTATTTTTTTTTCTGTGATTTTATTTGAAAAATGTGCTCTGGCATCCCACAGGGGAAGACAAACAATCCTGAGCCCTTGTAGGTGGAATAAAGGAAGAGATTAAACATAGTTCCTTTCATTAGAACAGTAGATTTTAATTTTTTAACACACTAAAGAAAAAATATAAATTTCTGCCAACATTTAGGTAAGAACATATTTGCTAAAAAGCATTTGTAGCTGAAAAAAAACCCCAACCTGGCAAACTCACTACAGGAATACAAACAATATTCATTTATTTTTCCAACATCATGCAAGGAGATTTGGAAAGTCACACTGGTATATCTTTTAATACCTTGACATAGCATTCTTGATCCCTTAATATCAAAGACTTAACTGCTTATTATTCAGAAGAAATAAGCCAAAATGAATAAACTCATCCAATGTGTGGACAAATGGTTCACATATTCTACACACACACACACACACACACAAAAAAAAGCAAAGCCAGAAGTAAACCAAACCAAACCAAAAAAACAACTACATACACATTTTAATAACAATCTGAAAAATATTATTAATTAATAGTTTTAGTACTCCACTTCCCAGAAAGCCACAAAATGACTTCAGGGAGATCATCTACTTTTCTTTGAGTAAGTGACACAAAAGTTTTTTTCTATATTAATAAACTAATCATTAGCAGATCCTGTTCTCTATTCCTGAGATAACACATCCAGACTTGAAGTGGCCACATCTGCAAAATTAAATTATCTTGACCTATAAAACCAGAATCCAGACTATATATTGGAAAATATAAACGTGACTATGATGTGAGGAGATAACATAGAGAGAACACTTGCTTTAGTGAAAATCTGTTAACCCCACCATTTTTGAGATGAGATTTCAGACTCAATTTCTTTAGTTCTTGATGATGTAGCCAAGTAGAGGTGTAATAAACACATCTCTGTGCCATTCTGCATGTCTTGATAAGAATAATTCTTTTTTCTTTTATACTTACACTGGTCCTACAAACTGAGATCACAACAAAAAGCCTTATGCTTCCATTTTTTTTCCACTCTATATCTAGAACCCATTAATATGTTCCCCATTTTATTTAACATCCCTTGTCACAGTGTATTCCTTTCTTTCTCATTCTCCTGCTTTAGCCAGGATCCCAGTCTGCTCTCATGACATTTTGTTTTATACTTCATTCAGGCTTGACATTTTCCCATTGGATTCAGGGCCAGGGTGCAATTGAGGGAGCTGATCAGGTTTCTGCAGGACATTCTGGGAATGTAAATCAGAAAATCTGGACCTGCTTCTCCATAAACCAGTATTTGCCACTGATCTGCACAACATCTCTAGCTGTTTGAATAGTGTGATGTTTAAGACATGTATTTACATAGTTTCATTCAAATAATAACTGTTGGAGTTGAGATACTTAGGTAATAGAATGACAGAATATGCTGAGTTGGAAGATAACCATCAGGATCATCAAAGTCCAACTCCTGGCCCTGCACAGGACACCCCAAGAATCACACCCTGTGCCTGAGAGAATTGTCCAAATGCTTCATGAACTCAGACAGGCTTGGTGCTGTGACCACTTCTCTGGGGAGCCTGTTCCAGTGCTCAACCATCACCTGATGAAGAATCTTTTCCTGATAACAATCTAAATCTCCCCTGACTCAACTTACTGCCATTTCCTCGAGTCCTGTCACTGGTCATCAGAGTGAAGACATTGATTCCTGCTCCTTCTCTTCCCCTCACAAGGAAGTTGTAAACTGCAATGTGGTCTCCCCTCAACCTCCTCTTCTCTAGGCTGAACAGATCAAGTGAACTCAGCCACTTGTCACACAGCTTCCTCTCCAGAGCCTTCACCATCTTCGTTGCCCTCCTTTGGAAACTCTCCAATAGTTTTATACCTTTCTTATATTGTGGTGCCCAAAACTGCACAGAATATTCAAGGTGAGGCTGCACCAATGCAGAGCAGAGCGGGACAATCCTCTTCTTTGTCTGATGCCCCCCAGGACATAGTTGGCCCTCCTGGATGCCAAGGCACTGTTGACTCATATTCAACTTGCCAGTCCCTTTCTGCATTGCTTCTCTCCAGCCTCTCATTCCCTAATCTATGCAGACAACAAGGATTGCCCTGCCCAGGTGCAGGACATGGCACTTGTCCTTGCTAAGCTTCCTATGGTTGGCAATTGCCCATTTCTCTCATTTGTTGAAGTCTCTCTGCAGGACATGGAAAACAAGGGTAAAATTTAAATGATAGAAATAGATTTGTTTGAAAAACAAACAAAAAACCAACAAAACAACCAACCAAAAAAAACCCCAACAAAACAAAAACCTTTAGTCCAGTGATGAAAAAGCCTGTCCGGTGACAAAATAATTTTTTTTCTTTCAGTCTTTTCCAATAGAGTTTACATAAAAGGGTACAACTCTATTTACTGTAAGACAACTAAACTGATAGCTAATTATTAGATCTTCAACTTTTTACCAAATAGAGTACAAAAATTCTAATCACTTTGCCACATATAAAATTCCATATCACTATGATGTACAAATATTGCACAATGTCTGAGTTATAGGTCTGAGAATATGGAATATGACAACATGAACCAAGATGCCTTGAAGTGCTTATTTTATTTACTAGGTTTCATATATATGTATATATACTGAAGGACAGAGATGAGATGAGGTGAAGTAATATCTATATAGCTAAAGAGCTGACTGCTCTACGTTAGTACCAACCATAAATCTGTAGACGGTTCACTGATGGCTGTTCCCACTTTACTTCCAATAATGTTTCTTTGAAATCTTGCCAGATTTAAGTTTTGGAAAGAGAGAGTTTTGAATTGCTTTCTATTGTTCATTATTTAACATTTTTATGTAGCTTCAAGAATATGCATGCAAGAGTGGAGTGAGAAAATATATGGTCCTTGGCCAAAAGAGACCAAATCCTACAAAGAAACAGAAAGAAATAGTGCACACAGATAAAGTGAGAATAGACTTACTTGTAGGTAATTTCCTGTGTAGTCCAGGTGTGGGTTTTTTGAGAAGTAATGGAGCTTAAAGGGAGAGGGGAAAATGGAATCAGTCTGTTGCAAACCACAGAACTGACATGGACTGCAATATGAATGAGCAGGGAGAATTTTTGAGCTTTTCTTCATATAATATATAAAGATATGCCTCTTCTCATTGATGTGCTATTAAAGCTAAGCCCTGAATCAAAAGAATGAGCTTTTTTTTATATGATTTACAGAGTAGCTAATCTAATTTATTCAGAGGTGTGAATTAACCAGGATGGAAGAAAATTATAGTATATTATCCAATGATTTTTAAACTATTTCTATCTTGTTGAAATATGCAACATTCCAGTGGGAAGCTGGAATGAGAGTTTTTCATTGCTTAGAGTTCTGTGTGGTCGTCAGTGGTAGATTCCTTCACTGCATGGAAGCAGGGGCGCAAGTGTCTTAGATTCAGAAAAGCATTATGGAATTCATTACTGCTTAGACTTCTGAGTACAAGGATCTTAATTTCACCTAATGGTCACTTCAGGATCATTCCGGCTTTGTAGCTCAAAACTGAAAAAAGCTTTTGTTCCACTTACAGCATAATATGTGTTTATCTTTCTTTTAGGAATTCCATAAAAAGAACAAGAACAACAAAAAATGTTTATGAGCTAAAAAGCCTCTGATATAGGGAATATTTTTAATTAAGAAACAAACTCAGAGAGACAAAGAAAGTAGAAATGGAAAGTATTTGTAAGCAGCTCTGGCCCCTTCTTGTGCGTGTCACCACTAGAAATTCCTCTTTCCTACGCTTAGCTTCAACTGCTCAGTGACTTTTTGAGTTATAGCAACATCTACATGATTGTCCTTTGGCCAATTTGTGGTCTATGAGGCCTTTGTGCTTCTCATTCTTCTCGGCAGTTTGACAGTCTCTGCATAAAATTCAGATCTGTGCTCTTTGACTGTTCTTTTTTGCCGAAAAGAACATGTAGACTCTGGGATGTTCTCTGAGGTTGCTTCTAAGGAGTGAGTTCCCTCTGTCTTTAGAGAGATTCTAGACCCATTCTAACACTTTTAATAACATATACACTCTAAAAATCAGAGGAAGAAACAAAAAAAAAAATCAGAGTTCACAAAGATTCAAAGCACAAATTAATCTAAAACAATTTCATCCTCTTTGTCATTTGTTTTGTACATGATGTACATACTTTTCAAAATTCAGATGTATATTTTTGATGAAATTACTCTAAGATTATTTTCTTTACATTTTAACCTAGTTTTAAATGCTGTCATAAATTTTTTTCATTTGTTTTTCTGGGTACCCTCTGTTAATAATTTCCCCTATTTCAAAAATATTCAGAATAATTTTCCCTTGTGTTTTCCTAAAAGCCTCTCTTGAAACCTCTTCAAAACTCTTCAGCTTTCTAAGATAATAAAGGTGAATGTACATGCAATACGTTATGTTCAAATACCACATACTCTTTTACTTACTATATTTTGTAGTGGTATATTCTGGAAATGCTCCTTCTAAGGGGTTTTCAAAGCTATTGCACAACATATACTGTGTGGGGTATTTTATTGGCTTTGACAAGTATTACAGCCCAAAAAAGGCTTGGGCAGAAATTGTCTAAAACAAGAAATTCAGTTTGAAATTGGTGAGCAGCTTGGACTAGAATATGGGGAGTTTTCCAAAAAGGTAGAAAGTAGTTCATTTGTGAAATGCTAACTCATTTTATTTTGACTACTCAAGGAAAAGTTCTTTTCCATTCAAAACATTGTTCATTTGAAAGTAAACCCAAATTTTTATGTAGTTTTTTTTTAATGTTTAATTCAAAAGAGATGAGTGTGATGCCTTAAACCCCTAATGTTTTTTATTTTTCTAATATTGGTAAGCCTTATAAGTTTTATAAGTAGATTTTAAAAGCAGCAACCCCCCCTCCTTTGTCCCTTGTCCCTTTCCTTTTCTCTCTAGCACCCTTGTTTACACATTCCTTAACCCTCTTATCCCATTCTATGCTCCCTATATCAGTCATACCCCTGAATATAGCAGAAATGTTTAGTCTTTTGTCAAGGCAAGGCCTAGATTGTTGGCAGAACAGCATATCAGGGCCTAAACTACAGAACACGGTCAAAAACTGGGTAACTATGTACCCTTTGTGCTCTGAGGGAGATGAAGATGGGATGAACAGGGGGTCCCAAAAGCCCCCCGACTCAATTCTCAGGGGGTGGACCCGGGGTGGACCAGAGTAAAGGCCACAGGGTGGACACATCTGGGATTGGATGGATGGTATTATAAAATGTAACATCTCAGGCACGGCCTGCGAGCGTCTTGTAACATCTTAGCCTTGGTAAAATAAACCCTTTCTTATCTCACCCCTAATTAACTGCTCCGGGAGATTTTTTTCAGCACTTAAATTCCACGGCAACAAGTGTGTTTAACCTAAGATTACCTGCGTTGACTGCAACTTAATATTATTTTCTTGGTTTTGCTGTTTGTTTTGTCAAAGACAACCCTACTCTTTATCTCGAACCTCCTAACTCTTACTTAAAAATCAATAGAAAGAAATATTAATTCAACCTGAACTGTTTTTCCTGAAGTTTTAATTTGACCATGGATAGATAATTAATACTTTTCCTCCAGTATTATTTAAGATTCAAAGCAAAAAGGGAAATTAATAATAAGGAAATTCATCGGTTTCTCCTTGTTCTATTTTTTTATTTGGTTTGGTGTCTTTTTGTTTTGCTTGTTTGTTTGCTTCTTTTTTTTTTTCCTTTTTTTTTCTTCTTGAGGGATCCTAGGTAGAGGTATTGCATGGTCCTCCCATTAGCATAATCAGAAATTCCCTTTGACATCAATGGTGAGGTCTGTTGATGGGGTTATCTTCATGTTTGAAATACCTAAGACTCCTGGAGATGCAGTCTTAAATCCCAGTAGGACTGCATCAATCTTTAACCTTCAAAGGCATATTGATCAAATGACCCTATGTGATGTGTAGTTTAGACCTTTGGTATGGCCATCCTTTCTGCTCTGTTTGGAGAGTAAAGTTGAAGTGGCCTTATCCTTGATGGAGGAGTTGTTTTCGTGACTACAGTCAAGAGGCTTCCCAGTGTTATGTAGTGGGAAACATAATATCTTTGTAAAATGCCTTAGTACGAAAGACCCTCAATTGATTATAAAATATAATTTCTGTGTATTTATGTAAACTTCCCACTGAACTAATATCCTGGAGCTCAGGTGTACTACTAAATATGCATATTTGATAGAAGAATCATGTTTTTCGTTTTCAAAAAATATTGTTATGATATTTTTTCATCTGATAACAGTCAACTAATCATCAGAGGTAAATGAAATTCAGAAAGATATGTAAAGTAGAAAAAGACTTTTTAAAAGAAAATTTTGAGCTGCCAAAGACATGTATCAGTCTGTATTTTGACAGATGATACTTTGCAGTTTATGCAAACTGTTCAGAAATACTCTTTTTGAATTGTAATAGTATTTTAAACTTCACATCACAAAATAAAAATATTTACAAACCTAAATGAATGACTGAATTTAAAATAAGTCCCTGGATTTTAATAGTTTCAAGCCTTTGTAAGTCTGGATCTTGTTGCAATTTTTTCCTCTTTGAATCCTTTATTAACAATAATTAAAGAACTTAAAATACAAGAACTTAAAAGGTCTTTATTTTTATAAGCTATCAGTTTAAAGACAGTTTTTTTGAAGATGCAAAGTATACTTTCTTCAGACTAAAATACAGTATTAATTTTATAAACTTTATATATTGAGTAAAGGTTTAGGAAGATTAGTTACCTGCCTAGAGAGCTTCCAGGTAGATTATGTTTCTCTGTTATGTATTTTTCTAAAATTAATATAAATTCTTTGTACCTACTATCAAATTTTCAGACAACGAGAGGATTCGTCTGGTAAAGCAAATTGAAAACATTTAGAATCCATTCTTATTTCTTATCAGCAGCATGCTGTCTAGTCCCTCAAGCAGACAATCTCTAGTACAATACCATCTGATGCTGTCATTAAATCCTCAGCGTCAGGTTTCCGTAGCAACAGCAGAGCTCTCCCAGCTTCACTGTCTGCATCTGAAATCCGGAACAAAAACAGTTAATCTTATGCTGATTTTCTACCTTTATTTGACAGATTTAATCTGAGACCCGTAGCTGGAAATAAGGGGTAAGTAGCAGTTAAAATTTGCGATTATTAAATTGTAGGGCTGTATTGTAGTTGTTGATGTACACGCACACCAGATGGTGTCCTGCTGTATTCATCACCAGATTAGAAAGATAAAGTCTGGGCTATATGTAGGCCTACACACCCACTTAAGGGTTTACTTTGTAATGCATAATAGGTTACAGGACTTCTAGTGCTTATTTAAGATATCTTGAAAAGCTTTTACTTTGATTTGATTATAGATTTGACAGGATGAACATATTCCCAAGGTGTTCAAAGTTAGTTTTGATGTTACTGTTTTCGCACTGCTATCCCTCTCCTGGCTGACTACAGCAAAGTTACTTAGAGTTTACCTGGTTTAGGAGCTATTGTTCAGAGAACAGACAATTGTATTTGATTTAAAACCTATGATAATAATTAAAAAGTGTGACCAGAACTCACACATGATTTTCTTAAAGAAAAACTTTAAAATGTGATTTAGAAACTCAACGTTTGCACTTACTAGCATATTCTAAATACAAACTTTTCTCTATGCACTAAAACCAAAGAAACTGTCTTCTGAAATTAGCTTTTTTCATTCCTAAGACAGAAAAATTTCCCTAGAACCATAAGAAAACCCACCCAACCAGAATGGGGAGTTCCCAGATCAAAGGAGTTTTGAGTTTCATTTTAGTAATTATCTATTATTTCTCATTATGTTTTTATAATCTTGTTGTTGAAGTTATAAACATGGAAGATTATTTAAGGAATTTTACTTACATACATTATCCATTTTTTGAAAGCAATATTTATCCAAAGTGTAGTTGATACATTTTTAAAAGCACTTTGTAAATAAGCCTGAATTACTGTCATTTCTTGGTGTACAAAATTTTTCTATATTCATCATGAAAGCTATGATATAGGCTGAATTAAACTGTTGTGACTGTTGCCTTTATTGTTTAAATTAAACCAAGACATTGTACCTTTGTACTTTTGAAGATTCAAAGAAAAAAAGGCAACACAGGTATAAAAAATATTTTTATTTATACACATATGAGAATATTTTTGGATGGTTTCTTGATATATTAGTTTTGTACTAAAATAATAACATTATGTGTTATATTAATCTTCATATAACGGTGAAAGTAATTTAAATTATATCTGTAATTTCATGTCTCAGTTTTAAGTATTTTGTTAAATAATTCTGCTGATTAGTAAGAAATATTTAAGAAATTTCATTAAAATACAGTGTTCATCTAGTTCAGGGTTAAACCTCTTTTGTGAAGTAACCAGGACAATCACGGTCATTTTCTAAGGGTCTTTTCCAAGTAACATCAGTGGTAGCTGTTCTTTGCTAAAGAACAGTGTGATATGAGAGAGAGGATAATCATATGAAAGACATGTAAATATTTACAGAAATATGTTATAAAGATAGAAAATCATTTTAATAAGATATATTTGAAACATTTTAATCACAGGAAGACACATACGTCTTCTTTATGGTGGTATTTTAGGTTCATATCGGTGCAGAACCAAAATATCACTTGCCTCTGTGAAGAGGAGTTATATAAACTCACCAGAGGAGTTTACACTTGTGTGACATCTACTTAGTACATTTTCCAGCAAGAAAGAGAGTAGGAAATCAGTAGACGCTTGACTACACAGTATTATGCTAACAGCAGCATTGAACTGATTTGACAATAAACAGGGAATAGGAAAAATCCACATGTGACAGATCTTTGGCTTATCTTTTCATATCTTTTGCAATGATATGAGGATAGTAACGGAAGAGTAGAAAAAATCCTACACATCTTGACCTCACATAGGTGAAACATATATAGATGGAACACAGTACTAAGTAACTCAGACTAGTAAGGATCCTTGTATGTCCTCACAGTGTAGGGCAACACTCTGGACCCAACAGCCTCAGGAGCACCAGCTGTAGAACTCAGGCCACGCTTTTCCTGATTTTCAGAAGAAATACTTGCTTTTTAAAAGTAAATTTTTCTTTCTTCAAAGGAGATCTGGCAGTTTTCTATTACACCAGTGGTGTTTCAATAAAATAAACAGTGTTTTGATAATAACATTTTGAGATATTTTTATAATATAATTGCTAGAGTTGTATAGATGCCTAATCAGATCTTGGATTATTTTACTATAAATATAAAGCAATCAATCCTGTAAAAAAAAGTATTTCTGGAGAAACAATTTTACTCATAGGAACACAATTAGGTATTTAAGGCTAAATGGAGACAGAATTTATTCTTTTAGTCATTAGTAAAGTGCTTGGCCTGGATCTTAATTTTCCATGTCTCTCATTAATATTCATAATAATGTTGACTATTTAGTACCTATTTTCTTTAGGTTATAGACAAGTCATCCAGCTTAAAAAAATTGTGAGCAAATTTTAAGAAATCATGAACATATTTGCCAAATTTTGAATAATTTTTTTTTATTTCTTGTATGCACTTATACTCTAGAAAGTGTTTGGCTGTTTGCACACAGGTTCATCCATTCTTTATGAACATTCCTAGATAATATCACTGAGCTTTAGCTTGAATAGGGAAAAATTAGCTAGTCTGTACTATTTACCTTTTTTTAAAAGACATCCTTACTAAATGTTATGTAATGAATATTAAAAATTAGATAATACGATATTCTACAAATGTGAACTTTGACATTTTGTGTTCCCAAAACCATTTGGGAGAGTTGATTTTCTTTCTAGTGTCATACATTATCTTGTTTTGTGGTTTCCTACTTTTTTTTTGGTCATAAACACTTGGTAAATAGAAAATTTATAGGAAAATTAGATTTATTATAGAGTGAACACACTGACAGTAACATGAGGGTTTCATGTCCATAGTGATGCATTTTCTTACTATCTCCCCATTCTGTCAGTCCAACATTGATTCTCTTGTGACAGTCAGATGAATCACATTTGAACCGCAAATTCCTGAGGCTCATTTAGCTATGGAGAGATGATAGAGAAGGAAAAATAATGTCATTGGTTTCACCAATCAAATCCATTTCTCTGGAAAATAAATTCATGATGTAGTAAAATATAAAATAACAGCATTTCTATACTAAGTTACAAGCTTTTAGTCATTTTTTTAAAAAGCACACTTTTTTATAAAGTTAACAAATCAAATGGACAGATGATCAATGTCAAATCTACTGGAAAACTGCCTGTGTGAGTGGAATGAAAGATTAGATAATAATCTGTCACTCAGACTGCTGATGACCATGTGTATATTGCTAAGCATGCCTCAGACAAGAGTTGTAGTAAAAGTCACCTTCATCCTAAAATGAATTTAGCGTAAATTTCATACTAAAGTGTGAAAGATATTTAAGGTTAATAAAGATTTCCAAAGTGCATGATGAAGAAGCAGTTAGCAACTATAAATATATCTTGAACATTGACTTTCTCTATCAGTCCAATCATTGCAACAATTATAAATCATAATAATTATTTATTAAATCAAAAGAGACTAAATTAATTTGCAAAAATATTCATTGATGAAGGTTGTAAAATAACTTGGCATACTTTACACAGTCAAGTTGCTTCTGTGTTTTTAGGACCCTTCTGATCCCCCAATCTTACACTAGCTTTTCTACTTTTGTATGACTCCGAGACAATGTGTTCATTTGAAAATTTTCCTTTAAGCATCAAAACTGCAAAACTTAAACAGGGTAAATATGCCATGCAGCCTGAAATATTGGCTAGAGAAACCTACTCAAACAAGTAAGTGGCTGCAAGGTAGGTACTCTATGGCCTCTTTTTTCATTCATTGAACACTGGTTAATTCACAGATTTTGAAGTGATACTTCTTGACTTCTTGAAGAGGGAATTTAAGGTGACAGAAGAAAGGAAGGATGTTAGTTTCTTCCAGGATAGGTAGTAATTTTGAAACGATGGAGCTGGTTTTCTTCCACAGTCAAGAAATTAACATGGCAGGACTCTCCTGCTTCTTACAAGGTTTAAGCCTTCTTAGGGACTACCTTAGCCTGTAATTTATATAGTTGTACGTTTTCTTCTTGCTCACTGAATTATGCATTTTATACAACTTGTCTTAGCTTCAACCTCAAACCCTGGTACTTAAAGAACTTTATGAAGATGCAGAACATTTAGAAAATACCTGAGCTACTTAGGTTAAAAGGCTACTTTTCTTCCTAAATGAAATAACATCTACCTTGAAAATGTTGAGGTAGAAATTATAAATTCAGTCTTAAAATGGCCAAAGCAATCTTACGAGAAAAAAACCTACATATTTTACTAGGGAATTTAAAATTTTCAATAATTATTTTCATTAATTATCATTTTGATTATATTTTCACGGTCTTGTCTTTGAAAGTGCTTGTGATTGTTTTATAATACATCAAAATTAATAGATGTGATCATCATATAAATGTCGTAGAAAAATTAGGAAACTTCAAAAAACAAAGTTTCTTATTCAAAATAATTCTTTCCAATGTGGAATTTAAAATGAAGTGGATAATTCCATAATTAACAATAAAATAAAGAAAATAGGTTAGAGGGATGATTATTCTCACTGGTGAGACCAATGGTATAATTTCATTTATACTAAACATTGGAAAGGGAGTTGATAAGAATTGCAAAAGTCTTTGAGGAGTTGTTGAACATAACTGCATGTGACAGAATTCATAAATGTAACTTTTCAAATGAGAGACTGAAATGTTGCCTTAAAGTATTTTAACAGAAACTTTTTACATTTGTAAAGTTTTTTAGATAATTTAGAACATTACTGTAAATGCATAACATAGAAATTACTATACAAAATCTAAAACTGAATATGGAAAATGGGAAAAAATCAATGGAAGCAATGGAGTTTTCAGTACCTGATGCCCATCACAGGACTCAGTTTATTATTTTTTTTGCAAAGCATGACTTTGGTAATTCTATGTATATGGTTAAATGCAAGGGAATGTAACGTAACAGGAGATCAGACAAGAATATCTACTTCCCTGAAAACATTTTCACACAAAGAACAAGAATTGTTTCTGTGGGTGGAAAGGAAAGAATCAATTTTTATTTTTTTTAATATCTTCACAATTTTTATATATTTGACATATATTTTATGTATTTGATATATGTTTTTTTATATAAAAGTATTATTTTAGCTCACTATGTATCCCCTAAGTAAGGTAGTTTTCAGTGGAAACTGATGACAATTCAAAATTAAAATAGAAAAATCTTTTCATCCTTTAAAATTACTGCTCAGGCACAAGTAGTATTCATGGGACAAGTACCACAGATAAAGTTTGTCACATAGAAGTAGAATTGAAGTTGAACTCTGACTGTCTCAGCTCAGATTCTGTCTGGTCCTCCTCACAACAATATTAAGGGAATATTTGTTTTTCAGATTGTAACACAGCAGTTGTTCAAAGGTAATTTGGAAGAGTACTGGACATTGTGTGCAAATTCTCAGACATTCTACCTTTTGGTGTCTCTGGTAGCATTGGCCAGCAAATTTCAGTCCAACACACCAAGCATGTGGCCCAATAGAAGTGGATCTTGACAACAAAACAATTCATGTGGAAGGCTTGCTATCCACATTATGCATTTCAGAATCTTTATTTTGGATTAGTTCTGGTTTCTGCCTGGGGACTTGAATGCCGGTTAGCAGTTGGATTTATTGGTTACACACTGGGATTGCATGTTCTGATTTAATCTCATTTGAAAGGAATGCTATTCATGTGCTGTGTGACGTGATCTGAAGCCCTGTGAGGAGCTTAAGTATGTTCACTTAAAAAACAGGTTCCTCATCCAAATGAGAACACTGTGCAGCACAGCTCCTACTTCAGCTATAGATTTAGGCCTGTACGTTCCCATTCCTTTATGCACTACTTTACGTTTGAAATAAAATATTTAAAAATCAAAATGAAAAACAATAGTTCATCCTCCTGTTTATTCTATATTCATTTTTTGTAAAAGTTCATTTGCAGAGATGCAGGGAGACATTCTGCAGCCTATTCCTCCCCTCGTCTTGAGCTTGTTCACCACACTACCATGAACTTGTGACTAGTTAACAGCTATGGACAGCAGAAGTCACATATTTGCCCTTGTTTTTACTATATCACTCTCACCCTGTATTTGTTGCAACTTTGTCCATAGGGATAAAGTTTTGGGGAAACACAAAAAAAAAAAAAGAGAGAGTAAGAAATGAAAATTAGGCAGAGTAAATGTATTACCATACCTTTTTAGTTTCCTTCTTTTGTCATGTCATCCACTGCTGTTCAGTCTTGTTTATGCAAAGCAGCATCCATGGGAAAGGTTATGAAACCTGGGGCAGTCAGGTGCCTGCAAATCTCTGCAAATTTTGAGGACAAAATTTCCTATAAATTTTCTTAGAAAAATATTGATTCTAAAAACAATGCCCCTTGTCATTGCATAAGAACTTCAGCTTTTCCTTCTATAATAATATCTAGATTTATCACAGATTTAAACCCAAACTTGTTAGGTTTAAACTTGGTGTACAGGCAGATATTAATGAGAGACACTGCTCTTGTCATCATCTCTTTCTCTGTGGTGAGCAGTGTTACCCTACATTCACTTGAGGGAAAACCTATCTGGACACTCCTGATATATTGTAAATCATACAGTAGCTGTTATGCAATATCATTGACCAGAAATCCTTTTCTGTCCCTGCTGCTTTTCAGACAAATTAGGCATTGGTGGGAAGCACAGTAGTTACGTACATGGAAGGAAGACACCTTTAGACTAACTCATCATTAAAAAGTGTGTGTCCTTACCATTGTACAGCTACATGGATGAATCACTGTCTGTTATAGTGTGTCCATATTTTCCCCACTTGTCACCTAGGAAATAATTTATTTTCATTAATTGTCAGATTTTGCATCTTTACAGGCTGGATCTATGTAGTGAAAATTAAACGGTGGTTTATAACCTAAATGAGAAAAGTATTAGGACATTATGATCTTGTCACAGTCTTGAATTGTTCTCCTGTTTTTTAAAATAGATGATAATCTATCCTATTTATCCTAGGAGAAAATTGATATTTCTGGAATTGGACCCTGAAACACTGAGGTGCTTACGGGGCTTCATTTGGGCTGAATAGCCTTAAAATATATTATTAAAAAAACAAACAAACAAACATAAAACTCTACCTTTTTCCTTTGCTCTAAAATGTTAACTTCTCTCTCTTTCTATAACCACAAGCTAATATAACAACATTTCACAGTCCTGAGCATATTGATTTTCAAATTAATTTAGCTGAAGTATTATGAACTGTATTTAAAAAATATTAGCTGTATGTAAAGATGAAGAACCTACACGTTACTTAGACAAAGGCTGTGATGTAATGGAGAATTAGTCTAGCTTTCCATAGTCCTGTGGGATGTATTTTTCTCTAAAGATTAAAAGGATATCCAGTTTCCATTTTTGAAGCAATACTGAGATGATAATATAAAAAATGGTGTATTTTGTCATGTTCTCCTTTAGTTCTACATTTTCAGTTCCTTCATTTCAAGCTAATGTCAGGCTAACCCAAGTGTAAACCACCACTAGCAACTTTTGTAAATACAGCCCGTTGGTGTTACTGCATCCTAATCAGTCAGTACAGCAATATGACTAAATGAGTTGACAGTTATACTCTTTGATGAATATAACACAGCCTGAAAGCACATTACTACACCATAAAGGATGCTTTATGTGCCAACAAATTCTCTAAATTGCAAAATTTTTATCTTTCAGGTTGTTAAAAAACTATGGTATGTCATTCACATGTTAGTCACTGGGATAATTCAATCTATTCCTTATTTTTTAAATTTTATTTATTTTTATTTATTTTTTATTTTTATTTTGAAGAAATGTTATTGGCTAATTGCCAAAATATTTAAACAAACAAACAAAAACTATTTTCAGACTTCCTTTGTAACGTAGTACTGTTAGCAGCCTTATTAGCAAGTGAGAGAAGAGGGTGAAAAACAGCAACAGGTTAGAAAAATGAAATCTTTTTTAAAAATAAGACTGGCATGTTGGACTGAAAATTTGTCCTTTTGATCTACTACACAATTTTCATCTCAACATGAAAAAAGAGGAATTTTTGCCAAAGTCAATTTGGCCAAGTTCTGCTTTTCATCCCTACTCCCTTTCTTGTTTAGCTATACTAAAAGACTCGGTCTCTTAATTTCCATAAGTGGCAGCCTTTATCACTTACAACACAATCTCTGAATGATGATTCACTGGGTTGAAGAAAGAATAGACCTACTCTCTATTTTTGTGACCGATAATGTCCGAGCAGTCACCTCCCCTATGGCATTTGAAGCAGACAGTAGATGACAATTTCAAGATTATTAAGAGGGTGGGTTTAATTTTGTACCCTGTCAAATCCTTGCAGTAATCTTTATCACATAAGAAGATTCATGTCCTGCAGTTTCCTTTTCTTATTACAATCATTGTCATAAGAATAAGAATTAGTATGTGATTGATCAGAGTGGTTATGCAGTGTAAGAGACTACCAAAACACTCTAAACTTACCAGCATTTTCTGAAAACTGCCATTAATCCACCCCTTTCTAAGAGCTGAGGTTGTGAGTGATTAGCAGATAAAACTGTACACTATTGAAAGGATTAAGATAACACTTTTGGCTATTTCCCACAACAACCCAGCAAAGTCATAATGTACAACTGAAACTGTTATGTGTTCTTAGCTTCCTGCCAAGAACAAATCAGTCTGACCAAGTGCTGGCCCGCAGCTGGAGGGCTGCCTGGAAACAATCATGCCATACTAAAGTGCCTCACACATTAAGTCAGAAACTGTATAATACAAGGATTGCACATAAAAGTTATTTAAAATATAGGCACAAGGAAGACCTACAATTAAGGTAGGACACTGAAATGCATTCCTTTCTTCTACTGGATTTTCTTTTGTACAGAAAGTCCTTTTCACATTGTGTTTTAATGTCATTCTTTACGTGCTATGTAACTGGCAGCATCTCACACTGACAGAGAAGTTGAAAACACATGCCAGTGTCAATCCATTTCTATACCAGGTGCAAATACAACACAGCGAATTAGCGGTGTTAGTGTTACCCTCACACTGTGCCACTTGGTGCAGTCTTCTTTTTATGTTTCCTTGTTTATATGAAATCTGCTTTTTGTTACTGTGTACATCTTTTTATGAGACTATTCAAAGAGGATATGTGTAGTTCTGGACCTCTGAGAACGGTAGTACTTGAACTCAAGGTGTAGACTGTTTATACTTGTCTCATCAGTAGGATGGCGATTGTCCACTTGTGCAAACCGTATTCTTATAGAGACTACTTTAGACACTGTACTGTACTAGAAGCTGCAAAACGAGGCTGTTTCTCATCATCAGATGGTCTGTTTTATTTCTAGCAGTATTTCAGCTTAGGGTAAAGCAATTGTGAGATTCAGTAAGGAAAACCAGGGCAGAGAGCAACTAACATTCTCTTTGATCTTGTCACAGTGAAACAGGACGTCATTTGCCTGCCCTTTTTAAGAACAGTCCTTTCAGTAGTTATTAAATAGGAATAAAGCATAATTTTTACGTGTGTCAGACTCTGAAACAGTGATCTATGATATCCCCAAGTTAAAAGAATTACAGAAATTGAGTTGTAGCAAAGACATATACATTGCCATTCTTGTTACCTTGGAATATTGTTTTAAGCTTTCAGGAAAGATGTATTACAACAGAATTATGTAGACACAAACATATACATACATATAAAAAGATGGTTATAGACATAGATGTATAGAAACTCATAGCCAATCCAAGAAACTTACAGATCCACCAAAATGGTCAAGTATATGTGTAGATCACTATCACCTTATTTCCCTTTGCATCCAGAAGTGTTAATATAGCTTCAGAATACCAGATGAACATAAATCTAACTCTTTCTCTTCCCTTTGAGCAATCTCTTTTTTTCACACCTGTGACCAATTTCCATCACTTTTAGCTAGAGTAACAATGAAAAGTATCGGTTTTGATCAAAAGCAGCAAGTCCTTTTTCCTCTGTTCTTATATTTTTGACATGCGTTTTTACAGGTGTTTAATGTAAACACACAGTCTCTCCTTTATCTTTCCTACAGACCTGTAGCATTGCCTGTGTTATACCTGTTTCATTGTTCCATTGAGGCAGTTTATTCAGTTTGAGACAGTCTGATACAAAACTAGCAGTTCCTCTCTTTCTAATAGAAAAACTGGTGATCCAAGAAAACGTGGATGACCAGAGAACAGGAAAACAACACAAAGAACCCACTACATCAGAAAGCATTTATCACACTTATATATACCCAAATTTTCAGAAAAAATATCTGATATAGAAATTATTTTTGTAATATCTGTTAAAGAAGAAACACTGTTGTGAGTGGTTATTAATATATTCTGTAATTCTGTTTCAGTGAAACATAGCACTCTGCCTTTCATATTCAATACAGAATACTATTTCCCTAATGAGGATTAAGAGAGTTTGTGTTCCAAAATTAAAATTAGTTAATCCAGTTTTCTTACTTGTGTTTAGTAACTGAACTATTTCAAATTTCCTCTTTCAATCATATCATCACAGTTGCAGGACTCTATGTTCCCTATGAATTCTTTAGCCGGGAGGCATCACATCTCCTCGCTACCAGCAGAGTGTTAAAATGCACAGAGGACACAGAGGAATGGTATTTTGTCAAGTATTTGACACAGCAACCACGTGAAGGGCATTACAACTTAATATAACATCTGTCCTCAGAAAAATCATTGAACCTACTCAAAGAAGTTCAGTCAGAGAATCTGGGTGTTCAGGACCAATTTTCAGATTGTCCATACCACTCAGTTTTTGCTCGGTTCAAGTAGTTCTATTTTAACTACGTTGAGATTTGAGTGCTGTGATTCCCTGCTGTCTACACTGGCACAGCTCTCTTCAAAAAATGCCCTAGATATGACTTTCAAGAAATGATATATGTAATTTTATAACAGTAACTCTTCATAAGAGCCTGGATCACCTTGAAGACACTGTGTGATGTCACTGCCTGGGGAGATCATTTTGTTCATTAGAACTGTATTAGCCAGCTCCTATGAGGCAGCATCCTGACATCATTAAGCAGATACATAGCTAGACATGGCATAAAGACTCCATGAGTAAGAAAAGAGAGACAAAGGCCAACTTAGCTAATATTTCAAGGGTCTTTTTGAGTATAAGTTTGAAATAGGCATTATACAATGTATGTAGAATTTTAGTCTTGCCTGATACAGTCACTGCAATTGAATGTGTAAACTACTTTTCAAGTGAAGATGGAATAATTCTATTTTAAAAAATAGATAATTACTCAGATGATGTAAAGAACTGAGCGGAGCTGCTGCTTAATACTATTCTGAATCAGTATACTTTACCTGCTTTCTTTTACTTTAAAACTTCAAAACTGTAATGCAGAAAAAAGAAGAGTAACCATGACTATGTTTTGAAGCTAACAGGTAAGTGCTGAATGTTTTTTAGAATTCCAAGATCAAAAATCAGATTTAATGTTGTAGGAAAAGCTGTATGGGACACGGCAAGACTAAGATTAATTCAAAATTGCACTACGTTAATTATTCTCAGATTTTTTTTACTTTTACTGTGTATTTCAGAAACAAGTAAATTAATGTCACATTTTATTCTATTAAATTCTCTGTCATGAGAACTCTGAAGAATTGCATAGCAAATAAACTGTGTAAAATCAGGTGGAGTTCTCTGTTTTCCTGTTTTTCAATATATAGTTTTGATGCAAATATACCACTGCTTCCAACTGCAGAGAAAGCAAACATCACTCAGACTAATAAAAAATCTGACTGATATAATGTTCCATAACTCACAGAAACTATCTTAAAGAAGAAAAAGTTAAATTCAGACACATGAAAATACATGAATATATAATGCCTTTAAGAATATAACTTGCATACATTATTTTTATAAAGAGGGAAGCAGATGTTAGAAGAGATTATGGATCCAAACTTCAGCTGCAGTATACATATCTTTTTCCTGGAGAGAAAAAACTTATTCTAAATGTTTAAGGTGTTGCACATGTTTTCATGAGCTTAACGTTAGATGGAAAACCTTCCACACAGGTCTTTGGCTGACCTGTACTGTCCTGCTTGTTAAACTGATTTTCATGTTGATCAGTTTGCATTCAACAGGTCGTACAGAAGGAAGCTGCTGGAAATGGCCAGGTTGTAATAGACCTGCCTCATCTTTGTGTCATATGGCATCTGGAAGGCTTGTGATACACTAGCATGACAAGAAGTTTTTGTTATAAATTTATCAAGAGATTTTTGTCACCAAATTTCTTGATGTTATGGGGGAAACTGTGAAAAAGAGTCTCACAGGTCTCTACATCATGTTTTGATGGCATTTGTGAGCCATAACAAGACTTTTATTTGCTGAGGTAATTTGATAGTAAGACACTTTGTCCCCTCTATTTAAAAAACATCAGACAAAGAATTTGAAAATCCTGGAAGTCTCATTTATAGACTGCGGTGGCAGAAGGGGAAATTTTAGAGATTGTGGACACAAAGGAAGCTCATGCAAAAAGCAAGAGAACAGGAATGTCAAAATTCTTGCTGGAATGCTCAATTTAGCTGTGCATCTGCTAGTCTACTCAGTTTTTTTCCGTTACCCTGAGCTGTATTTATGAAGTATAGTTAATCCTGTTCTCAGAGCATCAGATTCTGCGGCACTTGGAAATTCAAAGCAAAGGGAGTTGTTTAAGCTTTGCAAAAATATAAGCTGTAAGTGTAAAGCTAAAAATATGTTACATGTCAGTACATTAAACAGTTGGGCATACATGCAAGTTGATAATTATTTTTGCTATAATTTTTCTTTTACAAATAATAATTACATGATTATTGTAATTATACTCTAAAACCAAATGCTGACATAAGTTTAGCTAAAACTATTCATACAACCACATACGACCACCATACATCTCACTGTAGGAACTTGGTTAATTAGTAGTATAGTTAAAATTAGGATGTGTTTCTTTGGAAATTTCTTTTAAGAAATCTTTCCAGATATTAAGTCACATATATTTTAATTTCTCTGTTAACACAAAAAAAATTAACAATAGGTTTTCTTGTTAAGAATGGTGTATATTGACTTGTTCCTAATTCACACCAAGAAAGTTAAATATTACTGTAATTTGAAAATATTTCTATGCTTTCTCAGGAAACAACCCAACAGAAACAATCCATGTGAATAAACTTGAAAATTTGACAGTGAGAAATAATATTTTAATTTATAACAAAATTCTTTTAAAATTAATTTATAACACAATTGTTTTAAAATTGATAGTACTAGAGTTCCTAAAAATGTCAACAATTTGGGTTTCCTAAAGTACATGGAATCCAAATGATACATTTAATTTCAGTAGAATATTTTTAAGACTTTTTTCTTTTTTAAAGGAAAATTAGTTTGATCTGAGCCCGTGCAGTTTTATACTATGCTTTTGTATTTTTACAAATGCAGGGGTTTCTGCATTTTCACAAATCTGGTCATGCAATGCCAGTTTCTTCAGAGTTCCATGACTTTGCTTTCTATGAACCATTTTTAAGGATCATTAATAAATATGCTGTCAAGTTTAGATACCTGAAACTCATCTAAAAGCTTTTTAAAACCAGAATTCAAAGTTTAGAATGAAATGGTGTACAATGGTAAGGAGATGCTCACCAGGGACATTAAAAATGTGGTTAAAATATAGATCTCTTCACTCAGCCCACTAGCTGAGAGCTACAAGATTGCAATCATAACAGAGTAATGAAAATGGATTTAGCTGATGCCATTTCTCATTTTCATTACCATCATTTTCATGAAAATGAATTGATATTGTACTATTTTGTATTCTCATGGCAATTTTTGTCACAAAATGGATTCATGCCAAGACATCTTCTGTTCCTGTTAATCTTCATCAAGAAGGCAGGGCACCAAATTTTTCATGTCCTATTGAGCTCACAGAAATATGTAAAACTTTCACAGCCCTGTGGGCTTCAAACTTTTTTTGGTTCTTTGAATAGCTTGACCCTATGTGAGGTTTATTAATGTAATAACAGTAAAGAAAAGAAAGCACAAAAAAGATGACAAAACATTAGGATAATTTTTTCTTAATATCATTTGTAGCAAGAACAGTAGAAAGTGCAAAAATATAATATCAATGGACATTAGTGAACAGGTTAAAAGTCATTTAGGTAAATATCTAGTTTTACCTATACAGGTAAATGTAGGGATATATAGCAAAAAACCATATATATAACATAGATAAGTGTGGTAAACACTGAAATAATGAAAATAAGTCATAAAGTATTATTTATAACCAAAATTAAAATCCAGGATTTTTTCATTTTAGTGAAATATATAGGGTGGTATTTTAAAAAACTGGCAGAGACAGTACTTCAAGAAACATACAATCATATCTGTATGTATATATATTTATGCATTCATGTGATAAATCATTTTACTATTCAACTATAAGTTTGAACTGGTGCATTTGAATGAGTTTAATTTTTGCATTTATTTTTCTCTTCATAATGTAGCTATGGTTTGTCCATATTAGATACATAGATGGAATATTTAGTAATAATTTTGAACTAAAATAACTACATACTAACATTACATGATCATAGACATTGCATGTTTTACAACCAGAATGTATTTTTGCTTTGAAAATAACATGCTGAAAGGAGAAGAAAAATAAGTGGAATTGTATGAAACTCTCTTTGCCCATGTAAGGGAGTGTCCTTATTCTTGTATTAAGAAAGACTGAATGTGATTGGTAAATAAGATGATGTACTGGGTGTCCATAGTAAGTTGGTGAAGTCACCATAGCTGAAATGTTTATATCGAAACCTGAATATGGACAAAAATCTGTTGAATTCTTCAGAAGTTTAGCAGCCAAATTATTTTGAGGAACATAGTAAGCATTTTTAGAAACATAAATACCCTTAAAAGTCTACTGAACACTTTACTTTTGTCTGTACCTTTATCCCTATTTCAGAGACTTTTGTTTTGGCTGCAATTAAAAGTTAATGGTAATACAAACTGAAAAGGGAATTCTATCTTTATTGGGAACTTTTCTCAAATCAAGTCTGATCAGCTGATGAACTAAGGAAGTTCTAACCAGTATAAGACAGAGCATAATAAAGACATATTTTATATCATTCAATAGAAAATTTTAAATGAAAATTGAAACAGTAGCGGTATCATTTATTTAATGATAATTAGCTGTAAGAACAACACTTGAGCCTTTTCTACTTTATATAGTTCTTTCCACTTCATAGTATCTTAACTCTTTGCATCAATCCGTTAAATGAAAGATAAATAGAGAGAGATGATTTTTTTACTACTGCCTGAAGTGAACCAGCATGTGATCTGAATGGGAACTCAGTAATTTCTCATTGACTCTAATGTGGACTAAAATGGTCTCTTATTTCTAGAAGTGTCTTATTTTTCCTAACAAAGAGAAACAAAACCTCTTTGGTTTCATTTGGTTTGGTTTGGTTTTTTAGGGACTTTGGTTTGGTTTGGTTTGGTTTTTTGTTATTAATTTGAGTGAAAAGAATTCTAATTAAAATTCTAAAGGGAAGTTCTTATTTTGCGATGAAAGCATCTGTAAGCTTTTAAAAAGGGAAATTTATAAGATTTCAAAATTCTCACTGTGTAATCCTCTTCAAAATGCCTTTCAAGATTAAGAAGCCACAAGTTGTTTTCAAAGATGCTCACAAAAAGGTGGCATGTATACATTAATTTTGTGTTCTTCCTGAGGATCATATTACATATTTCCCAAGGAGCTTGATAGCTTTCAGCTGAATATCACTGTGGTTCCAGTTCATATAAGAGTTTCCCTTTATTACATTATATAGATTTTAGCTGCTTATTTTGCATATAAAGAATTTTTAAAAGAAGATGAACAAATACATTATTTAAATTAACATATTGGAAACTCCTTGTCCACTTGTACTTTCCGTTTTCATTTTTTTAACTACTTACCTGGAAATAAACCAGATTTGCAAATGAAACAAGAGTCCTTGCTCAAGGGACTGTTGATTAATTAGGCATCAGATACAAAATTCCTATTTGGGAGTAAGAACCAGAACTTGGAGCTACTTTGCTGACTCTATAGGGCCTTATTTTCACAAAAAAGGAAAGTGAATTTCCCAGTCTCATAGTAGCCATCATCTGCTTAGGCAAAATAATCTCTAGAAACATATACATTTGAATACTCTTAAAAAAAAAGCTACTGAACTTTGTTCTTGCACTTTTTACATTAATGCTTTAAGAAGAAGACTATTAAAACCTGAGGGGGAGAAAGTGTCATTCCTGAACATTGTGTGACTTGTGTGAGACGTGGATTTTGAAGTCACCACTACCCTCAGTATTTCCTGTTTCCTGTCACCTTGCTGAGGCAATCAGCTCTGGTACAGTCCCTTCCATAGCAGCCTGGGGAATCACAGTGTACTGGTGGGGTTTCCCCGAGTTAGAGAAATCCCAGGGGAGCCAGCAGCTTGCATGACAAAGTGTGGGTGGGGTCAGGGGAATGCCAGCTGCTTCTCACTCCCACAAGGTCAACCCCAGAGAGCAGGAGCACTGGCAGCACTGACACCAGACCAGTGAAATGGGGCATGGTGTGTCCACCAGGTCTGACCACAGCAGTTTGCACTGCAGTTCATGTAGGAGGGCACCTCTCCAAAGAAGGAACATTCCGCTGGCTGAGTGGAAAGGCCTGAAGTTCACATAACCCACCAACAGGGCATGTCCTGTGACCATCTGCACAAATCAAGGGCATACATTCTTCCTGACTCCCAAACATGAGGAATAAATGAGTCAGAGACATTCACACATCTACAGGGCTATGAAGTTACTGGCATCATGGAATCAGAGGAATATATTCTCCCAAATACTAATATATCAATACTAAGTCACTTTTTCAGGTTCTTAATTTCTTCTTGGATATTAGACATTTAGATGTTAGAACATTTTACTGAATATATAGAAAATCATGTAGAAGACTCATTAGACCTCTTATTTTGCATAAATAATGAAAATCATCTGAAGTCACTAGACTAACCATAAACCATTAATATAGCAACTTCAGAAATAAGACTAGTTCACCCTCTTTCCTCAGTAAAATGTAGAAGTAAATCCATGCAGGGTTATCATTGTCAATAAGATCAAGAAATAACTTCTCTTCTGAAATGCGTGGAACACACTCTTAATTTAAAGCAGTGTACTTTGGATATAGATAAATCTGGTAAAATATTGTGTAAAGCTTTTCTTTTGGAAATAAAAGGACATTCTTTTCAAAATAGAAACAACCAAATATATGTATGAACATAATAATTTATTTTATTAGATGATATTAGAGATATTTAATTTATTTTATATAGTATTACATTACAGGTCTACTTACAACTTTTGATTAGTATTGAATTGTTACTTCAGTGAAAACCCCAGCAATATTAGGATATCTGATGTGTTGCATAAAGATTCTGGGAAAGACCTAAAAAGTTTCCAAAGCTCCTAATGACAGAGGGTGTTGTCACATAGGCAAATAAACTACAAATACACAAATCACTGTATATTTGAGAGTGATCTCAATGTTTTAATAACATAAATTTATCTATTTCTTCCAGTTAGTTGTGTGGCGTTCTTGTTTAAAACATTTTATAGAAAATGCAATGTAAAATCTTCATTTAAAAGAGTTATATGTGAATGGGGGAGTTTATGTACAGAACATGTATTTGCACATTAGATACACTGTCAAGAAGATTACATCTAGGTGTAAATGGGTTTTAATTAGCTAACATTTGTAGAACTAACATTAGAGCTACTGAATAACAGTCTATTGTTTTAGATTTCTTTAAGGGTGAACACGTGTTCTTATACTTAAGCTATTGCCACAGTATGTTAATATATCATATTTTAAAAGAAAACAGAAAACATTCAGTGTCTCAAATACACCCCAACGAGTTATAGCTAGCTAGGTCTTCCATCTTGACTTCATGCCCCAAAACACTAAGGGTCAACACAAGTCACATTTGTAAAAGTGGGAGAAATTTCTACTTTTCTAGACTTTGTGAAGCACAGTTCAGCATAAGGGATGCGACCTCAGAACCCACTGCAAAAAATTCCTCTCTATAACCTGCTCAGATTTCCCTTTTGCGTTGTAATCTGACTTGATGGAAACAGACTGTGTCAGGCAATGAAGAGAACTGAGGAAGCATTTCTGGACTTCAGTCAGAGAAAAAACTCAAAGGTAGCAGAGGTGGAAAGGAAAAGTAATTTGTGTAAATACTAATGCCAACACATATGAGCTACTTTGAATTACAGCAGGTTTTGTGATTGATTACAGTGATTTTTCATAGCAATCAGTATGGATATTAATGTCATTGTGAATATCAGGAAAAAAATCTTGAAAATTAGAGTTTATGATAATTATTTGCATAAGGAATAACATTTACAAATTCTAAGTATAATTAGTGAAATAAGTTAAAGATTGACCGATGTGTTACATTTCGTTGTTTCTTTCACAAATCACATTCATACTTCAAATAATTTCAATAGGAAGTGGGAAAGCAGAAAGGAATGTAGTTAAATGAAATGCATGATTCCTACTTTTTTTAAATGCCAGGAAGAAGCATGTTGAAGAAGCACAGGGACATCATTAATCTTGCATGCATTATACACTGAAATATGACAAAAATTCCCAACTCAGATTAAAAACCATATCAGTGTGATTTAATTGTATCGAAGCTTGCGTAGTGAAGCTCAAATTTATTATTTTTTATATTTTGAGATTGACAATACATATAATTCCTCATAAAGTATCTGAAAGTGCGTGATAAATGTCATTCAATGTAGAATTAGGAATGATGGAGAGGTACTTTCCCATGTCTGCATTATTAACACCAGCTATATTTGTATAAGAAGTGCAATAGGACAATGATGTCCCCTTCTTTCTCATTAGTTGACGTGGACCTAAAAGGCATCTCCCTAATTGTTTTTTGTCTTCCTTTTAAGTGAGTATTCATAAAGCTTAAAATAGTAACTGTCAAGTTAGACCTTTGTTCATTTTTCAGTGAACTTATGACTTGTTCAAATGATACCTCGGTCACAAGCTCTTTGAGGAAAGGTTTATCTGGTTGTGTACTTTTGTCATTTTGTCTGGTCTGATGAGACCTGGGTTAATGACTAGAAGCTTCAAGGTACTATTGTGATACAAAACACAAGCATTATTTTTCCTGGGAATTGTGATCTTCCTCCATCAGACTGGATCACTGTAACATCTCAGGCAACATATAAACCCAAAATATTTACTGTGTGACTACTGTTGCTTACAAATGGAACTATTAACATGGAAGACAATAATTATTGCTGGTGCCATGTCCATAAACTGCAACAAGAAAACAGACATTTCATGTTTACTTATGCATGGAGTGACTGCCTCATTCTGGTTTAACCTGTCTGGGATCAGGTTGATTTGAAAAGAAAGTTCAATGATTGCTTCTATGACATTTGAGGATGTTCTACCAAGGACTATAGAGGTGTAGCTGCTCTCAAGATAAATTGCTGTATGGAACAGAATGATTCTATTTCTATCTCAGGTGGTAGAATTTACTTTTAATATGAGAAAAATTGATTCCCTAGAAACTACATTTGTTAAATATATTGTATTCCAATGTCTGCTAATTAAAAAACATTCCATACACATAAAAATAGAAGTGGAAAAGAAGCCAAATGACTTTTAATTTAGGGTAAAAGACAGCTTCATACAATTTTTTTCTTCTTTTTCTCTTGGATATTGGAGTATGATTGTCTGTAGTCATTTGCCTAATTTTGGTTTTTTCCATTTTTTTAGACCCCTGGGTTCTTAATATAAAATAGCTAGTATCTTCGTCACACAAATACTTATACTTTCAGGCATCCTGTTTAATTGGTAATTGGCATAGTGCAGAACAAAACTGATGGCAACTCTACCTTTATTAGTTTCTTTTCAGAATTTTTATTTATATAGTGACTGGTACATTTTTTGACTATAATGGTTTTTGTTTTCACAAAAAATTTAACTTCTAAGCAAGTAAGAATAACTCCAATGTTACATGTAGAAGTGTATGATTTCACTGCAAATAATAATGTCCAAAAAATTTTGATGACTTGCTTTGAAATTAGCCTTAGCTCTTAGAATAGTCAGTAACCTCTCATCTTCCTAAATTTAAATTCACTGAAGTCTAGAAGCATAAGCATGTTGCACTAATTAATAGCATATTGATACTAATAAAGTCAATGTTGTTTGTAGGTGTTTAAGGAAAGACTAGATATGGCATTTAATGTTGTGGTCTAGTTGACAAGGTGGTGTCCATTCATAGGTTGGACTCAATGATCTCAGGCGTATTTACCATCCTAATTGATTCTGTGATTCTGTAATTCTGTGACATTAAACTCACAACCATCAAGCGAGGTTGTTGACATTACACATATGACTATTCAATCTGACATATATGCCTATTCAGACTATAATATAAGGGACAACGTGGTTTTTTAGTGTAGGTGTCTGTATAAAAAAAATTTAACAATTGCTTCACTGTCTGAGGCAGTGTTTGAAGAAAGTGTTCTATATTATGCATACTTGGATACTACACCACAAAAAACTCCAAAATAAACATAAGAGGCAGGGCTTTCCACTTTAATAGCCTTCATTTACGCTGTCAGGCTTTCCATATCAGATGTGTGGCCAGTCTTCGCGAATGAAGATTTGGGAAGGGTCATTACCCTTCGAACCTGCGCAGTGGATTTTTTAGGTGAGACACAGTGTGCGCTGAACTGAGCCCACCCTTTAATCCTGAGGTTCAACTGCTGGGGCCGAGCGAAGCTCAGACGGTGGTAGCGAGGTCCTCAGGACGTAGGTTTGTTTAGAGTGACCTTCTCTTAGATGGATGGCCTTACAGGGCTGACGAGCTCCATCTACCCGGAGGAGTTCCCTGACCAGGGATCATCATCATGGCTAGGCTTCCCGAACGAAGATTTGGGAAGGCTCTATCCACATTTGTTGCAGGCACGCTGGTGGCTTATGAGGCCAATACGTGACAGACATATCCGATTGCAAAAGGCACAGCAGAAAGACTCCTTAGATGGTGTATTCTGCAAGACACGGTTCTTTCTGCACTGCCTTTTCTCCTTGAGAGTGATCCTGCGTGTGTTCTCAAAGGAGACAGCAGCGTTATAGATGGCATGTCTCCAGGCCTCCCGATTGGAGGTCAGAGTAGACCAGTTATGGTGATCAATATGGCCAAGGCTGAGATGTTGTTTCAGGGAGTCCTTGTATCTTTTCTTCGGGACTCCTCTGTTGCGGCAGCCGGTGGCAAGTTCACCATAAAGCAGGATCTTAGGGAGGCGGTGGTCCTTCATCCTGGAGACGTGCCCTGCCCAACGCAGCTGTGTTCTCAGTAACATGGCCTCAATACTTGTGAGTGCTGCTTGTTCTAGAACAGATGTATTGGTCACATAATCTGACCAGTGGATGTTTAGGATCGTGCGGAGGCAGCGTTGATGGAAGCGTTCTAGGAGACGCAGGTGGTGGCGGTAGATGACCCATGATTTGGAACCATACAAGAGAGTAGACAACACTATGGCTTTGTAAACACTGATCTTGGTGCTTTTCTTCAAGTGTTTATTACGCCACACTCTTTTGTGGAGTTTTCCAAAAACACTATATGCCTTTGCTAACCTGTTGTCTATCTCTCCGTCAATCTTGCCATCCGAGGAGATGAGGCTACCTAGGTAATTAAACTGCTGGACTGACTTGAGCTCTGATTGGTCAATGCTGATGTGGGGATGATGGGGGACTTCCTGAGGTGCAGGTTGATGGGATAAGAGAATGGAAATTATAATAGTTTCTGATCATCTGCAAAAGTAGAATTTTACTAATTCTGAAGAAATAAAGTAGGAATTGTCCAAGCAATTGTGTTTCCAACAGATTATTTTGCTATTAAAAATACAATATACACAAGTATATTTATACTACTAACACAAAACACTTGCTGTTATTTTGAGAACTGAGATTTCAAAGAGCTTTTGCAAAGAAGGTCATCATCACTATTTTCTTTCTACAAATAATGATGAAATTTGGAAACTGTTCATTTTTATAACGGTGAAATAATATGATTCAAGGACTTAAAAGCAGATAAAACACGATGAAAGTAGACAACAGACAAAATAAATCCAATGCCTTCAGCTTATTAGAAGTGACAGAGAAATAAACAGTCACTCATTGCAAATAATCTGGGGACCTGTTAGAAAAGTTTAACACATAAAATGACATTTTCTGCTAGTTTTACATCAGTAAACAGATCTGTATATTGCCAGTAACATTTGCATTTACGTAAAGTACTCTGAAGAAAAGTGATCAAAGCTTTAAAGTTCCAGAAAAATTCTAATTTCTTATATTTCTTAACCAATGTGGGGAATATTGCATGTGAAATTCCCAACCACTTTTAATATTTTTGTACATTTGTATTATCTGGTATGAATTTATTGTTCAAAAGTTTTCAGTATTTTTGTTAAATAAGCAAAGAACAATGTGTCATTTCATTAATAATGTAATGTATATAGACCAGAAAATAATAATAAAACATCTTAGAATCATGGAGGACTGTGTTTTGCAAAATCATATCCATTTGTTTCAACTTTCTAAATAATCAAACTTACCAATAACTGTGCCTAATCAGTATTAATCATGATTACAGAATTTACTTCGGAATATTGAAAGTAATTATATAAGTGCATGAATGATTGTACTAATTTTTATTGCAAATGTATTACTCATTAAATATTTAATCTAATAAAACTACTAAAAATTATGGAACATACACTGAAATCACGGCAACATAATAAATATCTCATTAAGGTCTCATTATAAGCAAAGAACTTTTGACATAAGTGAAGTGTACTCTGAAATTATACTTGTTTGTGTTTATTTTCTTTACATCTACTACAGGCATAAACTTTCCACCTCGTGATACATTTGAATCTTCCTGTGCTAATGTAAATTACAAAATAATATTATCAGAAAAGATTGAATAGATGAAGAAGTGTTCATTTAAGCATAAAAAGTTGTAATATTAAATATCTTTAAATAGTGGAATTTCTTGCATTTTCAATTTCTTAATGTTCCATTCGCACGCATAACATTTCTAAGGAGGTCTATGGCCCAGTTGAGGTTATCTGTACTCATAAATGGGACAAAGATCTTATTCAAACCCTTTTTATGCTGGAGGATGAGACCTCTTTGTGGACCTCCAGTGTAATTGCTAGCTTCGTTTAAAACAGTTTAAGGTATGAGGAAAAATAATGTGGAAAAAAAAGAAACAACTGAAACCCATTTGTATCCCCACAATGAACTAAAAGTCTCAATATCCTCCTTTCTTATTAATAACTTCCTTCAGTTTTGAGAGCATTGGTAGGATTCTTAGTAACCAAATATATTTTACAGTCTAGAGAGGTGCATATAAAGTGGAGAAATTACAATGGAAGAGGAGTTGGGCCCTTCAATAATCTACTTAGTTATCTCAGCCAGGTTTTGTGAGAGGAACTAGAGGACCTGTGCTTCTCCTCCAGTTTATGTCATCTGAATCTACTTCAGTCACCTTTTTTTTCCTTCTGAAGAACTCTTAATTCTATACTTCTAGACACAGTTGGCTCTTCCTCAGTGTCTTTAAACTCAAGATTTCCACTACCTGCCATATAGATCTTTCCACCCTTTATCTGAACTTGGTAAAAGTACTGAGTAGTTTGTTGTAATAGGCCTTCTTGATTTGTATATAATATATTGGTTTTGTTCTTAGAGATTTTTGTGTTCAAAGTAGTTTAGATGTACTTTCTGTATGATTATTTCTCTCACTAGCTGAAAATGCCACTTTAGTTCTACAAAGAGAAGGAATTTGAGCATCTTCAATAGGGAACAAGAACTATTGTAAAAAAAGATATTGAACAATAAACCATTTTTTTGATCCCATACCTACCACCACAGTAACATATTACTTGACTTTTTTTGGTATGTAAGAATTAAACAGTGACTTAGAAATTTACCCAACTTCTAGATGAAATTCCAAATGTGACTGTATTTGTAATTTTTTAAATGTGTGTTTTTGTAAAAAAGAAGAGTTCGCTTGACTGACTTTTATTTTTGTAAGTATTATAGGAAAAACATCTTTTAGGCTTATTAGATTTGCATAGAGAAAAATTACTATATGATATAAATGACCAACCTGTTCCTGAGGAAGCACAAGGAAACTAATTTTTTTCCAGTCTAGATATGATTCAAATAAACTGAATTTCTTTTTTTTAATAATGTTAAAATATATTTCATGCTTCTTAACAGAAGCCAAGTATTAAATGACTTTGAGTATAGTTCAAAAGTACATTATGGTTTAAAACTCTGATTATTTAGCTTATTTATTTATAAATTAGGTATTATATCTACAATGACTGGACAAATTATTTCCATTAATTCTTAATAAGTTATGCTGATTCTACTAGAAACTGGATATAACCTAATTTATAATAATACATTACCTTAATAGATTTTTCATTATTTTATTGACTGCCTGTTCAGTGTCCTATCATGAACTCTTCATTCTCAAAAGCAATGTTATATTACTTTTTCTGACTGGATAGTGAAAATTAAATTTCTTTAGTACATACTGGGGAGAAGACCAGTGACAGTCTGAATATTTTGATTCTTTACTTTTTACTGGTCATTACAAAATATAGAATATAAAACAGAGATACAGTATGTTCCTTTCTTGCAAACATTAAATTTGGTTAAGTTTTAACATCTGTCTCTGGGTATCATTAATGACTAAAACATTTAGGTTTTTCTTACTTACGTATTCAAGAGATTACTATATAAATCTGTGCTTTCACAAAAGCCTTACTTGATTTTTGGCTGTGATTTTTGCCCAAATTTCCTAAAAAAGTTTCTTTATGCACAAGAAATGTACCATGGGGCCAATGTCAACAATTTTCCTGTTATTCCCTTGTGGATTTAACAGAAGTCAAATATATGTATTGAACACTTCTGTACCACGTCTCCAAGCAGAGACGGAAAAAGACTTTTCTAAATACAAAAGCTCTATTGTTCTCCAAAGTCCATTCACTAATATCAGTTTTGTTCAGTAGTCTTGTCTTTAAAATCGGTATAGATATTAGCAAAGTTTAAAGTAACTTTCCGTTTTAAAGAATAAGAATTCTGTAATGTTCTAAAGATGCCAGTCACCTGCCACAAAAAGACATTCAAATGGTAAGAAAATAATCTTCATGAGAAAGGTGTCAGAGAACTTATTCATAAATAGAAAATAAAGCTGTTTCTTGCAAATAACAGCAATTGTTTTTTGACAGAATAATCTTTAAAGATTCTGCAACATGGTTCTTGATTTTGTGTTGATAATTAGTACAAGAACTGTGAGTATCAAGTAGTTTCTACTGTTTATTCTTACTCAAGTGTATTTTCTTTCCTTTAACAGTTAAAACTAAAACCAGATGATGAAAAACAAGTTAGAAGAAAGCAATTTCTGTTTTAACGATTTCTGCATTAACTCCATCGCTATTACTGTTGGTATTAAGAGAGATTAATACACATTTTATATGTGAATCTCAGAGGTTTCATAAGTTAAATGTACTCAAGTAAGTCTATAAGTCATACCAAATTCTTAGTGTGTAATGATTGATTTTGTAAATAAAGATTTTACGATAGTTTGTAAGTTGTAGCAAGAGGTTTAACTAGGTTTGCTTTTGCAATTACAAAGGCTGCCCATTCACTTCAAGAATTTTTTAAACCATTCCCAAGGTAGTTCAGAAAGCTCTCTGATCTAAAAAAATCAATATGGAGTTTAATAGAGACAACACCAATTGACTGAGGCATTAGATTCCTTAGTAGTTAGCAGACCAAGGTTTTTAGTTATAAGGCTTACTTTTAATCTAGTGTTACTTGTGCCCATATAATCTAATACAGTATATAAAGTATTATACTCACAGGACATTAGTGATTTAGCAGCCCAAAAAATTGTCAAGCAACAACTGTCTGAAAAACAGAAAAAGAAAATAGAACTGAAGTTGCAATTAAAACCTTTGTATTTAAGAACCTGCCGAATTCTTCATCATCATCAAATAAAACTCAAAAAATTTCTTTTGCAACCTCATATTCAGCATGAAAACTTAACTATAATCATATCAGTGTACATACATAAGAGTAGATAGGTTCAAGATCAAGTGAAATTCTTCTCAACTCAACTCTGTCCAACCACTTGTAGTCTTTCAAGTTTGAGGGGGAAGAGAAAGTGAAGCTTTCTATACAACTATTTGTTTCCTCAAAAATATTCCTTCACATACAATATTACCACAAATTAATTGGAATATAAGAAATAGTAAGACCAGACCTCTATATAAGTTAAGTAAATTAGTATTTTTCTTCTATAACTGAAAACCAAACAAAGCTTGAAAGGGTGTGAAAAGCTGCCCAAGGGACAGCAGCCCATTTCAGGGGACAATTACATTACTGTGTAGTTTATATTCTATTTTTGCTTTAGTCACTAATTCTCTGTAGCACAGTTCATCTTAATTCTGGAGAGGAAAGGTAAGAAAGCCAGGAAATTACACTAGTTATGAGCCCATAGCTTTTCCTGACTTAACCACCTGAACTTAAAACTAGCCCTACAAATAGAATAAAAATGCCTCCAGTCACACAGAAAAACCTAAAGGGACTATTTTTAAATAATTCTGTCACAAAAGTCTTTTAACACCCACAGGGAAACACCCTTGGTTTCTGAAATCCATTGCCGAGAGTTTTTCTACCGTAGCAGTGAAGATTTAACTTGTCAACAGAAACTTCTTTTTCAGAAATTGTTCCTGGAGTGCCCACTAAATATCCAGGGCTTGCATAACTTACACTAATCATGGCTAGGCTTCGTGAACGAAGATTTAGGAAGGCTCTATCCACATTTATTACAAGACTTACACTAATACAAAATAAGAAATGGACTTTTAGACTCATATATATATATATGTATATATATGTATATATAAATGTAAATTTTAATGAATTAATGTAATAGTGGAATAACTTTTTTGAGTGTTTACACATGCACACATTTTATTTTTACACGTAAGCAAACTGAAGGAGATAGATGGTGTTCCTAATTTTCTTTCTCTATTATTTAAAAGGACATTTAGATCAACTCCATTTTCACTTACCTCCCAAGACTTTAGGTTAGATCTTCATGTTTTTTTCTGTATGAGTTCACAACCTATAACACCTGAGATGTAACAGAAAGATTTATTCTTTCGTATAGGTTCGGTTTTAACAGAAAGTTATTTCTACAGGAGTAAAAAACTCTTAAAGACTGAATTGAGATATGGTAGGTAAAATAACTGAGTTTAAGAAAATTTACTCAGAACAGGGTTTTCTTTTCCCCAAAACAATAGATCACAGAAGTTTCAGGCCAATTTCTACCTGGCACTTGCTTAGACTTCAAGGAATAGAAATAACTGTTCATCACAGCTATACTCTGACCCCTGTTTTCCAAGTTCCTGACTGCAAAGAAGTGAAAATTAGGGGAATAATATGAAGATGCATTGCTATATGTCTACTCTTTTTTTTTTTTAAATT
Source organism: Manacus candei (assembly GCF_025592945.1). Classification (NCBI taxonomy): domain Eukaryota; kingdom Metazoa; phylum Chordata; class Aves; order Passeriformes; family Pipridae; genus Manacus; species Manacus candei. Next base: position 17,348,385 of record NW_026138059.1, on the reverse strand, counting down.
ATTTTTCCGAGATGTCTAATTCTGCCCACTGCTGGAGATGTTACAAAATTTTTATATTCTTACAATGATAATTAAACTAGTGTTTCTAAATATTTTAAAAAGAGCGTTGCATATTACAGATGTCTTTTTTAACTGTATATCGAGCTTGTTTTATCTTGCTAAGATATTTGATGTCAGAGGATGATTTTTTTTTTATGCTAAAACTATTTTTTATATAAATATTAAAATGATTGTTGATAATTTCTATAATTTAAGTAGAGGTATTTTAATTTTTAATAGTGAAAAAAATCATATAGACTGAGGTTAAAATTATCAGACTTCATAACTAAAGGAAGCAACAGCTCTTTTCTATGGTGCACTCAAAATGCATTCATCAGTCTCCAGAGGAGGTCTTCAGTTAAAATGGTCATAAATAAAAAGTAGATTTATGGAGATTTACCTAAGAGGTTTTTTTTTTTTTAAAAAAGAAGAGATAATGCTGAATAGGTGGGAAACTTTTGTTAGAATAAAGAATAACATCTGTAGTAGCAAAGAAAGAAAGTGTATCTACCATGACAGGGAAACATTAAACACAAACAGATTAATGTGGTATAGATCTTTAAATTCAGCAGCAGCATATTTTGAATAGCAATTTTCAAGGGGAGGTTGTATTACACAAAGGAAATAGGTAGAATTACATTTATTTCCCATGTATTTAACATTATAGTAAATATTTCTTTCAAGAAATCTTTTACATTTTCAAGGCAATGAAATGTGACTTCTGGAGCACGACTGGCTAACTTTTGCCACTAATTTTTGAAAACTACTGCTTTATCACAGGCTGTTGTTCCACCAGTTTTTGCTGAGATGATGTATGTTCATCAGACTTTTGTATCATCATACAACTGGATTGCTGGATTATATGAGGAGACAGCCTGTAGAGCAAATGTAAACTGAAAACCCCACACTTTTAATCTAGACAAGGTATTTGTAAAGCTGTTTAGCTGCATAAAGTTGTTATGACATAATCAGATTTGGGGACTTTCCCTTCACCAAATGTTGCTTTTTCTTCAAGTCTGTATGTTTGTTTTCTATGTATGTTTCACAGCTCATCAAAATGTCACATTTTTCCTTGTCCTATTTCTCTTCCATTAGATTACTTGCTTTATATTATAATTATATGCTCAATTTGGATATCAACCTTTTCATTCACATGTTAAGAAGAGGAAAGGGAAAGGTCTGATCTGTTCTAATTACGTGGCATCTTCATATCTTCTTCTTCTTCTTTTGTTTTCATTGTTTTTGTTTTACTTTTTTTTCCATGGCAGTGTTTTTCTAAATACAGATTCAATCTTTCATGAGTAATGTTTTCATTTCTTCTTTATGTCTGAAAAAGGGAAGAGCAGACCTATTTTAAGAGACTTCCACTTATGCTGGGTTAATTATGCCAGAGGGTCTTTGTAGTAAGCCTGGCTCCTTCTTATCTCCATCATAAGTGCCTTACCATTTTCATTATCCTGCAGAAAGCCACTTTGCAAATCCCAGGGAATGTGAAGGCATGTCTGTGTAAGGGCCATGACACCTGATTTTGAAACAATGCCTGTAGACCAAATGGTCATAGTTAAGGGAAAAACTTTGCCTCCAGTATTGCTGATATCCTGACTGCAATGGCTGACTGTAATCCTCAATGAGCACTAAGCTTATCTAAAGAGTCAGTGATGATGGTACCTACTGCTCATTTTTTTTCTTTCAGCAACAGAGAATTTAGCTCAAATCTCGGACTGTCATTATTTTTTAAACTCATAAATTTACAAGAAAAACAACAAACAAAACAAAGAACTACAACCTCTTTCTGTGAAGACTGAGAAACTTGTCCTCCTAGAATTTTTGAGGTTGTAGTTTTCTTTATTCCTGCAAATTATACAACATTATGTGTTTCATAATATATATACTTTTGCTTCAAAATTGCTGTCATCTTTTTATGAGTCTCATGTAATCCTAATTTTGGAGCCATACTGGTTTCCAGAAGTGCAAAAGTATTGTAAGTAAAATATTTGGTCTTCTGTCTGTGTGTTCTGGGTTCCTAGGACAGGTGCAATTTCGGACATCCAGGGTTCATTGAAATTATGTTTTACTCTTTAAACATTCTTCTTTCATAGAACTATGAAATCACTGGTTAACATGTCCATGTTGTACATGATGCAAACCATTAAGTACAAGTAAAGGAGGGGTAAGTGGAAGGTGTTTTTCAGATTTAGTTTTTATTTCTCATTATCCTACTTCAATTTGATTGGTAGTAAATTCAATTAATTTTTCCTCAAGGTGAGTCTGATTTGCCTGTGGCAGTAATTGGTGAGTGATCTCTCCCTGTCTTTTTCTTGTCCCATGAGCCTTTAGTTATATTCTCTCCCTTGTCCAACTGAGAAGGAGGACTGATAGAGTAGCTTTGGTAGACACCTGATATCCACTTAGGGTCAACCCAGCACACTGGATTACATCATTTTCTTAAGCAATCTTTGATTTACAAACTACCGATGAGGTAATATCCCCATCATATCAAAGCTTAATTAACCTAACTTAAAAAATATTCACTGTATTACTCATATTGCAATATAGAGCCTTCCACTTGAAGTCTTTTTTGTCATGCAAAACCTGTGACCTTTCTCCCTGTCTTACAGTATCCCTAGATTCCTCAAAATTCTGTGCGCCTATATATATTACTGACTTGCAATAAATAATTAATCTGTACTCCTGTTTTGAAAAGAAACAAATTATCACCAAACACCGTTCAATAGCTTAAGCTCTGTGCCATACTGCATGATGTTTTCAAACAAAAGATAAACACTTTTAAATGATTGGTGAACAAAACTAGATAAATAATTTAAATAATCATGTAATCTTGTCTGAGAAAAGCACCATATGGCAAACTTCTGTTTTAGCAAACATATATTTTAATAACATCAGTGGGATCAAGTGCACTCTCAGCAAGTTTGCAGACAACACCAAGTCTGATGCAATCAATATGCTGGAGGGAAGGGATGTCATCCAGAGGGACCCCGACAGGCTTGAGATGTGGGCCCATGCAAACCTCATGAAGACAAACAAGGTCAAGTGCATAGTCCTGCATGTGGGTTGGGGCAATCCCAAGCACAAATATGGGCTGGGTGGAGAATGGATTGAGAGCAACCCTGAGGAGAAGGACTTGGGTGTGTTGAAAGATTTCAAGCTCAACGTGACCCAGCAATGTGCACTTGGAGTCCAGAAAGCCAACCATATCCTGGGCTGCATCCAAAAGAAGTGTGGCCAGTAGGTTGAAGGAGGTGAATCTCCCCCTCTACTCTGCTCTCATGAGACCCCACCTGGACTACTGAGTTCAGTTTTGGAGTTCCAAACTTAAAAGGATGAGCAAGTCCAGAGGCGGAGCACAAAGATGGTCAGAGGCCTGGAGCACATCTCCTATGCAGACAGGCTGAGAGTTGTGGCTATTCAGCATGCAGAAGAGAAGACTCCAGGGAATCCTTAGAGCAGCCTTCCAGTGCCTAAAGGAGGCCTACAAGAAAGCTGGAAAAAGACTTTTTGCAAGCGCACATAATAATAGGACAAGAGGTAACAGCTTCAAACTGAAAGAATGTAGATTTATATGAAGCATAAGGAAGAAATTGTTCATTATGAGGATGTCGAGGCACGGGAAAAGTTTATCTAGAAAAGTGCTGATGCCTCATCTCTGGAACTATTTAAGGCCACTTTGGATGGAGGAGCTTTGAGCAACCCGTGGCAGGGCCAGATTGGAAATAGATGATCTTTAAGGTCCCTTCCAACCCTAACCACTCTGTGATTCTGCGAGTCAGATGCTAGAATCCTGTGCCTCTAATTCAGAAATGATACTTTTATATCTAGGTCTCTGACATGGACAAAAGTAACTGTGCTGATGGTTTAACAAGCTGTTGCCCACCAGCTGAGCTATTGCAAATGTGCGTATGCATTCTATTAGCATGGCCTAATTAGCTGAAAACCCCTGCCACTAGAGTTAGTTCGGGGAAGTTTATAGGGAAGGTCTCATATATTGTACTAATTGCAAAGTGAATTTTTCGCTTATGCACTGAACACCCAGTCTTAGGCAGTGAACATAGAAAAAATATCAAAAATAAATATAAATGTTAGAGGATTTATATTGATTTCTTCTTGTCTTCTGAAATTTTCTCCAATTGCTCTGAGGTCATAATTGGGAGTTGACTTGCAAAATGGAACTTAACCCTTATTATCAACATTTTTAAGGCTCTAAAATGAAAGCCCACATAACTTAGGAAGTAAGTTATTCATACTTAGTTTTTTCTTCTGAAACTCAATCTCTACTTTTTGCTGTTCTTATTTTATTTTCAGAGCATTTTTTCCTTCCTAAACTAGAGAATAGTTCTATGTTGTTATCGGCACAAAGAAATACAAGAACAGATAAAAAGTATTCATTCTATTTTGGAATTTAACACATGAATTTATCTTGTCTATTAAAAAGTCATATTTAGTATTTGGCTTTGTAGATATATAATTAAACATGACTCTAAATCTGCAGCCAACTTAAAACAGAGGCAAGATTCTGTTGGACTACACTTTAAGGCAAGTCATTGCTTAACTCTTTTAATGAACTGAAACTACCATGACTGGAAATAACTATCCATCTATACCTTTAAATAGTACTACAATTTATTTTATCTGGTTTGTTTTTTCCACTAAACAGGCTTTACTTGCCTTTCAGTAGCAGAACACAGAAAGGAGAAGGGCAAGCTCTCTCAAATCATGGACAGTGTTGGTTTTTGGTTGTTTTTTTTTTTCCAAACAAAAGAGGCACCCATTAGGAAACTCTCATTATTAAATGGAGGGGGAATTCTGGTAACAGAAGATGCAGAGAAGGCCGAGAAAATTTGTCTCATATTATACAATAATTCCCTGCAGCACCACACATCTTAAGGGACAGCTGTTTTACATGTAGTTTCCTCTTGTGAGCTCTACCAGTGAAAAACAATTTTCAGGAAACAACTTATTTTTTATTAAGAAAGGGTAGCAACTGAGATATTTTATTCATTTTTGTCTAAAATGATGTTTTGCATGCCAGCAGGCATTTAATATCTTTTTATAGCTGAGATGTCAAGTGTCATGGTTTTATCTACCACTTTATGCTATTCAACACTGTTCTCATGAGGAACTTCATGTGGGAGCAGAAGTAAAACTTCAAAACATTTAAAAGCATAGATCCCACTTCTGGAGGTTGAGTTTTTCAAAGTTTGTACCATACTGCATGATGTTTTCAAACAAAAGACAAACACTTTTAAATGATTGGTGAACAAAACTAGATAAATAATTTAAATAATCCTGTAATCTTGTTTGAGAAAAGTACCATAAATTTAAAATAGTTCACTATGCAACAGGAAGACTATCTTAACATTTGTCAATGTGTCCAAAGTGAAAATGTCCACTGTATGACTACGTGTAAAATATGACAATTGGAAAATTATTTTTTATTTCCATCATGTTTTAATATATTCCAAATCAAAGTTTTGTTTTGATTGAAAATAAGTAGATGAGCAGTCACTGTCATACATTATTATTCTCTGATATTGTTAACAGACAAGAAAAGAATGAAACTAAGTCTTTTTAAATACAATTAGTAAAATAAAACATTTTGAGTAATTTACGTTGTGCACAGTGTGTCAAGCCACATTCTGGAGTATAAAAGACCTCAAGTTTCTGTGCAGAGTTCATGGTAGATGGTTTAGTACACTTGTTTTTCATAACAGCAGAACTCTGGTTACCCCAAATTCCAAGAACACAGGAAGAGACCACTGTTGCCAACCAAGAAATACAAAAAAATGAGGCAGTTTTAATTAGCATAACTTGCAGCACTCATAATACAGCAGCTTGTCAAGTATTTTTAGATGACCCAGAAAAAATGTCTCTTCTTTGGAAAAAGAAAGAAGATAGCAATATAGAATGTGATATATTTTAACATTTTGGTTCATTTTTTTGAGGAGTAGTTCAAGCTATTTTTCTTCAGAAGCTTCCACTTGTTAACCAACAGAAGTAGTGTTGTGGATTACACTGCACACCTGGATAAATAACCTGTGAAAAGAATAGAATCACTGAAGTAAATAGATATGATCTACCAAAGCTATGACAGGAACTAGTGTTATCATTTACTTTGGCTTCCTTAATTCCTTGTCAATAGATCATACTACTTAATTACGGAGAAGTTTTTCCCAAGAGGTTTTCTTCTGGTGAGGAACGTATTCTGCCTGAATTACAAGCTCAAATAATAATGCAATTATTTATTATCTAAACATGAAAAATACTGATGGTTTCCGTTGCAAAATAGATTATATTGAAATTACTACTATATGCTAGCCTTATTTCTATTGCTTCCAAAGATTAAGGGGTTTATAATTTATTCTTTTGTATTTTAAAGCTAAAATAAACAAACTTTCTAATGCGGTTTATAAGTACTGCTGTCATCTGAAAAATGGTGGCTCAAAATATTTCAATCAGACCACAAATACAATGAATTTGAATTGAATAAATACTGAATACAAAATATTGAATACAATATTTTCTTTATTCTCGAGGGGAGAATAAGGCAGAGTGATTTTCACATATAATTTAAAGGAAAGTATACAAGCATACTAAGAACAATTTTTACTCTTTTACTCATAAATTGCACTCAAATAAGATATTCTAAGAAAGCTTTTGCTGAGATTTTCAAAGGAAGAAATTAGGCATCCTTTGTTTAATTCATAACCTATAACTTGTTCAGCATCTTCAAATATTTCAGCTTTTCTGTTCAGCTGAATATTACTTCTTTTTTTTTTTTTTCCCCTGGAGTTGTTTATTGGTTCTGTGAAATAATTAATAATTGCAAAAACCAAAAAACCTAAACCGACAAGAATTAACATACAATAGACTTTTTTCAGGATTTTCATTTTCTCTGGTTATTTGCAGAATCTCTTGCCAAATATTAATTAAGAAATAATTATTTTAACCCCAGAAATATCTGAGTCCAGGAAATATTTATATTCTTGCTTTTATAGTATATTTCAAAATTGTTACTAACCTATATAGCAGGTAAGAGTTCACTGGAAGTTATAAAAGGGTAATAATAAATTCTCAATATTTTTTTCTTGTCTAATTACTGTGGTTTGTTGCCTTGGTTTTCTTTAAAACAAAATGTCATATAGGATGATAGATGAGAAAAAAAGGGACATATTTGTTTCAGACAGACCACAACCTTTCTCTCATCAAAAACTTATTTACTTCAGTGTGACTGTAACTGGAACCATCTGAATATTATTTCATTTTTGTTCATGTATTTTATTTCTTTTAGCAAAAGTAACAAATTATTCAATTTAGATATAAATTAATAACAATTTTAGCACATTTTCATTATAAATCTGCTACACGGTCTTTGCATCATCACTTCACAACTATATCAGTTTACTTCTACCTTGTCTTGACCTCCTAAAAATGATTTGCATCACTATCCTTGTTTGTATTATGTGGCCCTAATTGTCATTATGACACAGAGATCTTTTTTGTCTAGTGTTTAAACAACTAGATTGACATCCATATGTATATTTTAAGCTTAGGCTTGTCTATTCACAGTATTTTTCTCCCCAGATTCTTGAAAAGTGATCTTGTATAACAGTTCCCACACTTTACCCTGTCACAAAAGGTTTTTATGAAATTCAGTCATATGCTTTATGAGGTTGGCCTTGCCCTGACCAGTGAGTTCTACTAAATGACTTCCTGAGGCTGTCCTTCAACCTAAATTATTCTATAATTCTACGAAATTGTCAAATAGTTAATTAAGCAGGAAGAAGAACACCTCTGCAAAGTTCTGAATATTTGACTTAATGTGTAAATTGTTCTTAAGGAAAAGAACATTAGAGTCTTGGATAGATCAAGGCAAGAAAAATGACATGTCAGGGGCTTACAGCAGTGAAAAATCATTAGCCATTAGGAAAAAGAAAAACAAAAAAACCACAAACCAACAAAGAAAAAACAAACCAACCTAAAGAGAAACCAAAAAAAAAAAAAAAAAAAACAAACCACCAAAATCCACTGACTTGTTAAATCAATGTGTCTTTTACCATTGCCCATAGCAATGTGAGACTTCCACATTCGGTGTGGAATGTTTACTGTGAAACACATACAAGCCCTATATTTGTTCTAGAGCAAAGAGGAGGAGTTGAGCTGATGCACTGGATTTGAAGAATCTTGCACAAGAGATCCTATCTGAATACCCCATTGGCACCAGTGATCCTCCTTAGAAGGATCTCCTTCAATCCCTGGACTCTCAGATTTAAACAGGGATCAGAACTCATGAGTACAAACAGAACCCTTCTAGGTGCATCTGTTCTCCAGGAATCCATAGATGAGCCTTTAAAAGTCAGCATAGCATAGGCAATGCTCTTCATTCTTCAGCAGGCTAATGAGATTACTACAAAGCAAATTCTCTGAGACCTTCAGAGATCATTCACTCTTTTTCAAAATATTTTGTGCTGATACAGGAAAAGCCACATTTCCATCAGAAGTTTTAGGACTAGTTGTAATTTGATGGTCAGAGGGACTGAGATATGGCAGGGATATGGCAAAGTCTTAGGCATCACTTAGTATTTCTACAGCATTGACCATGGGTCAGATGTTATCACACAGAAATGTCAGCAAGCCCCTCTGAGTTCAGCTCTGAACTAAGTTGTTTCTCTCTAACAGTAAAATACACCTGCAGCATAGTGCAAAACTGTGAAGAACCTCTGCCAATCTTTAAATGCAGACAATGAAAATATTTTATAGCTTTAGGCCTGTTTTGTTGCCTTTTTACCTATGTTTGTCCAGCATGTACAAGGTTGTTTTGCAGAATTCAGGAAGGAAAAATTATTAATGAGAAAATAATTTATACTATCTAAACCACATATCTTGGGGTCTGACTTAGCCATTATTCTCTCATTTCCTTACAGCTTAGTGCTTGTGAGGGTAAGTTATGTTCCTTTTCTTTCTCAAAATGTATTGGTTACTGTCTTCTTTGCCAAAAAGGTGTTAGCTCCTAAGTCATTCTTGTATATCATCAGAAAAGTTTGAATTTCACTGCCTCAAATTCATCCCTAATTATCAGTATATAAGCAGTCAGTAACTACTCTGCTAACATAGACAGACACATTAAGGTCATGATTATTTTTGTTTTAAAAAAATATGTTTTATAACATGCACACAAAATACTTATTAGTCGCTGTGTTCCTTGAAATATAGTGGAAAGAGTTGATCTGAAGTAATTTTTGTAATGGACTTTGATTATTTTGAAATATATTCTCAAGAGTATTGATTTTATGTATGTAAAAAAACCCTAAACCCAACACTTTAAAACCCCTAAAAATTGTGGAAAAAGTTATTTCAGAAATGGTAGTTCACTCTTTCCTCTAAAGGAGTTCATCCTCGAAGTTGGTAACTGACAGATTGAAATCCCAACAGGTTTGGACGTTCTGGGCTACAGCTCCCAAAAGCACTTCAGCAATTAAAAGTCGATCTGTCTGGGCTACATTTTGTTGTGCTCCTAGAAGGTCTACCTTCAGGTGACCAAAAATTGATTATATATAACGTTTCCAACTTAATGTTTCAGAATCAGGCAATCAGAATCTTTTAACAGTACATATTTTTTCAGAAAAATTCTGATTAATGCTACACATAGGCAGAGCTGAGTTCCAATATAGTTTTTTTACATATATAACATGAGTGAGGTGTACTATGGTTATGATAGTTTTAAAACAGAAGACAATGAGGGCTGTTGAGTACTCGTAGTTTTGGTAATGTATAGGAAATATTAAACATCAGTTGCGCAGAACTAGTTGAAATTAATGATGACGAGGCTTTGTCTATATTTTATTCTTCATTTGAATTATTATTTCAACTATTTGTCTAGATATCAGCATAATATTTCTTTTCATTTCATAGATATTTTATGCCCATTTGTATCCTCTATGTCTCTTCTTATGTTATATAGTCGAATTGGTCTTCATATACTGAGAATAACATCATTCTAAAGTCCTCTTGTTCACTCTTGAGTGCAAACAAGTGAGTTCCTGTTTCATCTGCTCATTCATTTAAATTAACCATTTTATCCTTTTACTGATTGTTATCATAAGCAACTGATCAAGAAACTCACAGCTTCAGTCAAAACAAAAATTACAGAAAGTAAATGCCTTATATTCATACTTTTACACACTATTTTGCTTAAGGTAGATTTTTGAAGTTGCGTTTTAGCAATATTTGAATTATTCAGGCAATGATATTTTAATGTGGAGAATAACATAAATCTAGAATGCTTGAAAACTTTTCTGTTTTTCCAGCAATTTGATAGTATCTGCTAAAGGGTGCTACAACTTTCCAACAAAGGTTAGTCTTCCTTAGTAAGACTGTGGTTTTGCTAACAAATATAAATACAACAGCTAAACAAAATAAGGCTGATTAGGTAAACAATGACTAGCTTAATGTGTATTCTGGTGGGTATGAGCTAAGGTTGCATGAGGAACTTTTGGGTTTTAACTTTCTAACGACTGGTATTAGAGCACTGTCAGTTTCTAATGTAGCTAGGTTTAGGGTTTGGGTTGGGGTTTGGTGACCACTTTCTTACCTGCAACTATAGGGCTAATATTACAGTTGCAAAATGATTTCTTAACAATTACTTGGTACGGATGACAATACTTGATAGTTAAGTAATGACAAAATATATACTAAGTCATGACTCCAGTTATTCGCAAAAAAACACAAACCCTCTTGCTTCATTGTCTTATCAAAGAGTTTTTGCACTAAGAATGCCTCTTAAAGCAGCTGGAAATGTGTTTCACAGCTCTCATAAATAAGAGTATTTCTTTCTTTTATTGTCTACAATTATTATCCTCATTTTTTGTCTCCATGTATAGTTCAAGTGTAGAAGACTGCTACTAAGAAGATTCAGAACACATTTGCAATCAAAGTCTAAGAATAAAATTTACAGCATAATTATAAAAGGTTTTAGTTTGGTTTTTTTTCTAGAAAATAGAGGCCCTTATGCAGCAAGACAACATTTTCAGCAAGCATTTCGAAACACAGCTCTCCAAGGGAGTTCTGGGCTTCAAAACTAAGACCAGTCTGATTATGGTGTTCACACCTCAAAACCTCCCAGATCTAAAATGGTTGTTTTTCTTGTATATTGATATAATTATTTTGCTTCTGTCTTGTCATTGCCAACCCTATTTCTATGAAAGCACTGCTTAGGAAACATTTAGTGACTATTAGACATTTTTCCAATTTGTGATTTGAATGTTTCCACAGCCAGCCACAGCCAATATCTACCACTGTGCCAGTATTGACTTGTTACTTAAACAGTAATTTTCTCTTTGCTTATGCTTCTAACTTTGATGTGTTTTTAAAGAGGTATCATACTCCTTCTCTGTCTTTTTGCTAGATTGCTTCTGATACAAACAATTGACAAACAATTTTACTGCCTATCTTCTAGCAAAATAGTAGTTCCTTGGCTAATGTAAATATTTATGGGAAGCCCATACAGTTTATATCTGTCACAAGCTGCTTCTAAAACTGAAATTCTGACTCCTGACAGTATATTAGAAATACTATGCTAGACTGAACAAGCCACATTTTTTTCCATTTCCTCTTCTAAGTTCAACTCCCTACTCACTATATCATTGTCATTGCTCTTGTCGGAATCTTTTTAGTCTGATGCTATCAGTCTTGAACATGAAGAAAGAGAATCGTATTCAGCATTTCAGAATAAAATGAAAGCTGACTCCCTGTTTTTTTTTATGGGGAAAGTTTAAATTGAAGTACATTGGAATTTGTTTTGCTTCCACTGATCCTTACTGATAGTTCATTACCATTCCATGATCAGTTTGTATACTCAGGCTTTTCTTGTCTTCAGCTGCTTTCAGTCAGTAAGCATGTGAAAAGTTGTCTAGCTAGGAGGCACCTCTAGTGAGCAATTCATTCTAATGTAAATGTCCATGATAAAAGTTAGGCATCTTCTTGAGGTGGATATTTATTTATCTATTCACATTAATGATGGAGATACAGCAGGACTAGCTTCACCTAGAAAGCTAATTTTCAGATAAATGAAATGAAAGGCTGTGAGAAACCTTGATCTTATATTTTCCTTAATTTAAACATGTACATAAAATAATTGTTAAAAGAGTTATTTTTATGTTTCAATTAGAAATATGTTTTTAGATCAGTGATGTTAATGCCTAACTAGATTTTATGTTCATTTCAAACTCTGATAATTTTGTAAATAAAATTTGTGTTTTCCTAATTAAAAAAAGTGTAGATTCCCAATGTATCTGTGTATATAAAAAATATTTATTTCCAAGAACATCTTGGAATAAAAAAAATTGAAAAATTATTATTTTACTTAAGTTTGCACTTATAAGAATTTTATTTATTTTAAGAATTAATAGCAGTAAAATTGATAAAGCTAATTGACATCAAATCACTAAATCATGTGTAAAATTAGTTTTCATTTTAGGTGTTTGGTGCATTGGTCAGAAAAAAAAAAAATTCTCATCAGTCCGTAGGACAATATGAACACTACATTAAAGCTCCTCTAAAAAGCTAATCAACATTTTAAAATAAATTATATAAATATTCAAGCATTTTTCTAATAGAGCTTCATTGATAACAATGCTGAAAGGAAGTGTTGAGGTCCAATGTGTGAGCATTTATTTTGGGCATGGTAAACAGTTTGTTGACTATTAGCATATTATAAAGAAACAGCTAGAATCCTTATGATGTTGACAATATCTGAAGGTATTCCTAAAAATTTTAAAGCCGAACTCTGACACAGGGTAATCTAATGATTAAAACTTGTTCAATTATGTTTCAGAGAAACCATGTTATCCTTTTATATCTGAGACAGGCTTCCTATAAAATTTCCACACATTACTTGGAGTTTTATTACTTGCTTCTGTCTGTGTAAAAAGAGACACAGCAGTTCCATATCCAGGGTCTCTGAAAGAAAACACAAATGTCAAGAGTGTTCTTGCAACACAAATAGGAGAACAGAGAATTATCATCTCTTAATTAAGAATTTGAAAATTAAGCCCCATTCAAATTCATGATATATCCAGTCCCAGAGTCTTCTTTCATTTTAGGTGTTTGGTGCATTGGTCAGAAAAAAAAATAAATTTCTCATCAGTCTGTAGGACATTATGAACACTACATTAAAGCTCCTCTGAAAAGCTAATCAACATTTTAAAATAAATTATATAAATCTATGAAAGATCTATTAAGATCTTTCAGAATCTTCAGGACTCAGGCATTAATGTTTTCCCTATAGAATGTAATCTATTTATCTTTATCTTGTAATTTTAATATTAAGTTTTCTGCCAGTACTTGCCTTGCAGTCTGTGATGTGGATGTCTTGACTTTGCAGATTTCCTCCAAAAATATCCTGATGGTATCAGAAACAGTGTGACCAGCAGGACAAGGGAAGAGATTCTCTTTCTGTACTGAACCCTGGTGAGGCCACACCTTGATTTGTGTGTCCAGTTCTGGGTCCTCACTTCAAGAAGCACATTGAGGTGCTGGAGTCTGTCTAGAGAAGGCCAATGAACCTGGGGAAGGGTTTAGAGGGTAAATTCTATGAAGAGTAGTTGAGGGAGCTGGGGTTGTTCAGCCTGGAGAAAAGGAGGCTCAGGGGGGACCTCATCACCCTCTACAACTACCTGAAAGATTGTTGTAGCCAGGTGGGCGTCAGTGTCTTCTCCCAGGCAACCAGCAATAGGATGAGAGGACACAGTCTTAAGCTGCATCAGGGGAGATTCAGTTTGGATATTAGGAAGAATTTCTTCATAGAAAGATGATTGGGCATTGGAATGGGCTGCCCAGAGAAGAGTCACCATCCCTGGAGATGTTTAAGGAAAGACTAGACATGGCACTTAGTGCCATGGCCTCAGTGACACGGTGGTGTTAGGTCATAGGTTGGACTTGATGATCTCAGAGGTCTTTTCCAATGTAATTCATTCTATGATTCTGTGATTATCTTTGAATAGATATTACAAATGATCAGATATATAACCACTATTTTAATCTATCTTCTCCTATTAATTTAATTTTTACATTATCAATAGATCGTTACCACTAGGATTCTAAGTCTTGATTTGATTTCTGGGGCTGTCTTGTCCAGGGCCTGAAGCTGGACTTTGGGTCACTTCTCTCAGGATATTGTATGATTCTGTGAGTGACACCAAACACTTAAGGCATCCTATTTTTAAATAACAAACTAAGTTAATAGATGTCTTCATATAAAGTTTATCCTTACTGAAAACTATTTTAAATTACCTTCTAGTTTATGGGAAGAATATCTTAATTTTCAAGAATTAAAAAACATATTTCTTCAGATTATTTTTTTCCTTGTTTATTTAAATAAAGACCATTCTCCTTGTCCATACAAAAAACCTCAATCCAACTCTCTTGTAGGCCCCTGTTTAGGTACTAGAAACCTACTCTAAGATCTCCGTGGAATCTTCTCCAGGCTGAACAGCCCTAACTCTCTCTTGACCTGTTCACATAGGGTAGGTGCTCCAGCCCTCTGATTATCTGTGTGACCTCTTCTGCACTGCCTCCAACAGGTCCATGTTGTTCTTATGTTGGGGGCCCAAGAGCCAGATGGCCTCCACACAGGGTCTCACGAGAACGGAGTAGAGGGGCATAATCACCTCCCTTGATCTGCTAGCTGAGGGAGGTGAGGGTTGTGAGTGACTAAAATTACTTGTTCAAATTCAAGGCAACACTGTCCCATTCAGTGGAACTTTTTCAAGACCATATATGTAAAATGTAGGATCATTGGTTATTGGTTAGGTTCTTTTCACATTTAGCTATCCTATGCTGCATGTTTACATATTGTCAATGAAAATTATCTTCTGATACTTTGAGGTAAAGTTGTCTACAATGCTTTACTTTCTTTCAATATTACACATATTTTAATATTATGCTTTCAGATGTGGCAAAAATGTTTAATCTTCTTTCTCTTGTCATCCCCATTTAACTATAAAAAAACTGGTATAAGCATATGGAATGATAGACAATTAAACTGAAACAATATACTCGCAATTTTTTCAAGGTCACAATGGTCTTTGCATCTGCTACACATTATAAAATGAGTGTAATAATTGATTTTCTTCTGACTTTACCCAAAATTTACAGTAGTTGTAAAAAATCTCTCAACATTATATGCTTGACTGGTTTATTTAACATGGCAAATAGTGCTGTTATCTTTATCATAAAACATCACAGTTATGATGAAATTTGAACTCTTTGGTAGATACAGACCAGAAGCAATTAAAGAATATATCCAGGAATATTTTTTTAAAAATAATTTTATCCTTGAAGCACAGTTTATTCCTTTAGTTTTTATATATTTCTGTAGTATATCAGTACAGA
Source organism: Manacus candei (assembly GCF_025592945.1). NCBI lineage: Eukaryota > Metazoa > Chordata > Aves > Passeriformes > Pipridae > Manacus > Manacus candei. Next base: position 17,332,941 of record NW_026138059.1, on the reverse strand, counting down.
TATCATGCGATAGATTTTTATTAGAATAGTAATTAAAAGTTGTCTAACTATGTAATATTACATTTGTATAAGATTCACTAATTTTGTTTTCTTACTAGGGCAAACATGGTTCTGGTAATGTTTATTATTTGATTAAGACAAAAAGTGTATGGAATTCATATCCTTCTTAATAAAGAATCAGTTAGCCATTAAATATATATTTCCTTCAGTACATATATCTGAATTTAGTCCTAGTAATTGATTCTTATTGTACCTTTCTCTAAACTAGGAAGTCCTTTAGGATTTGTTTTATTTTGGTTTTTTTGTGGAAAGGAATTAAAAACTATGATTAATTTGAAAATTATTCTCAGTGAAATAGTTTAATTCATTTAAGTCTTTTGATATATGTTTTCTTCATTGCTTTTATATATTTTGGGCTTTTATTTGCACTCTTTCCTGCATTTTGTTATCTAAAAGTTGTAGTAACAAAAAGTCAATGAAAACTTACAAATGGAAAATCACTTCTCTCTCTGTCCACACAGTTTTGTATAAAATCATTCTGAATTGGTTTTTCTTATTCCTAGTTCCAAATGTAACCGAAATCCGTCTTAGAGAAAAACAAAGGGAAAAAACAGAACAACCTTCAGTCTCTACAGGCAGAAATTTATTGTTGCAGGTTCTTTTGAGCAATGTAGAATACAGTGTATAAAGCACAGTAATATGCTATTAAAAATTTCCTAAAGATCAATATCCTGATTGCTGCATGCTGTTATCTAGTTTAGCAGAAGCTGCATCTTCCACACTGTTGTGTCACCATTTAATGTACATTAGCAGAATTTTCCATTGCATTTGCAGTCAATTTATGAAACATTACCATTTAAAATAGAGAGTATACTAAATATATTCCACAGAGACTAAAAACTTGCTTTATCCTGAAACATGCAAACATCAGCAGAAGTGGAAGCTTCCCCACTGTACTGTATAAAGCAGGTTTAATCTCATCTGGAAGGCAGAAAAATTGGGTGTCACTGCAATAAATCATCAACAAAGCTGAGCGGGTAGACAGGAGCAGAAAACAGCTTTTCCCTTTTGTTTAAAAAGTAAGACATTGTCAGAGTGGAAAGAAGGGTTTATTTGAGGCAGAAAATAATGTATGCTACTGCACTGATGGTATGTTAGTTTAAATGATTGTTGTATCCAATGCTAATGGGTTTTCAGAAAAGTACAAAAAAGCTATTTTGTGTTGGAAATAGAGTCCAGAGGCTTGGATTTTCTCTTCATGGCCAAGGTATATCAGTCCTGATGGTGCAACAGTAGGTCAGGATAAGGAACTAATAGTGTATTGATTTTGCATTGTACAAATTCTATCTATTTTCTGAGATGTTTAAGAAGACATGTATAGGTCATTGATGTGAGTAGAGGCTGATGTTGTTATTCTTGTATAGTGTTGTGCAGTTGATGTTTGTGTTTATGTGAGTTTATTAGTGTTTTCTTTTAAACTGCTGTGTTCTCTTTGTAAATACTGAAGGTTGTGGCACTTCTAACATTGGGACTGTCATTTTGTAATGGGAAATAAATTGAAACAAAACTAAGAAGGTAAATACCCGAGGAGTTATCTGAGACTTGAAGATCAATTAAAAACTATCTAGTCTAACATATCTACATTTGATTTATTCAATAATTGAATTTATATGCTTTTGGACAATTAAGGATACAGTGTCTTATTGCATTGCAAACAGTTTGTGCTAGTAATTATTTTTTTCAGTTGATACATTATAGAAGTTTTTGCATTTTCAGTTAATTCTAAACATAGATTAATCAATGTTAAGATACTGAAAACATACTAGTAACATAAACAAATTTATAGAGGTAATTCCATCTTGTCAAGCCAGTACAAAAAATATTAATATATGTATATCGCTTTCAAAGATAAGATAAAAGCTTAAGGTTCTCCAAAATGCTTCTGATTACAGTAAAATTGAAGTTTTCATAAAAACAATGTTACCTGAAATATTTCTGTCAATGACCTACTTTTTTTTTTATTTTCTGGTTTATAATGAAATGAAACAATACTTATTCCCACAAATTCTGAACACGCATTATATAATTAAAAAAGGTTTGAATAAAATTAATCTCCTGTAGTAGGTTGACCTTGGCTGGATGTCAGGTACCTACCAAACTGCTCTATCACTTCCCCTTCTCAGTTGGACAGGGTATAGAAAACAAAATGGAAAGCAACTCATGGTTTGAGATAAGGCAGTTTACCAAAGCGAAAGCAAGAGATTTAATGCACACATGCAAAGAAAAAAAATCCAGATTTTATTCTCTACTTTCCATCAGCAAGCTGTGTCCAGCCACTTTCCAGAGAGCAGAGCTTCAGCAACTGTAGCTTTTGCTCTGGAAGGCAAAACTTATAAATAATGAATTCCCTCCCATCCTTCTCCTTTCCTTAACTTTTATGTCTAAGCAGACATTACATGGTATGGAATATACCTTTGGTGAATTTGGGTCAGCTGTCCTAGTTGTGTCCCCTCCCAAGATCTTGCCTACCCCCAGCCTACTGATAGAGGGGTTGGAATGTTGGGGAGACAGTGCTGATGCTGTGCCAACACTGCTCAGCAGTAGCCAAAACACTGGTGTGTTATCAACCTCTTTCTAGATACCAATGCAGAGCACAGCACTGTGAGGGCTGCTGGGGGAAAAATGAACTCCAGCTCAGCCAGATCCAGTACATCTCCAAATTAAAAATTATGTTGTTAGTGTTTGAGTATTATAACTGAATAAATAGAATTACTTTTTTTTTCAAGTTCGGCCTATTAGATATACAAGTTCTGAAATACTTTTAATAGTTGCATTTATTTGTTTGTAAATTTGATATTTGTTACCTATTTCTTTTCACATTGATACAAGTTTTGACTCCATCTTACTTACTCATCACAATGTGTTTGTATAAAACATGTAATGCCATATTCCTAATACAACTGGAAAATGGGATATCAATACTGAGAACTATAAAACTAGGAGAAACTTGATCCAGCTCCATGCTGCTGCGTGTGTCTTCTAATCTAATGAAAATGTCAGCTCCACTATACATCTATTGAGTTTTCTTCTACTGTACTGAAAAGGCTCTAATATTTTCATGGTATGTGTATACCCATTTCCAACATTAGCTTTATCTAGCCTAATATTTACATTCACGCATATAAACATCAGCCATATCCCTTTCAGCCTTTATTTTCCTAAGTTAAACAAGCTAACTTCTGTTTTCCAACCATCGTTCAATTTTCTGTGTCCTTGATCACAGCTATGAATTCTATGTTAACTTTTCCTGACTTATTTCATCATTATTGAGGATATATGCTAGCTGAGGTCTTGCACAATGACATTATTACTTATCCATTGCTTCTGGAGATGACACTCTGCACATCCAAAAATTAGATTCTTTTTTTTTCGCAGTCATATTGCGTAGTTGGTTTTTAAACATCCAATGAGATACTAATCTAGCTATTTCATCTTCCTCTTCTGACATTTAATTTTTAAGAAACCTTGGTTTATAATAGAAATTCATAGCAATAAAAATCTTAGTTAACCACTAAGTTGCTTAGCACAAAAGGATTTATCAAACATAAGATACACATGATAGAACTGAGAACAGAACATCTATAATTAACTTACAGGACAAAATAAGACTTTAAAATATTAATTGCTGATATGTTTTCTATCTTCTGTCATTTGCTTTTGTTAATAGGTAGATAGACAGATAGATAGATAGACAGATAGATAGAGATTTCACTTTATTCTCCTTTCATCATTCAAAGGTTTTGAAATTCTTTAGTATTAAATAAAATAGGTTACCTCTGTAATTTAACCACTGGGAGCCCTAGTGGTAAAAGGTGAATCACCATCATAGAATTTCTTAAAAAAATCTTAATGCATCATTGGTTGGAATACAGAAGCTGCTCTGGGAAAAAGGGAATGTAAAGGAGGGAACTCAGGAATGTCTTGATTCCAATCCATTTTCTAATCTTGATAAAATGTTGGAAGCAGAATTATGGTTTACAGAAATTTAATCCCTTTAAATATAGAAACAGGGCTTAAAAGTGTGAAGATATGGAATGTGAAACTAAAAGCTGAAGTCATTAAGCCACAAGCCTAAGTAATATTGAACAACACACAGTTCATCATCCCAAAAGCCTGGATCTCCACAATCAGAAGACACTAATAGTCTTTAGGATTATGAATTTTTCAACAAATATTTCAGATAGTGAAATATTTGCCCATACCTTAAAGAGCTTTTTCTGAGATATTGGGGGTTTTTTTTGTCTCTATTGCTACAATTTGAAACGGTTTCTAAATGTAATCTGTAGGATAAAGCAAATTTTTCACCCAAGGGAAAATAATTAATGTATTGATCTGGCTACATTAAGGATTAATGGTAAGTATTGGGTCATGGAACCTTTTGCACTTCAGAGAAACTAGAAATAGAGTTAGCACTGCTATTGGAAGCCTATTATCCTCTAGTTCAGCCTGTGTAAACATATGGAAAAATTAACTTGACTTTGAGACCTGACTTATTCTGACGTAAGAAAGCCTAATCTTGTTCCTGGGGAGGGTTATTTTAACTTTCTATTCAAAAGTCTCACTAACTGATCTGAATGACATTCTTGCTTAACTTCATTGCCATTATATTTGCCTTAGCATCAGCATTAGGATCACTGTTAGCAATGACTTGTGCAACTCATTTGTTCTGTGAGTTTCTTCTCTTTGATTTATTCCACAAACTCCTATCTGTTCTTATTTTTTGCTTCTGTCCACATTTTAAGTAGAGGTTAGTAAAAAGTTCATTATATAAGCATAAATAAAAAATGCAGAATCAGAACACTTTCCTACTGACTGATGTAGAAAGAAATTTTATGAAGCTCAGAAGACTAAGCTGTGAGGATGTTGGAAAAGATGAAGCTTTGTATTTCCACTTAAAAAATTGTTACTGTAGTCAAGTGCCTATGTAGTTAATACAGTTTCTTTTGGGAAGTAGGAATTTTAGGCTTTGCTGACATCAGACACTTGAGTTACTATACATTCCTTACAATTCAGTGCTACCTGAAGTAACAAATCTTATTCTCCTCAGTACCATCATACAGTATGCAATCACCTTAAAATAACTGAGCAAAGAGATGTGTTCAAAGATTTGTGCTCTACACAAATCTATCCAACATCTGCTTCATTGAAGGCTCCCATTGTCTTCTACCTCTCTTTTTCTCCTACCTATAATTCCCTCTGATTTTCATCTGGGAAATATAATGGTTTAGCTGTAGCTTGTCAAGACTTATCAAAGAAGCTGCTACAACTAAAGCTAAGGAAGCTGTTTCTACATGCTCAGCTACCTTTCTAAATTCACCTCCAGGACAGTAAAAGAAGTAGTGAAGCAAATGGTGGATGATTGCTAAAAATAATGCCCAGTATTTTAAAATATTGCATCTATTAAGTTAATAGAGCATGACTGCATGATTGCCATGGTGCAATGCAATGTTAAAAAAAAGTAAAAAATATTTACATCTTAATGATGTACAAATGCACATAATATTTTACAGAGTGGGAGATGGTGAGCCCTTCAATTAGATGCAGAACATTTCATAGAAAATTTTAGTAGAAGCTGGAAGCGTATCAGAAGTAGGAAGCCTCTGGGAATGCAAAGATACCTATGTCAAAATAGATTTTCTTACTTTTGAAGCTATAATCTTCCACCATCGTCCAAAAAGCCTGGGTTGTTTTTACTCATCAAGCTCATAATCTGGGTGCGTTTCAAAAAAAAAAAAAAAAGCCAGAAATAATCACATGCTGTCTTCTACTAGCAATGATGCTGGAATGACTAATACCATTTGGTGGAAACATCAAGACACTTAAGTGTTCCAGCTGAATGCAGAAGAAGAAATTTGTCAGTGTTCTGAGTTTCCAAGATTTTACTTAACTATTGTCATCTCTAAATAACAGCACTGCCTCTACCACTTAGCTATTTTTTACATTGTGCATTCGAATACGCATTTCAAAGGAGATAGCTTTTGAAATTTCATAAATAATTCTCTTTGCAGTGACGTTTTGCATCTTTTGCACCAAGAACTAGGCAAACTTAGCTGTTGTAGAACAGATAGGGCAGGGCAGGGCAGGGCAGGGCAGGGCAGGGCAGGGAAGGGAAGGGAAGGGAAGGGAAGGGAAGGGAAGGGAAGGGAAGGGAAGGGAAGGGAAGGGAAGGGAAGGGAAGGGAAGGGAAGGGAAGGGAAGGGAAGGGAAGGGAAGGGAAGGGAAGGGAAGGGAAGGGAAGGGAAGGGAAGGGAAGGGAAGGGAAGGGAAGGGAAGGGAAGGGAAGGGAAGGGAAGGGAAGGGAAGGGAAGGGAAGGGAAGGGAAGGGAAGGGAAGGGAAGGGAAGGGAAGGGAAGGGAAGGGAAGGGAAGGGAAGGGAAGGGAAGGGAAGGGAAGGGAAGGGAAGGGAAGGGTACATGTTGTAAAGCTAAAAGTCTGAATTTTGGTAAGGTTGCAGACATACTACTATTTTATAACACTGTAATTTTAAAAAAGTCATTGAAAAAGAAAAAATCCCAGCCACTCCACATTTTGTGTCCAGGAGAAAAAAACCGAACAGACAATCTTATTGAAATCAAGTATTTTTAAATTTTTTCAAGTAGTCTTAAAAATCAAAACTTAAATTTTACATATTTAAATACCGATTGAGGTGGAGATTATGTTACAACTCTTTTAAACTGCTTCACAGTTGGGCCTCAGAATGATACTCCTTCTAAAGATATGAATTGCTGTGTACATAGATGCTATCTAGGAGGTTCGTGTCAGCCTTCTTGCTGAAGAAGGCGTTGATGTCAGACTCGGAATAAAAGACTCACAAGAGTCTAATTATCAATTCTCAAACTGTGGTCAGCAATAAGGAACCATGTTATTTCCCACCTTTCCAATAAAGCCATATAAAATCTAAAATGCAGCAACTAATTGGTGTTGAAAGGTTAGCTAGCAACTATAAAAATTTGGAGTGCTGACAGCAATTTATTGATTCAAAACATTCAGCCATGGTCAAAGACTTTGTAAAGCATCTCTTTTGGTTTAACTGAAGCTTGTTCTAATTTGGCTGTTTCCAATGAGATGAACCAATTAGAAACAAATGCTAAGAAACATATGTTTATATTATGAAATTTAACCTCTTTCATAGTTACCTACATAAACTGAGTGGACTGAAATAATAGAGAAACTTTTAGGGCATTTTAATAAAATAATAGTAGTTAATAAAATGCTATATCTTCTACCATGTTAAAAAGATTTAAAACCCATAAAAAGGTCTGCAGGGAAGACAGCTATTGTATATGATTCAAATAAAAGAGAAGACAAGACTAGTAGACATCATAAGATAACAAGAGGAAAAGCAAGGTAAGATAGCTTTGGAAATGATTCTTTTTGATGTAGGAATAGTTTTGGTAGAAATAGTAAGTCGCAGCATTAATCTGAAGGAGACTGCAAAAATTCTTAAAGGAAAAATAACAGCTATTTTTAGAAAAGTGGTGAAATTATTCATCATATTAAGTTCTTTTATGCACAAAAAAAATCAAGATATTTCTGTGTATGCATCTTTTAAAAAAATGCAATAAGGGGAATGACATGACCTTGAAAAGTGAGTGGAAATTAGAACCTGTCACGTCTTTTCTATAATATTTCTAATAGTGAGTCTGTTCTTTTGTAGACAATCTGTGGCTAATAAGAATTAGACTTCCTTTGGAGAATTTTTAGATGTCCACAGGGCTTTAAACTGGGGTGTTATACAAAGTGAAAATCTCCAAACTAAACTAAATGGCTTGTCTTTCTTGGATTCCAAAGTTTGTTAAATTCAGGTAAAATTATCATAATAGAATGAGCTTTATGTCTTGGAATGAAAGAAGGATTCATGAAGTTTAAATATTCTTGAATGGTCACTCCTGTACAACAATTTGACTGTTACTTTTCTCTCTGTAGAAGAGATTACATTCAAAGCTGAAGTTGGGACAATGACAATTGTTAAAGGATGTAACGTTCATTTGGAGCAAAATCTGTCACTGTTCTTTATGTTAGGAAAAGAATTACCTCTCTGTTGCCATGGAACTACTTGTATATAGCACTAGACAACAATAATTGCAAATTTACATAACTTCTACACAAACCTCACTAGTCTGTCAGTCAGTCTTCAAAAGTCACTTTTTGGAAAAGACAGTCTTGTTTCACTGACTGTAGAGTCTAATTTGGAAACTGAGAATTGTAATGCAGACACTTCAAACAAGTGATTTAGCTCACCTGGACTGAAACAAGGCTTTAATAGCCAATTTAAAAATTTCTTTTAATGTTGAAAACAAGGAAGAATAGACAAGCAAGCCCACTGCAGTGCACTTCTAATATAGCAGAAGCACTTTCTTTTCTTTTCTAACGTAGAGCATTTGAAGATGCAAGATTCAATGAAGATTTTGTAATCTGGTATTCAAACCATGGCATACAGATTGCATCACTGAAGCAAGACCTGGTTTTTTGGTAGAATCATATGATTATACCATGCATTACATAGTGTAGGCTTGGGTTCTAAGAGTAAAACACAGATAACTTCTCCAACATTCTCCATCCAGTGGCAGGATTTATAATGTTATTCAGTTTCAGAAAAGGTATATGGTGGGTGCAACAAAAAGGCACACAGAACAACTCAATAATAGTTTGAAAAGTATTTGCAAATGTAGAACTAAGTGACTTTGGGAAAGATTCCTTGTCGTGTGGAAGGGGGGGCTTCCTAGAATCCTTTGTATTTGATCAGTCTACCAGTGTCCCAGAAAAGCCGAGCCCCTGGTGCCCAACCAGTCAGTCAGCATCCCATTACGGAGACTCCACTGAACAGCCCACTGTACTGGAAAGTAATTTGACTAACTTGGTCAGGGACATGTACCAAGAGAGTATGTCTCAGTGGAAAGAGATGCCCCCTCGGATATCCCCAAATGTCTCAAGTATGTTTTCTGCTAGTGACAACTGCCAGTGCCCTTGAAGGACTCACTCTAAACAGTTTACAGAATCACAAACTTGATTAATAATAGAAAATGATGACAGATTAAGGTTCAAAGATTGCAGTTGATAGTGACTGACTGCAAAAACTAATATAAAGCAATAGAGACAAGCTGTAATCACCAATGAAAATTATCTCAAGATAATAATTTAGCATGCATAAAGCTTACCAAATAGGTACCCTTACAGGGGACAAGACAGGTTCAACCCGTCAACTGATCCCAGAAGATACAATGGAGCCTTTCCTAACTTCTGCCATTCTTAGCTTATTTTTGTACTATTTCTTTACATTTAGGTGAACCTTGAGTGACTCTAATCATACATACTTTTGTTACTGATTGATGTAAAATTGTCATGCTTTGCTCTTAAAGATATAGTCAACAAAATAATGAAGGCATGCCCAGCCGTGGGGTGGTAGCACCTTGGAGGTGCACAACTTTGGGTTAGAGGTGTGTTTCACTACACAATTAGATTATCATGAACCAAGTTCATTCAAAAAGAGAAATTGCACTTGCTGATTCATCAGCAAGACATCTTCTTCCATCTCCCTTGGCTGACAGCTGCTATGCGGTTTATTGGCTATGTGGTACCATTGAGTTCCCCTCCCTGGAAGGATTAAAACAGAGCCTGTTCACAGTGTCTCTACTCCTTTCTACCCTCCATTTCATATCCCTGAGCGTGTTCTTCAGGTTGAAGACTGTGTGTATGGAGAATCATTGTGAAACAGACTTTGGACCTGCCAACTGCATTCCATCCAGGAAGTAGCAATTGAATTTCACCCCATAATTTCTGTACTAACCTCTATTAGAATGTGAATATAACTTCCTAATTTCCTTTCTCTAATTTTACCCCCTGGTCGTCTTCCCACACTATTTAGATAGATGCCATGAAATCATGATGTAATCCTCCTTTTTCAGGTAACTAGATGGAATGTTCATCACTGCCACTTAGTTACTTGGAACTGAGTTTTTCACTGTGCTCCTTTGCTTTCATTTTGATCACTCAACCCAAACTCTAACAAAATGGATTCACTTTTAGAATCACAGAGGGATACACTTTTCAAAGAAAAGTTAAAGGAAATTCATTGGTTTGCCAGACTCCAGTTTGTATAACCATTGCACTCCTAGTCTTTAGTAGTTAGACTAAACAGCACAGATTAACAGTAAATACATGAAAATACTACCCACCTCTTTAGCTTTAACCAACACATCATATGTAAAAGAAAGAAAATCTATTGGGCTAAGTAGGTGGTCATTCACATCCAGAAAGAGATTCAAAGTAGAAAGTAGTAAGGTTTAAAGGACATTTGCATGAAAGGTCTAGGGGGTTTTGTGTCATCTATTTAAGAAAAAAACACCCAAACATAACAAAGAAAAGCCTCTAGAAGACAGAAAAGGTCTCTAAGATCTTAACAACATACATACCATTTAACTTTTCTAAACTTAATAGTTTAACTGATTAGTTAAATATATGTAACCTTAATGACTTTCAGCACATTTTATCATTTGCCCCAAAATATCAGACAACATGAAAAGAGATACCTCTTTTGCTCATTTTGGTTTCTATCATAATACACATTTCATAACTAAAGGAGTTAGAATGCCTGGAGATGAAGAAAGAGGAAAATTTAAGCTTCCACGTGTATGTAATAGTTAATGAAAAAATAAAAAGAGACTTAATTTGTCATGACATCAACAAATGTCTGATTTAACTTCATTATTTATACTGCTAAATAGGTTAAATGGTAGGACTTTATTTTATTTATTTTTTACTGCATTTTAGAGATTGTTGGTTAGAGATTGCTTCAGGATTCCTGGCCTCATGAAAGAGAGATGTAGCTAAATTGCTCTGACAGCAAAAGGTAAAATATTTAGATATGAATACAGCAAAAGTTTTACTAATGGTGGACATAACTGAACTCTTCAGCTCTCTCAAAAAATCCTGGTTCAATGCCATGTACTTTTAGAACTACTGTGCTTCAGCAAAGTGAATTACAAGTTTTTCATAGGTCTGCAAGCTTATTTAGAAAAAAATAATCATGTGCAACTATAAAAGCAGCTATCAAACATGCACTTGACAGGGGAAAGCAGCAGTCTTCCTCAAAAAGAAAGTGGTTGAGAAAATATCCAGATCAAAGGATTTTCAATACATTCTCTATAGATAGATCTTATAATTAAGCAACATATATCAGCTTTATCTACTACCACTATTTCTCAAAGAAAAACTATGTTTTCTCCTTTTATGGATTTTTTGTAGTGTAATTTTTTTCTCACTATAACTGTGCATTTCCATAATTCATACTCCAAGGACAAGAAATAAGGATCAGTTATATATAATGTATGTAGGCATGCAATGCTATAAAAAAAATGCATTTCATGTATGAATTCCATTTAAAAAATAATAAAAAGCAAAATTCTGTCAAAAAAGTTAAAAGTAACAACAAAGCAACAGAAGAAATTACTTATGTGAGAGGCTTGTATGAGTTTCAGTGTGATAAAGATCCCAGTACATATTAACCTTATAGTTCTGCTTTCATTCTATTCAAATAGACAAAAAAGACAAGTCACAAAGTCCTAATTTTATTGTGGAAAATTAGGTTTTATTACTGAATGATCTAAGTTTTACACTTTGCATAGGGAATATATCCAGATAAGAAGAATATCCACAAGTTTTTCGTGGATAGTTTTGCTGTTAGAATTTATGTTTCTGAAGCAAGGGACTGAGGTTTTCATTTTAATGGAACAAAATCAAAAACTCTACAATTTAATTAAGATTAAAATTTTTCACTATAAAGCTATTTTGAGTCTAAGTCCAGAGCAGTTTTTTACAGTACTACAATGCAGCATGCAGTGGGGACAAAAAAGGGAGAGCAGATAACTTCCAGCTAATGCTTCTCTCAAAATCTTGGAGTCAGGAAACCAGTTATTTGAAATCTCTTCTGATTTCCAGTAGATAAGAATCTGACCCTCAGACAGGATGACTAATGGAAGAGATAAAGACAAAATATGGCCCAAGAGCCAAGTTCTAAATTCTTTTTCCTCTACTTATGATTTTAAAGGCCATAAATTTTGGTGTTAAAACAAGTTACTAAAGAATAAAAATGCAATGTACAAGGTTAGAAACTGATTTTCATTTTGAAACATTTTAATGGAATATTTACATTTCAGTGTCTGAAGTAAAGACATTTTCGTTCAAATTATTGAAACAAAGTGGGAATAAAGAAACTGAAGCAGTGGCAACTGTTGGCAAATTCTTTAAGTAGCTGATATAGATTCTGAAATCTACGGCTACTGGTAGAGTGCCATAAAACATAAATAATAAAATCTTACTTTTGCTTTATTGTTTATGTAAGAGCGCCATATATAAAATCTATCAAATATAACCTTTTTTTTTTAAATTATTGGTCATAAAAAAAAAAACGACGTTCTTTCTTCCTCATTTCCTCTTTCTAAAATTATATTTAAAAGTGAAAGTTTTCAAGTTTTTATCCTATATCCAATGCTAGAAGCCAAAAAGTGTACAACATTTTATCCTCCTGTGACTCATTTATCACTGTAATCTTTTGAACAGAGGCTTTTTGAAATCTCTGTCCTGTGTGGGTGGTTCATTCAGGAGCCGCTCAGGCAAAATATATCTGCGACTGTGCTAATTTTGATGGGGCATCAAAGATCTGCATCAGCCTCAAACCACCCACAGATGCTTTAATTGCTTTGGCATGTTTGTTAAGCCAATTAACATGAAGTATCTACAAACTTTCAGTCTTCTACCTCTACTCTGTGCAGTTTAGTGTTATATCTACTTCAGAATTTGTATTTTACTGTTACCAAAGGAAAAAATTGTAAATTATTTTAAAGATGAAGGAGAATCGAAGTTGCATATTTTCTTCTTTCAATGTTCTCCTGCCTTGATTCCATTCAGCTAATTAATCATATAATTTAATGGGAATTATTTATGCAGTTTAATATGAATTCTATTAAGAAGCATGTTTAGAAAGCCAAGACTAACTACATATTTTAAAAAAGAGTGAGGACTATCAAGCATCCTTGAAAGAATGCTAAGAAAACATTAATTAGTATTGTTGACAAATCTGAAGGGAAGTCAGCTGAAAACATTCATGCTCACCTAAACTAATGAAAATGCTTTTAGCTAAATGCCTCCTTCAGATGTTTGGCTGACACTGTTGGGAAGGTTTTCCATTAAAATCTTTCTCTTAAGTTCTCTGGGTGGTGCGCCAATATATCACATACAGAGTAGAAACTGCTGGTACTTTTTTGAAGAAATTTTGACTTTTGCCTTTTAAGACATTATCCTTTCCTGAAAAGTGATTTTATGACATAATAAATGCGCTGAAACAGATAAAACTACAGTGTTACAAAACATTTTGTATTTTTAGAGCAATTTGCGATGTTAAGGCCAAAAGCTATTCCCTAATACCAACATTAAATTCAACAGAATTTGTTGGATTAAAAAAAAGTAAAAAAGTCTTTGATCTTTGTTTTTTCCACATTATTTTTGACCATGCTTCTGGCTACTTGTCATTTTTATTGCAGAATTTACTTCATGCTCCAGCTATGCTTTCTGTCTTTGACAATTCCTTGTTGAAGCAGTAATGTTTTTGTAGGCAATATTTTGCATTTGTTTTCAGTAATTGTTGGTGCATTTCCCTTTTCACATCACATCTCCCTCAGCGTGCTCAGGCAAATAATAGAGATTAATACTCCAAAGCATAGGCAAATGAATCCATTCCAGATTGGAACATTCAGTAAAAATGAAAAACAAAAAATCCCCTTCAGGTTCACTACAAAGGAATCATTTTACAACTTCAACCTCTTACCTCTGAGAATGCTGGGATGCATAAGATATTGTCTTTTTCCTTCTCGTAGTAACAAAAGCAGATTATAATTCGATAGGTGAGAAGAAAGGTTTGTCTGTATCTTCAATTCATAGAATATTTGCATAGTACAAGTAAGATCTTCAGACTTATTGTCTTTCTTCACTGAACATCACTTGCCATCTGCTGGCTGAATCACAATTAAAGTGGTTTTGTATACAATTGCATTATTATTGTTTATCTTCCTAACTTTAATGTAATTTAATTTGAAAGAAATTAGCATATCTTGCCATTATCTATTTCTGAATTTTACCTTTATTTACATACATATTTATTTACTCCACATGAGCAACCATGTGTTTGACTACTAATTTCAATAGTAACTAAGGAAATGAGCAACATTTCATCCATTCCAGATATTATCAACCTGAGTGGTCCTTCATTGTCTTCTGAAGATATGAAGAAACGAATTGTCATAAATTTAGTAGGTTCTGGACAAACGGTCTTCAAAACAAAACAAAAGATATCAGAAATGTGAAAATGGGCTGAAATGAAATAATATCTATATGAACTGTGGAGGAAAATAGGAAATTTATAAAGTTGTAGTGGATAAAAGTAGTGTAAATATTTGATCATAGCAAAATAAATGGAAAATAAATTCAAACCTTTGTGAGGAAGTAGACATCTGACAAAGAACATGTAAGGAAATTGAAAACTAAATTGTCAAGGAAAAGAAAATTTAATTGAAAGAAAATTTAATATGAAAGATTAGCCTATGTTTTTTTCATATATTTATGAAATGGTTTCACAATTGTTCTTTGACTAACCTCTGCCTTATCATAGTATGCAGGTACTTTGCTGGCTATAATGGAGTTGTTCACACAGAGGCCATTGAGAGCCTGAGGTTATTTTGCAGAAGAATAGTGAAGTGATTCTCTTGGTCATTTACAACAGAGCAGGAGATTAAAGAGTAATCTCCTTGTCCACAAGCATTTTCCTAAATTCCTTCTTACTGAAGTCAACAAGCTAAATTGAATTGAAATCAAGGTGACTGAAGAGGATGCAAATTAACAAAGTCTCAGTCCATAAGAGGGATGGAGATACAACTTAAACTGGAGCTCGGAAAAGAAAAGGTAGTCAATTAAAAGCTAGGCGAATTGACCCATAAAATACTAATTCCAAAACACTGTTAAATGCAAAATTTTTTCCAATATAAACACTAGAAAAGTAGGTTACAATACTCTGTAGTTTGTGTACGGGTTTGTAATCTTTGGCCTAGGATCATTAACAGCGTGTTACTGACAAATGACTACACTCAGTAACAGTGTAATAAATCTAATGAATAGTCCTCATTCTTCTTAACAGAATCTTATGGCTTGAAAAATTGTACATATTACTTGAAAGTCAAGACTTTGACAAATGGTAATGAGACAGGCCTGAATGGCTTACTTACAAACACAGAATAGGAACTTGTTAATTCTTACATATACAATCTCAGGCACAACCAATCCGATACTTTCCTGAAGGAACTACAGATAGAGAAGGAATGGAAGCCAAGTAAAACTCAAAGTTGAAGATGCAATTGATCCTTTTGTACCAAATCCCTTTGAGCAGAAACAGTATTTGGTTTTTGGTTTTTAATAGAAATGAAAACATAAAAACACCTTTTGTTTTAAAGGACTTAGTAGGCTAAGAAATTTTATCTTGTTCAAGAAAAGCAAAGAAAAATTGATTCTAAATTCAGAAATCTGTTAGTGGTTGCTCTGCTATTCAAATATATTTGGTTAAGTACTCACCCAGAAAGTAGGACTACTATTTTTTTCATTATATTTATTTTTTAATCTGAGATTTTAAAATCACCTTCCTTTCCAAGAGTATGTTGTATACCCATTTTGGATTACCTGGAAGATAAAACCTGGTGGATATAATTGCATATAAACCTTTAAACATTTACTGGACCAGATGAAATAGAGACTCATTCAAAACTCCGCCTTCATTTTTTAGTTCAATAGTTATCTGAGAATTTCCTGTATAACAGATCAACATCTCAAGATCATCATCTCCAATGAACACATGAACACACAGACACACAAACTATAAGTTAAATAGCTTACAATTTATATATAAGCTAAATAGTGAAATAATATTAAACGACTGAGCTACACACAGTTCTCAAGCAGTTCAAGCACAACTGTGCTGGGGCAACATGTAATCAGTCCCTTGTTTTGGCAGGGAGTTGTTAGACTGTATGAGTATGTAGTAGTGGAAAACAGCAAATTAACGGGGACTGCTGAGGCTGACATATCTTTGTTGCAGTAGGACTGAGCAGTATACCCACTCTGGCTGTTTTTAGTGTCTGAAAACTATTCTTGCTTCTCTTTTTTTTCCTAATTCTCCAAGATGCATTGTTTTCAGCTATGTAAAGATTTCATACCTGGCTTACAGTGAAAGCTTAGGCATGTCAAATCACATTGAAAACTATCTTCTCCTTTCCTAGAAATTTTTCTTATGCCACATACTTCAACTATCATGACTGCAATAATACTGATACTGTAATGCCTTGTTAATAGTAACACATGACTTTGATAAATGTTGCTAATATGGGGAAACACAGTCACAATGCTATTTTATATTTTTATTTTATATACTTCTCAATTTTAAAATTATGCATATTTACACCATTATAACATAAGATCTGTACCTTGTCAATATTTCATTTCACTTTCTTCAAGACTTTCCTAAGCACAGATATCCTAGAGTAGTGTATGTAAAAGAAATCTAATTTTTTAAAGTATACCTTCAGTACTTCCTTCAGTGCTTTCTTCTGAGTAGCTGAAGTTTGCAGCCTTTCTGGCAGTTCAAACTATCAAACAACATCATGATTATCAGGTATGAACTGTATTTCTCATAACACCTTGAAAGAATAGAAGAAAGTATTCTCAGAATGAGAAAATTCAAGATGTATGATGTTTGTAAAACATTGAGATGACATGTTAAGTTGTTCGGCCCTGTTTGTTTTTTTTTTTTCATATAGATCTGTGTTTTGATTGAAAGAATGAGACTGTTTCAACAGGTCAGCAGTGATTAACTCCCAACAGCTGTAAAGGTAAATTAAAAGTGTTTAGTAACTGTGTTTTGACATGAATATTCTTCTGATTACCGTTGTAAGTAAGAGGAACAGGGGATCCAAATACCTAAAACTAGTTTTAAACGGGAATCATTTATTAGCTGAGAAGAAGTATTTTCATTTCACCTCCTTGGAATAACAAAGGGTATAATGGAAGCTTACATATGACTAGGAAAGAAAAATCAGCCTTGTGCAAATTCATTTATCTTGAAATTCTAGAAATGGGAAATGGTAAGAATCATATTAGCTAAAACAATGTCATGAACTTAAGAAAGAGAATTCTTCACGATTCTTAACAAAATAAATGTGAAAATCCATCAGTGTCTTACAGGTAAAGTCTTATTCTGGAAGGACTTGAACATTTCTGCATATCACTGAACACAATCCCTTAATAATGTAAGCAACCATATTGTAAATTGGTTCACCTTTCTAATAAAATTAGCAATATATTTTTATTCCACTTAATCTACTAGTTAATACTTTCCAACACTAGAAGATTGAGTATTAGAAATATCTGGGTTTTCTCCTAAATTTATTTCTGGTGCACTTATTTGTTTTTGTGTCAACTTTGCACTTTAGCTCTGTAATGTATTTATGTGACATTTTAAACCTATATAGCCTTTATTTCACCAGTATAAGTAAGTCAGTCTGGTATAGCATTTTTGTCCAAATTAAACTAATTTCATGATAAGTCCTTTTCTGCATCTGAATAAATCTGTTTTTAAAAAAAATGACCCACACTGTATACAGCAAAGTACTGCCCAAATTATTTTTTTAAGGAATACAAAATGGTTTCTTCATGTGATAAAACTGTAAAGCAGGCCATTCAGAATGAGATTTCAGAATACTGTTCACATAGTCTGCAGCTTATATGTTTCTCTTAATTGCATAGACAGACTTTTCTTATAATGACAATCTCCGAACTAGAAAACTAAAATTAGGTCATAGCAATTCTTCCTAATATTCTAGATGAAGTCTCCCCTGTGTTTTGGCCTAATTCCTTACCTATTCCAAGTGCACGACCTGATCAGAAATACAAAACTCAATGACTTTTTCATGTCTCCATAAGACTGCTAGGTTATGAATTAATACAGGCAGGATTTTGTCCTCCTTTGCCCTTTCACACTCAGAATCTCCATGCATAAAGACTTTTATTATAAGCAGTCATGCACTTTGAACCAATATAGTTCATTTTCCATTTCAATTTCTGTTCCCACAGACTTAGTTCTTCCTGGTCTGATTCTCCTTATGAGTGATGCTTTCCATATCTTTGGGTTAGGCAAATGTTATTATCATTTTGCTACCATTTTGTCCTTATTAGTGAGATCCCTAGAATAAGAATTTACTTTTCAGCCTGGCGGTTTCCCTTTGAATACTCTCGGTCTGAAGCAAAACACACTATAGCCCTCACTCTCCAACTTTAGAATAATTCTCTGTGTGGCTCTTCATTAGATACTTTGCATCACATCTCTGTGTTTTAAGAAAAAAATACCCAGCGCATTATAACTTTTCTCAGAAAAACAACATTAGAGAAATGAGCATTACTACAGGGTGAGCGCTTAATTGTTGAGAATAGTATAGGTCGTATATGTGAATTAGCCCCAAAAATGGCATCTGATATGTATATGAAAGTTTATTCTTTGAATTGGGCTTTTTTCGCTGGTTTTTTTTTCCTTTTTGAACATGAATCATCATGTCCCATATAATACTTTATGTCTTAATCTCAATTTCATATAAATAAAATTAGTAAAATGTAAATCTTGATTAAATGCAATTTGTCGATAAATGAGTGCAGACAAAAAATTCATCGTAATTCAATACAGAATATCTCCCAAACATAGAGTAACCACATTATGCTAGGTAAGCTTTTTACATCTGAGATATATAATCCATGAAAATGTTTATACAAATATTACACTAGAACCCATTTGTTACTTTTAAGACCTGATCCACATTAATCTCACTGCAAGAACAGTTAATCCAGTTACTTGCCTTTTGAGGATTTTAAAATGCAAGAGCTTTTTACTTATTACTTAATTTAGGACATGATAAAAGTTCTCCTCCATGTGAGAAAAGCTGCTGGTTTTATATTACTGACTCTGAGGATATTATATAATTGAAAGAGGTTTAAAAAAACAACCTCTCAATTATGGAGCAGTGCCAATTTCTCTGAGCTGCATATAGTGTTCAATGTGACAGTCTGTTAACTGGAACAATCTGTAAGTGACAGTTCTTCAAGAATTGTAGATCGAATTACTTTTCAAAAAGAAAAAAAAAAGAAAAACGTTCTGTTCTTTTCTGCTGTTTGGGACTACTTTAATAAATTGTTCTGTAACAGCTTAATTTTATATTTTTAGTTTGAATATGTTTTAAAGTATTTTTATTTATATCTTTTATAATAGCAAAATTTATTATTTTAAGATATATTAAAATTTGAATAATTGTAAACATTGGTTTTAATTTTTAACCCCCAAAATCCCATCCCCAACCCCCACTATGTTTTCAGGAAATCTAGGCTATTTTATTCATAAACATATAGCAAGTATACTTTTGGCACGACATCTAACAATGTGAAGTAATTTAGCAAGGGTAGTAAAACTATCTCTGAGAGCAGATTTTACATGCTCTATTCCACGGAGACACTTTTTCTATTTTTTTTTCAGTAGATGCAGATATTTTTCTTGGAAAGAGAGAGCAGAATATTTAACCACTAGCTAGAATGTTGCTTTCAAGCAAACATTAAGGGAATGATATGAATCCCAATGACAAAGCAAGAGGGGAGAAACAAAGCGTTTTAAAGATTTGAAGATCAGATTTCTGAAGATTTGAGAATGTATTTGTTCTCCTCTTGGTAATAGTCAATGTCAGATATATTTTTTGAAGTTCCTAACATCCTCTTTCAGAATATCCTGGACAATAATTGGCAAAGTAGGTCTGTAGACATTTTGACATTGCTTAGTAGTACATTTGCAATTGTGCACAGACCACAGACTTCACTTTTGAGGTTAAAAGTACTAACTTTTTATCACATGGATTTGTGGTACACAAACATAACTAATCCCCTTAGAGATGTTTTTGGGTTAGCAGCACTGGGACTTTTTTCCTATGCATGTCTACGGTGCACATACATCTGATTTTATTTGCTTTCAGAAAACAAATCTACTCCTTCTGAATGGCATGTTTACATGTCTTAAATTTCTTGTCCTTTTTTTTTGTGTATGCATGTTCAGTTTCGCTCTTTTCAAGGACCAAAAGGAGTCAAATTCAAGTGGATAGGAGCATTCCCTGAGTAAATGTGAGATTTTGAAAGGAGATTACAAGACAGCCTTCTTGCCTCCCTTCAATCACACTTTCTTTACCTGAAGACTATACCCAGTAATGGCAAATGACATTGATACAAATAACTAGTTAAGCCACTGTCAACAGCTCCATTGATGTGGAATCAGTAAAGTCTAAAATGCAGAAGATGTTATGTATTTGATTTTGTACTGAGACAGTCTAACTGAACTTGTGAACTTACACATAGGGGAGAAACTTAGCTGTTTGCTTTGGACTTTGTATGCACCAGGATTACTCTACAGACTAATTGTCAGGGCATTCTACTTTGAATGGAAGAGGTGGAATTTGTATTCTGAATAGTTAAGGTAGAAACTAAAGTTATTCCTTTAATTTCCTAACTGAATACCTGAAGCAAATAGTTTCCTTAGCAAATGTTTGTCTTTACCAAAGATAAATATCCATACATATATTCTCAAAAAAGGGGAAAATTATTTGTCTAATTCCATATAAGAATGGAGAACTGTTAGCCACTACGGTTTACAATTCATAGCCAATAGAGTTAAAAAAAAATAAAGAAAGTACTATCTAGCAATGTTGAGATAGTTTGCCATAGAATATTTCTGGAAGTAGAAAAAGAATGAGATGAACCTAATGACAGGTCAATCAGTAACCACTACTGCAGTTCCTTATCAGTACTGAAATACATGACCAAATGGAATTCACTCACATTTGCTCCATTTCAAATCCCCTTTTCCTAAGTGACCATTAGGGTTAGAGTTGATTCTATTGAAACATAAGCTGGCAAAGCTTTGGTTTACAAGCCCTAATGTGAATGTGGTCACATTATCAGATGCCTGAGTATAGCAGATGGTAGAGTTTCTGATAGAGATCTTTTCTGGCCTTTTGTATTAGTAAATTAATCTACTTTCTCATTTTATCTGTTGTGCATCCAGTTTTTAGATTTAAATTTAGAATTCATTTCTTATGCAGTACAGAAACTTACATGCTCAGTTATTTAGATTGAAGTGTTTAAAATTCAGTATATGAAGCCTGTAGATGATATAGAAGTAAAATTAAACATTTATGTCTTGTTATTTCTTCAGGAAATATTCTATCTTTAGTTCAGGCATACGAATTTCATAACTGTAACTGGGCATCTGAAAGAGGTGGAGTTTCTGAGTGTGTTTGTGCCTTGGTAAATAAAGAGCTTTATTTTCACAGCTATATTGGGATGCAAATGTTTTGAACCCCAAAAAACACTATTTGATTTACACACTGTTGCTCTTCTTTCTGATGTTTTCCTGAGAGATTTAGTACATAAATAGTTCCATTTGAAACTGCAAAGAAAGAACAGAGGAGTATTATAAAATTATGGATTAATGTATATCCAAATGTACATATTTTTTTAGGAAGGCATTGAAGAGGATAAAAATTACTTTCATGAATCATGGAATTCATTGAAAGCTGTGAAATGTGAAGTTTATCACTACTGGCTCATGCTGTTCCATGGTTGCATGACTCTGAAAGGTGGGATGACAAAAAGAGCTCCATTTATGGGCACTTTCCCAAGTATTTGCAATTGGCCTCTACAGGAGTCAAGAAACAAGCAATACAGGTCTTGTTCTATTCAAGGGCTACTGAGTATTGCTATACTCTAAAGCAAATAATCATATAGCTAATGAGATGTGGTAAAAATGAAGTTATTATTCATGATCCACCAGTGTTTTTCTTTGATTATCACAATTGGCTTGTGATTGCTATAATCTTCGTTCATCTTTGCTTACCCCAAGAATTAAATTCGGTTGGCATCCTTAGCATATACTTAATTATTCATCATCATATCCAGTCCACTACCCACACAGAAGGCAGAACACCTTGCTGACAAGATGACAAGAAATATTTAAGGTGGCATAAACCAAAGCTCCCATGTCCATGATATCTTTAGCAAGAGTCAGTTTATAGTTGATGTGAAAAGTATTAGCCTGATTATCAACTTAGTAAATTTTATTTTGTCAATACAAAAACTGATAACAGATACCTTAGAATAATGATCATATTGCAGCTTATCAATTATTTTATGTACACTGTGATTCATGAAGGTAAGCAAATAAAATTCAGCTTCAAACATACCATATGCCTCAAAGTAGATATAGTTAAATACATTTCACTTCTGTTGTGTGTCATGTTAAGGTCATAAAGTATATTTGATTTTATTTTTTTCTGATTAAAAACATACATATTTAAACTCTTATTAGTGCAGCTTTACTTTTGAGTTGCTATTGTTTGTAGGGAGATTAATAGTCTTAACAAAACACACTGAATCATAGAATCAGAGAATTTTAAGGGTTGGAAGGGATCTCATCTAGTCCCAACCCCTCCCTGCTATAATTGAGTAATATACTTTATAAAATTACATAACAATGCTCAGATTTTCCTGTTCATTTTTTGCAGACTTTGTTGATCACACTTTAGTAACTGTGTTGGTTATGCCATAGACTATTTAGGATCATATGTTTTTCCTGTAATCAAATTTCTCCTAGGGAAACTGCTGGCCTTGAGCAGCTGCTCTACCTGTCACACTAAGCAGAGAAAATGTCTATTTTGAGGTGCTTAAGCAGCTGGGTTTCCTTAGTAGGTGTTAAAGCGAATTTCAGTCAGTGCCTAATGAGTTTACACCAAGTTCTGGTCCCTTGAGTCATTCCTATTTAAACAATTCCTTTTTCAGTTATAGTATTTGTCAAAATGAGTACTATTAACACTTAAATTTCAAGTATTTCATCTGTTTTACCTCTCTGTGTGAAAAAAGTGGGGCAGTAATTTTCACTGCTGGCTTTGAGGAGTGTTCTAAAAAAACTTTTGTTTTCACTTTTATTTATCTACAAAAAAAAAATAGATCAGCACAGTTTCTCTAAAAAAAAAAAAAGGAAGGGAAAAAAAGCTACAAAGCAAATCCAATACAAACCTAATATCCTTACCTGCAAGGCAGTAGCAAGGAAAATTATCATAACATTAGAATGCACATATTTTTATTATTCATCTTTGTTGTTGAATTTATTTCATATATTTTTCCATTTATATCTGACAGATATAAATACATAATTAACAATTCTAAACAAAAAATTAAATACAAAAGAAACTGTCAATTTTAAAATAGTATCATGGTGTTAGTTAAGTTGGAAAATACCTTTTAGATCATTGTGTCCACCACTAAACCATGCCCCTAAGTGCCATGTCTACATGTCTTTTATATACCTCAAGGGATGGTGACTTAACCACTTCCATGGACAGCCTTTCCAATGCTTTATAACCATTCCAATGAAGATGTTTTTCCTAATATCCAATCTAAACCTTCCTCCGATCCAACTTGAGGCCACTTCCTCCTGTTGTATCATATTTTACTTTAAAAAAGAGACTGAGTGACAGTGTAATCAATGTAAATTAACTGATATGAAAATGACATAATTAGAAACTCTCTATGCTATACAGGACATATTTTCTGATCTTCCTCATACACCCCTGCTTTCCAAGCCACAGTGAAGTTGAGTTGCATAACCTATGATTGAAGAGCATTTACATTACAAAAATCAACCTCAATCAGTCTCACCTCAAAAGAGATTCAGAATAGGAGGTTAAAACTGTTTTTTAAGGTTCAGTAGGATTGCAGAAGATTCTGTAAGAATATTCTCCTAATTTTTTTCTGCATTTGCTATATATAAAAGTACTTCATTGCTGTGAACACTACTGGTATCTTATTTCAGTGAGTACTCAATTATCTTCCACTTTGAGAAGAAAACAAGTTCTACCCTATATAAGTATTCATATCTAGGGTGAAAACAAGAGACAGAGGTGAAAGTCCTTGTTTTTCTTTGACAGTTGTGGTGGATTTGCCCTGGCTAGCAACTAAGCGCCCTCTCTGCTAATGAGGGGAATGCCTCAATGGCATAGAGGAAAACTTTGAAGGAAAACAAATGGAGAAACTTATCAGTTGAAATAAAGACAGAGAAATTATTCACCAGGTACTGTCACAGGCAAAATAGGCTTTACTTTGGTAATTTAACTTAGTTTATTGTCACTTAACATAGCCTAAACATTTAATTACTGATTGAAATGAACAGAAACAGCACTCAAAAAATACTCTAAACACTCAGGAAAAACCATTTACTTTCCCCTTTCCAAACTCCATATAACTTCAGTCACCTCTCCTCACCACTTCCTGGTGTTCACTCCCCTTGTTATTGTCACAGGTTACATGCAGTCCCTTTGAGGGTGGCACAGGAGCAGGATCACAGCACAGAAGTTTCTATCTAGTGCTTTTTCTTTCTCACTCGTATCTTCTCCTCCAGCATAGGTCCTACAGTCCCTTCAGGATGTCCCTGTGCCCTCAGCCCCTTCAGGGATGTTACCAGCTCTACCATGGAGCACAGTCTACTACCCTGACCTTGTTCACTTTGTTCTCACATTCTCTCTCTGTACCATATTTCCTTCCTTCTCTATGTTTTCTCATCTTCCTTAGATGTGTTTTCACTGAGGAACCACCAACCTGACTGAAGGGCTCAGTTATGTCCTGTGGGACAGCATGCCTTTTGTGGCAGCAACTGGAACTGGTTGCATCCAGTGTGGGGCTAGGCTTGCCATCTGCCTGTGGATGCCAGCCCTGAAGACCCCTCATCTGCTTCTACTACCAAAACCTGCCATTTATGCCAATTAGCAATTGCATTCATGTTTTTTTGTATGACACTGTAAGAAGTCTAACCCAGTATCTTGTGTGAAAATCACAGCTCTCTGTAAATCAGATGCTTGATTTATTTCTGAAGACAGAAATACAAAGCTTAAATACTAGGAAAATAAGATAGTTTTCTTATAAATGAATTTATTACTTTATGCCTTTAAACTGTTCATCCTCTTGCAAGGAACTATAAAAACATGAGGAAGCACATGCTACCTGAGAAGGCCTCAGGAGGTGCTTTTGCTATGGGATCCAAGAACCACCTAAAATTTGTTCATGTACCATTACCCAATAATGACTTCTTGCTGTTATGCATTATTAGAATTCAGTACAGGCAAATTAAGATAATATTACAAAATATTTGGTGCATAAGCTACACTGAGGGTGCTGCAATTGTATGTAAACATGGACAGGAATTTCAGACAAATACTTCTATGAAGAAATGTCTATTTTATATATTAAAAAAAAACAACAATGCTTCTGGATTCTTGATAACATGGGGAAAAAAAGGCACTACATCTCTCAACTTCCTTTGAGCTTCTTTGTATATTAATCAAGCCTTGGATAAAATTGCCAGTTGCCATGCTGCTTGGACTAATCAAGCAATAAGAACTATTTTGAATTCCTGATAAAATCTGTGAACATTTTTGAAGAGTCACAAAAACCTAACAATGAGTCTGGATTATCCAAGAATTTGGTATTATTCTTGAAATCACAGTACATTGAACTCTGTTCTATTAACAGAAATAATTAACCTCCTGCAATGATTGTTTGCTTGGATAGGAAAGCATTACAGAATGACAGAATCACAGAATCTTCTGAATTGGAAGGAACCCACAAGGATCATCGAGTCTAACTCTTAAGTGAGTGGTCCCTATGGGGATCGAACCTGTGACTGGCACTCTTAGTAGATATGTATTATTTTTTAGATGAGAAAATATAAAAACTCCATTTTGGTTTTGTTTTTTATTTCTCTTGTTTTTTTTTCTTTTTAAAATTTTACTAATAGATTTTTATATTTTCAATACAGCAACATATAAGAACACTTCTGATAACTGACTCTCCTTTTGCTTCTACAAATAGGTATCATTACCTCTCAGCCACCAAAAGCTTGTTTCAGGAGACTTAACACCTTTTTTCAGGTTAATTAACTTTCTCATGATCATCACTTGAAATGCTTGAATGATCAAATCTCATTTTCTTTAAGCATATGACTTACTTCTGTAAACTCATCTTCCACAGTCATCTCCTCTATGTATGAGGCATCATTAGCACTCCTTCAGACATTCATTAGAAAGTAACTTGTTCTGTAAAGCTTTCGATATTGTCTCTCACAGGATCCTTCTGGACAAAATGTCCAGCACACAGCTGGATTAACACATCATGTGGTGGGTGAGCAACTGGCTCACAGGTTGAGCATAGAGGATGACAGTGAACGGGGTAACATCAGAATGGTGACCTGTCACTAGTGGGGTTTCACAGGGCACTGTCTTAGGCCCTCTGCTCTTCAACATCTCCATTAATGACTTGGAAGCAGGACTGGAAGGGACACTAAACAAGTTTGCAGATGGTACTAAACTTGCAGGAGCTCTTGACTCCCTCGAAGGCAAGGAGGCTCTGCACAGAGACCTCGCTAAATTAGTGGACTGGGCAATCACCAACCATATGAAGTTCAACAAGGGAAAGTGCCAGATTCTACAACTGGGATGGGGCAACCCTGGATGTTTGTACAGACTGAGGAATGAGATACTGGAAAACAGTGCCATGGAAAGGGACCTGGGGGTCCTGGTTAATGGCAAGTTGAATTTGAGTCAGCAGTGCCCTGGTAGCCAGGAGGGCCAACCATGTCCTGGAGGGCATCAGGCAAAGCATCGCTGTGAAGGGAGGTGATTGTCTCTCTTTGCTCTGCACTGATGAAGCCTCACCTTGAATATTGTGTGCAGTTTTGGGCACTGTAATGTAAGAAAGATATTAAGCTACTAGAGAGAGTCCAAGGCAGGGCAACGAATATGGTGAAGCCGTATGAGGAGTGGCTGAGGTCACTTGGTTTGTTCAGCCTGGAGAGGAGGAGACAGGGTAGACCTCATTGCAGTCTACAACTTCCTTATGAGGGGAAGAGGAGGGGCAGGCACTGATCTCCTCCCTGAGCTGACCAGAGACAGGACCTGAGGGAATGGCCTGAAGTTGTGTCAGGGCAGGTTTAGGTTGGATATCAGAAAAAGGTTCTTCACACACTACACGTGGAGGATGGTTGAGCACTGGAAACAGGTTGCCCAGGGAAGTGGTCACAGCACCAAGTTTGACAGAGTTCAAGAAGCATTTGGACAGTGCTCTCAGGCACATGGTGTGACTCTTGGGGATGGTCCTGTGCAGGGCCAGGAGTTGGACTCTGATCCTTGTGGGTCCCTTGCAACTCAGCACATTTTGTGATTCTGTGATTATGCTTGCTACTCCAGAAGTTTACTCAGTTTAAGGCTGGAATAGACAGTTTTAAAACAGAGCATTGTCATGGTTTGAGATAGCCCCAAAATCCAATTCTCTAGCTCCATTCCCCCTCCCAACATCTCAACTTAATGTGAGATGGGTTTTTCCAGACAAAACACACCAGACTCAAAGTGGGGGAAAGGGAATATATTACAATGACTGTACAAATAAATACCATATCACATTATACACACGATCACAAACTATCTCTACCATGACATATAGTATTTACAGTGGATCAGATCTCTTCTCCCCTCCAAATAAAAGTCCAGGAGGGAAAGAAGGACAGATCCCTTCCAGTCCTTAAGCAGCAGCATCTTCTGAGGCAGCAGTCTGTCTGTCTTCTCCACATGCAGCAGCTGATAGCTGGCTTTCTGCCAGCATCCACGAGGGAGGTATCCAACCTCTCTCGGCCCCATCGCCTCCAACCGAGGGGTCTTCGTGGGCTTCGTAACCCCAGACAAGGTCGTTTCACCACGTCATATCACGAAGACACAGGGGGGTCTTCGTGACGGTCTGGTATCTCCAGGAGACTCAGCTCCTTGCAGGGCCTCTGTACCCTGCCTCAGGCTGCCACTGTGGTAGCAGTGCAAGGGGGGGAGCCAAGGTCAACTCCCCCTGCATTCCTCTGGCCGTCCCGGTCCAGCTCTGGGACATCTTTTGAGCTTCTCAGCTCCTCTCTCTCTGGTGCTGCATACTCCAAGGCTCCTCTAAAATAGGAGTCCATCTACTCCTCCTTTCTCGGAGGTCTCAAAGGAGTTTTGGGGGTCTGGTACAGTCTTACCCCCAGAACTCTGTCTCTCAGCTGCTGGTTCTCTTTTTTTCCCGGTTCTCCTTCCAGGAGTCCTTTCTCTGGTGCTGCATGTCTTTGTTGCTTCTTCAATTCAGTTCTTATCTCTCCTGGCTCTCTGCCACCATTTCTCTGGTCAGTGCCGGCTACTGCTCTGTGCCCATGGAGAAAACATCTCCCGGCATAACTACAGGCACCTAGCCCAGCTTTATGCTGTTCCAGGTCCCCGCAGCCCCCCATCCAGGGGCTGGGAGGGCCCAGAGGGCCCAAGGGGCTCAGAGCCCCTTTCTCGTGGCTCTACAACATGGCCACCTCTCCTCCAACAACCAAAACTACAACTCATCTCTTCCGGTGAGCTTGTGGGATGTTGACATTTTTGCAGGAGCACCCATTGGACAGAACTCCAAAACTTCCAGGGGTTTCCACCCCTTGGGGTCTACCACTTTTCTTAGCCTCTAGGGGAAAACAAGATTCAAACCACAACAACACTCCACCCCTCGCTCCTGCAAAAATGTCAACACAACAACTGGAAAAAAAAATTCTAATCAACATGCAATCTTCAATAAACTAAAATATAACCAAAATCTCTCTACTACACATCAATATAGTATCATCACAAACTTAACTCTACTCTTAATACTTAACTTACATTACTATAGTCTTACTTTCTCTATAATGGTACAGTCTGTGTTTTGTCTGGAAAACTCTCTGTTACCACAAGCCTCATGGCTCTTATCTCTTTCCCCCGATGGTTCGCAACCATCCTCTGCTACCATTTATGAGCCCGCTCAGCGTGGTGTGCAGGAGCCCCGACATCGCACCCTCCCGCCCGCCCGGGCCCCGCTCCCGGGCCTCCCTCCTGGGCCTCGATCCCGGCCCCGCTCCCGGGACCCTTCTGGAAGGACCGCGCTGGTGCTACTAGATTTGCAAATTGAACACCTAACCAGTAAACACATAATCCTAAATACTGCACATTAAAAAAAAATGCACTCACTTGAGCATGATTTTTCTGAAAGAACATTTTTTCTTTCTGTTAATTTTCTATATATTCAACATTTAAGTTTACAGCTTTCTCCTCTTGAAATAAAAATCTTCTCTGTTCCAAATCCTTATGTTTGCTTTGGGACAGTCCCATTCACACGGGGTTCATTTGATGCCATCTTTAGCAAATGTAGAAAAATCCAGCATATCACTGATATATTCCTGCAGAAAGTTACTGGGCATATAAGTTCCTAACCCTTGGCATTTCAAGTACAGGAGTAATAGAGATTTTGAATGGTAACAAGTACCTCTAAGTAGCTATTGTGATTGTGCTTATGCAATGTCTGATGCTTGCAACTACAAAACAAATAAGAATTTTAAAATAGGTTATAATTTTATGTTTGAGTATTTCAGCCAAAAAGACAGTCTGTGAGATAGAGGATAATATACTGGCCTGTTCTGTAACAGCAATTATTGCAAGTAATTGAATAGATGTTAAGTCTAACAACCTTATGAAGAATTTTTATTTTAAATTATTTTAGTCTGATGGTTAGCTAGCAACACATTTGTATATAGTTGTCTTCCTTTTTTTATTATATATTTTAATCTTCCAATGTTTGCCAATTACAATTGTAAAAGTATTTATGCATTTGTTAGAGACAAATAGAAATTTCTGCTTTTTCCCCCCAGTATCACTGAAGAATGTTGCCTATATTACTTAGAAAACATTATTTAAAAAAAAATCTATACGGTTTTAATAATAGGAAAAATGTAAATTGTACATGTTTGTATTGTCAAAATATGAACTACCACAAAGAGTTCTATACCGTTATTAATCAAGTTAAACCTTCTGTCTGGTATGACAATGCAGTATTACATCTGTTCAGTAAGCTCAGATTAAAAGGTTACAGTGTTATTTGAGTGCATTAACTATTCAATCTGAAATAATTAGCATCAGTTAAGATTATTTCCAAATGCAACATATGCCTACAGATAATTCCACAACAGAGGTTTATTTTAGAGTAGCTGCCTAGAAAGAAAAAATGACAAAAACTGAATATAAGAAGAATAGTATGACTTTTAAAAAATATCCATTTCAAAAACTTTTTATAATCCCTCACAAGACTTTTCACAAGTATGTGTTTACTGTTGAAGTGGAGGAAGGGAAAAAAAAGACAACAGGGCAAGGGAGAATGCAGTAAGTACTACAGATGTTAGCAAGATATTTATGATATAGGACATCTAGGAGATTTAGACTGTATTTACTATACTGGTAAATTGAAAGATTCTAGGGAACTGTTTTTGGGGGAAGAGGCTTTGAATTTTTGGTTTGTTTTTCTTCATTAGAATATTAAATTATCTTACAGCCCTTTCAAAGCAAGGATAGCTCATTTGCTTCTGAAATAGCTGTTTTCTAGTGTATCAAGATAGCATATTGTGCTGAGGCAAGGTACAATAAACTCTGGTAAAAAGGAAATTGGAAGCTATATGAATTGTTTCTATACTCGAATATTCAGAAAGCAAAAAGCTAATAGGAAATTTTGACATATAATAAAAAAATAATTAAACATCCAACATAAAAAAATTGATAAATATAAATACATTGTGACACAAAGAAAAACACAGAAATACATCATTTCTCAATTAATTCAGCTTCAACTTGTTGTATGAAGGTGACATGATGATTAGAATCCAATGTCAAATTTTGGATGCACTACTAAAAAATTAATGCATGCAGTGTACAGACAGAAGTATTTAATGATTTGAAATTAACAAAAAATGGAATTGTTTTGGGGTTTGCTGTCATTTCAACATAAATAGTTGAAAATAAAATATATTTAAGAAAAACACAAAATTTGACTCTTTTCATGTACTTTTCTGTTTTCTGCTCTTTTAAAGGGGCAAGAGGAGAAAGGGGCAAAGGAATGCAAAAAAACCTCAACAAAATGAAACATTTGAAAAAGAAAAAAATATGAAAAGGACTATTTTAATTTTTTTTATACTTTTTTCAAAGGTTTTCTTTTTTTTAAGCAAAAAGCAAACACATTATTAAAATTAATTGAAAAAGATTCTCCTCCTAATGTCTTAAAATAAACAATATTATTGTTTGATCAATGCTGCTTTTAAATCATGAGTCAAAAATAATTGGACTGTTTTTTCTAAGCTGTCTAATGTATTTCCATTTCATTCTAGAGTGTGTCAGCCTGCTCTAAATATTCTATACTGCAGTCAAACTGTGACCAAAAAATTGAGATGGTTCTGTAGTACATGACCAGGTGGTTTCTCTTGCTTCTCTCATACTGTCACTGTCTGCACAATATCACTATAAATTTGAAAGAATTGAATTTAATGTACTTCTACTGCTTAAAGGATTAAAATAATTTTCTATTTGAACTACAAGTATGATCATGGAAAAAGGAATTATTTAAGAGGATTATTTGTGTGACTAGATTTATACTAAGAGGCCAATGTCAGACCAGAGTTTCAGCCTTAATTCTGTCAGGTCTTGGTTTCATGGCTTTAGAAGTCAAACCTTCAAGAGTTTTAAATGTATCCTTTTGTAATGACATAGTATATCCAGAAAGCTGAAAGATACATCCGTAGGCAAGGCCTAGGAACAGATTAATAGTAAATGTGCACTCAAAAAAATCCCACTCTCTGAAAGGCTATTACAGGTTTAAATGAGGAAATCAGTTTAAGATACAGTAAGGAAATTAGGGAGAATTTCCACCACTATATGGTAAGAATACAAAACTTTTCTGAGAATAAGACATACCAAATGAAAAAATATAAAGAAATAATATTGGAGGGGGTCAAGGAGGGGAGGGGAAAGACACTAAAGTTCTGCAGATAAATGCAGTTCTTATGGCTTTCTAGTAAAGTCAGTACCCTTCTGGCCCTGCTATAAATTTTTTCTTTAACATTTTTTAATTTGCAGACTGAGTCTGAGAAGATACATAGCAGTAGGTATTTTTCTTCTTATACACTTGCACAAGCCAATGTGCTAGCATCTTGTTATATGATCAGCTATATGGATGATATGTCTCACAATTAATGGGTAGTGATTAACAGATGTAACGACTCAGAGAAGACACACACTAAGTTAGAAAAAAAAACAATAAAAATGTATGCACATCCCACATGCTGGTCTGGCTAATTTAGGGAGATGGTCATACTTTTAATGAGCTCAGGGAGAAACATTTAGACCACCAGTTGATCTGCTCAACTGACACAGCTGCTTATCTAAAACAAAGACCAACCTCTAGTCCTCTTTGTGTTGAGCTAAAGTCAGCTTCTTTGAAACAGCTGTGGTCAGTCACACCCTGTAGATTTATGGACACATTGCCCTTGCTTATCTCCTCTGAGCCTTCTTCCATTTTAGAGGTCTATTGCTCATTCATAGCCCCACTCATGTGAAAACTTTTCCTATGATTATCGTCTGCTTTTTTTAGATTTTTATAGGGGTTGTTAAATCATAGACTCATAGACTCGTAGAATATCCTGAGCTGGAGGGGACCCACAAGGATCACTTAAGTCCAACTCTGTCCCTGCATGGGACAGCCCCAAGAATCATACCCTGTGCCTGAGAGCATTGAGCAAATGCTTCTTGAACTCTGACAGGATTGGTGCTGTGACTCTGGGATAACCCTGCTTGAGAAAGGAGGTTGTACCATGTGACCCACGGTTGTCCCTTCCAGCCTGACCCATTCTGTGATTCTGTGACCACTTCCCTGGGAAGCCTGTTCCAGTGGCCACCCACTTTCTGGGTGAAAAACTTTTTTCTGATATCCAGCCTAAACCTCCCCTGACACAGCTTCCTACCATTCCCTTGGGCCCTGTCACTGGTCACCAGAGAGAAGACATCAGTGCCTGTCCCTCTGCTTCCCCTCATGAGGAAGCTGTAGACTGCTATGAGATCTCCTCTCTCCAGTAATAATCATCACCAATGCACAGTGCTTAAGAGCAAATATTATGAACAAATTGCTGTTTTACAGAAATACTAAAAAAATTATATTTACATACTGTTACTTTTTCTTGAACTTGTTAAGCTTGCTTATATCTACAGTCAATAATTATCTGTGATCCTTTGTATAGGTGCTTTTTTAACATTAGATAACCTCAGAGAAACTCAAAAATTTCTCTCTAACTTACATTAAGTATTTATAAACTGGGAAGATTTGTTTATAACTTTTCTGGGCAAATATTTGCAATCCTGCATTCTCTTAGCCTTCTATCTAGACTTCAGAAATTAAGTTTGACAAATTGAACTTTCCCTGTTTATGGGCTAGGCTGGTTATTTATAAACTATCTCTTCCCTGAAAGCTGAACAAACAAGTTTTACAGATCCACGAGCTTTATCGCAGATCATGATAAATTTAATATACAACTTCTGGTTCATATTCTGTTAGAACCTTGCCAGATCTTGCCCAAATCTCGACTGTAACAAAGCTTGTAGCGATGCTGGGTGCAGTGGAGTCATAAGTGTTCAATTGTTCAGAGAAAAAAAATCATCATATTTTCAGATGAGTGAGTGAACCCATGACAGTTATCTCAAGTTTTGTGTGCACTGCTTTTGAATATTTTAAATGCTGTAATCCTAGCCATAAGGAGCTTCATCTTCCAGTCTTAACAACAGTATCATGAAAGCAGTAACAAGACTAGCTTATGATTTATTAAGTATAGTTGGACATGAGATACCAGCAGACTATGGTCCTTAAAGACTGGGTCTTTAAATGTAAACATTGTGTCTTAACATATCTGTTCATGACTCTTGTCGAAATGGAAAGAAGTTGTGTCAGAGGAAGTTCAGATTGGATGTTAGGGACAGGTTCCTCCCTGAGAGGGTGGTCACTCACCTGTAACAGACTTCCCAGGAAACTGGTCATGACCAAGCCTCTCAAAGTTCAAGGAGCAGATCAGTGATGCTCTTAGACATATAGTTTATTTTTAAGTAACCCTGTGAGAAACACAGTGTTGGACTTGATGATCCTTATGGGTCCCTTCCAACTTGAGGTATCTTATGCTTCTAACCCCTTGAAGAATCAAATTAAAAACAGATAACAGAGATCCAAAGGATCATTATAAGAAATAGATCTCCTCTTATGCATTGTTCCAACTGGATTAAAAGTAGATTTTGTCAAGAAACAATTCTTAGTGAAAGCATAGTATGAATTCAGAAATATCATAGCCACACAGCTAAACATCTCCTTTCTTCTTTACCTTCCTAACTCCTTCAGAGGCCTTGATGACTGAGATGTATTGACGCTGACTGGACACTCAAGCTGCTCTATCATTCAGTTGGAAGGGGGAGGGAAAGATGATTTTCTCTGTCTCCTCCCCCTGAGCAACATAGCGGGCTGGGAAATAGGGATTCCGGGCAGTTCATCACAAGTTGTGTCTGATGTTACTTCCTCCTCACATTCTTCCCTTGCTCCAGCATGGGGTCCCACCCAGAGGATATAATCCTTCATTAACTTCTCCAGCACGTGCTGCAGGGGGTCAGCCAGCCTCACCATGATGTTCACCACAGGCTGCAAGGGTATCTCTGCTCCTGCACCTGGGGCACCTCCTCCCCTCCTTCACTGACCTTGGTGTCTGCAGAGTTGTTTCTCTCACATATTCTTGCTCCTTTCTTTTGCAGGTGCTGTTGCACAGCAATTTTTTTCCTCCTTCTTGATGGGGGGAAGCACTATCACTGTCACTGATGAGCTTGGCCAAAGCCAGTAGCAGGTCTGTCTTGGAGCTGGTTGGTTTTGGCTCTGTTGGACATGGGGAAAGCTTCTGGCAGCTTCTCACAGAAGTGATCGCTGCAGCCCTTCTGTTACCAAAGCCTTGACATGTAAACACAAAATTAAAAGAGGTCTTATCTACAGAAAACTCACCCCTGGAATGTTTATTTAAGGAATACCATATTTATAAATTGCTTTCCCCAATGTAGGCTCATGTAATATTAACAATGTCAGTGAGGCTTGTTTTAATATGTTTCAGTTTGTGTGTAATCCTCTTGTCCTGTCAGCGGGGACTAGTAAGAAGAGTCTTTTTCCCACTTCTTCATTCTCTCCCATCAGTTATTTATACACATAGATAAGACCCCCCATGAGCCTTCTTTCCTCCAGGTTGAAGAGCCCCAGCTTTCAGCTTATTCTCACATGAAAGATGCTCCAATCCCTTAAACATCCAAAAGGCCCTTCTCTGGACACAGTCCAGTATTTCCACAGCCTTCTTGTACTGAGGAACCCAGAACTAGACACGGAACTTCTGACTGGACACAGCCCTGGGCAACCTGCTCTGCGTGAGCAGGAGTTTTGAACAAGATGATCTCCAGAGGCTCATTGTAACCATTCTGAAATTCTGTGAAAGCCAGATATGGAACTCTAAATTCAGAAGACAGGTCTATATGTAGAACTGGGTATTCTACTGGAAACAACCTGCAACTGTAGGTTGACACTGGTATCACATCCTTGACTATAACACTATCTCAGGAATCGATTTTATAGCAGGTCTTTTCCAGAGGACACAAGCCCAGGTACTGCAGATCTTGATTTGTAATTAAATAATTTATCTGTTCTAGCATTCTAGTCTTCCAGATGACCTAAAAGCAAATAAAAATTCAGCTATCATTCCACAAAATAAAATTATGTATTCTTAGAAATTATGTAACAATTAAAAATCTAAGTTTACTTCAGAATTTTTCTGTCTATATTTATACATGACACAATAGAACATGCAAAGAAGGATTAATAAAAATAATCAACAACTTCTAGATTAGGCATACTGAAATGCCACATTTTCTAGATTTGAAAAACATATATGTTTGCATTATTTGTACAATGAAGAAATGCACCTTTATTTTATACAAAGTAACTTTCAAAATCAGAGTTTTTCTAGAAAACAGATAAAAAATATTGTTCAGATGTGCAGATTTTAAGAGTCAGTGATGCTTAATTCTGATAAATGACCATAAGAAGTGAAAACAATTTATGACAATTGAATTTCACAAATGGAAAAGTAGAGTAATATTACTGCAAAATGCAAGATCACAAATTAAATCATACATAAAATAAAAGTAATTGCAAATGCCTCAAATGGATATTGAAATCTCCAAGTGTAGTTCATGTATTGCAATGTGTCATGGAATTCAACAGACAAAATATTTTAAACAGATACTGCTTTTTGAATAAGAATGCTTATGCACAAAACAAGCTGGCAAAATACCAGAAACCTTACAAGATCCAAAAGTGAGAATAAAACAAAATTAGATTGCAAATCCTAAATATGTGAGGTGAATTCCCTGATAAGTTATTCAATGTAGCTTATACTAATAACTTTTTCATTTAACATTTGTGGAAAAGAAAAGAAATTACTATGACTCACAAATTTTTTACAGTTTGTATAATGTTGATACACCATTCTGAAAAGCTTTGGAAGACGTTTTACCTATGATAAGTTGAATTAATTTTTAGATATTTTTTACATAAGAGTTGATACAACATTCCAAATTTACTATATGGTAAACATTAGTTTTAAGTCTTCTTAATGTTGAAGACTTTTTCTATGTTAAAGACACCCCTGTGACTTATACTATTAGTAACTCAGGCTGAAAAAAGTGTAGAATTTAGGAAAAAATTTCCAGTGCCTTCATTTCAAATGTTGCATAACATTTTAAATGCCAAAATAAGAATAAAAAAACTTGGAAACCCAGAAACATTTTCCATACTTCTTAAATTCCCAAGTTTAGATAAACATTTTCTTTCAATCACTCTTATCAAGAGGCGGACAATATATCATCTGGTTTGCCTTTAAAACTCACATAGTTTTTACCTTGAACAACATGTTTTATAAGTTTCTCTACTTTTGTCTTCCTCACCTTCTGAAAGATGATGTAAACTTTGTTTCCCTGTGTTTTTCTGTATTTTACATAATATATGAAAATAAGTGTGGCTGGGCAGCAAAGAAGAAAGTTATACACATTCCCTGTGCTAACTGATGCATATGGACATCTCTATGGAAAAAAGGAAAGATGGTGCTTTGTCTAATTGCAGCTCAGTTTGAGTTTTGAAGAAGCTCTTACAATGCAGGTGGTGAGAAAGAACTTCAGTAAGCAAGGACTGTCAAGAATAAGCAGAACCAGGGAGACCTTGGGTAGAATAGGGAGGAGGCTTGAGAGACTACAGGAAATACAGACTGATTTTTTTACTTACCTAGAAACAATAACGTAGTTGTTCAATCAAAAAAACCTCTGAAAAATTGCTGGATCACCGGAAAGGGTATACTATTCAGTTCCACAGTGGATATTAGTAACGCTGCTTAAAAAATCCTTCTCTTCTTGTCTGATCAACGCTAAATATCTTGGTCTAACAATCCTAGAAATTAAAAATCATTTGTCTCCTGAAAAAAATGAAAAGAACGTGTATCTATTTCAAAGCTCTAATTGTTTTGGGGTCATCAGCCATCTATTAGCTTTTAGTTTTACAGTTTATGGAAAGATTCTTTTTTCCCCTTTGTCAGGTGTTCTAAGAGTTTTGTTTAGCTTTTTTTATTTTTTTTTTTTATTTTCACTGAGCTCTGCTGAGTTTTACCAACGCCTGCTGGGAAAATGAAGTGCTCTCAGCAGGAAGCATTGAACTAGTTTCTGTTTTGCTCTGACAATTGCAGTCTGCATGCTTCCCTCAGAGCTAAAAGCTTTCCACCTCTTTCATGAAGTCTCAGGAGAACAGCAAGGAATTTCTTACAGTTGTTGGAGAAATCAATTTTCTGAGATTATTATGAGATTCTGAGTAAAATTTATTTATTTTATCCATCCGAAGTCTGCTGTTGGAGCAATGCTGCTTTAGGAAGAAAAAAAAAAAACAAAGCCCAAATTTCAGATACTACTGCAAATTACTTTTGTTGCATCAGTAACCTATTTCCCCTGAGCCAGGAAGCATTTCTGCTTTGACTACTAACACAAGTATAGTTGAATAAAATCATCACTTGAATAAAAGCAGCATGAGATCCAAACCAGATCTTTTCAGGTAATTAAATTCAAGCATGATCTCATCAGAATTTTATAAAACTCTCTGTACTATAGAGTGTTTCTGCGACTGAGACAGGTGACAAGATGCCTACTTCCTTACAAGCAGAATTTGAATACTGTTCCAGGAACACTAAGATATTTATGTCAGCAAAATATAACTCATTGTGATCCGTATTTGTGACGAGAAGCTGGAGAACAATGTTGATTTGATTTTTTTTCCCCTATACACAGTTTTTTCTTTTCCCACCATCAGCTAAAATCTTCTTTTGAGGATTATTTGTAGAGTCTTAGTTACATCCTGAGTGTCCATTTTAGTTGAGGTTATAGGAGAACTGCAAGTTCATTTCTACACTATACTTGTTAGCTGTTTCACTTTGACATCAAGACTGAAATTCTTTTATACAAACCATACGAAACTTTCTTCAAAATTTATATTAAAATTCTGTTCATCTCATCTTGTCTAGTGGAAGGGTTGACTTTGGTTTGTACCTTATTTTTCTATGACATATGTGAAAAAGATTTCCCACATGTACCTGCTGCAGCTTAACTCAGACAGAACTAAAGTTATTGACAGCAACTTGTGAAGGCTCGTCTGATATTCAGTGTTGACAGTGATTTCTAAAGACCTAGGAGGATTAATCATCTGCCTATTTACTCATGTTTTTCAAAATACATTTGGTGAAAATTGTGAGCTTTCTGATTTTCCATTCTTATCCCTGAAATACAGATGTCCCATATTCTTTATTTTGCACATTCATACAAAAATTATGATGGAGGAAACTAAAACTACAGAAAATTGCATATAACCATCATAACAGTATTAATTACCTTTTCTTTGTAGTTCTTTTAAGAATATGGCTAATAAGTTCAGTAAAAAGTCTTAGCTAAATTCTCTATGATTAGAAACAAGCCCTTCAAGGTGAGAATGTAGTTGGAGGAGCAGTGACAATTTAATTCTTGCAAAATTCTAGCAAAGATAAACCATTTTTCAATTTCTCTTGTTGCCTAGATATACTGTTGTATGCTTAATATCACATATCTTAAGTTGTGGAATGACTTTGTTAATTCTCTCATTAAAAGAAGCTTCTGCCACCTCCATTAGTAATTTTCAAGAGGCCCATTAGGAACATACCTTATAAACATTGTTATTTATAATAAGTATGCATTCCCTGTGTATATGCACTTAGTGTTGGACTTGACCTTGTTAGGTTTACGGATGGATCTGATGATCTTAAAGGTCTTTTCCGACCTAAATGATTCTATGATTCTGTTTACACATTGTGTTAAGAATGAGATTTCATCCCTAAATATTTTTCTGTGTTACATATTTCATGTGCTGATAGTGCATGTTTAACATCTATGGAATATTTACAAGAAAAATTTATTTATTGAATTGGAATTCATAAGGTCTAGGATTAAGTAAAATGCTGTGCTACTGAACAGATAATTACATTCAGACCCTTTGATATTGTGAGTCATACAAGTTAATTTATTGTCACTATTCACAGGTCCAATTATTTTGCTATTATATATAATATATTTCAAAAAACTAGTAAAAGAGCACTCATATATCTGGACATGTATTCTGGGTTCCATATTCTGGGCAATTAGTTTTTCAGATAGACATTTTTTCTTGTACTTCCCAACTCCCTGAAAGAGTATAATCATATCCTGTATTAAAGGCCTGAAGACATTTTTCTAATAACTGAATATTTCCAGAGGCTGTTATCTAGTCTTGAAGCTTAATGGGATGCCTGACTGTAGTGAATTGACCCTGGCTGGATGCCAGATACTCACTAAAGCCACTCTCTCACTCCCCTCTAGACAGAGGAGAGAAAATATAACAAAAAGTCCATGAGTTGAGATAAGGACCAGGAGAGATCATTCACCGATCACTGTTACAGGCAAAAGCGATGCAAAGCGGGGATATTGATTGAATTTATTACTGACAGAATCATAGCAGGAGAATAAGTAAAATAAATCTTAAAACACCTGCCCCCCATCATCCCTCCTTCCAAGCTCTACCTCCTCCTACCTAGTGGTGCAGGGAGATGGGAAATGGGGGTTACGATCAATTGTTGTTTCCACTGCTGCTCAGAGAGAGGAGTCCTTCCCCTGCTCCTGTGGAGTTCTTCCCATGGGAGACAGTTCTTCACAGACTTCTCCAATGTGAGTCCATCTCACAGGTAACTGTTCTTCACAAACTGTTGCAACATGGGTCATTTTTCCACCAGGTGCAGTCCTTCAGGCACAGATTGTGCCAATGTGGGTCCCTCACAGGGTCACAAGGCCTACCAGGAAACCAGCTCCAGTGTGGGCTCCTCATTCCACAGGTCACGAGGTCCCTGCCAGGACCCTGCTCCAGCACGGACCTCCCATGGGGTCACAGCCTCCTCTGGGCATCCACCTGTTCCTGTGTGGGTCTCCTCCATGGGCTGCAGGTAGAGCTCTGCATTACCATGGTCCTTCAGGGGCTATAGGGGGATAATCTGCTCCACTACGGTCTGCACCATGGGCTGCAGAGGAACCTCAGCTCTGGTCCTCCCTCTCCTTTTCCACTGACCTTGGTGTCTACGCTTTTGTTCACAT
The DNA here is from genome assembly GCF_025592945.1 of Manacus candei. NCBI lineage: Eukaryota > Metazoa > Chordata > Aves > Passeriformes > Pipridae > Manacus > Manacus candei. The sequence goes on along the minus strand of NW_026138059.1, from coordinate 17,292,070 downwards.
GTTCTCACTCTGCTCTTCTCTGGCTGCAATTTTCATATGCATAATAACTTTATTTTTCCTTCTCAAATATGTTATCACAGAGGCTTTACTATTATTCCTGATTTGCTTGGCCTTGGCTAGCAGTAGCTAGCCCTGGAGTGGGCGGGCATTGGCTCCACCAGACCTGGGGGAAGCTTCTGGCAACTTCTCACAGAAACCACCCCTGTAGCCTCCCTCACTACTGAAACCTGGCCACAGAAACCCGATAGATTGACCTATCACTTTTTCTTAGACTCCAGAAAATGTATTTGCACTCTGACTCCCTATTGGTAATGATTCTTGGCCTGACCTCTCACAAATCGTCCTAAAGAACTAACGGTTAAACTACAGCTTGGTAGTGGTTCCAAAAAAAAACCTAACAGTTTAACAGTACAGAAGATCAGTGTCTTTTTCCCACTTCCAGAATTGATAGCATAAATTGATACTTGATTCTTACTGTAGATATGGACATTGTATCTTACATAGATACACTTCCTGGGCTTCATGGGGATGCCTTCTTATACATGTTTCCCCTGCCCTGGGACTAAGTTTCTTGCCTTCTATTAAAATTTGTTATCATGCACAGTTTGTTCTTCTAGACCTTTCTGGAAATGGATCGGAGGGCTTAGGGGTCTCTGGTGGTCTTGTTCCCCCCGTACTGGGTCTGTCTTTGGTTGATACTCCATGCCTGCTTCTTAACCCACAGCTTATTCTGTGCTGCGTTGTGTTCTTCTTCAGGAGCCAGAACAAGGACATTTGTCCCAGAAAAGTGCTGCCCTACCTCTGTATGGCCTTCTGCAGCCACAGCCTGTTTGTTCTCACAGAATGTTCTTACCAACAGTCCTCGGTTGACTCCATAGATGTTTGGCTATTGGTGTTTGAGACATACACATTAGCCCCTTACCTTCTGGGCTTCTACAGTAGGGCACAATAAGGATGTAATTAGAGCAGCTCCTCTATCGAGACAGGCTGAGAAAGTTGGGGCTGTTCAGCCTAGAGAAGCAAAGGTTGTGTATAGGACCTCATAATAACCTTCCAGTATCTGGAGTCCTACAAGAAAGACAGAGAGGGAATCTTCATCAGGAACTGCAGTGATAGAACAGGGAGTAATAGGTTCAAAATGAAAGAGAGGAAGTTTGGATTAGATGTTAGGAAGAAATTCTTTACTGTGAGGATGATGAGACACTGGAACATGTTACCCAGAGAAGTTGTGAATACCGCAACCCTGGTAGTGTTCAAGACCAGGTTGGACAGCGCTTTGAGCAACCTGGTCTAATGGAAGGTGTCCCTGCCCATGGGAGAGGGGGTTGAAAGTAGATGATATTTACAGTACCGTCCAATGAAAACTATTCTGTGATTCTATGACATCTAGGAGTGTCCAATTATCTCTTTCTTTCTATCCTGAACTAAAATCATGATGGACTGTAACAGTCAAGAAATCCTTGACTAATATGGCTTCTTAAGAATTAACAATTCAGGCTAATACTTTCTGTAGTTCAGTATCGAAGCCAATTCAATGAACCTAAATTATCTGGAGTTGGCAAAAATTAATTTTCTTTTCAAGATTTATGCTAGTTTTCACGTAGAATGTTCTAAATTCCTTTGCTCTAATTAGGGATTAATTCTGTTGAATACAGCAGAGTTTAATTCTTTGAATATGTTTGAAAATTAGTTCTGGTATAGTTCACATTTAATTCACAAATTTGTCTTTATTTTCAAGTAGTGTGGAGAGATAAGAGGATTTTTAAAGCGAAGCAGTGAAACTACCTGATATTCATGTTATTCTTCATTTGGGAGTTTTACTGCACACTAGCTTTATACATATGGATCAATCATCCATTAGTCACTCGAGTGCACCAGGTACATTCCTAAACTGTTTCTTTCAGGTTTGTTTCATCAGAAGATTCACTTGTTTTGAGATTGCTGCATTATGTGAACTAAAGTATGCTAAGAGGGGATGATTTTGAGTTAGCTTCAGAAGTATATTTTTGATTTTAATGAAAAGTTTATTTCAAATGCCCCCATGAAACACATGATATAGGAACTCAAAAATCTCAAAGAAATGGAAACAAAGTGATAATCAATTTTAATTGACAAATTGGAGGACTGAGCAATCACCAATCATATGAAGTTCTACAAGGGAAAGTGCAGGATTCTGAAACCCTGGATTTTCATACAGACTGGTGACTGAGATGCTGGAAAACAGTGCCATGGAAAGGGACCTGGGGGTCCTGGTTGATGGCAAGTTGAATCTGAGTCAGCAGTGCCCTGGCAGCCAGCAGGGCCAACCGTTTCCTGGGGGGCATCAGGCAAAGCATTGCCTGTGAAGGGAGATGATTGTCCCTCTCTGCTCTGCACTGATCTGTCCTCACCTTGAATATTGTGTGCATTTTTGGGCACTGCAATGTAAGAAAGATATTAATTCTATTAGTGAGCATTCAAAGGAGGGCAACAAAGACAGTGAAGGGCCTTGAGGGGAAGCCAAATGAGGAGTGGCTGAGGTCACTCTGTTTGTTCAGCTTGGAGGAGACTGAGGGGAAACCTCGTTGCAGTTACAATTTCCTTGTGAGGCAAAGAAGAGAGGCAGGCACTGATCTCTTCTCTGAGGTGACCAGTGACAGGACCCAAGGGAATGGCCTGAAGTTATGTCAAGTGAGGTTTATGTTGGATATCAGAAAAAGATTCTTCACCCATATGATAGACTGAAATATTTTTCATGTCTTAAACATTGCCAAAATCATAGAAAGACTTTTTGTTAAACTGTAAAAAACCAACTGCCTGTCTGGGACCACTGAAGCACCCCCCTCCAGCATATGCATCCTGACTGGAATTTGGACTGTGGTGGGAACTCAAGATAAGACTACTGCCAATTATATCAGGTTTAGGGAGAAGTAAACAAGCCTCAGCGGGGGAAGGATGAGACAAGTTTTAGGTGTGTGATAGTGAAATCTCTCCACACAAAACAGGAGTAAATGCCCTCAGTCTGGGAAGACCACATACACACAGCATATTCATGTGAGAGGTAGCTGAGAAAGGGTCATAAACCATCAAAGATCCCAAAGTGCCCCCAGACTCATTCCTTAGGTCTTCCACCATCAGGGGACTGCATGTGATCCAGCTGAGGCAACAAATCCAGAGCCTGTTGCAAGAGACCACAAAGCTTCTCCCTGCCAGGGGAGGTTCCTGGCATCTCCTGAACATATATTTATCCATTGGACTCTATACTTTGTGGGACTCTCACCACCAAAAAGACCAGAAGACCCTGATCCATGGGACACCAGCGGACTCCACAAAGTGGTGATACATTTTCTATCTAATCTCTCTGTCACTCTCTTTCTTCCTCCTGCCCCTTTCTTTTTCCAATTTCTTTCTATCTCTCTCTTTCTGCCTCAGTTTACTGTTAAATACTATTGACTTTGGCATATGGTCTCATTTGAACCTTAATTCGGGCAGAGACCTTTCTAATAATTTTAATAACCAGATCATAACAACCCAGATGGTGGTTGGGCACTGGAACAGGCTCCCCAGGGAAGTGGTCACAGCACCAAACCTGACAGAGTTCAAGAAGCCTCTGCATGATACTCAGGTACGTTGCGTGACTCTTGGGGATGCTCCTGTGCAGGACTAGGGGTTGGACTCGATGATCCTTGCGTTTCACTTCCAACTCAGTATATTCTGTGATCCTGTGATATTAATTTTATATACAATAAGAAAATAGAGTAAAATTTCTTTTGTATTTAGAATCCTCTTACAGTTTTATGTTGCCCATCATAATTTTCATGCATTCTCCTTGAAAATCATGTTTCCATTTTTAAAAAGTTTGTAAGTGCTTTGCTGGCATGACTAAATATTTTCAAAGTTTAAACATCAAAAGTAAAGGTAAGGTGGTGATGGACAAGAGAAATGTGTATCCTGTTCTAGGTCCACCTCTCTTCATTTCATTCTTCATATACCACTAATCAGAGAAGCTGTTTGAGGGAATATAACTGTAGTACACACTCCACAAGTTTCAATGAATGTCAATGCCCTTTATCATCATCCCTGATGGTCATTTTCAGGACCTTGTTCTATGATTGAGCTATAACTAATAAGGGCTATAACAACGTTTCTTGTCCATTTTTGTGGACCTTGTGTTGTCAAGTACGGCAGTGTTAGAGGAAAAAATACATTTAAAACCACTTCTGCCTTATGTCTTTTAATACAGCTGTAGTACAATTAACTAAATATGACACATAAATTAGTATGTAGATTAAGAAATATTAGCGAGGAAGTTTATCACAAGAGCACGGTGTGTTCTTTAACAATTTCCATTGCTAATATTTCTAGCAATGTTCTTTCCCCCAGGCACCATAAGCATCACTAGCGAATACAGCAAACTTGTGAAATTCAGCAGAGTGAAGTCAGTGGGACTAGACAGAATGTCATTCTCAGTAGCTCATGAAATTATCCTTTTCTTCTGTAGTTCCTATTGCAACCAGAGTTTTCACTGAATTTGAATATGATCCACTCTGACACTGCATCACAACTGAACAATAAGTTCATTATTAGAATGTCTGTTGCTTATGAAGGCTCTCTGTTAGGATTTCGATTACTGCTGTCTTTTTCAAGATTATCAGTTTTGATACTGTTACTTGCTCTTTGAATTCTTTTCTTTCCTCTAGTTTTCATATGAATATATGTTTTCACATTCAACGTACCAGAGTCTGTGATGTTTTTATTTGAGTGATTTATGGGAAATTGCGGATTCTAAGGTCTGCTTCTTGCTTTCCTTCTCACACCCTTAAATTTAGACATCAGCTTCTTTTTATCTATTTTCAAGCCCTGATTAATGATACACATTTTTTAATCTATGTCTAATACATTATCCTTATAAAATCTCTACTTTTTCCATGAGTGTTTAACACCACTACCCTCTTTTAAGCATTCTTTTAACAAATTAACTGCATTAGTAGTTTCTTTTTTAGAAACTGAGGACAACTTGACTTTTTCCTTTTACTTTTGTTCTTTCTGCAGGCATTTTGAATCTGGGTACATGATGGTCCCTGCAAGACAGACACTTTTCAATTCTGAATCAGGACATGTAAATAACTATAATCACATCAAAGCTTGATTTGTCTTTTGTGTTTTCCAACCTACTGCTCCATGAAACAGTCATAGATCCTACATAGAAAGTTCATCTTTCTTTAAACTGTGTTGTGCTATTTGCCTAAGGTACATCGTAGCTACAATCTCCCCTTACCTGTTAGTATTCTGTACTCACAGACTCTTTCATCTCAGAAGGTCGCAGTCATGGTCACAGTCATAGTCAGGGGTTTCATCATGAACTTACAGAAAGAAAATTACAATAAAGACAAGACGTAAAAGAATGTTTATTTATCGATTTATTTATTTAGGTGAAACCATGCCACTTGAAATATTTGCTATAATCTGGAAGGGACCCATAAGGATCATTGAGTCCAACTCTTAACCTTGCACCGGACCACGCCCAAGAGTCACACCATGTGCCTGAGAGAATTGTCCAAATGCTTCTTGAACTCTGTCAGGCTTGGTGCTGTGAATACTTCCTTGGAGAGTCTATTCCAGTGCCCAACCACCCTCTGGGTGAACAACCTTTTTCCAACCTATATTATATCCAACCTAAACCTCCCCTGACATAACTTCAGGTCATTCCCTCAGGTCCTGTTTCTGGTCACCTCAAGAAAGAGATCAGTGCCTGCTCCTTCTCTTCCCCTCATGAGGAAGTTGTGGACTGCAATGAAGTCTGCCCTCAGTCTCCTGACTTCTCCAGGCTGAACAAACCAAGTGACCTCAGTCGCTCCTCATATGGTTTCCTCTCAAAGCCCTTTACCATCTTCATTGCCCTCCTTTGAATGCTCACTAATAGCTTAAAATCTTTCTTTTATTGCAGTGCCCAAAACTGCACACAATATTCAAGGTGAGGCCGCATCAGTGCAGAGCAGAGCAACACAATCGCCCCCCATGACCGGCTGGTGATGTTTTGCCTGATGCCCCCCAGGAAATGGTTGGCCCTCCTGGCTTCCAGGGCACTTCTGACTCATATCAACTTCCCATTAACCACAATCCCCAGGTCCCTTTCCATGGCACTGCTCTCCAGCATCTCATTCCCCAGTCTGTATGTACATCTGCCCCATCCCAGGTGGAGAATCCTGCACCTTCCCTTGTGGAACTTCATATGGTTGTTAATTGCCCAGTCCTATAATTTGTTGAGGTCTCTCTGCAGAGCCTTCCTGCCTTCGAGGGAGTCAAGAGCTCCTGCAAGTTTAGTATCATCTACCAACTTTCTTACTATCCCTTCCAGTCCTGCTTCCAAGTCATTTGTGAAGATGTTGAAGAGCACAGAGCCTAAGATGGAGCTTTCAGGAACCCCACTAGTGACAGGTCACCACTCTGGTGTTACCCCTCTCACTCTTTGTGTTCCGCCCATGAGCCAATTGCTCACCCACCCACCACATGATGCTTATCCAGCTGTGAGCTGGACATTTTGTCCAGAAGGATCCTGTGAGAGACAGTATCGAGAGCTTTACTGAAATCCAAAAGGGTTACATCAGCTGTCTTTCCTTGATCAGTTAGGTGGGTTACCTTGTCATCAAAGGAAACCAGGTAAGCAAGACTTTCCACTCCTGAAGCCGTGCTGGCTGTGACCAATGACTGCGTTGTCTTTCAGGTGGTTTTCAATACTTCCAGGATAATCTTCTCCACAATTCTATCAGGCACCAATGTGAGACTGAGAGGCCTGTAGTTTCCAGGGTCCTTCTTGCCCTTCTTGAAAATCAGGACAGTATTCACCAGCTTCCAGTCAGCTGGGACATCTCCAGATTCCCAAGGCCACTTAAAAGTCATCGAGAGGGGTTTTGTGATGAAATCAGCCAGCTCTTTGAGGATTCTGGGTTGAATCCCACCAGGTCCCACAGATTTTTCAGGATCCAGCTGGAGCAGCAGATCCTGCAGAATTTCAAGGTTGACTGGGAGTTAACCATTCTCACAGTTGTGGTCCTCCAGCTCAGGGCACTGAGACCCCCTTGGTCTGTCATCCATGTTGAAGACAGAGGCAAAGAAAGCATTAAACACCTCTGCCTTGTCTCTATCCCTGATTGTGAGGTGACCATCCTCATCCTGTAATGGACTGATGACATTTTTATACTGACTATGCCATTAACATATTTGAAAGAAACTCTTTTTGTTGTCCCTTACATTTCTAGCCAGCTTCAGCTGCAGTTGAGCTTTGGCTGCACAAATTTTCTCCCTACAGCTGCAAGCAGCCTCTCTGAATTCTTCCCATGTCACTTGAATTACTTCCACTGGGCATACACCTTAATTTTTTGCCTTATCTCCAAAAGAATGTTTCTGTTCAGTGAAGACAGCCTTCTGCCCCTCCTGCTTGATTTCTGACATTTGGGAAATCATGGTATAAGGTCAAGTACCAGCTCTACTTGCAGCATAACCCAGGTGAGGACCAAGAGTGAGAACCTGAGCTTAAATGCAGCTCCTGTGGAAGGTGAGGGACACTTTGCAAGCCCCCCAACAACACTCAGTTCTTTTTAAATCACTTTGATCCAAGGTTTCAATTGCATCCTACCAGAGTTTGTCAAACACAGGCAGTAATTCAAAAAAGTGTGCATGTGACATGTGAGAAGGTGGAAAGAGATGGTCCATTCCTAACCAAAACATGGTAACATGATGTTCCTAAACATTTTCTGGTTTATCCTCTTCTTTGACAGATTTTTTTTTCCCTGGAAAGTCATTGGAGTTATATATCTTCAGTGGGTATTTCTCCACTCTCACTTATAATATACTGTATTTTTGTCATTAGTATGTCATACTTGTTATTAATAGAAAGAACACATAATCTTTAAGATGCTGGACTTGAAAACAAATAACTTGGGATTCATTTTTACTTTTAAATTACTTCCCTGAAATTCTGCATAAACCTAACTGTTTTAGTTCTACAATAGTACAAAATAGAGTATTGTTTTGCTTTTCACCCAACCTAATGTAACTTTAAGAGTTAGATTTTCTTCAAGTATCTGTGTGTCCATACAAATACCAGTCTTGAACTTTTCTTAGTCTTCATCAACTACATGGAACCAGTTGAGGTTATAGATAGGAAGATTTTCTCCTTGCCTAAAGCAGACCTAAGGTATGAAAGTTGTCAAAATCACTTCAAATTTCATCTTATCACATTTTTTGTCTCATGATATGGCATCAGCACTTTGTAATTATTTAATTTCTTGGCTGATTTTCTATGCAAGGTATGTTAACATTTTAACTGTATTTCATATATGGCTTTTTGCTTTTTATGCTCTTCACTCTATAACTTTTTTCCTTCATGATTTTATTGCTAAATAAACAATCTCTTGGTATTTCTTTTCTATCTTCCCCTGTGTTTTTTTCCATTGCTTTTACAGGATGATTAATTTAATATTATTAATTATAGTGCTCTCATAATAATTTTTTGGCGGCATGAAGACTAATAATGATTTTTGTGAAGAGTATGAACTGTTAAAATGCTACCAATAACTTATTTTAAAATAGTCCAGATTTACCCCATACAAATATTGTAAGGAAGCACATTTTCTTTACCAGTAAAAATTAAACCTATATGTGATACCATAATGATGCATAATTGCATGAATGAAGGGTAAAATGTAAGTGGGCAGGAACTCTTCTGCATTAAACATGCAGTAGCTTTCTCTTTGAAGTATCTAAAAAGAAAAATAACCTTTTATAAAGGCCTATTTTAGTACCAACTGAGAAAATCTCATTATGAAATAGGTATGAAAAGATGGGCTGCTGAATGTAGGATTTCTAAATATGCAGTAATATAGAGCATAGACTTTTATACCTGATAATAGTGACAGATGTAATAGCAGCTATAATGAATCTAATAGTTCAAGACTGTTACCTGAAAAGAAAAAAATGCTAAATGATCCAAACTACACATTTGATAGACCATTATCTAATGGTATCATTGAACATCATGAGATTCTGAAGATAATAGAATGGTCTCAAAATAGAAAGACAATGAGTATTCAGCAACAAGGGTAGTAGTTTTCTTGCAGATCCATGTCCTTTCTTTCTTTCTATGGAGAGTTAACTCTCAGGGGTGGAAATGTAGAGACAGAGAGAGAAAATTAGAAATTAACATACTTGCCTGGCTCTGGAGCTATGTGGTTAGAGTACCAAAACTCTTTGAAGGTAGAATTGGGATTCAGTAATTAAACCAAAACAGAAGCTATTCTGGGAGAAGGATCAAACCCTGGTTCCTACCCCTTCTGAGTTTAATATTCTAAAGCTTGAGTCTGCTATTATTACTACTAGTTAGTCATAGTCCACACTTTTCTGCTATCTTCAAATGCTTAAACAGTGCTGATCATTCTGCTGTGCAAAGGTCATTGGGATAGGTTCACATGCTCAGCAATTTACTAATAAGATGTAGCTAAATTTTAGATGTTTTCATCCCAGTTTGTGACAACGGGAGAGACCGAATGCTACTCTTCGATAGTATCCTATAATTTGCAGCACCTTCTTGAGTCTTTTAATATTCTTCAACTAAAGTTTTCCTCAAACAGTATCTTTTATGTCCTGCTTTGATCTTTCAGAATAGTCCAAAGTATGGTCCAAAATACTCTTGAAGTACATGGGAGAAGAGGAGGACATTTAAGGAAATCATGTACTTCAATCAGTATCATAATCCACATGCACTTTAGTGGTAGACCAGGTACATGTAGGCATAGAAAAATATGCATCCACGTGTGTTTCCACGTGCTGTGCAAAAATGAGAAAAAATGTGAAAAAATTTCAAACTATAAATACTATTTTTTATTTTTATTAAATGTCTTCCCTTGTAAGATAGATTTTATTCTTTCAAATAATTTTCTCATTTGTAAATGTCAGTATAGAAACCACTGTCTTAAAGTGTCAGATAAGTACAGTGAGAGGAAAAAGACTAAAAGTGAGAAAAAACATTATATTTAAGACAAATTAAACTTTTAGTAATGTAGATCTATGGAAAATTTCTAAGGTATTAAACATAATATGTTTTCATCATTTTTAGTATGACTGCAAGAAAAAGCTTAGTTACTGTAATGATTTGAGAGCCCCAAAATCCAATTCCCCAGTCCAAACCCCCCTCCCACATCTCAGCCCAATGTGAGATGGGTTTTCCAGACACCACACAAGACTCAAAATGGGGGGAAGGGATTACATTACAATGACTGTACAAATAGATAGTATAATACATCATATACAATCTTAACTATCTCCTCTATGATAAAGCAGTATTTACAATGGATCAAATCTCTTCTTCCTCCAAATAAAAGTCCAGGAGGGAAGAAGGAAGAGATCCTTTCCATTCTCAGAGCAGCAGTCTCTCTCTTTCCATGCAGCCGCTGTAGCTGGATCTCTACCAGTACACACGAGGGGGATCTCCAAGCCCCTCTCAACCCTTCGACTCCAAGTGAGGGTCTTCTCTTCCGTGGGCTGTGTTCATCAGGACAAAGGTCACTTCACCACGTCATATCATGAAGTGCAGGGTCTTCGTGACAGTCCCTATCCTCGAGGGGATTCAAATTCCCTTACAGAGCTCCCGTGCTCTCTCTCGCAACGGGGCTCCTGCCCCTTCTCCTCATGGCCTCAGAACATGGCCACCTCTCCTCCAGCAACAACTACGACCTGCTTTTCCGGTCTGGGTGATATGTTTATGTTTTGCAGAAGTACTCATTGGCTCAACCCCAAGGGTAACCACCCCCTGGGGGTTTACCATTTTATAACGTCAGGGGGAAAACTGCTTTTCCCCCACCACACTTATATATAATCTTATTTTGGTTTTCCTTCTCTAATCATTCATCTCCATGCAATAAAAAATTGCTAGATATATTCAAAGGACAAAAAAGGCTAATCTATAAATTAAACAGTTATGGAGGACTCTGTAGTCTGTTGTCTTTAACTGTGATACATAAAACCATCAAGCATATGATTAAGATATGTACTTTGAAAAGTAAGGATTTAATGAAGTGTTTTGCTGAGTGTGTATGAACAGAAAAGTGTTGAGGATTGCTTGCATGTTTTCTTCATAAAGCCGGAATTCTCAGGCCTATGTCTTCAGAATATCTACTTTTATCATAAACTAATAAATCATTATTAGGAAAATATTTATGGTTAAAACTCATGACTAGATCTTAGATGTTCCTAGTTTTGCCACAGATGTCCTATCTTAACTTGAATAACATTTTTTGGGAACACAGGGAGGGATTATGGAAAGTATGTTTTTAAGCTCTTTCTCTTCTGCACACAAGTACAATGAAATGTACTAAATAAAAACCAAATCTTTAGCTGGAATAAAAGTAGGAAACATCTGACTTTTGTTAAAAGGTTATAGTTCTGATCAGTTAATTTGACTTATTTTAGTTTTCCATTAGAGTAATTAGATGTTGCCCTTGCTTTGTTGTACATTTTCTGTACTTGTAATGAGGATTTAATATTCAAATGTATTTGGTGCGAAAACAAATATTTTCCTCTCTTTGAATTCCTAGGCTGCCATGAAAAATATTCAAGAACTTTAAGGAAAAAGTGTTCTGAAGCTATCCTCAGTAATGAAGCAGGTGTGAAAGATAACTTCCCTTTGCCAGGTAAAATGATGACTACAAAATCAGCAGTTCCCATGTTAGTGTGCTTTCTTCAACTCTGCATTGTAAATGGGCAGGTAATATGTGAGAGGCAAATGACAGCTGAATGGAGAGTGGAACCAAAACCTACTGTAATCAAATGGACACCAAGGGTAAATATCTGCTCAGACTTTTACACTGAATGCTGGAATATGAATAAAAGTATTACTGGGGAAATCTTGGGAGGACAAAACCTCAGTATCCCTCAGATATGCCCCTTACAGCTTCAATTAGGTGATAGTCTCTTCATCGCTTCTGAACCATCCTTTCAGTCCTATGGAATGAATTTGGTAAACGTCTCCAAGGAAGAATTTATTAACTGCCCTAAAGCTGCTTTTCTTCAAGAACAGTTGATTTTTGTTTGCCAGATAAGAGGACTGCACCAAGTTGACCCTAACTGGCTTGGTGTTGGAACTCATTACTTTGCAGAACTTCATAAGAGTGGCCCCCTATTGTGCAATATGGGCCTTCGTCTAAACGTAACTGTGAAGCAGCAGTTTTGCCAACAGTCTCCAAATGCACCATTCTGCTCTGGGCATGGAAAATGTCTAAGCCACGTTTGGGAAAAAGCGTATAACTGTCATTGTTTCTCACACTATTCTGGAACATTCTGCCAGAAGTTTGATATATGCTCCACCAAACCTTGCCACAACAACGCCTCCTGCACTGAGAAATCAGAATTTTCTGGAGATTCTTACGAGTGCACATGTTCTCCAAAATTTTCAGGTATTTATTTATCTTCTAGGAATAAATGTTACATGGATCATATACTTTTCTTAATGGATGATAAAACAGTGAGAACATAACTAGCAAGGCTTTTGTATAATTTGATTTTTCACTGCCACTACCACACCTGCACTGAATCACTTTTACAAATAGTCACTTATAGGAGATTGTGCAAGAATTTGAAGACAATTTGTACTTGCTGATATTCATAAGTGCATTGTACAGAAAAACAGGATAGGTTCTTATCATATTTCTTTCCTATTTAAGCAGGAGATGTTAATAAGTGCTTGAGAACTTACAGAAGTAACTGATTTTTTTTTCGTTGTTCAGCAATTTAAATTCTTATACCAAATAACATAAATGGTTTGGAGTAAACTCCCAAAAAATAGTTACTTAACCAAACTGCTGAAAAAAAGTAAATGGTTTTATTAAGCATTTCATTCAATCTGCTGAAAAAAAACCTCCTTTTTCAGTTTTAAGGACCTTTAAGTTACACTAGGGAAATTTTTAAAATCAAAATTTGTTTTTAATTGAAAGGTCAAACATTTAATTAGAAGAACAAGCAAAGCAAAATACTTAATCTTTTCTTCCAGATTGTTCTGTACCGTAAAGTTCCTTCCAAAGGGAATTCATTAAACATACTGTTATCATCAAATTAAATATTTCACAAAAGAAAAAAAAATTATCTGATTCTATCTAGGAAATATTGCAGTACTTACTCAAAACTCATTGGAGAAACTGAATTTAGTGTTGGGATTCCAATACCAGAGAGTACAGCACGATTAGATAAATTCTTAGCCATTTTCTTCCTTTCAGGGGGTTAAGAAAGAGGATTAAGGAAATTGTATATTATTCCTGGATTCAAACCAATGGAATTTGGGCATGCTTTAGAAAGTTCCAGAAATATTAATTCACATCACAAAATGGATTGTTGTAGCTCTCTTTGTGCTTGTGGAACAGAATTCTTGCAATGTTCCTCTGTTGGACTGTACTTCTGTGCTCTCGCAATAGTGATGCTATGCTGTGAAACATAGCTGATAAATCATGAACAAGTGAGGTTCATAGAACACAGAAATAAAGGCTATGTTGCATAAAGTTTGCTGTAATTTATTTTTAATCACTTTACAAAGCATGTAATAATTTGGTTATTAATGCATTTGTCAATAGAAGATTATGCAGGTATGAATGAGTCAATGTTATGAGTACAATATTTTTATAATTACTCAAAGTGTAGTAATATAGTGGAAAAAATTGATGGTATGCAGTATGTTTAATATTTCTGCTATGATTTCTGGGGGCTGTATAAAAGGCTTTGAAAATAATAACATCAAAAAGTGTCTGGTACTAATTTAACTGAAATTAATGGAGAAATTCACAAGCAATTCTGTTAAAAGCAATCATCATGCTTAATGTTATCAACAAGCAATGTTTGAAATATTCTGTGAGCCTATATAGGAAAGTTTTGGGTAGTGCCATAATTTTGTACTAACAGTACTGGTCCCATAAATAAGCTGTATGTAAACAAGAAGAATTAGGAAGATAAACCACCATATATTATGGACATGGTTACACAAGAATAAGGGAGAAAAAGTGCTTCCCATAATATAAAGTCAATTAGAAATTTGAAAAGTTGTTGAACCGTCAATAATGTCATAGCAGTAATTCAAGTGGCAAGCATAATTATATGGTATTTACACCTGTATGCTGAAATAACATTAAAAACTTATAAGCGGAACGGTAATTTCCAGAAAGCTGCATATTAAGAAAAATTCTGTCAAATTCCACTCCACATGAGAACATCTCTTGTTCTCAATGCTGGAGGAAGCATTAAGCTAGATTCATGTTAAAAAGAAAAAAATACTACTGTTTCAGCAGCATTTCTGCATTTTAAGGTATATGTGAATTCGTGACTATATGGCAGATGAGGTTGAGCACAGTAGCTCCTATAAAAGCAGATTAATATCTTTCTGTCTTGCTTTAGAATTTCAGTAATTTTAGTGAAAACTAATGAACAATGTTAACACAAATACCCAACTATCCATCTGCCTATCTGTATTGTAGCTATACATTTGACATTTAAAAATACTTCACCAAAACCCCTAAATATTTTGTAAAATTCAATGTTCATATTATTCCTTTCAAATAGGTAAAAATTGTACAGAAATAGTTGGACAGTGCCAGCCATCTACGTGTTTCAATGGCAACTGCGTCAATGTTACTCCAAATACTTTTCTTTGTAACTGTGACAAGGGCTTTACAGGTAAGAAGTACCTTTGTTGCCTGTGGAACAAAAATGGTTTTCTGTGTTATAGTAATGGTATGAACTTTTGCTTTATTAAAATAGTTATTTTAAATTATTTTTGCACAGTTTGTCATGTCCTCAGGTTTTTTTAAGAATAAGTTTTATAAAATAAAGAAAGAAATCAGACTTCCATGTGACTATTCCAAAGCACTCATATATTAAAGTGAAATCATACAAATGATAGAAGCTTTTCATATTTGGTACCTTTCACCTATTGGTGGTATAACAAAGGAAGACTCATAATCACTTTCTCACTATCTCTTAAAAGCAGAGTTTACAAGAATTAGAACTCTTTCTGATTTGATGATTTGGAACGATCATGACATTTGTATTCATAATTTCAGTATACTCTTAATAGATGTGCTAGAAATATAAGATGGAAATAATTCAGAGTTAACAATCTCATGATTTAAGGGTGTGTCATGATTAAAAATAAGGAAATTATTTGGTTTATTTTGATATATTAGACAAATAAGATGTTTTCATGAGAAAAGTTTAATCAAAATGTACCTAAAGCCATCCTATTGTAAACAATTTTGGGGGAGTTAGAAGAGCAGTCAAATTTAAAAACACTATTAATTCTGGGCTTCACAGCAGAAATTGACTGTTGATATAAGAAAAGTAGTGATATTCAGAAAAACATTCTGTAAGAATGAACTAAGTATAAAGCTAGCTCTTGAATATTCAACAACAGCAAAACTTTTCAAAATGTCTCTTTCTTGGAAGTATCAATTATCCCTGACAATCATAGAATATAAACAAATTATTACATTGAGATGAAGAGTTAAAAGAAAAATGAAAGGCATAAGGGAGTTAAAGGCATCCAAGAACCAAACAAGCCAATCTTTATTTTCAAAATGAAAGACTGAAAAGTCTTGTTGATATTTAAGTCTGTATAGAATTATATTTTATAAAAATGGGATAGGCATGCTGAATTTTAAATTCCTAGTAAATGTGTTTGATATTACTCTCCCTTTTCTCCCTCTCTTTCACTGTAGAAGCATCACAGTCAGCATAATTCTGAGAAAATTGAAAAAACCTCCACTTTTTTCCAAAGGAGAAAAGCCCGTTAGTCGAGTTTTCTAGAGCTAGTTTTTCCGCTACTCACTGTCCATATCTTTTTAGAATGCTTACTCTTGTCCTTTCATGCAGATTGTGTGGGCACAGTGCTTCTGAAATTTTCCCTACAAAAATCTTTTTTATTCTTGCAATTTTGACCCGATGAGGGAGAAGAGAGGTGGAGACAGGAGAAGCACCCTTCCAGATACAGTAAACCAAAACCCATCATGACATAAAAACAGTTCAATACTCTGAACTAGTGGATGGCAGCAATCATTGCAACCTTCCCTCAAGTAGCTGTAAAGGACTGAGAAGGAGAAAAAGAGACTATTGAATGTGCACTAGCTGCCTTTTTATTCTCCACCTAGCTAAAAGAAAATAGGGAATCCTTCCTTGTTCCTAAGCATA
The DNA here is from genome assembly GCF_025592945.1 of Manacus candei. NCBI lineage: Eukaryota > Metazoa > Chordata > Aves > Passeriformes > Pipridae > Manacus > Manacus candei. The sequence continues at coordinate 17,275,873 of NW_026138059.1, read as the reverse complement.
AGTATCATAGAAGGAGAAGACAGGTTTACAGGAATTTACCTCATATTTTCTTACTCTGATATAAACTGCCCCAGGTCCTGCTGTAAGAGAAAAGTGTGTAGTATATCAGCACACTTTGCAACAAGACTGGTTGACTAACATACAGTATAATTTTGCAATTATTTTCTAACCAAATGTAGTTGTTTTAAGTTTGCATTTCTTCCTATGATACTGTGTTAAGGTGTTTGCTATCACAAAGGAAATTTCAATAATAGTTACCTAAAAAAACCAGCCTGCATGAAAACAGACATTTTTCTGTTGTTGTTCCATGGTGGCTGTATGATGTTCTCAGAAAAGGTGAGTTGTGTAATTATGAATCTTGTAACTTGACTTGTTATTTTGTCTGAAATTAACAGGAAATTCAAAACATCCTTCTGTTTTGATATTAAACTTTTACACAGAAAACACAAACATAATACTAAGATTGTGCTCATTATGATTAAGATTTTGCAAACTTTGTCATATCTTTTTTCTAAAATGAGATAAGGCCCTGGCAGCAACTATTTCACATGATCTGAATGAAAATATGAATTTTTCTTGTTACTGTAAATTGATGAGAAGCAAATAAAATTATAATAAAATTATTTTACATTTATATTTACAATTATTATTTGCAAGGTTTTATTCAAAATAAGTAAAGGTTTCTGGGCTTAAGTTGTGTTCATAATAATAGAATGGATCTATGGGAGAAGCAGCGTAAATTGTTTATGTCAATTATGTGTTTTTATTATATACTAGTTGCTTCGTTCATTCACTGAGATCTCAAACCTCTTTTTACTCTCTCCTGAAAGCTCATTTTTAACATAACTTAATAGCAAACAGCTAACATTAGGCTTGCCATTATTCTTATGATTGAATACTCCAATTCATACCAGAATTTGCACCCTTAGACTTACTAAGAAATGTTTAAGGGAAGGGAATCTGGGTGAAACAAGGATGAGGTGGGTACAAAGAGGAAGGAGGTATAAAAAAGGCTGGTAGTGTGTGAATAGTTCGCCGTTCAGTACTCTTGTCTGACTGAGACCTGCCATGAATTGCTGTAGTCTATCCATTTCTCCATTCTTTCTGTTAAATATTTCTTAACTCTCTTTCCATACAATCTTGCTCTCTCCCCATCTGTGAGTGTTGTAAGGTCTAGATGAAAGAACTGGAGATACCAAAGTGACTGAATTTGGAGGCTGCAACTGGAGATAGGCCACTGTCCCAATGTCTTTGGTGCCAGCAGCTGGAGTGAATGAGGGTCTCAGCATCAGCAGCTGAAGGAAGACCACAGATCATAGGAACATGTGTCTGCAGTGAGTCAATTTAGTGCCAGTGACTGGCATGAGACCTTGGGTGATGTGGCTCCATGCCTGATGCCAGCTGAAGCGGGTGAGAGTCCCAGCATCAGCAGGGAGAGGGGGAGCAAGAGTGACAGGGCCTGTGTGCCTGGGCATGAGCCACTAGGAAGATCAGAATGTTTATATTTTCCCCTCAGCTTGTGTGTGTGTGTGCCCATGCATAAATGTGCACGTGCACTTCATTAGTAGCCTTTAAGTTGGACTGTCTGATGAGTAGGAGGCCCAGGCTCTGGATATCAATATTAAATGAGCTGAGGTCCCACACTGATATTCAAGGGGTTCACAGATGTGTCTGTACTTTTGAAAGAGAGAGTAAGGAGATGGGTACTTTCACTAGCAAGCTTCAATCCTGATCAATCTGAGAAGAGGACTGGGATTTGGCTGTTTGTGCACGTTTTATATTCAATATGGTATCGTTACGTGTGTGTGCTGTTAAAGGCAATGCTGCATCTGTGGGTAGTCTATTAGCTGGCTGCATTAGTGTCCTCTGCATGTGTGATTCTCTGGCATACATGCTCTTAGCTGCTGTTGAGCCTGCAAACAGGAATGCAACAGCTGCATCCATTGGTCTAGGAGAGAGGGACTCACAGGTCTTTGGGTGCACTGGGCTGGGCTCCTCCGCCAGAGGTGGTATTTTTTATGCCTCTCCTAACAAGAAGGATGTCTCAGAAATTTTGATGGATGTTGTGATCCTCTTCTCTGAAGATGCATAGAAAATTAATGTGACTCATTCACAATCAACAGCAAATAGCAACATCTTAGCTATATCTGTACCGGTACTGCCCAGTGTACGTACTGTAGACAACATTTAATAGATTAAGAGCAGTAGTTTTCCATTTGAGCATGTTTTATTGAATCTGCTCCTTAGGTGGGAGGATGGGACTGATTATTGAGGTTTTTTTCATATATTCCTATAAGGGAGACTTATATTTCTTGCCTTCCCCAATGGTCCAACTGGCCTCTTTACAGACCATAATGAGTTCCCTCCTCACCTGTGCGACAGGAGATACTATAAGAACGAGGTGGTTTTGCTTGGAGCCACTTTGCTAGAAGCTTCCATCATCCAGGTGCTTTAGTTTAAAGTTGTCTGTTCACTTAACCAGTAAATTACACCCAGAGTACTTTGAAAAAGGTCATAATTGTAAAGAGACTTCTCCATATATCTGGAGAGAAGAATTTATTGTTTGTACAATTAGTGTTTTAACAGCCTAATAGTTCAATTTGGATAGTACTAATACTCATAGACCAAGTTAATACCCGAAGGCTTACTAATAAGACCTCTAAAACTATTAGAGAAAAAGCTTTCCTACTATCTATTTTTTACTTTGGTATTATGCTCAGCTTGCCAGTGCACCTCATGGTTCCAAAAAGAACATATAACAACAAGAAGAGGGGTCAACAATTGCAGCAAGTCATCAGCATTCTGAGGTCTTCATTGAGAAGTGTGACATTGATGCTGGAAGTTTCACACCTGTCAGTCAAGGCACCATCTCAGTCCTCTTTTAAATGTTTCTCCAGAGACAAAACTGAAAGAGGGGAGACAGCAGTCAATGGGCCCAAGCATAGGTATTAATACAAACCAGAAAAATTCTGACCTCTTGCACTGTTAAGTCAGTACAAAGGTTAGTCTGAAAAGATATTCCTGCTACAGAATGTGTTTTCGGTGTTTCTCTAGGGGGCAGGGCTGATAGCAACAAGGATGTGCAAATGGGGACTGACTATGTTTTAATAGAACCATTTGTTAAGTATGTCAGTTTCTCAGAGAAAGCTGTGGATTATGGGATTGTGATCCTTAGTTGCAAAAGTATTCTGTGAAATATTCCTTTATCACTAATCATTGTCACTTAAATGAAGAAAGTATGGTCAACCTTTTTTCCCATTTTTATGAATGATACTGAAATGGCCATAGTTCTTTTAGTGTTAAGAAAGAAAATACATATTGTATTTGGAGTTTTAATGCAGATATGATGATTTTTTTAAATCACATAAATTCATGTATATTTCATACTTGTTTCATAGAGTCAAATATCATAGAACCATTAAGATTGGAAAAGGCCTTCAAGATCATCGAGTCCAACCTTTAAATGAACAACACTACATCAAACCACAGCACTAAGTGACATGCCCAGTCATTTCTTTAACATGTCCAGGGATGTTGACTCCACCACCTCCCTGAGCAGCTTGTTCCAATGTTTAACTACCCTTTTGCTACAATCGGCTAAAATATTGCAGAAAGAATTTTTATATTCGAATGTTCCCTTGAGCAAAATTAAAACTCATACAAGTTATCTGCTGATACCAAAACTGTTTTTATTAATTGCTAAGAGATGCAAAGAGAAAGAGGAAAAAAATAAGAAAAGGTTAGAAAATGCTAAGATTACTTTTAAAAGCAGAGAAAAAGATTACCACCGAAAAAACCTACCTTTTCATCTGAGCTGGCCTGTGGAGGAAGGAGGGCAGAGGGAGAGAAGCAGTTTTTGCCCTTTTTTTTTCTGTAGTCTCTGCTGCCTTAGATGTTATCTCTTTAGCTGCAGGGGGTCTTAATTCTTCTGGAATGCAGCCAGGATGTGGCTTCTCGAAGCTAAGAAGCTAACGCTGCTCACACCGGGCGGCCCCAGGCCGTGCGGAGGTCTTGGTATGCACTTCTCAGCCCTCAGAAATATGGTCAGGGTGGAAAAACTCACGTGGGTAGCACGGTGGTTCTCAGTCCACTTCAAGACGGTAGGGGTCCAGTTTCTGGTGACGGTAGGTAGTTTACAGCGGCGGAAGAAAAAAGGTGAGGGCGAGGTAGAGAAGAGATTTTTTGGCTGCTATAGCCAAACTCTTTCTCACTCCTCTTTCCCTGCTCTTCCCAAACTTCTCCTCATCTTTTATAGTGTTTCAAAGGAGGTTGTGTGTGGTTTCTTGGCACGTATCCCTATAAAGATGTTCGCAGAGATATGATAACTATGAACAATACCAGGATCTTTTGGCAGGAAAACTCCAGTGGGAAAATCTTGGTGAGAACTTCTGGTGGAAAACTGACACAGAAGTTTTGGTAGGAAGTTTTTGACAGGCAGAAACAACGACGAAACATAATTTTTGGCATTTGTATGTTATCTGTCTGTTACACCTTTCCAGGAAGAAATTCTTCCTGATCTCCAACATGAATCTCCCCTGGCACAGCTTGAGGCCATTTCCTCTTGTCTTGTCGCTGGTCACCTGGGAGAGGAGGCCAACCCCCACCTTGCTACAGCTTCCTTTCAGGGAGTTGTAGAGAGCGATAAATTCTCCATTGAGCTTCCTTTTCTCCAGGCTAAATAATCCCAACTCCCTCAGCCACTCATCAACTGATTTATCCTGTAGACTCTTCACCAGCCTCATTGGCTTTCTCTGGACATTTTTTGCTGGACATGCTCCAGCACATCAATGTCTTGCAGTGAGTGGCACAGAAATGAACACAGGACTTGATGTGAGGCCTCACCAGTGCTGCGTATGCAGGGGGATGATCACTGGCCCAGTCCCACTGCCCACACTATTTCGCATACAAGCCAGGATGACATCGATTTTCTGGGCCACCTGGGCACACTGCTGACTCATGCTCAGCAGGCTGTCAACCAACATCCCCAGGACCTTTGCTGTCAGGTAGCTTTCCAGCCACTCTTACCCAGCCTGTAGCTCTGCATGGGGTTGTTCTGGCCAAAGTGCAGGACCCAGCACTTGGCCTAATACCATTGATCTCAACCCCGAGAGATAGATGCAGAGTGTCCAGATCCCTTCCTAACCTCCAGCAGATCAACACACCCATCCACTTAGTGTCATCTTACTGTGTCATCTTAGTGAACTTACTGAAGGTGTCCTCAATTCCCTCATCCAGGTCAACAATAAAGATATTAAGCAGGACTGGCCCCTACTGAGCCCCCGGACAACTCCACTAGTGACCGGCTGTCAACTGGATGTGACTCCCTCTTTGGGCCTGGCCCTCCAGCCACTTCTCAACCCAGTAGAGAGTGCACCTGTCCAAGCTGTGATCTGCCAGCTTCTCCAGGAGAATGCTGTGGGAGACAATATGAAAGGCTTTACTGCAGTCCAGGTAGACTACATCCACAGCCTTCCCCTCATCTACTACGCATGTCACCTGATCATAAAAGGAGATCATGTTTGTCAAGCAGGACTTGCCTTTTCTAAACCCTGCTGACTGGGTCTGATCTCTTGTCCTGTACATGCTGTGTGATTGCACTCCAGATAATTTGTCCATAACTTTCCCAGGCACTGAGTAAAGTTTCAAAAGTACTGTAAAATCTGTGGTAACATGTCCACAATAAGAGTTTGCCTCTCTCCAACTATTCAAGTATCGTAAAAGTATTTAATTTTTATTATAAAATACTTTCTGTGAAAGTATCCCAGCTGATTTTTTTTCTTTGCCTTTTCTACAGCTCACTTTTTGCCTACTTTTTGAAAAATTAAAGCAGAAATTTCAGGGTGTATTTGGTCTGGCTGAGCTGGAGTTCATTTCCCCACAGTAGCCCTCACAGTGCTGTGCTTTGCATTGGCAGTTAGAAGGGTGTGATAACACACCAGTGTTTTGGCTACTGCTGAGCACAGCACCAACACTGTAACATTCCTTCCTCAGTTGAGGGCAAGATCCTGGGAGGGGACCCAAGTAGGCCAGCTGACACAAACTGACCAAAGGGATATTCCAGACTGTATGGTCAGCTCAGATACCAAAGCTAAGGCACAGAGCAGGAGGGGGGATGTTCATTGTCTAATGGCTGCCTGCTGAGAAACTGTCATGTCTACCGAAGCCCCGCTTCTTGGGAGTGGCCGACCATTGCTGTTCCTGGGAAGTAGAGAATAAAACCCACTATCCTTTGATTGTGTGCGCACAAGCTTTGCTTTAATTTTTGCTTTAAATAAACTGTCTTATCTCAACCCATGAGTTGTCTTTTTTTTTCCCCACCTTACTCTCTCCCCTGTCCTTCTGGGAAGGGGAGTGATAGAGCAGTTGGGTGGGCACCTGGCATCTAGCCAAGGTCAACCCAGCACATAGGGTTAGAGTTTTAGTCTTCCTCAGCATTCTTTGTTACATCCAACTTCTGTTGTAAACTGCCATTTGGTAGACATTTTGTTCCAGTGTACTTTCAACATGGTCCACAGGCAGTACTTGTCCTCACTTTCTGTGTATCCATGTAAAGCAATTTAATGTCAGATGAAACTGATCTGTTGACCAAGAAACTCAGCCCTTCTTGAGACTACATGCCTGTTCTATGTTAGAGACCATAATATCTATCAGTCACACAGGACCCAGATGTGAAAATAAAATTCACAACCCATCTCCCTGTTCTCTGATCCAGCTACTATACTCGCTTCTTTGGTAATTGTTTTAAATTTCGAACCAGAGAATTCACACTATGTTTGGGTAGGGTACCTTCATTAAGACTGTGTTTTGTAGAGCTTGTGTTTCCAGAGACTGATTCAGGGAACAAATATCCTGAAGACACTAATTCAGCAATGAAGGAATATTCTATTCAGAGAGGAAAGGTAAATGTCCTTAAGTTACTTGATGAGAATATGAGACAGGACTTTTCATATGTCTTTTGAGGCTAAAGCATTTTAGGTAATTGTCACTTGAGTACTAGATAAGTCTAGTACTAGTAATTATTCTTCCAAACACAATACAGATCAATTCGTCTTAGCTAGTAACAAAGATATATACACCAAAAAGTCTTGTCAGAACTACAATAAATGACATGAATTAGGTTGTCTGACCTAGCAGATGCAAGTATTCTCAAATGTACTCTCCTAGCATGATTTCATTACACATTTCAGTAGTCTATTTTTCAAAACTTCCTAAGAATTTGATGACCTTCCTGTGAGTTTTGATAACCTTCCTGCATTGCACAATCTTTTTTCCCTTTTTTAATAGATTTATAATTGAATTATAAATAATTGTCATATTTGTTGAGTATGTCAACTCAGTGTTAACTATACTCAATCAGTATAATTAGCGAATATCTCTCTCATAGCACTTTACAATAGACAAGTGTAATTACTCTGGGAAAAGACCAGGCGTGAATGCTTCTTGTAGTTTACTGTTAATTACTAAATCATAAAATCATATAATTGTTAATGCTGGAAAATATCTTTAAGTTCATCAAGTCCAACCATCAACCCAGAACCACCATCATGTTCATCATTGAGCCGTGTCCTCAAACGCAATATCCACACAATTTTTGAACACTTTCAGGGATGGTGACTCCACAGTTTCCCTGGGCTGTCTGCTCCAATGTTTTATAACCTTTTACATGAAAAAAAAATCCAAATATCTAACCTAAACCTCCCATGGGGCAACTTCAAATAGAGTAGCTTGAAATGTTGAGCACTTCAGTGATCCTTTAAAGGAGTTAGATAACTTGCACTTGAGTTTCCCTGTTATTAACATCAGGCCAAGGCAAATTCCAGTGACCTTTCCTAAGGTTAAATGTAAATCAAGACCTAGGAGAGTACATTGTACATTTCACTGACAATCTAATCCAATATGCCAACTAGTAAGTCTTTTAAAAAAATAATTTTAACAAATTATTAAAAATATTACAGAAGATTACTATGAGATAAATAACAATACTTATTTCTAGAGTAAAAACTGGAAACTGCACTATTGCAAGAGAAGTAAGACTGTCAGATCTAAAATAAATTGGAAATACACAGGAATGTGCAAACATTTGTGGGTGCTATACAGACTTTAGTATATTGGTTATAAAATGTTTTGAGGATGTATACTTGAGCTGTGATGAAGTGAACAGTTTGACTGATGAAATGCAGGGCAGAATACTAAAAGATTACTCAATTCAGGAAATGATTTTCTTCCTTGTCTCTTCAGATTTGCGAAAGGATCTTGTTTGTCAATATAGACACGAGTGTCATCTTAAAAATTTGGATGAAAAAAGCTGATTTATCACTTTCAGCTTGTATTTAATTATCTGGGCTTGTAAAAACATTTTTAACGTGACATGATTTGAAACTATTTTCTATGTGCTCCCTTAAAAAAACCAAAATCAAACCCAAGCCAAAAAAATACCCAAAAAGAGAAAAACCAAACCAACCGAACAAAATAAATTAATAGATGCTTTATTTTAAAGAAAAATAAAGTTATAAAGTCATCATTTTATTACTGTCTCAAAATTCATTTCAAGCTGAGATCCAATCATATGCAGTCTATATGTTAGTGTGTATAGAACATATCAGACTGTATCAGATACATTTTATAAAGGTAGGTATAAGATCGACCATACTATTTTATAATTGATTTGACTGTTTAGTTCAGAAAAAAGTGAATTCTGTTATATAAATACATATATATATATATATATATATATATATATATAATGTTGGGGTTTTTTCTTTTCTGCAAATGAATCAGTTTCCAACGTATTCTTCTTCAGGGAAATGAATTTTTTCCTTACAAGATTATTAGTATCATATTTTTCAATGAATTTATAACTGAATAATTTTTTATTATTTCTATTAAATCTTTTTTTCATAAGTTATTGTGTGATCTTGGTAGTTGAAGAAGCAATGTAATTCTCACCAAATCTTAACCATATTAAATAACTTAAGCAATCATACTATACACATTAAATGAATGAATTTGTTTTGAGGTTACAGACATTTCACTATATTAAGTAATACAATTCTTTATTCTAATGCATGAACTCCCTTTGTTTCCTTACTACATTGCCATCCTATGCAGAAATGAGATGATAGAACATAGCATCTATATCAGACTAATTCCTTCCCATCTCCTTACAGACAGAATGTCTCTTCACTTTTTGGATACCTGTTCTTCCTTAGATATTCACTAGTAATTCTTAAATTGCTATTACTGTAATTTCTTTTTTTATTTTTTTATTTTACGGTTTTTCAAGGAAAAGAAAATAATACCTGCACAAGGTCTTGCAAAAGGCAGTGAGAAAAGATGTATTATATTTATAGATGTCATCAGCTAATACATACTGATAAAAGTAAACATGAAATTAGAAATAATCTATAGAAGATATTAAAGAGAATAGTAACAGCAACTCAGTCTCCTTGTTGCTTTCAGATCCTTAACACAGCTGTTCATAGCAATTTTCTCTTTACAAATCTGTCTGCTCATTTTAATCTGAATGCAACTGTAGTTCACTATAGGTTTAAAACAATAATTGTAGGATACAATTATTAAGAAGGCATTAAGAATATAAGTTTCTGTTGAAAGAAGCTTGGAGATCAGTACAGAGTTGGGTTCTTTAGGGTGGAGGTAGCTTTTCTGCCTGCAATTTCTTCAAGTATTTCACATAACTGTTCTGAATAGAAAGAAAAATGAACCCAATATTGTATAGTCTAGGGTCTACAGTAGTGTTTATTTAAGTAATATAAACATAACACTGTGACAATGAGTTTAGTAACAGAAGCTCTAAGGTAAAGTCAGTGTGCCTAAACCTAGAAAAACCCTAGGAGAACACAGATGCAAGTCATATCCGAGGGCCATAATACTTCAGTCTTACACAGCAAGGAAGGATGAACCAAGTGGAATTTGGCATTTGAAAAACATAGATGGGTGTCAGGATTGAAAAGCAAGACACACTGACTCTTGTCTGTACTTGATGGAATAACAGGCTAAAAATGCTTATGACTTAGTAAGTATCATAAGGCAACTGATAGTCTTATATTGATAGCTAAGTACATTTGACAAGATTTCTACCTTTTCCTGAAATTAAGTCCAAAAGAGTAGATGGGCTCATTAATGTAATATTTGCTGACCCACAGGACCTAGCACTTAAATTGCACTGATGCACATGTCTCGATGAAATGACCGTGACCCCACTGTACAGAAGCTATTACAACTCAACAGCCTTTTGATATTTCAGGAAGACATAATAATGCCTGGACAAGCCAAGCCCACTTGTTATCAGCCGGAGATATTACAAGGGCACACTATCCTATGGTTAGTAAGAGCAAGAGCCACTTTCGCCCAAAATAATTATGAGATAGACAAATAGTGTCCATACCTTCAAAGTAGTCAAAGCATATGCCTTGAGAATGGACATGGTTTTATACAGTCATGGGATGAGTAATCTACTATGAATGACACACGACACAGATGTTATAAAAGGAACTAGCATTTATGAACATACCATATAGAAACTTTTTTTATACTCCATAGATCTGTGAAATAAAGTTCTGTAGATATGTCTTGAGCTATATAAGATGAAGGAAAAGTGGGAAAGAAAGGAAAGAAGGAAAGGAGGGAGAGAAAGGAGGGGAGAAGGAAGAGAAAGGAAAGAAATATGGAAAATGAAGGAGGAAGGAAAAGGAAGGAGATATGATAGAAAGGAAGACAGAGATGGAGGGAGGGAGAAAGGAAGGAAGGTTGCAAAGATCAGGCAATTTCTCAGAGACCTCACTATAACTTCAAATCTGACTGCAAGCTGTTGGTACCCACCTGCTCACCAGATCATTATATTGTTCACTTTGTCATGCTGTAACATCTCAAGATTTGTATAATAAGTTACCTTTTTCCATCTTCCATACTGCTGGGAAGAAGTTCTGTTCCTAAATAACCCACAATTCTAGTCACAAAAGTGGTTGAAGAATCTCAGTGCAAGTATCAACTAGTGATGACTACAGTATCGTAGTTTCATTAATTATGACTTCAGAGAATTATATATCTTATTACTCAATTCCCCATCTTTATATTCCACTTGTGAATTACGCAGTAGCAAGTGCATTCAAGTGCGCAAAAGGTCTCTTTTTTATGGAAAAGATAAAATAGATTTAATGTACTTAATAGGGTCAGGCGCATTTGCTGGTTTGTGCTTTAAATAGTCTAAAAATATCATGTAAGTTTTCTTTGGTCGTTTTTTGCATCCTGATAGTTCCAATATTTTTGTCTTTTCCAACTTAGAAAATAAATCAGCTATACTAAAAGAACTATTTCATTTGACATTGATGTGCTTTGGACTAAACAAAATATTTAAATTATATTTTTCCACGAATGATTGCAAATACTTTTATTCTTGGTAATTAAAAGATGTGCTTGTTGATAAAGGCCTTACTATATATAATATTACCATGAGTCCTCAAAAGCAAGAAGTGGAAGTACATGGTTAATATCTTAATATTCTTGATGACTATACAAGTAACACTTATAAAAACAGTCTTCTAGAAAGTAGACCTTAAAGAAATCTTCTTATGTTTATGTACTAAATCTGGACTTCAGAAAATAACAGGATCTGTAACGTGCTAAAATTCATAGCAGGATGTAAAAGGTGCAAATGAAACTGATTGATATTTCTGGTGTAGGCATAATTAATTACCTTTTTTTATTATTGTTCCTAACAGGAACAGGATCCAGGAAATAACATTTGTAAACCTTTTAAAGCTAGAAGTGCAGGTGATGCAATTATAGCTTTTAATAGAGATAAATTCAAAGACGTTAGGCTATCAGAGACCATCCAAAGCAGGGCCACGAGGATGATGAAGAATCTGCAGGGAAAGCCTTATGAGGAGTGGCTGAGGTCACTTGGGCTGTTCAGCCTGGAGAAGAGGAGACTGAGGGTAGACCTCATTGCAGTTACAACCTCCTCATGAGGGGAAGAGGAGGGGCAGGCACTGATCTCTGAGGTGACCAGTGACTGGACTCAAGGGAAGAGCATGAAGTTGTTTAGGTTGAATATTAGAAAAAGGTTCTTCACCCAGAGGATGGTTGAGCACTGTAACAAGCTCCCTAGGGAAGTGTTCACAGCATCAAGCCTGAGTTCAAGAAGCATTTGGACAATTCTCTCTGGCACATGGTGTGACTCTTGGGGGTGGCCTGCACAGGGCCAGGAGTTGGACTCGATGATCCTGATTGGTCCCTTCTAATTCAGCATATTCTATCATTCTATGAATCTCATTTAACTAGGAGAAAACATTTTCTTTACAAAGAACTTTCATACATGCAAAAGAAGGGGCTGTTACTTGATACCATCATTATTTAAAAGAATGTGAAATTATATAAAACCAAAAAAGGCTGAGATACACAAAAGTAATCTAGACTCCACTTCCTTTTTCAGGGGGTTTAGCCATATTTATCATCATATGGGGTATCTGTTGCAAGCTGCTGGCAGGGTGAGTTGCCCTGCGCGGGACACAGTCGGTTCCAGCCAGCTCCAACTCACCCACTGCAGGGCAGGGCGGAGCCCACAGCCAAGGCTGCACAGGCATAGTGGAATCAAGGGTAAATATGTGTGAGAAAAAGCCCAGTGAATGCCAAAGTAATAAAGGACAGAGCAGAAATTCCCCTGCAGTTGGCAGTGAAGACTCTAGTGGAGCAGGTATTTCCCTGCACGGTGTATAACAGCCTGGAGTGGAGTGAGTCCTGGGAAAGCAGGGAAGAAAGGGGTTATTTTAACATTCGTCTTTGTTTCTCACCACCTAAATCTATTTTGACTAACAATAAATTCAACTAATTTTGCTCTTAGAAGTCTTCAACCTAAATGATTGTATGATTCTATGAATTTTTCCCAAGTTGAGTCTCGTTTGTCCACATCAGTAGCTGATAAGCAGCTTATCTGTCCTTATCTCAACCTACAGGTTCTCATTCCTGTTGTTCTTCCTATTTTCTGTCCCTCTACTGTGGAGGAAGGTCAGTGAGAAAGCAATAGTTTGGGCATTTGCCCTTGGCTAAGTTTAAATCACCACAATCATTCATACCACTATTTTTCTTACATGGTTTAAAAAAGATCATCAAAGATCAAGATGTCATAATCTCCCACATCATTCTGTTGTATCCACATCATTAAGACTTTTCTTAATAACTTCAACCTTTTTTCCAAAGTTATGTTTAGTGCTACAACTTGAGCATAGCAAACAGAACTGCCATCCCTATTTGCAAATCTTTGATGTACCTAAAGAGGGTTATAGCTCTATTCAGTCATCTTTTTAGTCTAGACTATCCCAAATATGTTAATCTATTTGCTATTTTCTAGGTGGTTTGTTCCAGACTTTCTTGGGGGCCTTACAGTAAACTGACTCATCTATAATTCTTTGTTTTCTCTTTCGTTTTCTTTCCTTTCTGAAGTTAGGCATTGTACTTAAATCTATTATTTCAGTGAAATGAGCTCCTATGCTAAGTAGGGACCTGAATACAGTTACATGTTTTTTGCAAAAGTGTGTGTTTGCTACAGTATAACAGAAATCACTTAAATATTATTTCAAATTAAAAACCAAGATCAATCATATAAAAAATTTCAATGTTTCCTTGTTCTGTCAGGAATGAAGGCAAAAAAACATAAAGACTACCTCTGAATAAAATATAGTTTCCTTCTAATACTCCAAGGAGTTATCTGTATCTTTTGCACTGTGATGACAACAGTAGTCAGAAGGGCACTGAGTACAAGTGTATTAATATTTCTGGTATACTGAGAGAAGACAATGACAGATGAAAAAATCCCCAGATGCTTGTACTTCATTTGAAGAAGATAAAATTAGCTGCATGATTTTGAGTCTACTTCACTCAAATGTTCTGTCTAATTTAAACAGACAGCATTAAAAATGGGTAATAAGATCAATGAGTCAAAAAAGCTTCAGAACAAATACTAAATAATTTTTTTTAATGATAATAGAACAATACTTAGATATGTAGTAATACATTGTAGGATACCAGAGTGATCAGCTCTGCATACCCAGTTCTGAAGCACGGCATCCGAAGAATCAGTTTTTTTCATGCAGTTTTATAAACACTATAAAGACATTTCCAGACATGCTATGGGTTATGGACATTTTCCTGATCTTGTTAAACAATATTATATCAATCATTGGCCATTGGTGTCCATGTCTGACATGTTTCTGCTTTGAACTGTTAGGAACCCCTGCCCCAGTCTTGTGATTATGCACTTTTATATACCTGTCTAGTCTGCAATAGCTCACAATGAAAAACAATGGTGTTTAAAAGCATATCACTGTACATATATAATTTTCCCAACTATTTACTATTAATATCTGAGTAACTACTGCAATTTTTGTTATGGTTTTAAATATGATTCCTTTCAAATTGTAGCAAAATCATAACATAAAGTCAGTGGAGACATACATTTTGATCTTACTTGGTTTGCTGTAGAATTACCTGTCTCCACTGACAACAAAGATATCACAGAAAGCAAGATACTAACTTGCATGTTAATACTTCAAATCTGATGGAGAATTTTTATGGATTTCATTATATCAGCAGGAAAAGGGGATTATTCAAAAGGTATAAACAAATGGGGAAATAGGGAATGAGAAAATGTTTGGACATAAATTCTAGTTGTTAGCTTTAGTTCACAGAATATCACAGGATATGCTGAGTTAGAAGGGACTCCATAAGTATCGTCGAGTCCAACTCCTGGCCCTGCACAGAAACACCCCCAAGTGTCACACCCTGTGCCAGAGAGAATTGTCCAAATGCTTCTTGAACTCCGTCAGGCTTGGTGCTGTGAACACTTCCCTGGGGAGCCTGTTACAGTGCTCAACCACCCTCTGGGTGAAGAACCTTTTCCTAATATCCAACCTAAACCTCCCTGACACAACTTCAGGCCATTCCCTCGTGTCCTGTCACTGGTCACCTCAGAGAAAAGATCAGTGCCTGCCCCTCCTCTTCCCCTCATGAGGAGGTTGTAACTGCAATGAGGTCTACCCTCAGTCTCCTCTTCTCCAGGCTGAACAGCCCAAGTGACCTCAGCCACTCCTCATATGGCTTCCCCTCAAGGCCCTTCACCATCTTCACTGCCCTATCTTTCCTATGTTGCAGTGTTGATTGCCCAGTCCTATAATTTGTTGAGGTCTCTCTGCAGAGCCTTCCTGCCTTCGAGGGAGTCAAGAGCTCCTGCAAGTTTAGTATCATCTACCAACTTTCTTACTATCCCTTCCAGTCCTGCTTCCAAGTCATTTGTGAAGATGTTGAAGAGCACAGAGCCTAAGATGGAGCTTTCAGGAACCCCACTAGTGACAGGTCACCAATCTAGTGTTACCCCTTTCACTATAACTCTTTGTGTTCTGCCCATGAGCCAATTGCTCACCCACCCACCATATGATGCTTATCCAGCTGTGTGCTGGACATTTTGTCCAGAAGGATCCTGTGAGAGACAGTGTCGAGAGCTTCACTGAAATCCAAAAGGATTACTGTTACGACTCGCCCCAGAAAAAGGGAGGGGAGTAACCCAGGTTTTTATCAATAATTCCCTTGGGGTGGATTAGAATGAAACGACACTGAATAACCGGTGTCTGAAAACATATACTGGTAAGGTTTATTTTAAGAATTCTGTATCAACAGGCATGCTAGCATTTCTGTGTTGTCATATAACAATGTGGCATAGAGGTAGGAAATGCATAGGGGACAATTTTTCATCAACAGGTATGCTAGAATTTTAGGTGCTGTCGTATAACAATGTGACATAGAGATAACGTTTTGGGGGGGAGAAAATGCATAGGGGAGAGAAAAGCAGTATAAGAGTAAGGGAAAGAAAAGTTGAGAGTGGACAGATGTCCATTGTCACCGCCCATGGGGTCCAGAGATGAAACTTGGTAGTTGCAGCTTCCATGTCTGTCAGTTGAAGTGGTGGCCTTGATCCGCCGGAGGTGAAGGAGGGAAGCCCCCACACTCCAAGAAATTATGAGTTATTATATCCATAGTCAGTGTCACGGGCCATGCCTCAAGCCTCCAGTCTCTCCCTGGGCCCTGCACAAGAGCTGCTGTGTCTGGCCTGGTTCCCGCCCTTTTCCCGACTGCCGGGGGGATGGGCTCCTATGGGCCATCAGAGGTCCTGCCCCTTCAATTGCCCATCAAAGGTCAAAAGCCTGTAAGCTCAGCTCTTGCCTTTTCAGGGCTTCACACCTTCAGCACTGGAGGGAGGGAGGAGCCGGACTGCTCATCAGAGGTATAATGCAAGTCAAAAGCCTGCAAAAGTCTCCTAGAATGCATAAATCATCAAACATTTCAGTCTCTGACAATTACATCAACTGGCTTGATGTAACTGGGTTACCTTGTCATCAAAGGAAACCAGGTTTGATAAGCAGAACTTTCTGCTCCTGAAGCCGTGCTGGCTGTGACCAATGACTGCATTGTCTTTCAGGTGGTTTTCAATACTTCCAGAATAATCTTCTTCACAATTCTACTAGGCACTAAAGTGAGACTGAGAGACCTGTGGTTTCCAGGGTCCTTCTTGCCCTTCTTGAAAATCAGGACAGTGTTCACCAGCTTCCAGTCAGCTGGGACATCTCCAGGTTCCCAAGACCACTTTAAAGTCATTCAGAGGGGTTTTGTGATGAAATCAGCCAGCTCTTTGAGGATTCTTGGTTGAATCCCATCAGGCCCCACAGATTTGTCAGGATCCAGCTGGAGCAGCAGATCCTGCAGAATTTCAGGGTTGACTGGGAGTTAATCATTCTCACAGTTGTGGTCCTCCAGCTCAGGGCACTGAGACCCCCTTGGTCTGTCATCCATGTTGAAGACAGAGGCAAAGAAATCATTAAACACCTCTACCTTGTCTCTATCCCTGATTGTGAGGTGACCATCCTCATCCTGTAATGGACTGATGACATTTCTATACTGACTATGCCATTAATATATTTGAAAGAAACTCTTTTATTGTCCCCCACATTTCTAGCCAGTTTCAAATCCTATTGAGAACCCTACTCAGCCAAATTAGCCTTCTGCCTCTCCTGCTTGACTTCCGACATCTGGGAATTGTCTGCTCCTGCACCCTTAGGAGGTGATGTTTGAAAAGTGACCAGCATTGATGGACTCCAGTACCTGCAAAAATGTTTTCCCAGGGGTCCTTAGTTACTAATTCCCTGAGCAGCCTGAAGTCTGCTTTCCTCATGTCTAGAGTTGAGTTTGTGCTTGCACTTTTCCTCCTGTCAACTGAGATTTTAAACTCAATCAGTTTTTGTTGCTGTGGCCAAGATAGCCACCAACCTCCACTTCACTCATAAGATTCCTTCTGTTGACAAGCAGTAGATCAAGGAGGGCACCTTTCAAAGTTGACTACATTAGGACCTATTCCCTAAAGTCATCATCCAGGTTTCTTAGGAATCTTCCTGCCTGGGTTGTACCAGTGGTATGATGCTCCATGCATTCCAAACCTTCTATTACATACAGTGCCCCTCATCCACATCTTCTGCCCTGCCTATCCCTCCTGAAGAGCCTGTAACTGTCCAACAGGGCACTCCCATCACAGGTCTCATCCCACCAGGTTTCACTTATGCCAGTGATGTCAAATCTCTGGGACTGGGCCAAAGTTCACTGTTTCAACATCTGCTAGATGCTTCATGAAAGGAAATATCATCAATAGTATATATTTATGAAGTAGCTAGTACTGTAAAAGATTTTTTGAGGGAAAGTTACTGATGATGCTGATTCTCTTACAGCTGCAAAGCACACTACTGTATAACCTTTATTTAATAATATATATATATGAAATATGACAAGAAGCAGGAAACAGCAAGAGCATTCCCACTTCCTTCCATAGAACCAGAACCATGTATTGTCTTATCTTTATAGACCTGTACTGATAGATTATCCAGATTCAGTTTCACATAACTATAATCAGTGAAGAACTTGAAGGATTTAGAGCCAAGATTTAACAGCAACTTTTTGTATAACTTAAGAAGAGATGGTCAGACCACAAAAAATATATCTTCTCCAAAGATCTTATGACTGAAAAGAGGACATAGTGGAGGAAAGTCAGAAAAAGAAAAAACAAGAAAAAGAGATATGTGAGATATGTTTCCATAAAACTGAGTAGAACATTTATGAAACTTCATGGAAGATAGGCTCAGAAAGTGGTATCAGCTAAGAAACTGAGTAAAAATGAGGAATCAAAGACATTTTAAATTTTGTAATAAGTATTCAAAGAAAAAAATTAAAACAAAAGAAGATATAAAATAATGAAAAATAAGAGGAATGGTAGTGGTTGACATAAAAACAAAGCCACTCTTTGTAAAAAGCCAAAAATGAGTTTGAGGAATACCCGTTATGTTTGGAAATCTAGGGCTGTCAACGAGGCTGATGAATGAAAGGTTGCTGAAACGTGACATTCTTTGTTAACCATAAACCATGGCAAGTGCCAAGAACACAAGAGCTCTACCCCAGCACAGTGCTGGGCCTGAAATGGGAGATATGCCAAACGCTCCATTATGTCCATAAAACATATCACTATTTATTGTTATGGAAGTGATTGGATAGTGGGGTGATGGATGAATAGACAGATAGGTAGATAATACAACAAATAGAGATTGCTTATGGTTTGACTGTCATTATTCATATTTACCAACCACAATTGTATTGGTGAAGACGAATCATACATTGCAATTTATTGGGTTAATACTGATGAAAACATAGAGATGTAATATTTCTTTTTGGTTCTGCCTGTGAAGCCATTTCACTTATAGAGTTATAAATTACACTTACTGAGAGATGAAAAAACCCACAAGGTGATATGAAAACTTAGACTGCATACTGAAGTCTTACAAACTCTGACAAAACAAATATTAAAAATAATAGTAATTCTAGAAAGAAGACAAATACTCTAGGAAATAATGAAAGTGACACAGTCAATAAAGTTACTGCCACTCTGAACACCAGACTGTTTAAAATTCTCAATATTAAACAAGTAACAAATTTTTAAAATAAAAATAGTTTGAAATCATATATCCAGTTTATGAGCAAAAATAAAAGGCAACTGTTACTGGTTCACAGTGATGTGATAACATTGACTTATGAAATCCATACAGAGAAGGAAAAAAAAAAAAAAGAATATGACAGAATACCATGAAATCAAAAAAAGTAGAAGATATCACTCTTACAATAATTCTAACTGTAATTCCAGTCATTATTGTACTAAGGATTGTGCAAGCAAAAATATATCTTCTCCAAAGATCTTATGACTGAAATAATATGTCAGCTGAATTCTAGAAAACCATGTCTGAATCTCCAAAGTCACACACCAGGACACTGTAAAGACAAAAATACAGCTCAGGTGCTTTACACAAATCCCTGCTTATGTACCAGACAACAGTAACCACAGTGGAATTTTGTGTGCATAAATGACTTGCATGATGTGTATCACATTGATGTATCCTAGAATAACATGCAGAATATAGTAACAAAAAATAATCAAACCCAGGAAGTTTTTTGATAGGACTACAATAGCAACAAAAAAAAAGGCACAACAATAGAAATCGAAGTACCTTACTGCCTATTGTTCATAAAAATGAGTGTTACAATATTGACCTATTCTATATTCACAATGATTTTACTGCATCTTCTCATAGGAAATGTATAATTTTCACCTTGCTTAATATTACAAACTTCTAAATATACCAGTTAGGACTCTCTGTCAGTTAAATGGAGAATTAGAAAAGTTTTACAGGAAGAAAGAATTGTGCCTTGCAGAATATACCACCTAAGGAGTCTTTCTGCTGTGCCTTTTGCAACCGGACGTGCCTGTCTCGTATTGGCCTTTTTAGCCACCAACGCACTTGTAACAAACGTGGGTAGAGCCCTTCCCAAATCTTCGTTCACGAAGCCCAGCCATCACAGGAAGATCTGGGTGACCTGGAAGACTGGAGTAATAAAAGTGTTAAATGTTGTACTGGTAAAGAGTTAAAAAAAAAATCTCTTAAACCCATAAATAAATAGATGGAGTGGAAAACCTATGCATTTTGTCTGATCCCAAAGAAACTCCTGGAGAGCTACCAGTATAGTGCTATCACGAAAGAGACATTTACAGTTTTGTGACATTTTACTCAAGTTATATATATACTGACTTATGCAGGTATTCACAACTTTACAAAATACATTAGTGAAGTAAGAAACTCAGTGGACATATATTCTGTAAAATTCTGCCTATTCTCATGCAGGAAAAATGAAGTTAGGCACAAAGGAGTGCAGACTACATGAACTTATTTGGTAGTCTAGCAAAATACAGTGTGAGAAGAAATACAATATTTTCAAAGTGGAGTTTGAAAGACTCCTATAATAGGGCTACTGTGAATGTCCTGTAGAACCAAGAATTTAGCTTGCAAAATAAACAACCTGACTAATTGTAAAATTAATTGCAGAATGGTTTAGGTAGAAAGTGACCTCTGGAAGTTATGAGGTCAAAAGCCCCTGCTCAAGCAGGGACACCTAGTGTCAGCTTTCCAGGACCATGTCCAAATTGCTTTTGAATATTTCCAAGGATGGAGACTTTGCAAATTCTCCAGGCAACTTGTATCAGTGCTATTATCCTCACAGTGTAAAAGTTTTCCCTGATATTCAGTCAGAACTGCCATGGTCCGAGGGGGGATGGGGCTGTGACACAGCACGGACGAGTTCGGAGTCGAGGTAGAGGTGCAAATGGAATACTTTACTGAGGTGTGCCTGGGGTTTTATGAGTTCAGGCGGGGAAAGGGCTAGAACGTGGGGTGGAGCATGAGACAGACAAACGGGGGAACAAATCGGAGTAGGGACACAGGCAAAGGGGGAGGAACGTGGGAGGAACCTGGGAAGGAAAGGGTGAATGGTGGCTGTCTCCTCTCTGCAGCTTCTTCAGCCTATCAGAGAGGGGAACGGGGAAGCAGGGAGCAGGCAAAGCTCATGGCAAGCCCGGGCGTGCCCAGGTTGTGCACTGTGTAGTGTGGGCACAATGTGATACACATATCTGAAACCACATAAAAGCGGTAAAGTCCATATAATAAAGTCCTGTCAATTGCTGTATGTCTTTCTCCACGCCTGGAACCCCTCCCATCCTGAATCTTGCTCCTTCACACCGAACCTCCTTTGTTTCAGTTTGTGCCCATTGCCTCTGGTCCTGTCACCAGGCACAGTGGATAGCTCTGTCTTTACATCCTCTTTTCAGGTATTTATACTTATTGATGAAATCTCCCTAAGACTTCTCTATTCTAGGTTCAGCTTTCTCAGCCTTTCCTCACAGGAGAGGTTCTCCAGAGTGTCAATTATTTTACTGATGCTTTACTGGACTCTCTCCAGTGTATCCATGTCTCTCTTATACTGGATAGCCCAGAACTGGGCACAGTTCTCCAGGTGTGGCCTCAGTACTAGTACTAGTAGAGGGGAAGGATCATTTCCCTCAATCTGCTGACAACGCTCAAATGAATATAGCCCAGCATAACATTAGCCTTTGTGGTTGTCGTGGTTTGAGAGCTGATAAGAGTGATATGGTTTGAAGCTGGCTCCCTGCCAAGTCTCCAAACCTTACCAGTGGTAAAAGGTATATTGTTGGTGCATGTTCAACTTGATGTCCACCAGAAACCCCAGGTTCTTTACTGCAAAATTGCTTTCCAGTTGGTGCATGGGGCTATTTCTCCCCAGGTGCAGGATTTGTCACTTCCCCTTGTTTAACTTCATGAGGTTCGTGTCAGCCCATTTCTCAAGCCTGTCAGCAGGTCCCTCTGTGGCAGCACAACCCCATGGTGTATTAGCTACTCCTCCCATTTTTGTGTCTTCTGCAAACTTGCTGAGGGTGTACTCTGCCCCATCAGTCAGATCATTAATAAAGAAGTTAAAAAGGACTGGATCCACTATTGATCCCTGGGATACACCATTGGTTACTGGCCTTCAAGCTGATTCATGTCTCTTATCATCTTCCTCTGGGCTTGGCCATTCATCCAGCTTTCAGTTCACCTCACTGTCTACTCATCCAGCCCGTACATCATCAGTTTTTTGGGTAAAACTTACCATGAGGTAAGTTGTCTCTTTAAAATCCTTTACACCAAACTATGTGTTTTTTGTGCAATAGAAAATAACATAGTGGTCACATAGAGAATAACAAGGTAAATATTTCCTAATGTGAACGTGTTATTTCATTTGTTTTCAAGCCCACAAATTGGTTCTGTGCTGTTTTTCTTCACATAGTAGATCAGTCTTAAAAAGCCAACTTTAAATCACATCATCAACATCTGGGTGGAAATGGTAGTAATTATATTTGCTTAGCTAATTTAATTACACCATATAGGTTACTAGGCTTTTCCAGAAGAATTAAAAAAATGCATCTCTAAAATAAAAACGGGATGAGTCCACAAACTCTTTGTTGCACAAAAATTGGCTTTTTTGGTCTATATGTCACCATCACTCCTGTAAATCCATACATTTTACTAATTTTGACCAAATAAGCCTTTTACTTTCTCAATCCCCCTTCACCCTCCTGTTCCACGCCTCTGCAGTGTCAGATTTCCATCAGAATAGCCCAAATATCAAACTGTTTCCTGTGTTTCCTGAAATGTTTTTATAGAGCCATTACTAACTCAATACAGAAAGATTCAGTTTTATGGCTTCTTCATGAAAAATTAATCTCATATTTTGAAACCATTCATAATTTGTAGTCACTATAAGTGACTATTTTGTAGTCATTTAGTAAGATAAATACCATAAAAATATTTTATACTTTTCACTGTAGTCCCTTTGAACAGTGTCTTTTATCCACACAGTTTGAATCAGTTTTTGCTTGAAGGTCTTGGCAATGTCAACACACATTCTCTGACACACAAGTTACCCTTAGCCTTTAGCTTTACATATTATGGTGGTACTGCTGCCACTCCACTAAAGATTTATCGGAGCATGTCCATGTAATGTTTCATCAGCCTTCTTTTCAGCCATTTATATATGTGTTATCTGGCCAGTGAAATAGGTTGGAGCAATCTATTATGTGGCATAGAGACACCTGGACCAGCATATTTGTGCTTAAAGAAGCATCCAGCTGTGCTGCTGATCTCAGTAGTCAAAACTATATTCTGTCACTTTATATCAGTAAAATAATTCATACAGACTCATATAGAAAGCATTGAGATGCTTATTCTGATGACTGCATATTACATAAAACCGGTTTCAAATCGAATAGAGCACACTTGCATTCAAAATAGTTTTTCTTTTCTCTTTAATACACAAATGAGTTTTTAATGTCCCAAAAACAGAATTATTCTGTTTGTCATTCATGTAAATTTTGTCGGTTATGTTGTCAACCTAGCTAAACTCTAACCCACATTTTTCAGTTATTCAGTGGCAATGCACAGATCTGACTTTTCAGCATCTTCTAGTTCTTCGGTGCTGTGAAGATGGATGAGGACCTTAATTTCCTTGATGTTGATGTGCAGGCTTAATCACTTGTTCTTTTGATCAAAAGAGTTGATGATATATGGCACACATCCTAATATATACATAATGATTGGCAAAGAACAGGCTACAGCACAGCAATTATACAAATTTTGATTTAGCACAAAATCTCATATAAGTGCTGACAAATACAGATTCCTTTATGCAAACTAAGTACAACCTACAGGTTATACTATCAAACAAATTATTACAGTGTAACTTTTTTATCACTGAAAGACCTAAACAGTCTACTTTAAACAAGGACCTGCGCCTCACTCTTTATGAAATAAAAGAAATATATTTGAAAACTTGCCTACAAAATGAATTTTTTCCTAAAGCCTTCAGAGAATCTGACAGCTGATAGTACTGAAGGGTTTGGATCAACTGCATAACATTTCTGTTAAATTTCTCTTGTTGTACAAATCATATCAGCTTGATCAGTGTTGTGGTTTAACCCCAGTAGGCAGGAAAGCACTACCAGCCTTGTTCACTCCCCACCAGCAGGATGGGGAAGAGAATCAAAAGGGTAAAAGTGAGAAACCTCATGGGTTGAGATAAAGACAGTTTAATATGTAAAGGTAAAGCTGTGCACACAAGCAAAGCAAAACAAGGAATTCATTCACCACTTCTCATGGGCAGGCAGGTGTTCAGCCATCCCCAGGAAAGCAAGGCCCCATCACACATAATGTTTACTTGTTAAGACAAACACCATCACTCCAAACATCCTCATCTTCCTCCTTCTCAGTTTTTTGTTGCTGAGCGTGACGCCATATGGTATGGAGTATCACTTTGGTCAATTCAACTCAGCTGTTCTCGCGGTGTCCCCTCCCAACTCCTTTTGCACACCCAGCCTCCTCGTTGGTGGGATGGGACGAGGAGCAGAAAAGGTTTTGATGCTCTGTGTAAGCAAAATCATGCCTGATTATCAGAACTCTTTTCATCACAAATCCAAAACACAATGCCATACTAACTACTATGAATAAAATTAACTTGATTCCAGACCAAACCAGTAAAATCAGAAACTGAACAGATTAGTGAGAAGTTTATTAGGATCAGCACTGTCAAACATAATTCTCCTTGTAATGTTTTTATCACCGAGAGAATCAATATGATCATTTCAATGCCTACAAAGTAATTTTTCTATTTGAAGATATAAATATTTTCCTTATATGAACTTTGTCAATAGCAGTCTTTCTGAGTCATTAACATCTCCTATATTTCTCTATTTTGGTGGGAATGCCGCAAGTTTCTGTTGAATAACTCCATTGCAGCTGTTCAGTCGCTCTAACCGTATCACAAAGGTGGTACTGCTGCTATCTGCTTCTTGATGGGTGGCTTAAGTTTCATTTAGCATTTTGTCAGAAATGATAGATGAGTGATTTAATGGTACTGAATTGTTCGCTTTGCACCAGGGATTCAGGATTTCTCTTCCATCAGTTGACAGAATTTGATCATATCCATTGAAATGTTGTACAATAGCACCATCATAGGGGCATATATAATTTAAAGCCATTGAAAAGATGTTCGATGTGATACCATTTTGCATTTTGTTGACATTTATACTTTCCTTCATTAGCATTTTAAAACTTTCATTTATGGTAAGCAGCTGCTTGTTTACCAGTTTTTACATTTTACTCCATCCTTGTGCTACGTTTATACTTAAACAGTGTTCTGATGAAATTATTTTAAAAAGAACCTCAACATATCTCACATTTCCCTTCGACAAAACAAAGAACATCGTCTGAGGTAGTGCATTCCTCCTGACTTGCATCCTGACTGAAAAAACAAAAACAACTAATATTAAATTCATCCCAGTATCACATACTTGCTCCCTCTTCTCCAGTGCTGGATCATTCATACCTGTAACATTCCTAATAAGAAAAAAATATTTTCATTTGTTAAGGTACAAGAAGATAAGTGCTATGTGATTTCTAGTCAGTGTCCCTCACTACTTTTTGTAGCACTTCCTAGCAGGAATGTACTTTTTACCAGTAGGTGCTAGTCTGTTAAGACCCCAGAAAGAAAGGCACTCAGACTCTGTAAAGTCTCATGTTATGTGATAATTTAAAATTATATCTATTGGGGCTAACAAAATGCAAAAAGATAAAATAGTATAGATAATCTTATAAGCTTATAAATTCTGGTAACCCCAACTTGTACAGTATTGAATAGTCCTCCAAACAGCATGCAGAAGTCCATGCTGACCCAGTCTATGGAAAGGGTTATTCTGTTTTGATCATTCACACTATTATAGGATTTTCTTAGAAGGAAAATCTTGAAATCTTTCTTGAACTTGAAAGAAAGTCTTGTACTTTTTTTCTTAAACTGAACACAGATTCATTCAAATTGTCTTTGTAAATAATGTTAATTAAAAGTTTGATTCTTCTTGTTCTTTAAGCAGGAGTTTCTGTAATGATTGGTTTTCTTTTTCCCATGTTTTTTTAAATAGAACAAGTAATCTAATTGAGATAGAAACAGATCATGTTTTGTTCAACTATTCATGAAAAACAATGTCAAATGCACTAATAAATTTAATATAAGTGTCATTAAAAGACTTGTTTTTCCTTCATAAATGTAGGCCGGTTTGACAAGATTTGTAGCTTAAAACTCTGTATTATCTTTTATATTTGTTATTAAGTGATATCTTTATTGTCTTTCAGGTGCTTGCACATAGCTTGATTACTTGACCTTTTCAATTTGATCTTTTAAGAAACTAAACAGCATTAAAAATGGCTTTCATTAATTTCTTCTTCTCTGTTCTTCTGAGTAACTGAATCTGAACTCTTTAATGTGTTACAATTGGTATTTAAATTGAAATTGTCAAGCATCATGTGACATATAGCACCCTACAGATTGATATCTGGCAAGCAAACTGCATGATACATAGGTAATTTTGACATCTGCAAATTCTAAATTGCCTCACAGTGATCTAACTAGCAAATTGCTATGCTTAGACTATATATGAAGACATAATTTTTGCTTCTCAGCTGGTTGAAGTATTATATTAATGATGAGCAGTGTCCTGAAACTCAGTAGGATATTATTTTTATTTTCTTCCCTAGAGCTAGGCTTATCTAGGTTCTTTCTCTAAACAGGAACTCAAGGATTTGCCATTTCATGCCATCAACTTTGTGACACTGTAAAGATACAGTTTTCTGACCTCCTTTGTTCTTTCATCAATAGTGAATATATTGCCTCAATAGCAGTAAAATAACCAGCTGGCTCTTTGTAACATCAACAGCTGTTCCTTAAGTTCTCATTCAGTTCCTGAACCAATTTATCATATCACAGCAATCACATATTGCTCTTTTTCTTCCTCCAGCTTGGCAAGCCAAAGTCTTCCAGGTAAGATTTGCTGGCCAAGCATTTCTAAACTCTAACCATGGCACTGGTATGTAATTTTTCTACTTTTCTGCACTGCTGGAGTTAGTATAGTCAGGAAAAAAAGGAATAGTGCAGTACTGTATTAGAAAATATATTGAAATTATATGATCATAGTAAGAAAAAATTTCATATTCCCATTCCAATTTTTCTATCTATGGCTTTTGATTATCTATTCATATAGCCACTTGAAAAAAAGTGTGCAGTAAAGTGCAAATTGCTTGTCTGGATATGGTGAATTAGTGTAATTTTCTCATGTTTGATAGAAATTGCAGAAACCTCTACAAATTTGAGTCATTTAAAACCTGTCATATGCATCCATTGTTCAGAACTGCAACAGTGCAACATAGGGATAAGGCCAGTTTCTGAGCCTGTAGGACTTCACAAAGCATCACTGCTGCCTTAATTTCTAACCAGTATTCAGCAGTCAGACACAGATCTGTTGGAGTGACTCCAGAGGAGAGCCACAAAAAACGTTCAGGGAGATGGAGCACCTCTACTATGAGGAAAGCCTGAGAGACTTGAGGTTGTTCAGCCTGGAGAAGAGAAAGGTCCAGGGAGACCTTATAGCAGCCTTCCAGTACCTAAAGGGGGCATATAAGAAAGATGGGGACAGACTCTTCAGTAGGGCCTGTAGTGATAAGTAATGATTTTAAGCTAAAGCAGGGTACATACAACAGACTAGATACAAGGAAAAAAAAATTTACGATTAAGTTGCTGAAACACTGGAACGTATTGCCCAGAGAGGTGGCAGATCTTAGAAATATTCAAGGCCAGGTTGGACAGGTCTTTAAGAAACCTGATCTTATTAAAGATATCCCTTCTTGTTGCAGGGGAGTTGGACTAGAAGAGAGGACTAGAAGACCTTTAGAGGTCCCTTCCAACCCAAACCATTCTATGATTTGATGACACAAAATTAGAATCTATGACCAAATGAAAAAAAGTAGAGGAGAAAACATTTCACAGGTTACAGAAAATACTTTTTTTATTTATATAGAAAATATTTCCATTCAGACAAGTACATTTTGCAACTGCAAAAAATTACTGATTCATATTTTATATTGATGCTCTAAATGCTTGAAACTAATTTCTAAATACTGTTATTTAATTGGTTATTGCATAGATGAGTATTCTTATCCAATTGTACACTCTATACTTTCACTGGTTTGCATCCTACTTTTCTGCAGTATTTTGAAATCCATCCATAGCAAAAAGCTGTTCTAAACAAATTTCAATAATTTCTAATTATAGACTCTCATTTGTGTCAAATTTATGTTTCAGTGTGACCAACATAATTTTAGGAATTTATTTCAGTGATCATTTACAAAAAATTGAAAACCCCAAGTCAAACAGCATTCTGTAAATGAATACACATTTAGAAATGCAAGAAATATGTTTCAAATGGACCGAATTGCAGTTGCAAGATAACCATGGCTTTATTGGAAAACAGGAACAAAAGGCTTAAGCTTTTGTTTAGTTTCATGAAAAAAACACAACCAACAACAAACTAGACAAACCACATTTATTTCTCTACTTAAATTTCGAATGCATTTTTTACTTTGTGATTGCATCATTTACAACAAGTTAACTTGATATAATTATATCCATTTAGTAATTATTAAGTCTTTTTAAAACAATTAAGTTCCTCACTCATCTCTCCAGTTCACCAATAGTATTAGATGATTGGAATTGTGTTTCTATATAAAGATAGTTTCTGGATATATATGTTTTAACCACAAGACAAAATTCTGTGAACTAAACTGACAAGCATTGTGCAGTAAGTTTTTGTGAAAGTAATATAACCTTCTCCACAGTAAGTGAGTATAGCTCAGTTTTATTAAAATTAACTTTGATTTTCCATAACTGTTGCTTCTCATGGAGTGAATTCTTTCGGAATCATATACAAGAATTTCTCTACTCTTTTATAGCTTGTCAAACTTTTGAGGGAATTTAGAGAACCTCCTATTTCTTGTATCTTCCCTGAGCATCGGTATGTAGCTTTGGAGTGTGAAAAAATAGATAAACTGATGTCCTTGCTGTATCTTACTTCAATCGGAAGTGAATAGAAGTCATTTAGCTCTGCTATCTCAGTTACAACACTGAAAACAGGCAGTAAACACACCAAACTGGGGAGGCTTGAGCCCAAATACGGCAACTGCATATTAGATGAATATAGAATACCAAAATCATTATGCCTGTAGAGTGTGGACGCCTTGATGATTAGGTGGTGGCTGTTCAGAGGGTATTTTATCACAATTTGTGTAGAGACTTATTTCCCAAAGTTCTACCACCAACATAGAAGTTTCCATAAGCTCTAGGCTACAGTCTCTCCTTCCCCTCCATACCCACAGAGTCTTCCATGCTTAGACTTGTCACTGCCGTGATTTGTCCATGAAAGACCTGATCACTCTAGCCTGTGCTGTTCCATGGCTGTATGTTGATATAGAAGGTAGGCATACACTCATCACTTGATTTGTCCAAAAGAAATCTATTTCACTGCAGGAATAAAGAGCTTAATAAGTGTTCAGTACAAAAAGCTACAGTTTCACAGCGTCTTACTGTTAGTATTGTCCTTTAAAGCCAGCGGGTATTCTCTACTCAATTAATTTTGTGAGAGATCACTTAGTAGGCACCATTTTATCAACACTTGACAACTAAAGAATGCTTTGCTTATATCAGTGGTTTTTTGTTGCTACTGCTTTATTAAAAGAAACCATAACCAGAAGTGTTCCTGAAACCCTTTTTATTTGAAACACAGAAAGTCCTTATATATTGTGTTAAACTTTTGTACATTACAGAAACTTGTGTGGATGCCTATTAATGCAAGAAATCATACATGGAGTTCATTCTACAGTTCAACACTGTAGAGAAATGCTGTGCTATGTGAGGAATAAAGTGGTTTTCTTTTTTTTTTTTTTTAATTATGGAAATCATTGCAAACATAGAGAAGTTAAAAGTGGAAAGCAAATTTCATATATTTCCTGTTGAGATTAATTATTTCCTAATATTTTTATTTTATTCAATGGATATCCTTGCAGAAGGTAAATTTGTAATAGTTTTAAGACATTGCATCGAGTAGACTGAACACTCTGTAGAGTCTGTAGAAAAGAAATTATGCATATGTTTTATTGATTTAAAATATATTGTACACATGCAATTCTATTCAATACAGTCTAGATTTCTTTTTTAATTATGTTAATGGGGGAAAATTAGTATATATATTAAAATATTCCTGTATTTGAATTGTTCTTGTTGGTTTTATGATCTCACTCTAGAGAACAATTTCTTGAGTTTGCTACTGGCATCTGTTATTTTTCTCTTACTTAAGCACTTAGGTCAACTGCTTACTGTTAACTTGGGGTAGTTTGTTTGAATGTAAAACCAAAGTGTACATGAGTAGTAATTTGAAATTCCTTTTGACACTAAGCATGGCTACAGGAGCATATCAATCTGTAGTCAAGACAACTGCATTTCTTCTTCATCTCCTTTTGTTACTATGACTTATTTCTTCCCTCTGGCTTCTCAGATTTCTCCCAAGTTAATGGGTTCTCAACTCTGAGATACCTGATAACTTGTCTTGTCATTAATCACTCTGAAGTTAACAGATACTGCACCTTTCAGCACTATCCTGTCTTTAACTTCATCCACATAGTAATGAATCAAGGTCATGAAAATACAGGATTGTGCCATTTGAAAGCAAAGTCTCTTTTCTTTTTATATCAGTCAGTCTATCATTTGAAAAAAATCTTTTCACATTCTTTCAAAAGAACAAAAGGCTGATTAAACTTTATATGTTGAAAAAGCTCATTGCATATACAACTAGAGAGATCAGCATTCCCACAAGTAAATTTGAATGAAAGGAATAAAATATATTATTTTTAGAAATGTATGGTATTAAAGAATCATTGTATAATTAAACACTGTAATACGTTCCGGTCTTTTACCACACCATTTCAATTTAGAATTGCCTTGTCCATTACTATGTGGAAAAATTATTGGTCTATACATTCATGATTATACATTTCATTTATGTGCAGCAGTTCAGATCAGGAGTTACAAATAAAGTTTAAATAGTTTGCAAATTGCTTTTAACCCATGGTTCATTTGGAATCCATCCCAGACATTGATGGTCTTGCCTGCACAACAGGCAGAAAGTTCAGTGCAGGGCAGATAGTGATTGTTGATTGATTATTTAGTTTACTTTTCAGAATAATTCTCCTAATTCTGAACAAGCCATTAACACAGGAGATCTTTTAGCACTCTTCAGGGAGAAAGAGACCCTGGGAATTTTGATGCATTTCAAAGAGTTCTTGTTTTAATTTTGACTCACAATTATTTATAAACGTAATAGAACAGTGTTCTGAGAATGTAATATCTTGAAAACGTTCCAGTACACTGATCACAATCACAGAAAAACAAATATAACTTATGTGCACTGAACTTAGAGCCAAATAACCAAAATGTATCAAGTATATTCACATTAGAAATGTTTCAATATTTTATCTACTTAGTCCAAAAAATCACAATTCATTAAATATTCATATGTATAAGCCTCCAATCACAATTATATATACACAAATGCATAAATACATTGTAACAGTTTATATCCTTGTTTGTGGGACTGCATCAATAACTACAGCCCTTCTACAGCTTTGCTTAAGAGAATCTCCTAAAACCAGCCTCTGTACATAAGTGTACATGCACATCTCTTATGGGTGTAAACGATTTAGAGAGATTAAGAGAATATCTGGATTGACAAGAAGCTGAACATGAGCCAGCAGTGTGCCCAGGTGGCCAAGAAGGCCAATGGCATCCTGGCCTGGATCAGGAACAGTGTGGCCAGCATGTCCAAGGAAGTGATTCTTCCCCTGTACTCAGTTCTGGTGAGGCCACACTTCGAGTACTGTGTCCAGTGCTGGGCCTCTCAGTTCAGGAAGGATATTGAGGTGCTGGAGCAGGTTCAGAGAAGAGCAACGAGGCTGGGGAAGGGACTCAAGCACAAGTCCTATGAGGAGAGGCTGAAGGAGCTGGGGCTGTCCAGCCTGGAGAAGAGGAGGCTCAGGGGAGACCTCATCACTCTCTACAGCTACCCGAAAGGAGGCTGTAGCCAGGTGTGGGTTGGTCTCTTCTCCCAGGCAACTATCAGCAAGACAAGAGGGCATGGTCTCAAGTTGTGCCAGGGGAGATTTAGGTTAGATATTAGAAATAATTTCTTTACAGAGAGGGTGGTCAGACATTGGAATGGGCTGCCCAGGGAAGTAGTGGATTCTCCGTCCCTGGAGATTTTTAAAAAGAGACTGGATGTGGCACTTAGTGCCATGGTCTAGTAACCACAGCAGTAGTGGATCAAGGGTTGGACTTGATGATCTCGGAGGTCCCTTCCAACCCAGCTGATTCTGTGATTCTATGATTCTATGATTCTATATCCTTTTAAAACGATCTTCCATGTGCTTATTAATAGTAATAGTAAACATAACTCATGATGCAAGATCAGCAGTACTCTCCTAATTTTTGTAGCATTCAAAGTACTCAAATATTCAAAGTTTTTAATGATACTATGCAATAAGGCAGCAAAATAAGTAGGTAAGGCTGTACAGTCACAGGCCAGGTAGAAGAGATGTGGGACTATAAATGAATCAGTGTTACTGATATCACTAGCAGCATTTTAAAATAACAAAAATGAGTACTATAGAATGATAGCATCCATTCATCAGAGCACATAAAAAAATGTTGGTTACAGAAAGAATCACTCTTGTTTGTCAAACTCAGTTAATACATCCCTTTTAAAAAAAGAAAGGCGAAAGAAGATAGTCAACAACTGAGCAGACTTAGGGGAGAAGCCTTCACATAGCAGCATGGCAAAAAGGAGAAAAAGGCAGTGAGAAAAGAGCAACTTATGCAGAACACTACTGGAGAGAACGATCAGACAGACAGGAGTCAGTGGTGTTGGAAAGAACTTCCTAGGAACTAGGATGTCTGAACTGTTAACCAAGAAATCGAGCCCAGAAATAGGGCATCCCAGTGAAAAGGGAGGACAGAATTGGAAGGGTAAAAGTGAAAAATCTTTTGGGTTGAGATTAAGACAGTTCAATAGGAAAAGAAAAAAGTGATGCATGCAGGCAAAGCAAGAGAATGAATTCTTTCACTACTGGCCACTGGGAGACAGCTGTTTCCAGGAAAGCACAGCTCCATCCTGTGTTACAGTTACTTGGGAAGACAAGCAAAGCAACTCCAAATATTCCCCCCGACTTGCACCTTCTCCCCCATAGTTCTTCTTGCTGAGTACAATGTCATGTGATATGGGATATCTCTTGGGTAAGTTTGGGTCAGCTGTCCCATCCATGTTCCCTCCCAACTTCTCATGCACCCCCAGCCTCTTCTCTGGTGGGGCATTGTGTGAATTGTAGAATCACAGAATCATAGAACAGTTCGGGTTGGAAGAGAATTTAAAGATCATCTAGTTCTAACCCCCCTGCCACGGGCAAGGACACATCCCACTAGACCAGGTTGCTCAGAGCCCCATCCTACCTGCCTTGAACACTTCCAGGAATGGAGCATCCAAAACTTTCCTGGACAATCTGAAAAGGCCTTGACCCTGTGAGCACTGCTTGGAAATAACTATAACCCTGATGTGTTATCAACACTGTTTTCAGCACAAGTCCTAAACATAGCCTCATGCAAGCAATTATGAAGAAAAATAACTCTATACCAGCCAAAATAAGAATAAAAATTAAAAATAATATATTTATAAATGAATAAAAATCAAAAATATGAAAACAGAACAGAAAACAAAATTTGAAAATATGGTCGAACGAATGAAAAGATTAAAAGCCCTAGCTTTTTGGCTTATTGGATTGTGTGGGCTTTGAGGACAGATGAAACTTTACGAGGTTCTTTATCGTGTAAATCAGTGTTCTGAACAAAATGACAACTGAACATTTTTCCATAGCAGAATGAGTAAAATCAACAAGATACAGATTTGTATAGCAAGGCAATAGGTTGATGCATAATCTGCTTTCTAAAGAGGATACCATAAATTCTTCAGTGCATATACAAGATTGCTTTTTTTTTTTTCAGTTAGAGGGTAAATACTCTACTGATTAGCTGGCTGGCAGTTTCCTGCACCTGTTAGGGAGGGTAATACTTTTGTAGTGCACTGAATATGTGATTTTTGCTATCAACAGTAGAAGGCTTCAGGGTGACCTAGCAGTGCAGGGTCTCAGACTCACCTTGGTCTGAACTCAGTTTTCTGACTGCTGCCTCCCCTGCTACAGTTCCAGCTCTAGGGATGGCCCCTCCCCTGAGGAGGAGGGGACACCACCCATTCTGCAGTCATTGCCAGGCAAATAGCCCTGTGTGTGTGTGCTTGAGGGCCAAGGCTTCGGCTGGCAGCCTTGGAAAAGAAAGTGGTTTGTGATTTCAAAAATATATTTAAAGAAGACAAAACAAAACAAAGAACATGCGCCCAAAGAAACCCAAGACTTGAGACAGGAGGAAGAAACACCTTCCATAAACATAATTTTTCAGAAGTTAAAATCTGCACCTCTAGTCCCTTATGTCATTTTGTTACTTCCTTTAGTTCTTGATCTAGTTAAATCCATCCTACCTGTACCATTTAATATCCCAGTTCATCCTCAGCCTAAACACCAGCAGAAGGATAACACTGGTTGTTAAATGACAAGCAAGACAAGGAAGTGTATGTAGAGTCTTTCGTGCTTTTTGGTTCCATCTTCAACACCAGTGTCTTTAGAGATGTAGCTCTAGCCATCCTGCAGCAGATACAGTGGTATTAACATGTAGCACTTGAATAACTCATTAATAATTTACCTAATGTTTACAGTCCAGAGTTAGTTCCTAAGAATTGATGCATTAAAAAATAACATAGCTGGTCTGACCGATAATACTGCATATTGAATAAGGCCGAACTAATTAATTCACATTGCATTTGGTTTTGTTCACTCTGAATCACAGAATCATAGAAAGGTTTGGTTTGGAAAGGACCTTAAAGATCATCTAGTGCCATCCCTCCATGCTGTGGGCAGTGACACCTTCCACTAGACTAGGTTGCTCAAAGCCCCATCCACCCTGGTCTTGAACACTTCCAGGGATGCACAGCTTCTCTGGACAACCTGCTCCAGTCCCTCACTACCCACACAGTAAGGAATTTGTCCCTAATATGTAATCTAAACTGCTCTGAAATTTGATCAGTTTTAAAATCAAATAGTTTTAAAATCAAATGAGCAAAGTATTTGGGAAGATATGTGCATTCCCTAGTGCTATCAGAATTATGGTTTTGTTTTCTGTACTCTCAAATATTTAATTTTGCTTTTTTATTTTTTTTTCTGACCATTCAAGTCAAGAATAGGGTAGTTAGTACATTTTGTTGGTAGAACAGCCAAACACTTTTGTTCTAGCTAAGTTGTGCTGAGTGTATTTGTATTTGAATAGTATTCTATAAAACTATAGTATCTTTTTCCACTATGAAATGGGAAAAATAATGTTAGCAACAGTGACACAAACAGCTAGAGCTTTGAGTTGGACCTGCCTGCACTTTAATTTTAATACGAAAGGGCTTTGAATAGCCAAAGCTATGTTTTATAAAACCATAATGAGAACAATGAACTTTTAAAGAGAGACATTATAACAAAGAAAAAAAAAACAAAATAAAAAAGCTTTTGTTGTGTCTTTTCCTCTGATTTTGCTATCAGTTCCTCAATTCTTTTGTTAGTGCAATTCTCTGAGTTAAAACATTTTCTACACTTTATTTCCTGGGACCATAGGAAAAACGTCTTTCTGCTCTTCACTGTGGTGCTTTAGCTCCTTGTTTCTTTGTTTCTCACAAATCATTCGGTTTATGCTCCTGCTGCTCACCCTGTTGCTCACAGCTCTGCCTGGATTCCGCAGTTTCAGTCGTACTCAGCAGTGATTTCACCCCTTCCCTCCAGCAGCTTTCTTCTAATCCATAGTGCAGTAGGCAGAAAAAGTTAAAACAGATGGCATTCATTTTATGCTGCTCACTCATGTATTTTATAAAGAATTTAACATATACTAACTTATACTGGCATTTTATATCTAGTTAAAAAATGACCTAACAAGTACTTAACCTTTTCATTTGGAGCTCTCTCCACCTGAAATACAAACTTCCTCTAAGAATTAAAGTTAAGTTTCTTGTATAATGACATGCCACCAGAAGTTTGTTCTCTGGGTGGTATTTCCAGACGCAAGGTCACTGGACAGATAACACCACTATTCAGTATACTAATCTTTCTCTCTGGGCTAGTTATTAATTACCATAGATGAAGAAAGCATAATAGAATTTTTATTTTTATTGTGGTTCACACATCCTAGGCCTACCAACTTTACAGTCTACCTTTGTTTCTCCACCAGGGCTGCGTACTGACTTCCTTATCATTAAGGATACACCCGAAAGTTTGCCCAATATCTTCATCCAGGGAGCTAATAGAGCCGCTATTAACCCCTTCGTCTAAAAGGCTTTTCTCTGACCGAAGCTAGTGTTTGTTCTTCTCATGCATTTACTTCCAAAATGTCTGTTTTCAAGTATGCTGATTGGAGCTTTTGTTTAAAGCACATCAGTGAACTTCAGTGCTGCTTAATTTGTCTAAATTTAAGATTATAACCCATTTAATCTTTCATGGAGATTTGCACTCACTTTCTCTGAGACCTAGATTTACAGTGCCTTAAGTAAATTTGATTTTGATTCACACTTTATTGAAATTTCATATGCAGAAAAAAAGATATCATTCATTGGTTTGGATTAGAAGTGTAGATGAGTATGCAAACACTGTACTAGTATTTAAAAGACTAATGATTTTATAGAAATATTGATGTATTTCAGGGTCTACATATATAAGACAAGAACTTGTGATTCAGTGATATGTTTAAACAGAAAAAATTCATTCTACAAAGACAACCTTTAAAAACACTTTTCAGTTTTACATTGTAGTGGGTCGACATGGCTGGATGCCAGGCACCCACCAAGCCACTCTATCACTCCCCTCCACAACTGAACAGGGAAAGAAAATATAACAAAGGATTCGTAGGTTGAGATAAGGACTGGGAGAGATCACTCACCAAATACTGTCACAGGCAGAACAGACTTGAATTGGGGATATTACATTAATTCATAACTAAAAAAATCAGAGCAGGATAATGAGAAGTAAAACAAATCTTAAAAACACCTTCCCCCCCAACCCCTCCCTCCTTCCCAGCTCTACCTCCTCCCTGCCAGCAGCGCAGGGAGAGGAGGAATGGGGGTTACAGTCAGTTCATCACAGGTTGTTTCTGCCACTACTCAGGGAGAAGAGTCTTTCACCTGATCCAGCTTGGGGTCCCTCCCATGGGAGACAGTCCTC
The DNA here is from genome assembly GCF_025592945.1 of Manacus candei. Lineage (NCBI taxonomy): Eukaryota > Metazoa > Chordata > Aves > Passeriformes > Pipridae > Manacus > Manacus candei. The sequence continues at coordinate 17,238,614 of NW_026138059.1, read as the reverse complement.
CTCCAACTTCTCCAATGTGAGCCAATCCCATGGGCAACAAACTGCTTCAACAAACTGCTGAAACAACTTTTCCACAGGGTGCAGTCCTTCAGGGACAGACTGCTGCAGTGTGGGTCCCCCACAGGGCCACAAGTCCTACCAGCAAACCTACTCCAATGAAGGCTCCTCTCTCCATGGTAGTGCAGGTCTCTGTCAGGGCCCTGCTCCAGCACAGGCTCCCCAAGGGGTCACAGCCCTCCTTTAGGCATCCACCTACTCCAGTGTGGGTCTCCTGCATGGACTGCAGTTGGATCTCTGCACCCCTAATGGTCCTCCATGGGCTACAGAGGGACAACCTTCCTCACTGTGGTCTGCACCACGGGCTGCAGGGGAATCTCAGCTCTGGTGCCTGGAGCACCTCCCTCCCCCTCCTTCACTGCCCTTGGTGTCTGCATAGTTGTTCCTCTCACATATTCTCACTCTGCTTTTCTTTGGCTGCAATTACATCTGCCCAATAACTTTCTTTTTTCTTCTTAAATATGTTATCACATTGGTGTAAGTATCATTGCTGACTGGCTCAGCCTTGGCCAGCAACACTTCTGTCTTGGAGCTGGCTGGCGTTGGCTCTGCCAGACATAGAGGAAGCTTCTGGCAGCTTCTCACAGAAGCCACTCCTGTAGCTCCCCACTACCAAAACCCAACCACACAAACCCAATATATACATTTAAAAGGAAGAGCATTTGACAAAACTCATGAAGGTAAAAAGAAGAAGTGAAACAGATTGGACTGGCTCTTAACTGAGCTAAACAGATAGGGATTAGTTTATTGTAGAAATTCTTTTGTGTAATCAATTGAAACCTGATAGTCCTGAGATTAAAAGAGCCTTGTTTAGGAATTAATTTTAAAGATAGCAAGTGTTCTGTTGCATAACACATAATAATGGCATGCATAAGAAGGGCATTATGTGGGTTTCTATAATTCTATATGTTAAACTGAACATATTAAAATATTAACAATATTTTTAACAGTTGAATTTTTATACTTGTCTTCAATCTTTGTTTACTACCTACTGTGTATCTTGGTCCTTGATTGTGGCAACTGGCAGTCATGTGTTTCATTTACACTGAGAATAAATCTCTCTCCTACTAAATGCTTCCTTTTTTATCCCAGCCCTGAAATATTATTGCTCTGTTCTGACACAAGTACAAATAATTGATTATATAAGGGTATAACATATGCTGTTTCCTGAAACGGTCTACTGTGCCTTTTGCATAACTGCTCTAGAAAATATTGAGTTTTCATTAGAGGAACAACAAAACAAAACACTGAAATCATATTAAAATATTGTATGCTAATATGATCTTTAGCATATTTTACTCCTTGGGAAGAGAAGTGTTTGCATAAATATGAAGTTCAGAAATACTTCAATTAAAAATAGAAACTACTTATTTTAATCAGTAACCTCAGATATTTATGTAAGTGTCACTATGTGCTATCTTAAGAAACTGAGTGATTTTTGTCACTGGTGTCAGAAATGTCCTTTGTCTTTTAAATGCTTTATCATTTTACCATCACAGTGAAACTAAGGAAGACTAGCAGGTACACAGTTAAATCAAAGAAGGGCTGGGAGTTTTCTGCCATTCGTTTAGTTTGGTGAAGGGTTTTATTTTCTTCATGTGTAAAAAAAAAAGAAAATTCTGAAAATAAGGTTCAATTCCTTAAACTAAAATTAATTATCTTTCATATTGATCTGTCAGATAATCTTTACTCACTTATTCCTGCTTTTTAATCTTCCACAATTTTTATTTTATTGAAGTAAACCAAGTAAGAATTCATTATATTGATGGACCAAGGTGAACCGATTCTACTGATGATGTTTTTAATTTTCCTCTTTTATTAAGATATTCAATCAATGTGATAACTATTTTTTTTTCAAAATGAATTTTTCTGAGTCAACTATCTCTCATTAGAACATGGTTTCTGCATTTATCTTCCTGGGAATTTGAGCAATATATCATAGCATTGAGTAGCTGATCATTCATTAGTGAGCATTAAAGGGACTTCAGTATTTTCAGCAAATGTCTCTTTTTGGGTCTGACTGAGAGAAGAATTACTTTTGTTGAAATTGCTGGCGACAGAAATATACAGCATTTATGGCACATAAATTATGCCTTTACTATGTTTTTATTGATATCAAAGTAAAATAGAAGGTTATGTTTAAAATCTATGCAGTTAAGAGAATTTGCCTTGCACTTTTTTCTTTTTTTTTTTTTTAATATATTTAAGTCTTAGGTCTCCAGAACATGTAAAAACCTTTTAAATATGCATTTACTAGCTAGTGCAAGTTGGACTGATGTGTTGATCCTTGATGCAGTGCTCATTGCTTAAATATTGCCCTCGTTCAGAGGCTTGAATCTGATATCAGATTATAAAGATCTATTTTTGTCCTGTTCCATCTTTACCTTGTTTCTAACAACAACATTCAAGAGGTCAATAAATCTTAACATGGTTATGAATTCAAGTATTTATTTAAACATATCTAAAGTATATCTAACATATCTAAGTATTTATTTAAACATCATCAAGAGACTTGATGATGACAAAAACATATACATTTTAAAATGAGAATTTATAATTAATTCATAATTTTACACAATTTTTAAAAGGGTTTGTATACAGTTTGAGTCAAAGTAGATAAATAGATTTTCAAATTTTGGGGACCAGTTGTTCATCTCTTCCAACCAAAGCTTGTTATATTGCTTATCTATATATGAAGACTTCGGTCTTCTTGTGTATGGTTAAAGAACTATCTTTTAAAAAGCATTGATGTGAAGACATCAGCAACTGTTGAATTCAATTCTTTCATGATAGTCTGGTACAGAAATATCACTGGTAAAAATGTATAAGGTGTTTCTCACTTTATATGATTTTGCTTCTCTCTTTAGTTGTTTACTTTTTTTCCTTGATATATGTCTCATGGCATGGTTGACAATATTTCCTTATCTCTTCTCAGGATTTTCTCTATTCCTCTTCTAGCTACTTCAAGTCTTCGCTTAAAAGAATGTTGCACATTTTTTTTTAATTTTTTTTCTGACAGAACAATTACCTTTCTCTAGTTTTGCTGCAAATGAACGTAACATTACGGAAAAGGGACCTCTGTCATCTGGTTTTCCCAACTGGCCTAAAGTTTTCTGTGCTATTTTGTTCATTTAGTCTTTCCTTGTTCTAATAATCCCATTGAGAGCCATGGTTTAACAAAAGGCTAAGAAATGCTTGATAATGGTGGCTGAAAAAATGGGGAGAATTGAATGGATTCAGGTGTAGAAACAATGGCAGGAAAAATGCATTAATCCATTCAGCTAGTGAGACTACTCTTTCTGGCTTTCCTCTGGGTAGAGCAAAGGGAGTCACTGTTTTGCTCATTTGCCTTCTCCTATTTAGTATTGTGGATGGGATAGGAGCACCTATCTTGTCAAATGTGACTAATAAAAGGAAAAAATAGGGTAAGCATTGATATATAACCTCATCTATGAGTACTGCTGGAGTACATTGTTGTACTGAAGTAGAACACGACAGCTAAATAGTAAATAGAGTTATGAGAGAATTGACCAATCCCCCTCACTTCATGTTGCAGATGTTCTCTTATATATGCACTAATACCAATCAATGACCTTATTCTGACAAATGGCCTTCTTAGCTTTTCCTATTAGCAAGCCCTAACATCTGCAAGTTGCAATATACTGTAATTTGGTTACTATGGTGATGAGGGATAGCAAAAAATTTGTGAAAGATTTTTTGACTGTCCTCTGATGTTAAAGAGAAGTGAACATTCTGTAGTAAAAGATAGATCCAATTTCTTTTGCCTTATTGGAATAACTCTTTCCACTGAACTGAGGGATGGAAAATGTGTTTTGACCCTTTTTCTGCTAATGGGATTTTCTTGTATAGTGTTTGTTGCATCAGCTGTTCTGTTATATAATAGAGACAGAGTGTGAAATTTCCATCTCCTAGTAAATGTTGTTACACATACTTTCAGTTCCTTTATATAGCTACTGGTAATGAAATTATTAGAGGTTCACATACTTATCTATTAATTGATTTATAACTAATTAGTTATGTATACCTTGTAGTTTACAATTTGAGTTAAAAGTATTCTGTTTACCATTTCAAAATTATACATATTTTTGTAAAGTATAATTTATTCTTTTGTGAATGTCTATTTTTAATTCAGTGGACTCAAGTGACTAACAAAATGTGGAATCAATACATATTACTTCTTCAGAGGGGATTTATTATGAAGTAAATGTTATTGCTACAGCAAATTGCTGAAAAATTCTTCTGATGTAATCTGTAAGTATGTAATAGAGAGTTGCTTTGAATCAGAGCACTAAAGCACAAAATATGTAAAAAGTATATTTACTAAATAATTTTTCTGAAGTAAATGGAAGTAAATTCTTAGCTGCTAGCTGAATGTAAGCAGGCTGCTGCCTATTATACTTCTCTGGCTGAGACTGTCTGATCACTTCAGTCTCTTTGCTACTTCTGTGTTACCAGCTTTCCTAGTGGGGAGCAACAGACCTTTAAACTGGACTAGCCAGCAACCAGAATGATACCCAGATCTGGAATGACTCAAGCTCTGAGCCAGCAAGTTGTCAAGAGGTTCAGGATCCTGGTATGGATCTCAGACAAAATCTATGTTGATTCTTGAGAGATCCATTAATGAGGGTTTATTTTTGCATACAGAAAATGAGGGAGTGCGTGTGTTTGCTGTTGAACTTCAACACTGACTAGCCAGAGAGGAGGAAAAAGTTTGAGCCATCATTGCTGTTTCATTTATGTGACTGCTGTTTGTGTTTATGTAAGGAAAAAGACATTGTTCTTACTTTTGATTCATATGGCCGATGTGTCTGTATTTTGTGTATGGGGGGGGTGTGCATGGGTCGATTTGTGTGTGTGTATGTGATTGTGTGTTTGCTTACTGAGAGCACATTCAGTTTTGCTACTGGCTGGATCTATAAATAGAAATGAGAACAACCTTACGTGTCTGAGAGTATACTGGATTCAGCTTCCCCTAGTAATAACCACAATGAGAGAAATATTGAGTGACTGTTCAGTGTCTTCTGGGACTATGATTCTAGTTCACCTCCTTCCTTTGTTACAGATGAGGTTAGTCATTCCCATAGATTTCTACCACATTTATTCAGCAAAACAAACAAAACATACAGGAATATATTAAATTCTTTACTTTTTAAATGGTGATAGCATACAGATGCCCCAGTCAGTAATTGGAGCTTCGCAGTGTAAACAATTTTAAAAACCACAATAAATAAAAGCCTCTCAATCTCTCAAAATTTTTTTTTAGAAAAGAAAAGAAATAATAGGGAAACACAACAACACATCATAGTAAGGAAGTAAAAAAGTTATGTTTATGGGCAGCATGTCAAGAGGACCCATTCACTCAAACACTGTAATTTTTTATGTTTATTTCTTTTAGGTTCATTTTGTGAGAAACCTGGTGATCTTTGTGAATCTCAGCCATGCCTAAATGAAGGCATATGCCAGTATAATCGGTCTGGATATGTTTGTGTTTGCCCTTCTGGATTTCTTGGCCACAACTGTGAAATTGATATCAATGAATGCTCTTCAAGGCCATGTCAGAACGGAGGCACATGTATTGATTTGCCAAATGTAAGTATAAACTTCAGAGATCCCTATTTGAACATAGAATCATAGAATCACAGAATCATAAAATTATTTGGGTTGGAAGGGACCTTTAAATATAATCTATTTCCAACCTTTATGCTGTGGGCAGAGACCATTTACACTAGATTAGGTTGCTGAAAGTCCCATCGAACCTGACCTCGAACACTTCCGAGGATGGGACATTTACAGCTCTTCCCCTGTCTCACTAGTTTAGCAACAATGACGATGTGTGGGATGATGTTAAAGGCCCTACAGAAGTCAGGGTAAATGGCATCAGTTCCTCTTCCCTTACCAGTTGTTGCAGTCACTTCATCACAGAAAGTCACCATTAGTCAGACATCATTGTGAAGCCATGTTGGCTGTTCCTAATCACCTCCCTGTCATCTATATGCCTTGACACAGCTTCCAGGAGGATCTGTTCTATGAAAGTGTCAAAACATTTGATTCTAATGTATAATTCTATGAAAAAAAGTCCAAATTCCATGTTTCAGTTCAGTTGCTTGGTGATCACTTAAGGAGCTACTAATATTGTTTCATTTCTTTATTCCTCTCTCTGCTAAAATCTTGTGACATAAAACATGATGCATCAGTGGTCTTTATTATCTAGTGTTTGTCTCTTTTTCTTGCTTTTCATGTGGTATGTTTTTAATTCCCCTTTTTCTTTCATTTTTCTTTTTGTAAAATAGAATAAATTCATGCAAAGTCACAAAGTTTTGATAATAAAATCATACCTGTTTATATGTCAAAAGGTATCATTCTTTCATTAGCATGACTATTGCAAATAGCAGTGATTGTACAGAACCAAAATAGTGAAAGAAGAATTCAAAAGCTTAGTTATTGCATACCAGTGATACATATTCATGCACAAAGAAAAAAAGGGACATCTAAATTGCTGAAAAAATTGATAGATTCCTGTCATGCAACCTGTTTATATATTTTGTCTATTAGATATACTAGCACATACTATTTTGTACAATAAAGAAACAAATATAGTAATTTGTTTCACACATATAGACATCTCTCAATAGATACTGAAGTTTCCTGATTATACCTTTAGGACCAATTCTAAAGAAACACCTGAGCACTTCCAATTTCCCTAGGGGAACAAAACCCTTTATTTTTTTCCTTTACTTTCTGACTTCAAAAGGCCTATAAAGAGCATAACTTCATATAGAAAAATAAGGGTGAGAGTATAAGCTCTAAGAAATATTTTGTTTTGTAAAATAACTTACGTTTCTTACTGTGCAAATTAGGAATTGCAGTAACTGACAGATGTCTTTCACCATTATAGAGAAGAATAGTCTCTGTGCCTCATAATGAAGGGGAAAAAGGATAACACAATTTTCTTTCCTCCTCTAGTTGCTGAATACTATTTGGTATCTGATGTACCTTATGTACTGTTACTGTTTGATAGATGTAAATATTATACTGGGAAAAATTCAGAAATTAGGAAAAGCCTAAATGTATTATAAAACTCCTTCTTGATTCACTTATGAAATCACAGAGCCAACCAATTTTAGAGCTGGTGTATTTCCAGCTAGCAAACCCAAGTCTGGTATAATCTGTACTGGAAGGCTTATTACACTTATCCGAAGTCAAGTTTGTAGCCTATCTGAGGCTAGAATTGCTTTTCCTTCTGTCTTTCTAGACTGCTTAATATGATGAAATCCTGGCCTTGTTAGGGTCTGTATAGAAATGGAAGTAAACACTAATTTTTGTATTGCCTTGGGTATCACAATTATTTCTAATTTCCTTGTCTCCTATAGGATGTGGCATGTATCTGTCTGCCAATATTTACTGGCAAGTTCTGTGAGAGAATACTGAACCCGTGTGAATTATTGCCTTGTTTAAATAATGCAACTTGCATAGCTCAACAGCAGAACTACAACTGCCGGTAAGATTGGAAATTAATTTATGTCAGTACTTTGTTGTTTCACCTGATGATATCCCACAGATTGCAGAAAGAAAAGACATTGTCATTCACAGAGAGCACAGAAAACTATAAACTTCTCTTTTAAAATATTTATTTTTGGTGCTTTATTGTATTAGTCTTCTTGAAAACTCTTGAAGTGATACAGAAAGATTTAAAGTATTGAAGGGGCTAAAAATCATTCCATTATTAATACCGTAAGATGAAACATATAAATCCTGACAAACTGATGATAAGTGAGACAGTTATACTACAGGTGTCACTGTTTTTTCTGAAAAGATAAGACAACCTATTTAATTTCTAGTTCACAGACATGCATTAGTAGACCTTAGGTTGATCCTTCAAGCAGCACATGAAAAACTGTTTTATTCAGAAAGACCATGCTAAAAAATATCCATTTGAAAGTAACAGAAGAGACCCAGTGTATAATTTAATTTCACTTTAAATAAGTTTTTTAGATTTTTTTTTTATGTCACTAAGGAGTACAATTTGTCCTCTTCCCTCTTCCTTGGCTTTTATCTGGCTGCCTGAGTAGCTTCTGCTAAGCATTACTGAAGTGCAGTAAACAACATTCAAATTTTAGGATATTCATGAAAGCAGAAAATTGAAAGCTGCAATACACAAAAACCTGACATCACATTATAAATGAACTTAGAAACTGCAAAAAAAGATGTACAGAGCACAAACTTACAGTCCATCAGCAGAAATTAAATTGAGAAGTCTGGAAATAAAAATATAAGTAGAACTACGTTTACAATTCTCCCAAAGAAGAAAATACTTAAAATTTTATTCATACTTATTCCTAAATACAGAAATACATATAAACGCACACATACAAGCACACGTACAAGTTAGAGCTTCCCATATAGATATGTATAGCACAGAATAACAGTGTTGCCATTCATTTTCCAATTCTTTAAACCAAGACATAAGCTAATAATTTATTATTATATAGTGAGTCTTTCACACAGTACTCTGGTGCATGAATAAGTAGGAAATTATGTTTTGACATTTACATTTAAAATATGCATATCATGAATAATTAATATCAAGACGTAGATTGCCTTTATTAACAGAAACAAAACAAAACAAAAATAATTAAAAAAATATCCTGGCCTTGTGTACAATGTAGATTGAATAATTAGCATTGCTCATTCAAAGTCTTAAGTGAAGATTTGTTTCACTTTTGGTAATCATTGTCAAATACTGTATATTGTGTCTCTGTCCAATTACCTCACAATAAACTACATGTGTTTCATTCAGTGTAATACTACTACAACAATACAGTGTAATACTATATGAAATATTGCTACGTGGTCCACTTTTATGGCATTTTAACATTATAAATAAACGTAATGGCATTTGTCTCACATGCAGATACAAGTTCAAACAATAGCTGTTTTGACCTTTTTACTTCATTATGTGTTTTTTTGCTTCCCCCATCTTATGTGGTTTTCCTCATGCCCAAGCTACATTCTTCTTATGTCCATCACAATCTCAACTTTTATCTATACATCCTTCCTTCTTTGGAAAATCAGTTATTTTCCACTCTAAACATATAACGAGACTGACTCAGTTTAATTTTCTCCACTTCAGTTATGATGTATGACTATCATGTATCATAATTCCACCCTTTCAGTCTTGATATCATATGCAGCTTTATGCTAAGGATCTAATAGTAACGTTTTTTCTTAAATGTAAAAAATTAAGCTGTATTCAAATAGCCAGTGAACAAGGATATCCATCACAATAAACTGTGATTGATTTTTTTGTGTCTTCTTCTATTTTCCATGTTCTTTAGGACAATTAAAAGTCACAAAAATGTGAAAGGGTGTTCTGAGAAAATTTGTTCTGTTAATGTTGTCTCTGTAACTTTACTGTCAACTTTTTTTGCTCTTAGTTTACTTTTACCTTCCCTAACATTGGTATATTTATTGCAAAAAAATAATAAAAACATAAATAGGAAAAATGAACAAGTATAAAAATTAGAAAATCCAGCTTCTAACATTTCTTTACTAGATTATCTCTTTAATAAAACAGTCATAGACTAGCTAAATAGATTAAAGCAAAAAAAAGCTAGGAACTCTTTCACCTCTTCAGATCATAAGTAAAAACAAATCAGTAAAACAAATGTAATAATTGCTCTGGTTTTGGTTTAGATGTTATTTAAAAATTAAATTATAACAAAAGATTTAAAAACTTTGTTATTATTGTTTTATGTTCCTTTTATATGTAAATTTAATGTATGGATAAAGGACAATAGATATGCTATCAGTTGATATGAGTACTTTTGTTTAGAGGGAAAACTCAGAATGTAGCTACCTGATATCCCTGAACATGCAGAACTAAAAGCAGATAACTATTATGAAAAACTCCTTTTAGCTACAGTACATGAACTGGAAATCTGTTAAGAACAGACTTTGCAAGAACTTTGAAGCCAAGTTCTTGAAATAGCAGCAGTATAATTGCACACAACACCTTTTTCAAGAGGAGGGTGAGGATTATATAGTCCGTTGCTACTTGCATAGAGTGTCCTTCTGTGGTTGTGACCAGCCTCAAAACATACAACTATTTAGAGGAGTTTTTCCTATATTTATCTACCTCTGTCCAAATGGTCCTATGTGTGAAATTATGTGGATGGTCTCCAGCAATTCCTTATTAAATCCAACCTGTTTAATATTTAACTAAGGTTAATTAGTGACTGCAGCCTCTGGACATGCTAGATGTGTCTGTGCATTCCTCAGAGGAAGAGCCATACCCGCTGATAGATCTCTTTAGCTGATTTAGACAGTATGGTCAACTCAGGCACTTTCTATCGAATGTTGTTGCCTAGCTAATTGCTATTGAAAATATATCCTTTACTTTTGTATACTGCATAACTCTGAGAGACTTGATACATTTTGAAACCAGGGATGGAATTCTTTTTTTTTAATGGGAAAACATGAGCAACATGTCTGAAACTCATATTTACTAGGAACAAGAACATAGGAGAAACAGAAGCAAAACTATTTCATGTTCATGATTTCCAGTTTCTGAACTGAGTCATTTGACAAAGTACCCTTTGGAAAAAGCTAAGAGGAAACATCCCATCCATCACTTTTGGATTCCTTCACAAACACAAATTTTCATATTGCTGGCCTCTTCCTTTCTCTTTTTAAATCCTTTCTTTACACGATACCAGAAAGAGTCTTTAGACAGAGGAACATGCTATGTATGTCAGTAAAAACATATAGAGTTTGACAGGGATTTGTATCTATCAGGATATAAATATTCAAATATTTTTCTACATTGTTCCATTATTACTTTTGAATAAAACTTGTTTACTATCCATTTAAATATCATCTTTTTTATTTGTGTATACGGGATTTTTTCTAAACACTGGAGGGCTACATAAGAAAAGGATATTCTCCTACTACTAATAAACGTTGACATGAAGCAGAATAAATTTCTGTAGTTCCTTTTACCATAGAAGAGTTACCCACAGCTCCATTGCCATCACATGGAGCTAACAAACCATCACAAAAATAAAACGCTAGTTTTCTTCTTTAAAGAAAATACTGAATTACAATAAAACAAACACAAAACCAACTATGCATTGCTCTCTGTACATTGTTCCATACTTAACTAAGCATGTCATTATTTATTACCATTTAATCATTAGCAATGATTGATGTTATTTACTTTAAAACTCACTTATCATCATATTTCTAATTTTTCCTCTTTGGTGCTTTAATTGACATATTCTTTCTAACAGTTTCCCAAAACCTTGTTACTTTGTTTATAGCTGTTTATTAATAATACCTCATTCTGGTTGTTTTTTTTTCTGGAAGATTATATTGATATGAAAATGCTTTAGTCTATGAAATTAATATTTTATGGGAAAGCAAAATTATTCAGAACCATGCAACTGATTTTTAATTCCTTGAAAACATATTCTGTGTATTTTATATAACATATGAGATCTGTTTTGTTACTGCAAGAACATTATTTAATAGAATTATGGAACATAATTAAATACAATTAACTTTTAAAATGCAAGTCCTCTAAAATACACTTGTGCATTTGCAGCTGCATGCCAGGATTCACTGGAAAGAACTGTGAGGAAGTAATTGACTACTGCGGTCTGCTCAGCATCAACTGTCTGAATGAAGGATTGTGTCTTAATATAATTGGAGGATTCACTGTAAGTAATTTAATACATGTTAAACTTATTCAGTGTTCCAAAGTATAAAAGCTTCCGACAAGCAGAACTTGAAAAGCATTCATTACTCTAAGAGACAAGAGGGGCATACTTTTGTAGGTTTTTTTTATTTAAATCGATAACATGAGGACAATTCGCTTGGGCGATATAGATCTTTTTTTATTACTTTTCTACTGAGACCGTGTTTAATACTGTATTAAGTAACATAACTGAAGGATATTTTTATAATAAAAAGAATATATAACTGATTGTGGTCCAGTGCCATTACCCACAAAGATGATAATCACAGCTGTTTCAGCCTTTAAAAATACATTGCTTGAATTAAGAACATCTGTTGCCATTTTTTTAACCAGAATCAAATTACTTACATAAACACGTTTAAACTTAGTACAATCTTAAAAGTTTTATGATGAAACTGTAGTGTAGGAGGTTCATTCAAACTGACAATTTGAAAAAAAAAAAAATCTGCTAGTTTTAACTCTCAGAATAGCTCCTGAAAATGTTAAGCAAGATCCATCGTGTAGCAAGATTCTTCTGGCCATAGCTTGTAAAAAGAGAGGAAATAATAGTTTCTCCAGCAGCAGTATTAGGGAACAACTTAAAGGTTGCTCAACCACTACTTGTTCTGCGAATAACAGTTGATGATCACAGAATGATTGAGGCCTGAAAGGACCTCTGGAGGTCACCTTGTCCACCACCCTACATAAGCAGGGTCACTTAGGGCCATTTATCTAGTCATATCCACTTATCTGTTTGGGTGTTCAGACAAAATGTATTAGGACTGCTGTTATTCCTTACATCATGGAATAGGAAGAGTGGTCCTTTTTTTAAGCGAAAGAGAGCTGGAACCAAAGGCAACAGCAAAGCTAGTGGTGATGGTGACCTCATCAAATAAGGATGCAATCCCAGAAGTCCATCAGACTTCAGATCACCAGACAAGTATGTAGTGATGAAGCAGGTTTGTGGTCAAGCTGGGTAGCTTGTTCAGCAGATCTAAATCATCAAGACACAAAGCTGGATCCATGCATACTGAAAAAATCAGCCCTGGAAAAGAACTAGTTCAAAGGCCTGAGCTTAAATGCAGCTCATGGGTAAATGAGCTCATGGGTAAATGAATGAAATTGTGGACATCTCAGAGGTGAGTCCTGTTTTCACAGCAGGATGATCCAAGATGATAGTGCTGGGCCACATCGGAGCTCAGCTTGAAAACCAGCATTTAAACATGCGAGAGGAGAGAAAGAGGTCACCAAGGAAGCATTGCAGAGAAAGATAATTATAGACTGGTCAAGCCAATTAGAGTCTATTGATGCATTCACGGTCCTGGCAGTTTCTCTAGATATTTCTTGTATGAAAGAGAAGATATTCCAGTTTGTGTATTTAGATGTGTCTGTTATGGCCAACTACCCGGATGACAGTTGCAAAAGACCTTAGAATTCTGTCAAAGATAAAATTTGCATTTTTTTTTCCAAAATTAGAAAAAATACAAACTGATTAAAATATTACTATATTATTGGACTTATAGGCTTGAAGATCTGTGATGTAGTTGCTATTTTAATTTAAATATTTTCCTTAGATTTTTTTCATAAACCATATTAAATTAACTAAAATATGACTGAATAGTCAAAGAGGAAAATAATTATAAATTGAGAATTATTATCCCCTATATTTTAATGAACCTCATGGCAATTTGGTTTTGTACTAATTATTTGAAATACTTTGCCATAGTAGGAAATATGAAACTCTGTTGAAATCACAGAATCAGAATGTTAAGGGTTGCGGGGGACCTTAAAGATCATCTAGCCCCAACACCCCCGGCCACGGACAGGGACACCTCCCACTAGACCAGGTTGCTCAAGGCCATATCCAGCCTGGCTTTGAACACTACCAGGGTTGGAGAATCCACAACTTTCCTGGGCAACCTGTTCCAATGTCTCACCATCCTCACAGTAAAAGCGTTCTTCCTAATATCTAACTTTTCCTCTCTTTCAATTTATATCCATTCTTCGTCTTATCACTACAGTTCCTGATGAAAAGTCCCTCTCTGCCTTCCCTATAGGACCTCTTCACATACTGGGAGGTTGCTAATGAGATCTCCATGCAACCTTCTCCAGGCTGAACAGTCCCAACTTTCTCAGCCTGTGTTTGCAGAGGAGGTGCTCCATCCTCTTATCAACTTTGTGGCCTCCTCTGGACTTGCTCCAAGAGTTTCATGTCCTTCTTAAGTTGGGGGCACCAGAAGTGTACACAGTAGTCCAGGTGGGGTCTCATGAGAGCAGAGTAGAGGGAGAGAATCACTTCCTTTGACCTGCTGGCCACATTTCTTTTGCTGCAGCCCAGGACACACTTGGCTTTATGGGCTGTGAGCTCGCACATGTCTAGTTTTTCATCAACCACCACCCCGGAGTCTTTCTCTGCAGGGCTGCTCTCAATCACTTCTCCACCCAGACTGTAGCTGTGTCTTGGATTACCATGATCCAGATAAATCATAGAATCGTAGAATATGCAGAGTTGGAAAGTACCCATTGAGTCCAGCTCCTGGTCTTGTGCAGGACACCCCAAGAGTCACACCATGTACCTGAGAGCATTGTCCAAGTGCTTCTTGAACTCGGAAAGGCTTGGTTCTGTGATCACTTTCCTGGGGAGCTTGTTCAAGCACTCAGTCACCCTCTGGGTGAAAAAATTTTTCCTCATGTCCAACATGAACCTCCCCCAACTCAGGTTCCTGGCATTTCTTTGAGTTCTGCTACTGGTCATAAGAGTAAAGAGATCGGTACTTGCCTCTCCTCTTCCCCTCACGAGGATGTTGAAGACACTAATGAGGTCTTCCTTCAGTCTCCTCCTCTCTGGACTGAACAAACCAAGTTACCTCAGCCACTCTTCATATGGCTTCTCCTCCAGACCCTTCACTTTCCTTAGGACCCTCCTTTGGATGGATGTTCTCTAATGCTTTAACTTCTTTTTTGTGTTTGTGGTTCCCAAAACTGCCACAATATTCAAGGTGAGACCGGCCCAGTGCAGAACAGAGAGGGACAATCACTTCCCTCGACCAGCTGGTGATGCTTTGCCTGATGGCAACCCCCCAGGACACAGTTGACCCTCCTGGCTGCCAGGGCACTGCTGACTCATATCAACTTGCCATCAACCAGAACCCCCAGGTCCCTTTCCATGGCACTGCTTTCCAGCCTCTTATTCTGCAGTCTATGAACACAAACAAGATTGTCCCATCCCAGGTGCAGAATCCGGCACTTTTCCTTGTTAAACTTCACGTGGTTGGTGATTGTCCACCTCTCTGATTTGTTGAGGTCTCTCTGCAGGGTCTTCCTGCCCTCAAGGGAGTCAACAGCTCCTCCAAGTTTTGTGTCATCAGCAAACTTACTTAGTATTCCTTCCAGTCCCACATCCAAGTCATTTATGAAGATGTTGAAGAAAACTGGGCTGAGGATGGAGCCCTCTGGAACATCAGACTAGTGACAGGTCACCAGTCTGATGTAACCCTATTCATTATAACTGTTTGTACCCAACCTGTGATCCAGTTGCTCACCTATCACATAACATGGTAATTCAGCTGTACACTGGACATTTTGTCCAGAAGGATACTTTGAGAGATGGTATCAAAAGCTTTGCTAAAATCCAAAAAGATTACATCTACTGTCTTTCCTAGGTGGGTGGATACTCTGTCGTAGCAGGAAATCAGGTTTGACAAGCAGGACTTCCCCCTCATGAGGCCGTGCTGGCTGTGATCAATTACTACGTTGTCCTCCAGGTGTTTTTCAGTACTTCCCAGACTAATCTTTTCCATGATTTTACTAGGCACTGAAGTGAGACTGACAGGCCTGTAGTTTCCAGGGGCCCCCTTCTTCTTCTATGTGTGCAGATGACCACAGAAAATAGTAGTGAAATTGATAATACACAAATGTGATCAGTATTTCTTCGTAGGCTGCACTACTTAGGAAAAAAAAAAGTGTTCTAGGAGAGGAAAATACAATGCTATCTGCACAGAAAAAAGAATATGAGTTACACAGTAGTGACTGTTCCTGATAATCAGTGACAAAGAAGACAACTTTCAGCTCGAAGTGCATATTAGAACTTGACACCACACCACTGATGAAGACAGAAAGACAATCCCTGTAGTTAAAAAAATGAAGCACTTGTATATGTAGAAGCATTTGTAAGTAGTCATACTTCTGTGACTGTCAGTGAAGGGTTATCATAGGCAACTATATTGTGCATGGTTCTGAGCAGCTGCTTCTTCCATGCACTATTGATTATACCAGGGGCATTTTCAAAAAATTTTTAGGTAATATGGTGTAATGCTGTGTATCAGCAGTTTCCCGTCAGATCAATGCCAGGTCACATCTGTCCTGTCCTAGTGAATAACTTCATCAAACATTAAATTTCATGAGGATCTGCTACTGTGGAATCCAAACCCCATAATTCCCACAGAAGGCTGAAGGCCTTTTTGTGGATTGCTTCTAGTAGTCAATGCAGCAGACTCATTCCACTAATATTAAAAGGTTAGGAAAGGGATTATATTTCCCAGAGTTGCCATGAATAGTGAAAACATAAAAAATCCTCCACTTTATTTGGGCTCTGTAGAAGGTCAAAGATATGACATTTACTTTGTTAGATAGTTTCTAAAGCACAGAAAGATAAGATTGCAGCCTTAACTCAGTTTAAGAAATCTGGATATGGATATCATTTGGACATATGATTTTAACAGGTGATAAACACAATATTTGAACATAATGGATCTTCTGCTGTCAAAAAATGCTGCTACATAAAATTCTATTTTTTACTGTTGATTTATCAATTATTGCAAGAACTCTGCTATTGAATTTCTCCTGCTTTGCAGCTACAATGTTGGAGTCACTTTTAAAAATCTATATAATCACTGCTAAAGTTCTGAAGAAAATGTAGTGCTTTCCCTTTTTTATATTCATACCATAGGAAAGCTTTTAATTAATGCTATGCTGGTTTGTCAACCTCATAATAAACAACTCCACCTACTCAGTATTAGAAGACAGAGGTCACTGTTTTAAGAAAAAGATTAAATTAAAACAGGTTTAACATAAACCATGCTTATACAAATACACTGAAGTGTGAACCAATTTCAGGTTTTAACAGTCTATTCAATAAAAATATTACTCTACATTATTCTGACAGGATGATAACTTCTTAAAAATACTTTTTAAAAATCTGCACATAGATACACTTTTCAATAGACTTTTCTATTCTCATGGAGACTTATTTTTCTTAAATAGATTTTATAAGTGAAAAATCAGTATTCTTGTTTTACAGTCAATAGTATTTTCTCAGTGCTTTCAATCTGATTGTCTAAAGCAATTTATGGCTATAGGTATCTGTTACCCTTATCTTTACCTGAAGACAGAGAAAAGATGAACAATTCCCAAAGGACAAGTGACAGAGAAGAAAGAGGGGTTTTTTGTTTCATGCTAATCATACTGCTGCCACGTGGTGCTAACCACCTGGGGGAATGATTTGATTAGAGTTCTCCCAGTGATTTAAAATGGCTCCAGCAGAGCCTCTAGCACAAGACTGGGCAGTAAAAGCCGATAAAGAGGGCATACAAACAAGAAATCTCTTGGGGATTTAAAGCTTTCCTCTGGGTCCCAAAGGTGGATCAAGTATCTAACTATCACTATCCATTTATCCATAGCAAATAGCTTAGATCATGTTAAAAAAAATTATCCCTGCTTAAGATTCCCTGTTTTTTCCTGAATCATTAGTATTAAAGTAAAAAAAGAACCAAAAATCAAAACAAAAATCAACCAGCCAAAACAAAGATACTTAAAAAATATATTAAACTAAGTTAGTGTAAATTCTGAGTATAAAAGAGCTGTAATTTACTGGATTTTGGAAGCCTAGAAAGGAATACGGTTTCTAAAACACAATGGTGTTTAAGTTGTGGGTATGAAGACTGTCATCTTTCTGGCATAAAAGGTGTCCTTGTTTTCTAGAGAGAAACCACCGAATTGCAGAAATTCACATAATTCATTGGCCAGTTATGATTACCTACAGAAGTTATGATTACCTACAGAAGTTTCTGCTCTGCCATACACTTCTTATGGAAGGGCATGCAGATTAAAAATACCTTCTACTTCTTGCAGGGGGTAAAAATGCTCATTCATGGACTTTTTTTTTGGCCTATCAGCTCCTTACTATGTTAGAGCAGCTATCTTCCAGCTTACATGGTCTGCATAGTGTACCCAAGTCTATTTTGTTAATATGTTTTTCTCCCATCCTCTTGAAAAACAAAACAACTGATTTGTGCAAGGGTATGTGCTTACAGCTAACAAAGGAATTGAATTATATAGACACAAAAACTGAAGCTGAAAGATGAAGTGAAAGCAATGTCATTTGTAAGGTCCATTTCCATTTGCCAGCACTACACTTGAGACAAGATCTAAAGAGATTATACATATTGCCTGAAAAGCAGAGCTGTGCTGGCAAGCAAATACACACTGGAGCAGCATTAAAGAAAGAGAAAATAATAGGTATTATCATTCTGGGTTTTGCTATTACACTTACTGTTGGTCATCCAAAGCAAGTATTTGAAATTTATTTGAGAAGCTGTACTGATGCTTGAATGTGAAATTTTATGTTGGAATCATTGTCAATGGATGTCCCGGTGCCTTCCAAAAGAGGAGCAGGAATTGCTACTGATTTATGGCTAGTGTTCATACAGTACAATGGAAGTAGATTGTGCTGTTAAGGGAGAGTGAAGCTAACCAGAAGGAAGTAAAAGTTTTAAATTCTACAAGTAATTTGCCTGGGGAACACTGATTAATGAGAACAGGTACCCAGATTCATTCCTTTCAGAAAATTGTTCTCCGGTCACCAAATTTTTACTTTCTTATATGGACATATATTTAATAGTGTTTATCAAATATTATGATTGACTATAACAGGATAAAAAAAATAATATAACAGAAAAGATTGGTATCTAAAATCTTGCCCTGCAGATGGCTCTGTGGCTGTTCATATTGTACTCTTTTGATCTTTTTCCTCACATCCATATATCAAAGTCATAGATTTTATATTTGGAGTTTTATGATGATCTAAGATATTTCAACAACAAAGTGTGCATCAGGAGGATATATGGTTGATAAAATAAAATTATGAATATAAATGAATAATCAGTAACACTATGGGTCACACTGCTACAGTTTGTTTAAAAAACAAGCAAATATGTTCTGCCCCAAGATTACTGTGTTCTCTAGCAAAGCAGAAGAGACTTGTATACTAGCATAAAAAATTGTCTTCACCAAAGCTAATATGTTTCTTCTGGAGAGATGAAGGAAGGAGGAGAGAGGAGGGAACTTCTCTTTCTCCTGTGTTTTTTCCCCATGTCAAGCTGGTATGTGGCCCTCATTCAACAGAACTTGTGCAGAAATTACAATCAGGCAGACAGAGCCCCAAGTTTCATCCCTACCAGATGAGGTTTGCCCTTGTGGGTGCACAACCAGACTCATCAGCCAGCTGTCAGGCTGGGAATCAATCTGCTTCTTTTCAGAAGAGTGGTGAGCAGTGCCAAGCCCCACAGGCCTGCGGTACAGCTTATGCCAGCCTTTGTGGAAAGTCTGCTGCCTCTGCTCTCCTTTGTAAGTTCTTTACTGAGGAGTCACTCTCAGTCCTAATGCTTTTTGATGATACTTGATCCCCAGAAGCCTATCTGAATTTATAACCCAGAAGTAAAGCATCTCTATGCAGAATTAACAATAATCTCCAAAATGGAGCTACATCATACTGCTTAGATCTCATAGCCCTAAGAAGGCCTCCAACTTATTCTTAGAAAAGCCATTTGTGTTTATTGTATTAAAGGAGAAATAAATTCTAGATGACATATCCAGAACTCGAAGGAAGTATAGCTGAGAAAAAAACAGCTGAGAGAAAAAATCAACTTTTTTAACAAATTCAGTTTTTTTTTTTTTTAAAAAAGCCAATAGGGCTTTTTTAAAGCCCTCTACACTGTATCAATGACCATTTTTTTTCTGAGTATAAAAAAAGCATAAGGAAACAAACATTTAATATATTCGGCATACTATATATTAAAGCAGTTGGTTTGAGTGATAAAATTGTTATGAATATTTATAACAGCTCTACTAGCAATTCTAGAAGTGATGAAAATTGGCGCTGCAAAATCTACTGTTCTCAGATGCAACTTTTATACTTATGTACAACATATAAAACAGATTATTGTCATTTTCCTTTTTAAAAAAGCTACAGTCTCTCCTACTGTTTCTCCCCATGGACTATATGAGCATTATAGTCTCATCTCTGTGAAGCCACTTTGCCACTATCATTAATTCTATTGATGTCTCTCTCATGTTTGTCCTTCCAGCTGAGTGTTCAAAACAGCAGAAGTTCAAAGTCAGATACTTCCATTAGGGGCTAGTTTTACAGTAGTTAATTAGTCAATTTTTTTTCACAAAGTAGTAGTAATTCTACAGATGAGTTCACATAAATTTTGCAATGTCCCATAGAGTCTTTGCTTCTTCAGTGTTTAATTTGAACTTTATCAAAACCACCTTGTCCTGTTTTTCTTATTCTATTGAAACAAACAGTATCAAAGCACTCTAGGCACATTTCATATGTGCTGTTAATTATCCTTGAGCTGTACAGAAGTTAATAAACAGTAGAAATGTTCATGTAATAAACTAAATATCCTGCAATGTACTGCTTTTTAAGAATTAATTCAAATGAAAAATATTTAATTAAAACTCTGATCACATAATACATATATATCTTTATACAATGTATCTTGATACACTAGAATAGCATATAATTAAATATAAATAGACAGTAAAACACACCAGATAAAACCAATAAACATGTTCTGTTTAATTTTTAAATGAAACTTCTGAGAAGAAGCTAAAATCAAGCCATGTCAAGTTTAAACCACTTTTTTGAAAATACAGAAATTCCCCAAACCTCTTCTTTACTGACTTTCCTATCTAATAAGGAGCTGGCCCCTTGAGATATGGAGAATGTCTGTAGAAAGATTCCATAAAAATTCAGTTAGCCAACTCAGCACTGTGTATTTCTGAGGGACATGACATAATAATTTTTTAGCCCATTTATTAATGTCAGTAAGATCAAACACACATTTTCCATGTGCTGCATAAATTTTATGATGTCTTCAGCATCTGTTTCCTGTACTGTAGAGTAAGTTTCTAGTGCATGCTGCAGCTTCTTGCTGATTATTTTTCATCCTTTGGTATCTGCCGTTTCTTCATTTACTACCAAAACCTCAAAAATGCACATTCTTAATTTGCCTTTCTAAGTTATAATTAAATATTAATAAAGTTTAATTATTTTATAAAGTCATATGTAAAGAGAGGTGGCCTGCCAAAAGTACATAAAATTTAACTTCCCTATCCCTATATGACATGTGCACAGATAGAATTGTAGTTTCTGTTTTACCCCATATGTCCACCCGAGAAATGAAAGAATATAAAATTAGTAAATTTACTAAATCTAGAAAAAAAAAATTAATTCAAGCTATGTCATTTTTCTGCCCAGACCCCTAATTGTTTTACCTGAAATCAGGGTTTCATATGAATCAGCATATCATATTAGAGATCATAGTATCATAGAATGTATTGGGTTGGAAGGGACCTTTAAAGGTCATTTAGTTCTACTCTGTTGCAGTCATCTTCCATATCAGCTTGCTCGGAGCCATATCCAACCTGACCTTCAGTGTTACCAGGGATGAGGAATCTACCACCTCTCTGGGTAACTTATCCCAGTGTTTCACCATTCTCATTGTGAAAAATTTGTTCCTTCTATCTAATCTGAATCTACCCTCTTTTAGTTTAAAAACATTACCCCTTCTCCTATTGCTAGAGATCCTGCTAAAAGGTTTGTCCCCATCCTTCTTATAAGCCCCCTTTAAGTAATGAAGGGCCACAGGAAGATCTCCCCAGAATGTTTTCCTCTCCAGGCCAAACAATGCCAGCTTTCTCAACCTGTCTTCATAGGAAACCTGCTCCATCCTTCTGTGGCCCTCCTCTGGATCCACTCCAATAGGTCCATGTATTTCTTGTAATGAGGACCCCAGAGCTGGATGTAATACTCCAGGTGGGGTCTCACCAGAGTGGAGTAGAGAGGCAGAATCCTCCCCTTGGCCTGCTGGCCACACTACTTTTCATGCAGCCCAGGATATAGTTAACCTTCTGGGCTGCAGGTGCACATTGCTGGCTCATGTCCAGCTTTTCATCCACCACTACCTCCAACACTCTCTAGAGGGCTGTTCTTAATTTCTTTACCCGCAGCCCACGTTAATACCAGGGGTTCACCCAACCAGGGTGCAGGACCTTGCATTTGGCCTTGTTGAACCTTACTCTGGGTTCCCATGGGCTCACTTCTCGAGCTTGTTCAGGTACCTCATGATGCCATCCCATCCTTCAGGTGTGTCAACTGCACTACTTAGCTTCATGTCATCTGCAAATTTGACAGATACAGTAAGTTAGGACCAAGTAATTTTCCCTTTTTAAGTTAAAAGTCACTCATGTACCCTGGTGTATTGTAGGCTAATGATTTAATATTATAAATTTTTAAGACTTTAGCGATTACAGGCATAGCATAATTTATTGACAGCTGTAGAATTTCCTAATTTTCATTTTTTACACAGTTTGAAGAAAAAATATCATAACTTTCCCTTTCATAGAAAGACATATATTTCAATTGGAAGAAGGAAGTGATTAAAAAGTTCTCCCCAAATGAGTCCTTTACTCCAGTTCACTAAGAAGGAACAGGTTTGCTAGCTATGAACTAAACTTCCATATGTTTTTGCAGTTATTATCTTCCCAGTGTGAGTGACTTCCAGAACTTTACTTAGGAATGTACTTTACGTACAAAAAAAATATAAGCATAATTTTTTTCTGGTATTAAGCTAAGGATTTTATTTTCTTTATTTTAACAATTCTCATAGCTCCATCAATGCAGAAAAATTAAAATACTACTTTTTTTGTCATTTTGCCAAACAGCATGTTCTGGGTTCTTTAAACTCTTTGTCATAAACCAGTCACTCCAGTTCATAATTTTGAAAATATCTACAGGAAAAATTGAAAAAATAAACAGCTACAAGGATATGCACAATGGTCAGACTGTATTTAGGGAATGGGGTGGCAGGGGGAAGAGAGTGGGAAAAGAAGAAAATCTGAGCAAAGAAATAAACAATATAAGAGAATATGGAAGGCAAAACAAAAATTGAAAACATTCATACCCAGTTTGATGCTTAAATTTTGGGTTGAATTGGGATTTTCTTCATGTACTTTAAAAGTGACCGAGTAGCCTAAACACATGTATGTCTTAATTTTGAAAGTCATCTTACCAGGCAATTGAAAACTGAGAAGGAAAAAAATCCAGGTTATTGTACCACTATGCTGTTGAGATGATTACAATTAATCTTTAAAAAGTTGCTTAACGTTTGTGGAAAGTGCTGGCTTAAGCATCCCTAAGACTTGTCCTTCAATTATCCTCAAAACAATTCTGGTATAGTCTGGAAATAGTGATTCAATTCCTGAATGCTGTCTTGCCAGCAGTATGTTTCACCCCAGGTGCAAAAAAATCACTTTGCTAGATGAAAAGTAAATGTAGTTTTAACACCAATTCCATTTCTGAGAACATAATTTTTTAAGTTAATATGTATTCACGAGGAATAGGGTTAAACTTCAGTGAACTTATTTGAAGAAGTTGTTTCTTGCAGAATGGATTTAAAATATGTAAAGAAAGAAAATACTGGTTAAACAGTTTTAACCAATAAATAGTAATGCTTAGTGACTACGTAGATAAAAGTTTGAGTCTAGTCAATGAGAATTTTACAAATATGTCCTCATGAACAGCAATCATAAAGGAGAAACTATCCTATAATTCCCATTTATACAGCAGCAGCAGAAAAATATGAGACCAAGGGTAACGTAAGTCCACTACTGAATGCAGTGGCTGATATTCAGTGTCTTTGCTCTGGTTTTTACTTGCAATATCTGTTTTCAAGTTTCCCAGGTCCCTATACCCTAGTGGTAAAATTTGGAGGAAAGAAATATTGTCAGTGATAGAGGAATGCCAAACTAGGAACTACTTAGGCAAAAAAAAAACCAGTACTTATATATATCCAAAGGGCTTGACAGGATGTATCTAGGGAAAATGAGGGAGTGGATTAATGTAACCAGAACATGATAAAGAGTAGAGTAGCTTCTAATAAAATAATGGATGTTGTCACAACAGAGCAACGCATGGATAGGAATTTGGAAAATAAGTACTAAGGAATATGCAACTGCTGGAGAACATAGTGTTCTTCCAGGTCCTGGGAAGGTAAATTCACTAATTCTGTTGGCTATCATGTTCCTCTTATACCTCGGTCACTCGGGAGATGACAGTCCACTTTAGTTATCTGTCGTTTCAACAGCTGAACGTGGAGATTCGCAGTATGGAATTCCCATCACTGCAGTTCTCTTAAAGCCTTCACTTGGACACCTAAATACTATTCATTTTTGTAAAACATATTTATCAGATAGGGAAGAGATCACTGTAATGCAAATGTTTGGAAGAGTGATAGGTTAGGTGAATTTTAAACTTTAAAACAAACTTCAATGAGTTAATTGATAAACAGTATACTTAATAGTTTTTACGGATTATTACACATTCTCAGTACACCTACATACTACTATTCTGTAACATATTTTAAATTATATGTGATCACACAATACCATGGAAATGATGCCTTCTAGTTAGTGCTGACAACTGTGGTTCCTAGTGGTTCTTAGCTCCCAAAGTCAAGGTAATCGGTCTCATGAGCTCTTTGATGTGAGAAGTCATTACTGACATGAGATTATCTTCCTTTGTCTCCATTCTATCACTTTGTACTTGATGCTTTATGCTATTTTACCTCCCACTGCCCTACCCTGCCCTTAAAAAAAAGGATGGTCTCCTGGTATTACTTGCCTTGGGGCATTTTGTATCCTGGCAGTAATTCTTCTGTAGTCAGCAATATGTTCTGCTGATTTTCTATGCCTTATGGTAATCTTGTTCTTTCACAACTTTTTTGTTATTTGTATGAGTCACTACAATTCATCTCTCTCTCCTTTATGGTCACATTGTACACATACTCATCTAAAATACATATTCATTGTGACTGGCTGAACTACCATGGTGTTCTAAAATACTTTTATGCTACTGTTGGCTATACTGCCCTTGTAATTGGATTCAGGACAAACTACTAGTTGTATTTGATCAGGGCACTTCTAATGTATAGGTATTACAAGACTTTTGAGAAGCTAATATAAGCTTCAATTCTTTCCCTTTCTTCTGTAGAAATTATTTTTATTTATTTTAGTTAATAGATAGGGTCAGAATGTCCAACAGAAACCTTGTACTACATTTTCTGATTATTAGTTGGCCACTATGTCTTGCAGGCTTTGACACCACTGACTGATTTCTCCCTCATCTCCGGGCCTTTAAAATCCTTTCTGCACATTCAGTTCTTCTATTCTTGCAGGCAGCTCTATCCATTAGAGCAAGTAATTATCTTGCCATTTCCTCCAACTCACATGTCCTCTCTTTCCACACTTTTTCAACAGACATAGTAGATGAGTTTTGCCTTTGTTAACTGTTTTATCATCTGCAAATATAGATACAAAGAATAACTCTGCATT